>NW_028258343.1:0-625000 GCF_053883595.1 Heterocephalus glaber
CAGGCGTGGTTTTTCATTTTTTCCCTTTTCCCTAGTCCAGAGCTCTACTTCTGGAACTGTTGCTGCAAAACAAATGAATTTCACTTTAATTTGATGTATCTCACCAATTCAGTTGTTTCTGATGTAAGAAAGAGCATTTGTGAAATAACATTTTAAAAGATATTTTCATTGCCTCCTTAGGATCTCAGAGATTTTTACAAATAATCCACATTGATTTCCACAGGTCCATATTTCAGCTGTGATTCTTTCTAATGTGCAAAATAATAAGGAAAAAGTCTGATATTTTCCCCTGTCTTACTCAGTCCTCCTCTGCTTTACCAGAGTGTGCTGTGCGAATGAGGCCACGTGAGTGTCAGTCACGGACAGGGCGCTCTGCCCTGCCAGGGTGTCTTACCTGGGCAGTGAGCATCTTGCTGGCCCCGTCCTCCCCACACAAGTCCCTGCGCAGACACCCCAAGCCCATGCTCCTGCAGGGAGGTCCAGGCAGGCTGTGCTCTCAGCCGTGTTTAAGCACAGAACGTGCCTCTTGGGGCCGGGCCACTCCTGTCCTGCTCTAACAGGTGTGTGTTTTCACACCCTGTGGGCCACTGCCAACCAAGACATCAAGGAAGTCACCAGGAAATTGGCCCTGGGAAGGTGAGTCAGCTGTGGTCTCATTGCTGTGACCTCAGAGGGGTGAAGTGGACCAGCCTCACACAAGGCCAAGAGGGGAAGACTGAGAAGCAGGAGAGAAGGAAGAGACCATGAAGTGAGGGAGAGAGGATGGAGAAAATTTAGTTTAAATCTAACATAAATTCATTCTGTTTAATATGTTTGCAAAGCATAATTTATTCATTGATATCATTTCCTTTTGCTGCCATGAACCAGCACTTCCTTAAATTTGTATCCCACAACTGGGGACACATTCAGTGGCCCTCCATTCCTAACTAGATGGAGGGAAGGATGGCCCTGATGACTGCAGTCCTATTCTTTATGGCTTTCTTAACCACTTGAAAGATCTTCCCAACTATCAGGCCACGTATTTAGTGATGTCATTCAGTGTTAGAAAGCCAATAATTAAAGCACCATGTTGTAATCTGTATTCACCCTTAAATTTCCCCTACATAAGCTTACATGACCAAAAATCAACTTATTCTTGATGAAGTCTTCCTCAAAATGTCATCACTTAATTTCTGGGTCAATATTCAGATTTAAAATCCAACACTGAAAAATAGTGTGGCAGGATGTGGGCAATGACCCAGCAGACAGGGCAGTGTTCTGAGAGACAGAGCTGCCCTTGAGAGGCTTTCCTCAGCCTAGCATTGGGCTTTCAATTTTTCGATCATAGAGAAGCTTGGGAGATGTGGAGGCAGAAGCCTGGTATGGAAGGAGAGTAGCAAGGATTTGTGTGGTGACTCAAAGCAATAGATATGCAGAAAGTAAGCATCTATACTCACCCCATAAATAATGTTGTGTTCCCATTGGTAAAATGCCATTGGAACCCTGGGCGAAAGTGGCTCTCTAACGCAGAGCACAGAGCGAGTGGAGAGGCTGGGGTGGGAGAGGACCTCACGCTGAAAGTAGTGACGCTATTTCAGAGAAAGACCTCAGAGAAAGCATTATTCATAAAAGCTTACAGCGATAAGAAGATCTTCCCTTTTCTAAATTCCTAGAGTGGAATCAGATAGGAACTAGAACCACTAGCATTTTGTTTTCCTGATTCGTATATTGACCTTTAATTGTTTCATGGATCAAAATCTAGTCCAAGCTGGTCCAAACTATGCTTTATGTCTCTTTTGTACATTTTCTACAAGCATCAGAACAAGTGTACACTGGACAGAGTTAACAATTAACAAATGATGGATGTATGGATTGACTGGTCAAATGTGAGGAAAGTAGCTCTTGAACAGGTTGTAGAATTGGGATTACTGACATTTTGTAGAGTAACATTTGCAGTCACCTGGGATGGAAAGTATACACTGCAGGTAAAAATCCCCAAATCTCATTGTCACTGTTTACTTTTATAATGGTTTTTCATTAATGCCCTTCAGGAAATAAATTTGCACTTTCTGAATGATAGCTAAATATTTTTCCTGACATTATGTACTTAAGAGCTTTCCGAAACTATAGATAAAAGAAGTCATGAATGAGGGGGTTGCAAGTAGAGTTGAAGTACCCAAGCCACACCAAAAGATCGAGTACTGTTATGGAAATGGAGTAGTCTAAATATGGGTCGATCAGAACAGCAAGAAAGCAAGGCAACCAGCAAGTAAGAAATACCCCAATCACTATACCCAGGGTCTTCGCTGCTTTCCTATCTTTTTTCTTAGATAGATTTTTTTTCACTTCTCCTTTCATGTTTTCAGGCATACTGCTGATGACTTGAGCATGTTGTTTGGAAACAATAAAGATTTTGTTATAAATACCAACCATGATGGAGCCAGGAATAAAGAAACAAGTAGTGAACAATATCATTCCCCAAACTTTGTTGAAAGTGAGTGCACAGAAGTTGAACCAGGCAACAAGAATCTCGTAGCTCTGCATACCAGCAACATTGGCCTCAGATAGAACTAAATCAAAACTGAAAAGAGCTGGGACAGACCAGCCAAATGCAAGCAATCGCTTTATCATGGAGGCTGTCATTGTGGTTGCATAATGTAAATGGTAACACACAGTGTAAAATCGATCGACAGCAATGGAACAGAGGTGGAAAATGGAAGTCAGTCTCAGTATCATGTCAAAACTTGCATGGAATTTACAAAAGCCATCCCCAAAATACCAACAGCTCTCCACTGATAGCACCATGCTGTAGGGCATGATGACAAAACCTAGCAAAAATTCCATGGTTGCCATGGAGAGGATCAGAAAGTTTGTGGGAGAGTGAAGCTGTTTGAAATGCAATATCGACATCATGATAACCAAGTTCCCTAAGATGGTGATAACCATGGCTCCAGTCCTAATAGAGTACATTAGCACTCGCACATGAAACACACAATTGGTGGGAGGACAGGATTTATTTCCAAATTTTGTATAGCTGGATAAGTCTTCAGGAATATAAGTTAGATCCATGGTGCTTTATCACTCCATATTCTGTTCCAAAAAGATCAGTCAATATTTCTTCTCTTCTGAATATGATTTCAGCAAATGTCAGATCCTAATAGTAAAATACAGTTCAAAGCCATCTGTTATTAATTCACTTCATTTGTGACTTATTCAAATATTTAAAATTATATCAACAGTGTTTGCTTTCTGTGTGTTTCTGAATTAGAAAAATGAAAAATTTCAACTGCTTATTCTTTCCTATATTATTCTATTCCATTCATTCATCCATTCATTCAACATACAATTAACTGCTCCATTCCTATAATGTATTGAAAATTTTTCGAGTTTTGACTTGGCTTTCACCTTGAGCAACCATTTTCCTAGAAACTCTTGAACTATAATAATCTGATGTAACATACACATGCACACACGCACAAAGTCTAAATGAAGTCACAAAGTTTTTCACCATTCACTCCTTCAGTAATTTGAATTCATTTGCAAAAAGTTTACAGATGTTTTAGAAATGAGAAATGGCACATTGCTGTTGAATTATGTTTTACTATGAGATACAGTTTTTCAACATGGCTGTTGAAAGCCATATACTTGTGGGCTAAACCATGTACCAGGGTCATGTTAATTTCTTCTCTATTTTCTACTCCTCCTCTCTTCTTCTGACCCTTTCATTCTCCTTCCTGTATTTCTTGAGTCACACAGCTTATCTAAGATTCTAATTAGTCGATCAATATTCCATACTTCATCCTTAAGAGACCCAGGAAGGCTACAAATTTTGTGCTCAATCACTTAAAACTCATGTGACTCCTGTTGGTCACAGTAGGCTGAATGAGAGAGTATATTTGTATAATCTACATTTTCAATACATTACTGTACCTGATTTATTATTTATTTTGAGATATACATCAATTACCCTGAAAAACCATTCACTCATAGGATTTAGAAAGGCTTCACACTGCTTATAACAAGCATCCAATCTATTTAGTATATTCTCACAGACCATATAATTTCCATTGGAATGTATATTTAGCAAGTTTATCTATTTAGGCAGATTCAGTTTAGTTCTCCCTTTAAGATCCTAAGAAAGAGCACAAAAAGATCCGCTGCTGATGTCTGTGTTTTAGAGACTCTTGAAAATGTTTTTCTTTCCTGGCTGAGGGATGGAAAAAGGAACCATCTTGTGACAAACAAACCATAGAAGCCTGTGTGATATCAGTTAGAAAAGTTTCTCATTTCCCAGTTACAGGCAGGTATGTGTTTGAAAAGCCTTCGGAGGATGTCTTTTCTAGATGACTGCTCCACGTGACTCTGGTGTGCTCCAGAGCAGGGCTGGCGAACCAATGGCATGCGTTTTTGTGTTTTCTTTTAAGACAAAAGATGTTAATGTATGGGTTGTTTTTTCTAAACTAAAACCTCAGTATTCAGGGTTAATTGCAGGGTTGGTACTTTGTGATAAATAAGTGGGTTTTGGGTTGCAGTTTGGACACTCATCTCTAAAAGGTCACCATCACTGCTCTAGTGTAAGGATTTCCTTCACTGATTTCCAAAGAGCAAGTAGCAAAAGAGTTGGGAGTTTTGCTTCTAGTCCAAATCCTGGTGGTGGTCAGGTATGAGCTCTTCATGACCTGACATGTGATAGCTAAATGTGCCTTGCATACACTTCCAGCTCTAAAAATCTACAAATCATTGGTAACCCAAAAGTTACTTGTTTTCAATCCATTTCTTTTCAATAAGTAGAAAATAGAAGAGGGAAAAAAAAGATGAAAGAGAATTATGGAATGAAGTTTGTGGCTGAAGCTAAAGTACTATGGTTTGGGTATAAAATGTCCCCCCACATTCTCACTCTGGGAGGTGGGCCTGCTGGGAAGGGGTGGCTCACAGGGACTGAGACTGGCACTGGGAAGATGTGTTCTGTTCCCAGGCTCCTCCCTGCTGTCTCTGTTTCCTGGCCGCCATGTAGTGAACAACTTTCTTCTACCATGTTGCTCTGCCGTACAATTCCTGCCTTGGACCCAACTGACAGTGGACTAAACCCACTGAAATTGGAAGGCAAAATAAACCCATCCTCCAGTAAATTGTGGGTGTCAGACATAGGAAAAAAAAATTGTTCCAGACACAGGAAAATAAAAGGATTTATTAATGTACTTTCAATCCCGGGACAGGTATCTTCAATATTAAAGGTGTGTTTCTTTCCAGTACAGAGTTTCCTCTGCTCCTCCCTGCTGCTCTTTCTTCTTTGGTATTCACCAATGAAAGACTTTGAGCATCTAGCCTAGATTATGTTTTAGCATAAAAGTGGTAGCACTCAAAAAATAACTGTTGCCTGTAGTATCTGTGTTAAAATAAATATTGAGTCATATCTCACTTTTTCTTACCTTTAGTTCCTAAAATAAACTGACAACCAATAAAACAACAGCGAAAAAGAAAAGTAGTTACAGGTTAGTGCTAAGAGTAGACACTAGATAGGTATCTTTAATGACTATATAAGTATATGGGAAATTATGGTTGTTTTAAAAAATATATGCATTGTTGCAATAAAAGCAATTGGTTCAATATGCTTGTAAGTTTGCTGTAAATGAATGGAGCACTTTCAGTATTGCTGAAACTGTATTCTTATTTCCAAATGACTGATTTGCAAGTGAATTTTTATTTCATAACTTGTTTATAACTACCATTGCTCTTGCCCTCCTCTTTTGCTTTCTCTCATAAGAATTATGGCACCTACTTCAATTTTGCTCCAAAACAAAAAAATCTTCTCTTTAATCAATTATGTTGAACCAGATAGTCCCCTATGAAATTGCTATTTTTTAAATAGAAAATATTCAAACAGTAATAATTATAAATAATTTCACCCTGAGATCATTTCTTTCTTCCCCTCAAGTTTTATTTTCAAGTTCTAAATGAGAAGATTGGCCTATATCCAGATGCCTACATTTGCAAAAAGTCAGATTTGCAACTTGAAATCATATCATGGAGTTAAAGCCTGTTGAAAATTTTTGATAGGAAGAACATTATCATTTTGGTAGAAGGCAGAAGTGACCTCACAGGAAACTCTGGGTGCAGAATCTCAAATCTAATTTTCATAGCCTTAAAGTATCAATGTAGAGGCAGCACAGTGGCACACACCTGTAATCCCAGAACACAGGAGGCTGAGGCAGGAGGGTTGCCTTGAGTTCAAGGCCAGCCTGGACATAGTGAGACCCTGTTTCAAAAAAAAAAAAACCCTCAAAAATAAAAAATAAAAAAATAAAATATCAATGTAATATAAGCTATAGTTGACAGTGAAAAACCTATGATCCTTTGTTCTAACAGAGGAGACAAATATTTGTGTATGTTATCTGTAAGGTATCAAATAATACAAATATCATTGCAAGGAAATAATGATATTTTAGCCTCTATAGATCATAGGTTCTTCTGAGTGCCTGCTTATGGTATTGCAGATAATAGAGACTTTACAAAACCAGAACTAATTTTAGGACCAACACTAACAGTTATTGATCCATTTCTTCTATTGCCACACTTTAGAAAACAATACCAATTTTTATATATCTAATTAAAAATTGATCTTAAAGTACAAACTTTCAAATGTAAACTCTAATTTTAAGTCTAAAATCATTCTTAGTGCAAAAGTAAATTTTAACAAGAAAGGAGATTTGTGTTAATTCCACTTGAATTTGTTAAAGTGAAGACAACAGAGTAACAGTACAATTTCATTAGTAATTTCATAATTTGCCCTATATTTTACTATAAAAGTGTAAATTATATATGGAGTATAATAGAAAATGCAAAGATTTGTCATTTATGAAAATTCATGATATTGGATATTTTCTGCTTAATTAATATCTAAAAGACTATTTGAAAAGCATTTCAGAGTTAACAATAAATAAATTGTACTCAAATGTACCACTGAAACTAAGATAGACAGAAGAAAATATTTCTTCTATAAACTTAAAGATAGTTTATACTTCATTACAGCAAAAAGGCATCTGGCATTTAAATAACTGATTTATTCCAAATGACTGGTAATTCACAAGTAAGCCTTATAAAAACATATGGTAGTTGGCAATGGACAGAGACATTAATAATGTCTTAATAATGTTGTCTTCATAAAAGCAGCTTAAGAAATAGAAAAAAATCTTTTTAGTGACAGTAAACAGAACAGATAAAGCAACTTCTATTTCAGAGAGCAGGGAAAGCAAGGTGAGTAAGAGCTCAAATCAAAGCATATTTGTTGTAATAGTGAAGGGAAATTCTCTATTAAGTATCAGAGAATGTGGCAGAGAACTAAGAGAGAATCATCTTTTAGCAGGATATCACTTTGCGTGGTAGATAAAGGGAGAGAAATCTTGCCACGGCTGGAAGGTCAGATCGCGGCCTTGCACGTGTGCTGGGTGTCCGCCTCGGCCTCTGCGTGGGAAACCTGGCGTCGCCTCTGCTCCCCTCAGTCCCCAGCACCCGGCCACCTTTAGCCATGTAGTTTCTCTGCTGCCCTGTGAGCTCCGTGACTTGGACAACTCCACTCAGTCGTCAGTCCTTTCATCTCTGCCCTTGTTTGGCCTATGCTGTCTGTATGCTCATTGAATTTCCAAAGAACTCAGACCACAAAGAAATTAAATTCTTAATTTGGATACTGTTTGTATTGGGAATGAAGAAATCACTGTGGGAAGTAAACAGCTACAGAGTAACTTCAGTAAGTGCTGCTTGTGAAGAAAAAAAATGCCAAAAATGAAATGGTTGGCATGTGGCAGTGATTTAAGAAGTACTGCGTATAACAGCTATTTTTTTAAAGTTGGATATAATGCCAAACAGAAAAATACATTTTAGCATTATAGAAATACCTAGTGCCTTGCACTTACTGAATCATGTCTTGCGTAGATTTTTTATTTGCACAAGCATTTTATATATATATGATTTAGAAACTTATAAAACTTGCCAAACAAATTTCAGTGGAAAACTTAAGACTTCCCATGAGAATATCATAACTATTTTTCAGCTAGGGGGAAAAAACACCTTACCTTCTCTATTGAAACCTTACTGTAACAATTTCTGATTTCCTAGACACTATCACTGTTCAATTACTTTGAAGAAAATACATCAGTAATAATCATTTTTAAAGGATAGTACATTTATAGTCTTTTTATTGAGCCAGTACCTTTTTTTTCCTGGAAAGTTAGTTGAGATTCATTGAGTCTCTTCTCATTGTGTGGCCAGAAATTCTGGGAAGTTTAGCTTAAAGGATTAAGAGCATAAGTTTGTCTCTGTTCTCAAGAGAACTGGAGTAGAGAGGCGCTCTCAGAGAGGCACTTGTCACAGGGCCCTGAGGAACTGTTCTTTTAACTATTTTCCCTGAGGGCTAATGAAATAGCTTGTGTATTCTTAATATCTCAGGGAATTTTCAGGTTCTGTTTTCAAAACACACAATAGTAATTTTGTATTTGATTTCATGGTCACTTGGGCTTCATTCGGGGAAGAGCCGGTACTGAAACTTCCATGTGTTAAAAATATACAGACATGTACAGGCTAAAGTAAACATTGGCTAATAGCCAAGGGAGGAATCATTGTGTGAACAATAAAGTATTTCTGTTTGCACCCAAAGGAAACACTGGAGTGGGATGGGAGTATTTGTTTGTATTTCAGTGATTTGTGCCAGTTTAACTAAATCCCTTCTTAGCAAAAGAAAGAAAGAAAAAAAAGCCAATTAAAGTGTCATGAATCTTGAATATCCAGTTTAATAACCAAAGAACACTAAATAAGAAGACAGTTGGGTTCTAGCCTTGCTTCTGAGAGTCATAGCACAATCCAAGTTGTTACTGACCTATCACTTAAATTCAGTTTTTTCATCTGTAACTTCCAACAGACTTTTAGAAATAGAGCAGGCAGGCTTACTGGACTAGCCCTGGAGAACAAAAGCAGAATGAATGAGACAGGAGGCAGCAAGTACACAGGAAGCTTCACCAGCCCACATAGCACCATGACCACGGTTTCAAACTGAAAAGTGCAGAGGAGAGGAATGGAGGAAAGCATTGGTTTAGTGAACAGGGGAAAAGGGGTTGGAGGGAGGGGAGGGGAATGTGGAAAAAAAAGAATTCAGATATATTCTGTACAGGTGCAAATTTTCTGTGATGATTGTGATCATTACGTATGGCAAACGTACTAATAAAAAATTGCAAGTTAAAAAGAAAGACAATCAGAATCACTATGTGAATGATACTTCAAAACACAAATACATCTGGACGTGGTGGTGCATGCCTGTAATCCCAGCACTCAGGAGGATTGCCATGAGTTCGAGGCCAGGCTGTGATACATAATGAATTCAAGACCTGCCTGAACTACATAGAAAGAGGCTGTCTCAAAAAAAAAAAAAAAATAAATAAATAAACTAAAATAAAAGAAAGAGAAACGAGAAGAAAGAAAAAAAGGAAGGAAGGAAGGAGAAAGAAAGAAAGAAAGAAAGAAAGAAAGAAAGAAAGAAAGAAAGAAAGAAAGAATTTAAGCATGGGGCTCAGTGTAGCATGTGAGAGGCCCAGGGTTTTTTTTGTTTTGTTTTGCTTTTTTGGTACTGGGGATTGAACTCAGGACTTTGCACTTGTGAGGCAGGCAGCAGCACCGCTGAGCTAAATCCCCAGCCTTAGAGAGGCCCAGGTTTGATCCCCAATACCACAAAAAGGGGAAATAAATAACAAAGGAAGGAAAAGAAGTAAGACAGGGAAGGAGGGAAGGAAGGAGAGAGGGAAGGAGGGAAATTTTTCAAAAGAAAAAGAAATAAAATACAAATAGAATTTCAATAGAGACAAGCACAGCACTAAATTCCACAGCCCACACAGGAATGCCTCATTCTCATTTTGTCTGTCTACTCTACCGTGAACAAAAACCAATGCTGCAGATATTGCCGTTCTGTAAAAAGGAGTGTCACAAACTCCTTCCAACAATGACAGGAAGCAACCTCCCACTGGGATACTTACATGGTTGTACTTCCTCAAGTCATATGTTAATGAATTGGGAAGTATATTTAATAAGCATTAATTCACAATAGTGTAATTCTATTTTACAGTGAGAGTAAACTATTTTACTCACTTTTTGGCAATTAGTCTTTTAAAATAAAAGCAGAACGTCTTTGTGTATGAGTGTGTGTGTGTTTAAATATCAAAATAGCTAAACATTATTTAATTAAGAGAAATGACTGAATAGACTTAATTCCCACACACTATATTAGTTCTCATAAATGCAACTCCCCATGATGAATGTAATCATTATGTACTGTAACTGTGTACTAATAAAAATAAAAATTTTTATAAAAGAATGTTGATAGACACCAGCAGCATACTGCAACCCCTTCTTTAGTGCCCACTTTCACGGGGAAGGTTGTTAACTTCTCAGGAATTTTGAAAACCAGTTGACATTACATTCATAGCTTAAAATCAGTTATGAAGGAAGACTTTCATTTGTTTGTATACCACAGAAACTATCAAACATCCTCCAACCAGGGATTTTATTTTTCTTTGAGATCCAGATATTAAATATTTGCACCACATCACTGATGAATGATATTAACAAATCAGATATTAATTAGTCAAAACTTATAGTTAAAAAGGCACTAAATAACAAATATAAAATTTCTTTTTTTTTTTTTTTTGTACCAGGGATAGAACTCGGGTCCTTGCACTTGCACAGCAGGTGATGAAACCAGCAAATATAAAATTTCTAATACCCAGTGCCCTGGTAAATATTAGTTTCCTTCTTTACTTCCCCTTCTACAACCTCATTACTCAAAAATACAAGTGTCGATATTAAGCAAAAAAGGAACAATAGATTCAAAACACAACTTTTGGTGAGAATTATGATACATTTATTGAACAGCAGGTCAAATAGCAATGCGAAATGTGTGTGAGCCCACGGAGAACAGAAAGGGACTAAGAACCTTCTACTGCTAATAACATAGAAATTTACTTCTGTGAGTAAAACAGTTCATTAGTGAAAGCTTGTGTGGAATCTGTCACACGTTACATGGTTTTTAAATTCTTTCATTAAAAAAAAAGTTTGATCTCACAACTGCAAAATCTATTAAAGGTTTGAGCCTCAGCTAACACATCACTGCTTTCTGCCAGAATAAGCATTCATGGCATCTTTATTTTCCTATTTATTTACCAATAACGTTTTTGAGTTTTTGAGATAGTCTCACTGTGTAGCTCAGGCTGGCCTTGAACTCACTGCAGTGCTCCTGCCTCCATTTCCCGAGTGCTGGGATTACAGACTGCAGCCCATGCTTGTTTACCAACAATTTTTAATTGTTGATATTTTAAAATACACTTGATCAAATGCTGAGGAACATTAAATGAAAATATTATACAAAGCCTGTGTGGTCATGGGATGTATGTATGATGCTTAAACTCGGCCTGGGCTCTCTAAACTGTGACCGGCTAGGTGACAAGAGCAGCTTGAAGCTCCGCGGCCGTGCTGGGCCACGCCCGAGGCACAGTGAGGTCCCCTTAGCCACGCGGGCACCTCCAAGGTCCAGTCACCCCCCCCCTCCCCGTGCGCCTCCTACCTTCTGGCTTTTCTGCTACCTGGTCCCACACTACAGAGGCACAGGAAATTATAAAGACCCTTGACCTGAGCACCACGAGATAGAGCAGAAGTTAGTAACAGAAAGAGGGCTTCTCAGGCTCCTCGAAGAAAACTGAAGCTCAGCGGAAAAGTAAGGAGAATCTCTACAATAAAGGCACACCAGACCACTGTACTTGGTCTGCTGCTGGCTTGCTGTGACTCATTGACTCGTATATGCACAGGGATTCCTATGTTGCCTACTGTGACAGCAGAGACATACCCTGAAGGAGGCCCATAATTTCTATTGCTATTTGCAAAAAAGAAAAAAAATTTTTTTCTCTTATTTTTAATTATTAATTTTTACTTTTATTCTATTCTTCAAAGTTTTACTTTTCTTTCTTTTCTTTCTTTTATCTTTTCTTTCTCTCTCACTCATTCTCTCGCTGTCCCACATTGCTCCTCATCTCCCCATTTGTTCCTTTCTGCACTGAATTAGGATTTCTCTCTTATTGTTCTTTTCTTCTCTTTTTCCTTCTCTTGATTATCATTAGGTTTAAAGGAAAGTAAATTTGATATCTAGCCTCCCTGTTGCTGTTAGGTGATTCTATTCACATCTTTGTTCTTTCATTCTACCTTTTTCTCTTGCCTTTAGCAACTTCTTAGAGTTTGTGTGATCTTTCTGTGTCTTCTGGACTCACCACTAATCTTACCTGTTCTTTCTACCTGTCCCTCCCTCCCCAACTCCTTGTAACTCCCCACCCCAAAGGGGAAAGATGCTATACTGAAGAGTTTATTCATTATAAACTTACATTGGGTTGGTCCTTGGTTTTAATTTAACTCACATAGTTAAAAGTGATAGATTAATAACTGCCACAAATTGTCATTTTCTAAGCTGTGCTTGATGCTATGGTATTGCTGACTATGTCATTTGGGCTAATGTGTTGTGATTGATCTAATTAGTTTTCCTTCCTGGTACAAGGAAAATAAAATAGCCTTAGAGTCATTAGAGTCTCAAAACCCAAACACAAGCTATATCTGGAAGACACCTCTGAAAAGCAATCATTCCACAAGGGTTTTAAACACAAGCAACAAAGATACCTACATTAAGCAATTTTGAAATATCAACCCAGGAAATAAACCAAGGACAGTACCAAAAAAAAAAAAAAAATGAGAAGACACTTAAGCAAGGCACAAATGCAGGCTTCCACAGCACAAAAAGGAAATTCTGGGGGAAATGAGGCGGAAAAGTCTGATAAGCAACCAGAACTGATAGCACAGGAAGTAACAAAGAAGATCCATAAGGCTCTAGAAAAATTCAAAACATAAATAATCTTCCAGATAAATACAGACATGGTGAGCAGAGTGAAAGACATGATTAGAGACTCTAGAGCAGAAACAGATAAGAAAATAGATGAGATCAGAAACATGCTGGAAGCCATGAATGCCCAGCATAAGAAAGAAATGGAATCCATGAAACAGATCCAAACAGATATTCAGGAGATTAAAAACTCCATTGAAAGCATGCAGAGCAGACTAAGAGAATCTGAAGACAGAATATCAGATATAGAAGACAGGATTGCAGTTAAGGACCATGAAAACAGAGATTTCTTAAAGATAGTAAGGGACCATGAGAAATCAATCCAACAGCTGCTCGATGATGCAAAGAAGAATAACATAAGACTCATAGGAGTCCACGAAAAAACAGGAGAAAGTACAATTGACATAAAAAACTGTTCACAGAAGTAATAGTAGAAAACTTCCCAGACAGAGGTAGAGAATTGGACATACAGATAAGTGAGGCATATAGAACTCCAACCAGCCATGACCAAAAAAATCTACTAGACACATAATAGTCAAGATCCCAGAAACCCAACAGAAGAACAAAATTCTATAGGCAGTTAGAGAAAAGAAACAAATCACCTACAAAGGAAAGCCCATCAGAATCACGGCAGATTTCTCAACACAAACCCTCAAATCAAGGAGAGCCTGGAGTGAAGTATTTCAGGCCCTAAAAGAAAACAACTTCCAACCTAGACTGTTGTATCCGGCAAAATTATCTTTCAAAATCAATGGGGAAATTAGATGCTTTCACTACACAGAACACCTGAGAAATTTCATGAACACCAAACCAGCACTCCAAACAATTTTAAGCAATATCCTCAAAAAAGACAATGAAGATCACAACTCCATGAGGCCCAGCAGAGAGAAGGTACCATGCAAGGTAAGACACTAAAGTGAAAGGGGGGAAAATAAGAAATAAAAGGGCCAACAACAGTAAAACATCATGACAAGGATGAGTCAATATCTCTCAATTATAACCATCACTGTTAATGGCCTCAATTCACCAATCAAAAGAAATAAACTGACAGAATGGATTAAGAAGCAAAACCCCGCAATATGCTGTATACAAGAAACACACCTAACTCAAAGGGAAATCCATAGACTGAAAGTAAAAGGATGGAAAACAGTTCTCCACGTGACAGGAACCCAGAAAAAAGCAGCCATGGCAATTGTTGCACCCAGTGAGAAAGAACCAACCAGAGACTGATATTAAAGCCACACAGGAGTTTATTACTGGCCTGGACCCGAGCTGAGCATCATTGGACTCGAGCCCCAACTGGGGGAAGATTAACATATTTTATACACCTTTGAGGCCAACAGTTTCTAGGCCTCCCTATGGGATAGAACTAGTAAAGCAAGCAAAAGGTACAGAAGCAGAACACCCTGCTGTTAGAACATTTGTAAAACAATAGTTGATTAATTGTTATTTCTAAAGAGACTTTCTAAGGGGAGGAGGTTTTTAAGCTTCCTCTTTTTGAGTTCATCTAAAGGGCAGGCAGGTGGGTCAAGCAGCAATATGGAGTTTGTCTTGCTAACTAGGGTCCTTCAGCAATCTTATTTGCAGACAAAGTAGATTTCAAACCATTAAGAGAGACAAAGATGGTCACTACATCCTTGTGAAGGGAACAATCCAAGAGGAAGAGATGACAATGCTAAATATATATGCACCAAATAAGAATACCCCCAATGATACAAAACAAATATTAATGGACATGAAAAACCAAATAAGCACTAATACAATTGTAGTGGGGGACCTCAACACCCTTGTCTATCACAAATAGACAGATCAACAAGAAAAAAATTAACAATGAAATTCTAGAACTGAACCAACCTATTGAACAAATGAACTTAATAGATGTTTACAGAGTGTTCCACCTCACAAAATCAGAATGCACATTCTTTTCAGCTGCACATGGGTCATTCTCCAAAATAGATCACATGCTAGCTCATAGGACATATCTAAGTAAATGTAAAAGAATCAACGTTATCCCCTGTATATTATCAGACCATAGTGCAATACAACTGGAGATCAATAACATAAAAAACTGCAAAACTCCCACAAACATATGGAAATTGAACAACACCCTCCTGAACAACCAATGGGTCACAGAGGAAATTAAAGAAGAAATGAGACAATTTCTACAAGTAAATGATAATGCCAGTACAACATACAGGAATCTGTGGGACACAATGAAAGCAGTTCTACGTGGGAAATTCATAGCAGTGAATGCCCATATTAGGAAAACAGAGAGAACTCAGTTAAATAACCTAATACAGAACCTCAAGCTCCTAGAAAAAGAAGAGCATAACAAACCCAAAGCTTGTACAAGAAAGGAAATTATAAAGATCCGAGCAAAAATCAATGCAATGGAGACTAAGAGAACAATACAAAAAAATCAATGAATAAAAGAGTTGGTTTTTTGAAAAAATAAATAAAATTGATAAACCTTAGGCAACCTTATCAAAAAAGGAAAGAAAAGGCTCAAATCCATGCAATTAAGAATGAAAAAAGTGAAGCCACAACAAATCCAGCAGAAATCCGAGAATCAATACCTACTTTGAGAACCTGTACTCTAATAAAATGGAAAACACAGAAGAAATGGACAGATTCCTAGATACATACAAATTGCCAAAATTAAATCAAAAAGATATACAAATTCTAAATGCCCCAATAACAATGAGTGAAATTGAAAATGTAATAAAAAACTTACCAACAAAGGAAAGCCCAGGTTCTTATGGCTTCACTGCTGAATTCTACAAGACATTTAAAGAAGTACTATTGCCATTACTCTTTAAACTCATCAAGGAAATTGAAAGGGAAGCAAGGTTTCCAAATTCATTCCTGGAAGCAACTGTTACTTTGATCCCAAACCCAGGGAAAGACCCAACCCAAGAAGAGAACTACAGACCAATCTCCCTAATGAACATAGATGCAAAAATCCTCAACAAGATACTGGCAAACAGAATACAGAGTGTCATCAAGAAGATCATACACCCTGACCAAGTTGGATTTATCCCAGGGATCCAAGGATGGTTCAACATTCGTAAATCAATAAATGTAATACACCATATTAACAGAGTCAAGGACAAAAACCACATGATCATCTCAATAAATGCAGAAAAAGCATTTGACAAAATCCAGCACCCATTCATGATAAAAACCCTACAGAAAATTGGAATAGAAGGTCTTTATCTCAACCTGATTAAGCCTATCTATGAAAAACCAACAGCCAACGTTATACTAAATGGTCAAAAAGTGAAAACTTTCACGCTAAAATCAGGAACAAGACAAGGATGCCCACTATCACCACTTCTGTTCAATATTGTTCTGGAAACATCAGCCACAGCAATTAGAAAAGAGAAAGAAATAAAAGGAATAAAGATAGGAAAGGAAGAAGTGAAACTGTCATTATGTGCTGATGATATGATACTTTACATAGAAGATCCAAAAAATTCAGTCAAAAGTCTTCTAGACCTAATTGACAGATTCAGTAGAGTAGCTGGATACAAGGGCAACACTCAAAAAACAATAGCCTTCTTATACACAAATACCAGAACCATTGAGAGAGAAATTCAGGAAATAATTCCTTTTACAATGGCATCTAAAAAAATGAAATATCTAGGAATCAACCTAACAAAGGAAGCAAAAGACCTCTACACTGAAAACTACAGCTCTCTGAAAAAGGAGGATATAAGAAAATGAAAAGATTTCCCTTGTTCCTGAGTAGGAAGAACCAATATAGTGAAAATGGCCATAATTCCAAAACTACTATATAGATTCAATGTAATGCCAATTGAAATTCCAATATACTTCACAGAACTAGAGAAAATAATCCAAAAAGTCATTTGGAAGCAGAAGAAACCTAGAATAGCAAAAGCAATTCTAGGTAACAGAGACATGGCTGGGGGTATCACAATCCCCAATTTAAAACTATACTACAAAGCTATTGTGATAAAAACAGCATGGTACTGGCAAAGAAACAGACCCAAAGATCAGTGGAATAGGTTAGAAGATGCAGAAACAACTCCAGACATACTCAGCCACTTCATTTTTGAGAAAGGAGCCTACCACCCTCATTGGAGGAAAGATAGCCTATTTATTAAATGGTGTTGGAAAAACTGGATTTCAACCTGCCAAAGATTAAAACTAGACCCATACCTATCACTGCACACTAAACTAAGATCAAAGTGGATTAAAGATCTAAATATTAAGTCAGAAACACTAAACTTGCTGGAAGATAAGTTAGGTAGAACTCTTGAAGACATTGGCATAGGAAAAGACTTTATGAACAAATCTTCAGTAGCACGAGAGCTAGCACAAAGAATCAACAACTGGGATCTCATAGTATTAAAAAGCTTCTGCTCTGCAAGAGAAACTACCAACAGAGCTAAGAGACAACCTACAATATGGGAAGAAATTTTTAGCAGCTGTACCTCAAAGCAAGGTCTACTATCTAGAATATATAAAGAATTGAAAAAAATCAGGGCCCCCCAAATTCAAAGACCCAATTCAAAAATGGGCATCCAAAATGAACAGACATTTCTCAAAGAAGTAAAAACAGCAAATAAATATATGAAAAAATGTTCAACATCACTCGTCATTCAAGAGATGCAGATGAAAACAACACTGAGGTTCCACCTCACCCCACAAAGAATTGCTGCTATCAAGAAATCAACCAATAACAAATGCTGGTGGCAGTGTGGAGAGAAAGGAACCCTTCCCCATTGTTGGTAGGAGTGCAAACTGGTGCAACCACTGCGGAAATCCGTACGGAGATACCTCAAAAAACTAGGACTAGAGGTCCCATTTTACCCAGCTATTCCCCTACTGGAAATCTTCCCCCCAAAATTAAAAGAATAACACCACAGCAATATATGTGCACCTATGTTTATAGCGGCACAGTTTGTAATAGCTAAAGCTTGGAAACAGCCCAAGTGCCCATTGACTGGAAACTGGATAAAGAAGATGTGGGGTTTTTTTTATAAAATGGAGTACTACTCAGCCATAAAGAATGAGAAACTTGAGACATTTATAGCTAAATGGATGCATATTGAGGCCATACTCTTAAGTGAAATAAATAGAACACACATGTGTAAATATCAAATAGTTTTTCTAGTGTGAGAAATTTGAAAGTGGAAATAAGGATGAAAATGATTAAAATGAATAATTGATAATTTGAAATAAGAAAAGGTCCAAGGGTTTGGGGATGGTGGGAGGGGAAGGGGAAAGGGAAGAAGGGAAAAGGAAAATTATGAGAAAGAAAAAAAATGGAATCAAACTCTGTGTAAATAGGGAAGGGTGGAGGGAGTGAAGGGTGCACGGGTAATGGGAGAAAAAATAAGAACTAAGATACATCACGTTCTGGTACAAACACCTAATCATAAATGTAAATGCATTTTATACCTAAAATGTACCAATAAATACATATATAAATAAAAAACCCTCAGCCTGCAATCTAATCTTAGTCAAATAATAAAACAAAAGCTTTTATACATCTTTTTTCTTCCAATTATAACTTTTTCCAGTTATCTCTTTATTGTTGTAATTTTCCTTCTTTTCCTTCTACCTGAAAGTAGTATGAAGGATTGGATGGGTGTGGAATTTGTCTAAAGAGTGATTCTTTTATTTTCCATCAAGACTTAAAAATCAAGAGCCTTCTTTCTTAGCCAAAGTAATGTGCATGTTTGCATACACACACACTCTCTCTCTTTCCACAACTTCATTCTTCTGAGTTCTGTTTCTTTTGCTTCGATTCACTAGTATAGAAAGAGTTTACTCAGTTTCTTTTTGAGTAAACAAATCAGTATTATGGAAATGTGAGCTGAAAATTTTACCTAGCAAAATGTACTTAAGTGCTCTGCGAAACCAAGGATAGAAGAAACCATATATTAAGGGATTACGCATGGGGTTAAAATAGCCAAACCACGTCGAGGCATCAAACAGAACTACAGGAGTAGAAAAGTTCAAAAAAGGATCCAATAAAATTGTGAAAAAACAGGGAAACCAACATAACAAGAAAACACCCATCACTATTCTTAAAGTTTTGGCTGCTTTCTTGTCTTTTCTCATTGATTGTTTTGATTTTCAGATAAGGTATTGATTGCATGAGCATGCTTTCTGGATACAGCAAAAATTTTGCCATAAATCCCCACCATGATAGACCCAGGAGTGAAGAATCCTGCCATAAACAAGGTGGTCCCCCATAGCTTGTTGAACATGACTGGACAGGAACTGGAACAAGCGACCAAGATATCATAGCCTTCTACTCCCTCAGCATAGGCCTCTGAGAAGACCACTCCAAAGGCGAATGCTCCAGGAACTGACCAGCAGAGGAGCAGCAACTGTTTAATGACTGGAATGGTAATTTTGGTGGAATATCGTAAAGGATAACAGATGGTGTAGAATCTGTCATTGGCCAATAAGCATAGATGAAAAATGGATGTGATGCTAAGCATCAGGTCAAAACTGTAATGAATCTTACAAAACATAATCCCAAAATACCAGCAATTCTCTACTGATCTGATCATACTATATGGCATGACAGCAAAGCCCAGGAGGAAATCAGTGACAGCCATGGAGAGGACTAGGAAGTTGGTTGGTGTGTGAAGTTGCTTGAAGTAGGAAATGGAAACTATCATGGCAAGACTGCCAAATATTGTGATGAATGTGGCTCCTGCCATAAATGAGTAGATGGTAACTCAGACACCCAGGGACCTCTCATTTTCTGGACAAGATCCATTTCCATATTCAGAGCAATCTAATGTTTCCTTTAGAAAATCAAGAACACATGGAATTTTGTCAGAAAAAAGACAAGATATCTTTTATGCATGCTTTTATAGAAAAACTCAAGAAAGACATAAAGACTCAAGGAAGATAATTGTCTTTCCCACTTGTTTATCTTAATCTTTGTTCATAATTTTATAGAATTCTAACAAGAGGTTTAAATGATCACTATTTACATTATTTTACCATAAACATTTAATAGACTTCTAGTTTATTGTTCCAGAGTCAGAATTTGAGAAGGGAAAGGAGGGGGAGGAAAAGGAAGATGAGAAGAAGAGGAAGGAGAAGAAAGGGAAACAGAAGGAAAGGGAAGAATATTTGAGTAGAAAGAAAAAAGAAACAGCAGGTAAAGACAAAGAAGAATCAAGTTTATTATTAAAATAATAATAATTTCAGAAGGCTGAGGCAGGAGGATTGCCATGAGTTTTAGGCCAGCCTGGGCTGCATAGTGCATTCAAGGCCAGGCTAAACTACATGGTGAGACCCTGTCTCACAAAATCAAAAAGAATTAAATAATAAAATAAAATAACAATAACTAATCCTCGTTACATGTACAGGAAGACTAGGGAGCTACGAGACAATATGTATACTTCTTCCTCAGATTAATCTGGAATACACAATCAGATTTGATTTGCATGGGGTCTATTGCACCCAGGGGTCCAGGAGGTTATTATTTGAAAGTAGTTTCATTCGTGTGTCCCCTTATTTTCACCATGCCTTTAAGAAGAATCCATAAAGGATCCCTCATTACCTGATAGAGTCAGCCTCTTCAGCAAGTCATGAAGCCCTGATAAGCATCACATTAGCCAGAGTAGCTGAGTCAGAGAGGGGTGGAGACTGCAGCAGAACTACCAGCCCTTCCTTTAGAGCACATGCACTTCCCAGCATGACTCCAAAAAGTGCTGTGCAATGCCCAACAGGTCCTAATGACGGTCTGACTGGTTCCTGAGTGGGTCCTCCAGGAGACTTTGGGCAGGTGCCCAGGAGCTTTTGAAAAGGGAGCCATTTCCACTACAAGAAAAACATGAGCACATGTCCTCCTCCTGTTGGCCCAATATGTTCTTTGTACATAGAAAAATCGGAAGGTTATCATTTTTGTGTATATTTAGCATGCAATATGTTCATGAGTTGGGGTCATTTTCTTTTTCAATGTACATTAAGGGGAAGGCACTATCTAAATGCAAAGCATAACTATTAATACTGCAGAAAAGTCTTTGACTTTCAACTACCTCACACCTATCAGACTTGGCCTAAAAGATAAAGTCTCACCCACCATTATATCTATTGAATGTCCAAAGATACAATGAAAGGAATAAGAAAGCATGAATATAGTCCTTGGTTGAAGAGAAACTGCAGAAAAGCTAGAGACAAAACTTAAAATCCAAATGATTCTGCATCTCAGCTAAAAGCAATAATGATGATTAAGTGATCAAAAAAAAAAGATCTAGACAAAATGTGCAAGCAGAGATCAAAGGTGGACATGATGGTTTCAGGCTGGGGTAGACAATACTGTTCCAGTAAGGATGAGATTTTTGATCTGGATCTCCCTGCATGAACAGGATTTGAACAGAAGAGAAAGTCTTTTCCAAGCAGAAGGGAGGATGAAGAAAAGACGTGAGGTTGGAAATGCTCTGTTCTAAAAGTGATTCTCAAAAAATTCTAAAGCACAGCAGAGGTGGGGTTGAGGAGAAGTAAGGGTGAGAGAAGACAGGGACTCTCATTTCAGTGTTGTCCCCAAGCCAGAGTTCTTGCCGGTATAGAGTCACCGAAGATTATCCACTTTGCCCTTATAATTTGGATGGTGATTGAAAAAGATTTAAACAGTTAAGATAGCTACAAGTTAGAAAGTGAGTATAGATTTTAAATTAAAATCTTTTCTGGTGATTCCAAGAGATGGTCCAAGGCAATTTTATCTTCCTTGGAATTTCCACTCAGCTCCCATCCCACCTGCAGAGAATTGATGGCCTCGCAGTGTGACAGGACACATTTTAATAATGGAACTAGAGATGGGGGAAGAGCCATTTTTCTGAGAGTTTAGACACCACAAAACAGGAACACTGCCAAATTTAAGACTTAATATAAAGATATAATAATTAAGAAAATGAGAAGCTGGTAAATGGGTAAATAGATCAGTGGTTTCTTTTAAGAGTCTAAATTCATTTTTTCTATACATGTGTGCATGCATGTGAAAACTTGGCTTATTATATCCCCAACAACATATTAATGGGGAATGGCTAACCTTTTGCTTAACAGTATTGCAACAATTAGTTATATAAATGAATAAATGAAATCATACCTATCTCACAACACATGAAACAATCAAATCCCAAATTCGGATGAATTATAAACTTAAATGTAAATCACAAACTATAAAATTCTTAAAAGACAATAATCTCATAGTAGGAGGGATTATTTAAACCACAAAAAGTGTAAAATACAAAGAAGAAATTTGATACATTTGACTACATTAGACTGAAAAATTTATATTTAGCACAATTCCTTATAAAAGAATGAAAATGAGTTACCAGTTAGAGAAAGATAATTTGTCACAAATGTAATTGGCAAAGAGTTAGCATCAGGAATATGCAAAAAACTGCAAATCAATTTTAAAATTGATTAAAAAACAAAAACAATAATGTTATTTTCCTTGAATTGAGTATAGGCTGCAAGGATGTTCACAGTGGCTTTTCTTCATACTTCACATGTGTTCTGTTATATATTCTACTCAATATTTTGAATGACTTTTTAAAATAAAGGCAAATCATCACAGTGCATGCATTTGATGGAATCATAGAGCCATGTCTGACTTGCTTCTGGAGATGGGAGGAGGCCTGAACAGGGTGCCATCAAATAAGTTCAGTTAAGAGTCATGCCTGAGGCAAGATGACAAGAATAAGCAAGTAAACTTGGTGAAAAGTATCCTAAGAAGTAGAAATACTTTGCTCAAAGACTAAGAGTTTTGAGAAAGCATGAAGTTTTCAAGCAATTTAGGCAACTTGGCATCCTAAAAAGTGTAATATGCTTGAAAGAAAAGGGGCAAGAGATAGTGGATAGAAAAATACGTCAATTAACTCAGTGGTTTTGCCACCTTCTGTGCAAATGCAAGGACCCAAGTTCGATCCTCAGTACCAAAACAAAACAAAACAAAACAGAAAGAAAAGAAAAATGGGTCAAACAGATCATGGGAATTTCATGCTAAATAAGAGTTTTCGACATCCTGGTATATCACAAAAAGTAACCCCTAGTCATTTGAGGATGTTCAACAGCAGAAAGCCATGGTCAAACTTGGGTTTCAGATGGATCTGTGGCTGCCCAGTGAAGAATGGGATAGAGGAATCAAGACTTGAGGAATGAAAGCCAGTTGTGCAGTTTATGTGGAGGTTATGTCAGGGAAGGTGAGGACTGGATTAATGACTGACTGCACAGAGTAAGGAAAAGGAGGGTCAATACTGACTTCCAGTTTTTCAGCTTGAACAATAACTGCAAGAATAGTGGTGCCACTCAATACTAAACATAGGCGAAGGCTGGGTAATCAGAAAATTTAATTCCGTTTGGCTTTTATAGGATTTTGGATACCACTGAAAGGGATAAGCCCGAGAGAGAAGCAAAAACTCTGCTGAATTTACATGAGTTGTACAGATGAAAAGAAATACTAAGAGAAGCCAGTAGAGTATGATCACAGCAATAACCTTTAGAGCTGCTGCATCAACTAAGCAGAAAAAGTGACAGGCAATGTTGTGACCTGAGGAAAAATTTTAAAATCTTATCTCTGCATCTGTGAACCAGGTTGACATTAACAAAGTGAACTGTAAATAATAATAAATCGGATTTATTGACCATATGCTGTGAACTATGTGATGTATGTACATTATTGACAAATATGGTGTCACTTCATCTCCAGGAAACCTCATTTCATTTCCATGAAAATTCCAAAGGGTTGGCGAACGTACTGGTCTTGCTCACATCTCTATCTTCAGGACCTCATTAACACAATGACTGGCACAGCATAGATGTCCAATAAATACTTGTTATGTGAATGAATAAATGATAAGTAAATCTTCACAACAGCCCTGGAAACTAGATAGTATCTCTTTTACTGATGAGAACACTGAAATTTAAAGAGGTATGGTAAACTCTTTTCTACTTTTGAACATTGCTAAACAATTGATAATCACTGTTCTTTGAACATAGACTCAGATGAATACATAGTTTCCAGGATACCTCATGAGCAAAGATTCTGTCTTCTCTTGTTTGTGGTCTTATCTGATGAAGGTAACAGAATGGAAAATTCAGATGATTGGATTACCAGGGCAATGACTACCATTTTTTACTTAGATCTAACCTGTGATATATTTTGAATTATCTAACATAGCATTGTGATAGTTCCACCTCTAATTGAGTGGGTGGTGCTAAAATAAACATTATTCTGATGGTCTGTTGTTTTGGACTTTATTTCATTGTTCCTAGTAATATAAATCAGAAAAAAACAATGTATGATCTATATGTTTTTCCTTATTCTCCAAACTTTTCATAATTTTCTCTACTTAGGAGAATACACAGACAAGAGGACGACATTAAGCCATTCAAAAATAACGTTATCAGCACATTTCAAGAACGTGACATCACTGTTTGCAAACCTCTCTATTTGTGAAAAGCAGGCTTCAGAGAATTGCTAATGACAGTAATTAAATGTGTTGATTGGCTCTTTATCAACCCAATGCTCTTTATGTACAGTTTGAGACTCTGAGTTGCAATTTGGTTGATTGCAGCCTTTAGCCCCAAGAGAGGAGCATATGCAGCATCTCTTTGATTTTCCTCTCATTTGCTCAACTCTTTAGTAAATAGAGAACAGAGGGCTTCATTAACACATCTGCTGCTTGGTGTTCGAAATGATGGAAAACAGCAAGAGATGTGGGACTTTAAAGAAAGCCTTTGAGTAACAAAGGTTTAAGACTCTGCAGAGATGGAAATTAAAGACACATTTTTCCTATATGAACCTAAACAGTTGCATCTAACTTGAAGAAGCTTCTATTAAGTTGACATGCTGAAAAAGCAAGAGGACCAATAAATATTAAAATTGTGTCTAATAAATAATTTTAGTGGATTCTGGCATACTGCTACAGTTTGAATATGGTTTGAGTGTACCCCAAGGGCTCCCGCATTGAAATTTAATCCCTGTCATAAGGTATTAAGAGGGTGGAAACATAATCCTACTATGGTGTTCAGAGGTCAGATGTTTGGGAGGTGACTAGGAACTTATCCAAGTACGTTAAGGTGGAGCCCCTGTGTTGAAATCCTGGTAGCTTCATAGGAAGAGAGAGGGAGACCACAAAACACACACACATACTCCCTGTCTTTGGCCATGTGATGCCCCATGTCACCTTGGGACCTTGTCATCATAAGATGCACTCACCAGGCCTTGTACATCCAGAACCATGAGCCAAAATAAACCTCTTATCTTTAGAACTTAACCAGTCTGTAGAATTGTTAGCAACAGAACATGGGTGCAAATGCACATGAAACTGGTTGGGGCAGATTCGGGGCCAAGCAAGACACTTTTCTCATCTCTTGTGTGAAAACCTTGGTGCCTGCTTGTGTACAGCAAATGCTGAGGATTTCTCTTCCTTTCTTTTGGAGGAATTTCTACTGCAGTTTTTCTTTCCTTGAAACTGTATTTACATTGGGTTAAGGTGGGAAGATCAGGCAGATACTTTGACTTTTGGCTCAGAGGTCACTAGCTCATGAAGTGCCAGATCCAGGCCTAATGGAGAGGACTGTAAGTTACTTAGAGTCCGGACATGGATCAGATGCTGAGACTGAATGGGACCTGGGTTGTCTCCCTTGGAGAGGGGTTAAGCTCCAAAGATGAGTATGAAACACAGATTTGTTGTCAGAGAGGCTAACCGAGCTCAGCCTGGAGACCTGCTGAGCACATGCATTTCTTCCCTTCCTTTGGCACACAAGACCGCACCTCCCAGTGTACCTAGCAGTTTCATGGGGCTATGTTCTGAGTTCTAGCCAATGAAACACAAGCATAAATGATGTGTGCCAGACGTGATGAGTAACAAGTTTTCATAAGCAATAAGCTATACACTCTCCCTTTCGTCAATGTGGTGCTGACAAATTCAGAGACCCTAAAAGCCATACATTGGAATGATGGAGCACAAAATAGGTGTCTAAGTCACCCTAGGAGTAGAGTTGGTTGTCCACCTGAAGAAGCCCTTGGAGGGAGCTCTATGAGAAAAGTGAGGGGAAATGAGAATTCTGTAGTTTATTCATTAGAGCTTACTCATTTATGGGTCCTTTGCAGAGTGATTAGCACCTACCTTAACTAAAACACACTAAGTAATTGAACTGAGTGTCCAAGAAGCCTGGCTCCAAAATCAAGGTACACCCCATCCCTTGAACAAGCATGAGATACTGTTATGAAATGCTGCTTATCATGTTCCTTGAAAGCTAATGGAAAATAGGAGCAAAAAACTTATTTGGATTTTTGTCTCTTGGCCTCCTCCTACGAGCCCCAGTAAAAGATGACACCAGTTTTGATCACTAGAAATTCTACTGATTCTATTGCTGGAGAATCCATTTAAAAATATAAGTGTGTGTTTTTACAAATGACATGACCATTTAATACTATCATCACCCATTTATTTATCCAGAAAAATGTTTGCCAATTTGCAAAGAAAGCCATACAATGCTAGAGATTGCATCTCAAAACCTTCCCTTCAAGGCCATCACTTTACAGCATATGGGTAGTACCAAAACCAGACATCATGACCAATGTCCCACAAGTGTTCAGTAAAAGCACCAAGACCAGGCCCCAGGCCACCCAGTACCTAATCCAGTATTCTTTCCATGTTGCACAAAGGAAAGAAGTCTGGAGGCAACATCCAGCATAAGGTCCTCCACAGTCACAACAGATGTGCTGTCAGAACTCTTTGTGGTGAAGCCTCTGAGACACCCATATTTATATTATGATAAATATAATAAATCACATCATTTATTATTTGAATATGAACCCAGATGCTTGAGTAAGGATTCATATGCTTGGCATCAAAGATGCACAAGAGAACCAGAATCTTCTGCTCTGGGCCCTCAGTAGGTGCACATCTTAGTGAGCACAGAGACAGACATGGAATTACCATGACATTGTGCATTAAGAGATTACTGAGTAAAATGATGACATACATCGAAAGTCAAATGGCTGAACTATAATGGAAATTTGAATATCCCTTGCATAAATCAAACTAAGACAACTTAATTTTTTTTAATGCTTTGGCAGCTTTTGTCTTGCTTTGGTCCTATTCTTTTCTATCCACCTATTCTTCTTCCATTTTTTTTAGGTACCGGGGATCGAACTTGGGTTCTTGCACTTGTGCAGCAGGTGGCGAACCACTGAGCTAAATCCCCAGCCTCTTCTTCCATTTTCTATTAAGAATGTTTACCCTGTGCCATTGGACCTTGGAATTATATTGTTTTTTATTTTTACAGAAGTTCACAGGTAATAGTTTGCCTTCAGTCTCAGAAGAGACGTGGACTTGAACTTTTGAAAAATGCTGGAACTTTTCAGACTTTGGAGAAAGGGTTATTACATTTTCAGTTGTATGTAAGATCACTGTGTCATGTTAGGCATGCTAGGCACTGTGCCATGTTAGGCTGGTGTTCATTGGAGATTAATTATGGTTTAAGGACATGTGTTTGGGTGTGCGCATTGGAGGAGAGGTGCTTGGGTGAAAAGTTGACAAAGGGTTGGCTGTGACAGTTAAGCTTGATTATGTTAATTTGAATGTCTTGGGAGCCACTCAGGGGATTGGTGGAGCACATTTCTGGGAGTGTTTAGATGGGTCATGGAAGATAACCTTAGGTACAGTATTTGATCTTTGCCCCTTCTTCTCTGGTATTCCCCTGCTCTGCTTCTTGCCCCCTTAAACTAAGCATCTTTGCTCTACCATATCCTCTCTCATGATGTTTCTACTTGGAACCCTATAAACCATGTATTGAATCTCTTGAAACCATGAGTAGAATTAAACCTCTCCTTCTTGAAGTTGTGGTGTCAGGTTTTATGTTCAATGATAAGAAACCTGAAGGATACACATAGATTTTTGAATTCACCTGGCTGACCAAATAACAGGGAAAAGAATGGCTGGGAGAATTTCTTATTCTAATTCCTCTAAGAGATTACAAAGCTGATCTCTTCTTGATCTAAATATGTCTTTGCATATTCTAAAGAGTGACCCAAATTTAGGAAAACTATTTCTATTCTTATCTTTGGCATCTTGTATTTGATTATAAATGAATTATAAGAAATGTGATTTAAAATTTTATCAAATACCTTTTGTTAAACAGTGCATTAAACAAGCATTTATGATTGATAGGATGTTAATAACCTGAATCTAGTTTATGTTTATTTGAGTATTTACATCAGATGCCTACGTTTAGAACTGCTGTAAAATTTGATGTTTTCTGTTAGGTTCACATATTGTTTTGATCCAAGCCAAACCCTTATTTAATTCTCTGAGCTTAAATTCTATGATCTTTAGAACTTTCACCTTTTCGATTTTTTTCCTGTTATTGTGAATTTCAAATGGGAGAATATCTAGAAAGATATTTTGATCATACTGTAAGGTATTCTTTTGCTTCCAGAACATTAATTAATATTTCAAAATGAACACTGTTCTGTTTTTTCCTGTTCTACTATTTTAACTTAATTTTCTGTTTCCATTTAGAAAAGCCTTATTGCATTTCTGAATCTATTTGTTGAACTTACTATTTTAATGAAAATCATTTAGGAAAATTTTTCCCATTGGAGGGCAGTTGTAAGGAGATTTATGACTCTGACTTTATAGATTTGTTTTTCAGAATCATAGATATGTATGGAAAGGTTGCTTAGATTTTATTAGGTACCTAGTGTTCCTAAGTGGCTTTTATAGAGTGGCTGAGTCGAGATTTAACACAAGAGACCAAAGGGAGATGTAACTTCACTGCACCACATCTTTTCCTAATAGTCTGAAAACGGAACCTAGTTTTATTCCATCTGGTACTCATGCTGATACAACTGTGGTTTCTGAGCTATAGACTTGAGAATAATTTCCTGCATGCTGATAACACAGTGTCAGGGATTATGCAACATGAGTCTACTTAATTCTTCCTTCTGGAAAACTATTCCATTCTGTTCTAGAGTTTGGGAAATGCTCAACACATTAAACCCCAAACACTGTGTGGAAGACAGCGTTTTATGTTGAAATATAGCCATCTACTCGCACATATCCAGGAATGGAAACTGGAATGAGAAATTAAAGACAAGATAGTTTTAATGTTTGTATAATAATATTCTAGGGATTTGAGAGAAGCTCAGCCAGTCCCAGCACCCGGAAGGAAGCTCCCCTGCTGCCATCCCAAGCTCCTAGGGCAAAGAAGGTGAGCTGCGTGGGCACCAGAAGCACCCCCTCCCGTGAAAATGAGAAGACACATAAACAAGTCTCAAAAACAGACTTCTGGATCACCTACAGCAACCCCAAAAGGAAACAAGATGGAACAATCTGATACTCAACCACCTGGACTCTCTGAACTGGCAACAAAAGAGGATCTGGGAAAAATGAAAACAGAAATAATTACTCAGATAACAGCAAAGATTTTGCTCATAGTGCAAGACATGATTAATAAATCTAGAGAGGACACAGATTAAAAAATAGAGGATCTGAGAAACATGATGGAATCCCAACATAGGAAACAAATGGAATCCATAAAACAGATACAAACAGATTTCCAAGAGATTAAAAACTCCATCGAAAATCTGCACAGCAGAATGAACCAATGTGAGGACAGAATTTCACATGTAGAAGATAAGATTGCAATTAGTGACCAGGAAAAGAAAAATTGCTTTAAAATTGTAAGGGAACATGAGAAATCAATCCAGCAGCTGCTAGACGATGCAAAGAAGAATAACATAAGACTGATTGGGCTCAATGAAGAAACAGGAGAGAGTGCAGATGACATAAAAAAACTCTTCACAGAAGTGATGGCAGAAAATTTCCCAAGGAGGGGAAAACAACTTGACATACAGATAAGTGAGGCATATAGGACTCCAGCTAGCCTTAATCAAAAAAAATCTACACATAGGCATATAATAGGATTCCAGAAATCCAACAGAAGAACAAAATTCTACAAGCAGTGAGAGAAAAGAAACAAATCACATACAAAGGAAAGCCCATCAGAATCACAGCAGACTTCTCAATGCAAACCCTCAAGGCAAGAAGAGCTCGGAGTGATGTATTTCAAGCCCTAAAGGAAAACAGCCTCCAACCCAGATTGATGTACCCTGCAAAACTATTTTTCAAAATGGATGGAGAAATAAGATACTTTCATGACAAAGAGCACCTCAGGAACTTCATGAATACCAAACCGGCACTCCAAAAAAATTTTAGACAATACCCTAGGAAAAGACAATGAGGATCACAACCCCAGGAAACCCAGCAGAATGAATCCATTGGGTGTGACAAATTAAACGCAAAGGGGGAGAATCCAACAAAAAGAAAAAGTCATGACAAGGCTTTTAAAACTTTTAACTTCATCTCCCTAATGAGTGTATAATTCAAACTTATTACTGTATTGATTAGTATTTTTCTGATTCTAGAATTGCACACCATTCCTTGTGCTATACTGGCTATTTATCATCTTCTTACGTCTACATTTTAATTGGGTTGTCTATTAATGAGCTCTAAGAATTCTTTATATATTCTGGTCATAGGTTATATGTATTGTAAATATGGTCTGTTTAAGGACTACTTTTCATTTTAATGATGTCATTTAAAGTTCTAAATTTTGATGGAATCTCATTTATCAAATTTTTTCTTTTATACATCATGTTTTTTGTATCCTAGGTAGTTCTTGCCTACCCTGAATTCATAAATATTTTCCCTTATAATTTCTTCTTAAAGTTTTATACTTTTAGGTTTTCTTATTTAGGTTCATAGATCCCTTCAAGTTATTTTCATGTATGGAAAAAAAGGGTTGAGGTGAATTTTTTATATACAGATACCAGTTGTTCTAGTGACGTTTGCTGAAAACACTTTCTCTTCCTGGGCTCTTGAATCGAGTTTGTATTCTATAAAATGCTAATGTTAAATAATCTTTCAAAACTCGGTGGACCATATATGTGTGGTTCTATTTCTAGATTCTCTGTTTTATTCCAATGATCTATATGTCTTTCCTTACACCAACACTGCCTTGATTACTGTAGCTTCAGAAGAAGTCATAAAATAAGGTACTAAATGTCTTCCAACACTGTTTTTGTTTTTAACTTTTCTAAGCCCTTTGTACTCCTACCTAACTTTTAAATTTCAATATCCAATTCTTCATTTATAGCAAGTATACCCAGACCTGAATTTTTATGTATACCTTGTGTTTTCTAATCCTGCTAAATTCAAGTACAAGGTTCTAGGGGCTCCTAGAGATTTCTTAGTATTTTCTCTGTAGATGATCATTTCATCTACATATAAAGATTTTGCTTCTGCTGTGCCAATCCTATCCTAGTTGTGTCATTTTATTGCCAGACTATTTTGGTGGGAACTAGGTTTCAAAGTTTAATGGATAGATAAAGAGTAAGCATATCTGCCCTTGTTCCCCACCTTAAAGAGAAAGGATTGTATCTTCTCCATTTATATAAGTCATTCTCGCTGGAAGTATGGAGTACATGTCTTTAATCTGTTGAGAAGGTTCTGTTCTACTTCTAGTCTCCTGATAGCTTTTACCATGAACAGCTGTAGAATTTAGTCCAATACTTTTTCTCCAACTAGTGATGGGATCATATGGCTTTTTCCTTTCCTCTGTTTAAATGATGACTTTTGGGGGTGGATCTTCCAATGCTGAACCAACACTGCCATCCCTATTACAAAACCACTTTCTACATCCTGCCAGATCTGACTTCCAATAATTTGTTTTGTTAAAAAAATTTCTATCTATGTTCATACTTTTTTCTTCTATTACCTTTATTCAGTTTTAGGATTAGCACAATGTTGAGTTCCTAAAATGAGGGGAGAAGTGTTCCTTCTTTTTTCTGCTTAAATTGTTTGATATAATTTATCAGTTAAAATGTTTAGGAGCCTGCTGTTGTCATATAGGTAGGTTTTCAAGCTAGGAATATACTTTTTTTAACAGGTGCTATTCAAATTTTATATTTCCTCCAGAGCTAGTTTCATTAATTTGTCTTCCAAGGTACTTCTTAGAAGTTGTCAAATTTATTTCAAAAATGATTTTTGTAATATGCTTTCTATATCCTTTTAAATTCTGTAAAATCTGTGGTAATGTCTCCTAGATCTTAATGTTGTAATTTAAAAAAATGTATAACTGATATTGTGTAACAGGAAGAAAAGGTCTAAAAGAGCAGGGGAATTGTGAGGGGTAGGGAAAGGGAAAAAAAGGAAAGGAAAAAATATGAGAAGAGGAAAAAAAATGGAAACAAGGTCTTTGCAAATAGGGAAGGGTGGAGGGGGTGAAGGGAGGGCAAGGGAAGGGGGGAAAAAATAAGAACCAGATACTCATATAAAGGTACAAGATCCCAATGATGAATGCAACTGTATTTTATACCAAAAATGTACCAATAAACTTAATGGGAAAAAAATATTCTAGGGATTTTACAAAAAATATAGAGACTGTTTATTAAGTAAGAGAAATTTATTTTTGCCAAATAGTGGAGTTTGAGAAGTTTAAGATTCAGGGAAGATTTAGTTCACCCTCAAGCCTCTCCCCTTGGTTTGAAAATTGTCACCCTGTGACTGTGTCCTCCCACACTGTCTTTTCACTGTGTATTCCACTCTTCCCTGCTGTTTTTGGGTTCCACACACTTTCTTGTGAAGACACAGGCAGACTATATTGTGGCCCACACTCATAAACTTATTTTAACTTACCCACAGCTCTAAAGGTCATATCTCCAAATACAGTCACCTTCCGAGGTACCGAGCATTAGGATTTCATCATATGAGTTTGGGAGGCGGGCATGATTCATTCAGTTCATAACAGTATGAAAATAGCTCAGTACTAGGTATTGTGATAATGCATTTTTTCATTTAAGTTTTAGAACAGTTTATTAGTAGAGGCTGTGTCATTTTCCCTGGTATACCTGTGAGAAAATTCATGCTAATGAAGTTAACATGTTTAAATTACAATTAAGTTGAGGAGGGGCAAGGATTTATGGATAGAAAAATGCTTCCTGAAATTTTTTTCTTTCTTAATGTGCGAAAATCACAGACTTGGGGGAAGTTTCTGCCCCTGACTAATGAAGACAAAGAAACAAATTGTACTTCAATTTCACATCACTTTAGTGAGAGCTTTTCTATAGTTTTAATGTTCAGTGTCCCATGTCCCACTCAAGAAAAGTTGATCATGCCAGAATACATCCAAAATAGACACTATTTCAACTTATTTTGTGTGCAAATGCAGTCATTACTTTGCTTCTAATGGCTCATCTTCAAAGGATTGCTCTTGTGTTATGAGAGTTGTGTCTCACCTGCAGGACAGGAAGAGAGTAGGTAATTCCTGAGGATGTGTGTTCACTCAGCCCTTTTGTTAGTGGCTGTATAGGACTCAAACAGAAGGCCAGCAGTATTCCTGGAAGCAGATGCAGCCTGTAAAGGATAGAGTCCAGAACAATCCTGGGCATCAGGTTGAAGCCAAAACTTTCCTGGAAATTTCACCCTTGTCTGGCTTCTGTTTTCATGTTTTATTCCCCCAACCCTTGTCAGTTACCATTGGTAACAAGTCTTTAATAAATTACTTGCACATAAATCTGTAAGTTGGGATCTGATTCTGGGAACTTACACTAAGGCACCTACTGGAACTAAATCTTATTCTGCTTTGTTCTTGTTCTTTAGAAGCAAGTAAGGATTAAATCAAATCCAAATACTTTTGAAAAGGGATTAGAATAGGAAACCTGGGTTTAACCTCTGGTTCTGGCATGTATCAGCTTAGTGATTGGATCATTTATCATTCATTCCCATGCAAAAGGCAGAAAAATCAACCCAATTAGGCTTTAAAGTTAAAATAAAGAAGAGGAATTTTTTCATTTATAACCCCCCCCAAATCTAAGAATAGCTCTGACTTCAGGTATGATTGATATTAGAAATTTGTCTTTTTCCTTTTGTCTTATCCTAGCCATGACTGTAGCTTTCCACCTTACTGGTTCAGCAACCTCCTCAATAGCACACCAAGTCTCTGTATCCGTCAGCTTTGACTTGTTATAATGAGATACTGAAGGCACTTTTTAGGAGGTTCTGAGGTCAGCAAAGGAAGCCCCTTGCCAAAAGAGATAACATTGACCCGGAAAAGGAGCTTGTTTTTTTCTTTAAACACATGAATAAAGTCTACACTATCAGTGAAAATGCCCCTGTGAGACCTTTTGGTGAACAATTGATGTTATCCCCGATGTCTGCTGGAAACTTCCCCGTACTTGCACAGGGCACATCTCTAATCTTGTTCCGATGGAAACTCCAGCAGAGAGTGACAGCCCATGTCTGGCGACACGTGGCTGTGTCACATGACTCAACAGGGCAGGTCAGAGTTAGGGAAAGGAAAGTGAGTATGTAAAAAGGACTTTTAAAATTATAGCCCTAATTTAGTTTCTGTGTATTAATCAGCAATTCAATAAGGCAGCTTTTGTGCACCTGAAATAGCTGAGTATAACTAGTATAAAAATCCATTTAATCTGGTTTCTAGAAAAGTCAGAGAGATCTGCTGATTTTTCCCTTCTTCCCCAAAACCTATTGTCTGTAGACTGAAAAAAATATTTAGCCTTATGTAAGATGGTGATATCACTTCAGACTTTCTCACTGACTCTTTATTTGGGCATAATTTTGAGAGAACAAATTACTTCATCGTAATTTGTTTCCTGATTTGATGTTTTAGTTTCATAATCTGCAGTATTTCATTAATATCTTTGATTTTTCAATTTTGAGACTACTGTAGAAAAAGGTTTACAGGAGTCTCCCATTTGTGTCTGATTATATCTCTCCATTGTTATCACAAACACTGTTGGTAAAATTATTATTGAATGTAAAATTAATTAGGAAAATTTGATAAGCAGAGAGATTTACTAAAAATCTAAGGGCCTATGAATTGTAAAGCAATTACACTGAATATTTTGCTTTTATACTTTTTAGAATACATGTTAGAGATATTTTAGGGTCTAATGACTAATATCTCATTATGAAAATGAAGAAAAAATATTTTGCGATCCTGATTTTGAATGTATATCCTTTATATATATATGTATATATACACATATATATACATATATATTTAAAAAATCAGAAGCCACTTCATTAATGAAGAGTTATTCTCTGAGTTTGTACTGTATATTCCCAACAAATTAAGGACAATGTTTTCTTTCATATTAAGTGTATATGGCAAAGAATATGGATCAAATTTTATGGTCTGGTGGCTGACTGAGAGTAAAATATTTATGGTTTTTCTTCATAATTACCAATTATAAGGATCATATAGAAAATAATTTCTATTATGAACATTTATATTTATTTAATGCCAGCCTGCAATATCATATATTAGTAAAGAAATAGATACTCTTTGAAGAGTATAGATAAAAAACCCTTGACCTAACCTGTCTCAGGAACACTCCCTACATGGGATGTGGCTTTCTGTTTTCCATTGTTTGGAAACTGTGTTAGTCGATTTTCCTGTTGCTGGACACAATACCTGGCACTCACTACTTAAAAGAAAGAAGGTTAATTTAGCTCACAGCTTCAGGAGCTTTTGGTATATGGTCAGGAGGCTACAAAATAGAAACTTCCTGATGGAAGGGAGTAGAGGAGCCATGCTGCTTAGTCCAGGGCAAGCAAGAAGCAGAGCAGAGGAACAGTGCCAGAGCAGAAAAGACAAGACCACACATATATCCCCCAAAATAGAGATCAAGGCCACCCTCCAGGACCCACCCAGTCACACCTAGAAGGTTGCTCCACCAATGCCCTGGGTGGGTCCCAAAGCAGATCAAGTTGACACTCCACCCTAACTGCCACATGAATTTAACAAATTTAATGATTTACTGAGATTTACTGGATCTTATCAGATATAGAATATTGAAATCTAACATTTTCTTGGACCTAAGAACATCTATATTGCTTTTAAAAAATTTTATTTAAAGTTTTAAAAATACATTTTATTATGTAGAGTTGAAGAGGACAAGATGATGTGGGATACATACAGTTTTCAGGGTATAAATCTCTCACCTTTAATTTATTTAATTTATTCCTAGAAATTTCGTTTTTAATGCTATTGTAGATGGGATATTTTCTTCATTTCCTTTTAAGCTAGATCATTATTTGGTGTAGAAATTCTCCTTATTTTGTATGCTTTGTATCCTGTAACTTTACCAAATTTATTCATTGGTTCTAAGAGTGATTTTGTGGAGTCTTTGGGATTTCTTACATGTATGGCTGTTTCATCTTTAAATAGAGATAGTTACTTCTTCCTTGTTTGGATGTCTTTTATTTATTTTTCTTATGTGTTTGGTCTTGATAGTGATTCCATTACTGTGAAGAACTGAAATGGTGAGAATGATCTTCCATGACTTGCCCTCAATCTTACTTGAAAAGCTTTCAGTGATTTCCCATCAAGTATGATGTTAGCTGTAGGTTTTTCATGAATGGGCTTTGTTTCTGTTGAGAACCTTTCCCTGTATACATAAAGTGTGAAGTGTTTTTAATCAAGAAAGGAAGTTGAACTTTGTGAAATGCTTTTTCTGCATCATTTGAGATCATGTCATTTTTATCTTTCATTCTGTTACTATGACATAGCACATTGATTTATTTATGGATGTTAAAACACCCTTGAATGCTAGAAATAAAGTCCATTTGTCACTATGTATTAGTGTTGATGTGTTGAATTTGGATTGCTAGTATTTTATTGAGGGTTTTTGCATCAATGTTCATAAAAGATATTGGCCTGCAGGGTGTTGTTTGGTTTTGCTTTGCTTTGCTTTTTCTTCTTGCAGTATTATTTGCCTGGCCCCAGATCAAGGTGGTTCTGGCTATGTAAACGTGTTTGGACCTATTTTACTGTAGCACTATTTTTTGGAAGTACTTGAAAAGTATTGGTAATAATTCTGTGAATGTTTGGCAAAATTCAACCATGAATCCATCTGGTCCTGAAATTTTCTTTTTTAGAAGGTTTTCAATTTATTTATGTTATTGGTCTGAAGAATATTTCTATTTTTTAGTGACACACATTTGGTAGATTATATTTTTTAGAATTGTTCCTCTAGCTTATCCAAACTTTTTGCATACAATAGTTCATAACAGTCCATTATGATTTTTCTGTTTCTGAGACATCTGTTGTAATGTCTCTACTCTCATTTCTGATTTTATTGATTTGAAAATTCTCTGTCTCTCTGTCTCTCTCTCCCTCTCTCTGGTTTAGCTGGGATTTGTTGATTTTGTTCATTGCTTTAAACATCCTATTCGGTTTTCGGTTTTGTAGTTTTTCTTATTGTCTATTTGATGTGTTTATGCTTTGATCTTTTGGGGGCGGTGGTTACCAGGTATCAAACTCAGGGCCTCTTGCTTGCCGGGCAGGTGCTGTGCCACTGAACTATATCCTTGGCCCTGCTTTGACCTTTATTATGTCTTTTTTTGTGCTCTCTTTACAAATGTTTTTTCTGCATCTCACTGCGTTTATTATTACTTTTCTACTTTTTTGAGGAATAAAACTAGATCTTTTGAGATTTTTTTTAAAGTAGACATCTATTACTATAAACTTTCCTCTTAGACTGCTTTTGCTGTATCCCATAGATTTTAATATGTTGTTTTTCCATTGTTGCTGGTCTCAATACATTTTTAAGTTTCCCTTTTTATTTCTTATTTGACACATACATGATCACGCTGTGTAATTCCCACAGTTGTGAATTTTCCAAGATTCCTTCTGTTATTGATTTCTAGTGTCATACCATTATTATTGGAAACAATATAAGATATAACTCCCATATTGTTGGATTTGTTAAAACTTGTTTCCTACCTAATATATAGTCTATTATGGAGAATGTACTATGTGTACTAGAAAAGAATATGTAATCTTTTGCTGTTGGATGGTGTATCAGTCAGTTTTCTACTGGAGAAACAAATAGAACATGAGATATACAAATATATATAAATTTAAAAGATTGGCTTACCGTGGCCACCCACAGAGTTGGATGGGGAAGAGTGCAGAGGGTCTGTCACACACTGGAGTCTGAGGGATTCAGTGGAAGTTCTGGGGCTCACTGCAGTAGGAGTCCATATCAGGAGGCTGATGGGTCTGTGATGGAAGGCTGAAGAGTATGCCCTGGCAGCTGAAGGATCTGCCCCAGAAGCCAGGAGATGACGTCCAAGGTGAAGACAGGAGCTCCTCCAAAGGAACAGAAGCAGCAGCATCCTTCCTCATTTCCCCTTTATAACATCCAAGCTATGAGCTGGCCTAGGGTGGGTTCCCCACATGTGCTAGGGGGTGGAATTGCTGAGCCGATTTAGCTAAGCTTTTCCTAACCAAACTTCTCAAGTTGACACAATGACTCAATCATCACAGACAGAAACTTCTGTATATGCACATTAGGATCATTTGGTCTAAAGTGTAGTTCAAGTCCAATATTTCCTTATTAATTTTCCATCTGGTTGATCTTCCTCTGCTAAATCAAGTACTGTATTGCTGTCTATTTCTTGCTTTTTATCCATTAATATTTTCTTTATATGTTTAGGTAGTCTGATCCTGGAGATAGATATATATGTTATGCCCTCTCAGACAATCAATCCCTTAATCTTAAGTAATGACTTTGTCTCTTATATGGACTTCATTTCTTAAATGAAGTTTTATCTAACATTAAGTATAGCAAGCTCTTCTCTCTTTGGGTTGTTATTATTACTCTATCTATCTATCTATCTATCTATCTATCTATCCTTCTGTCCCTTTCTTTTCAGCGTGCGTATGTCTGTATGCTATAATGTATCTCTTGTAGGAAGCATATAGCTAGATCTTCTTTCTATTTAAAAATGTCTTCAGATACCTAGTGTCTTTTGATTGGAGAGTTTAAACCATTTATAATGAAGTGGTTTTTGTTTTTTTTGGTACCGGGGATCGAACTTGGGTCCTTGCGCTTGTGCAGCAGGCAGTGAAACCATTGAGCTAAATCCCCGGCCCCTGAAGTCTATTTTTGATAGGCAGGGACTTCCTCTTGCCATTTCGGTGATGTTTTCTGGTTGTTTTGTAGACTGTTTATTTTTTTCTTCCTCTCTTTTCATCTACTTTTATGACTTGGGGATTTTCTACAGTGTTAAGCTTTTATTGCTTTCTCTTTCCCATTTGTGCATCTGCTGAAATGTTTTGTTTTGTGGTCATAGTAGGAATTATATGATACATTCCCAGTTACCATAGACTATTTTAAGCTAGATTTACTTGCACAGAAATATCTTTTCCCCCCCAACAATTTATATTTTATTGTCATAAATTTCATATTTGAATACTGTGTGCTCCTTAATTATGTATTATAGCTATGGTTATCTTTTAGTATTTTGAATTTTAACTTTCATATAAAATATTGAAAAGAGTTGCACACCATTATTACACTAATGGAGTATCATGAGTTCGATAATGAATTTATCTCTGTCTATAAGTTTAATACCTTCATATGTTTTTCATGACAGTGATTATCACTATTTTGCTTCCAAAATGGCTTTAAATGTTGATTATAAGATTAGCTTAGTGGAGATGAATTACTTCAGCCATTGCTTTTCTGGGAATGATTTTATTTCTCCATTTTTGTAGGCTAGTTTTGCCGGGTAGAGTAGTATTGGCTGGAAGTTTTTTTCTTTCTTTTTCTTTCAGACTCTTGAATATATTGTCCCCTTTCTCCTGACCTGAAAGGTTTACTACTCAGAAATATGCTCAAAGTCTAAACAGCGTAACCTACACATGGCTTCCTGCTTTTCTCTTTTTCCTTTAAAAATTCTAGCTTTGTCTTTGACTCTGGACAGCTTAAGTATACTGTGCCTTAGAGAGGTACTGTTTGGGTTGAGTATGTTAGGGTACATTTAAATGTCATGAATCCATATGTCCATATCTTTCCTAAGATTTGGAAACTTTTCCATGAGTATTTCTTTAAATAAGCTTTCTCTGCTTTTCTCTGTCTCTTCTGACTCTGGAACTACCAAATGCATTTCTTTGCCTGATGGTATCCCGTAATTTCTGTAGTCTTTCTTCTCTCTCTTTCATTCATTTGTTGACCTCTCTTCAAGTTCAGAAATTCTTTTGTCTGATTGATCTTGTCTGTCCTTGATGTTTTCAAGTGTATATTCATTGAATTCTTCAGTTCCATGATTTCTGGTTGGGTTTTTTTTTTTTTATGATATCCTTAAGATCATCATTTTGAATTTCTTTTCAGGAAATGTGTAAATTTCAATTTGGGGGATCTGTTACTGGATTCTTAGTATGACATTACGTTGCCTTGGTTTTTATAACAATGGTGTCCCTGCGTAGCTTCTTTGCTGTAACCAACAACAGTGGGGACTGCAGGTGCTTCACTGGCTGAGGCCATGTGAGTTTGTGGTATTGGTAATGGAAAGTAAATTGTTAGGATTTCCAGTAAAGAGAACTTCAAAGTTTCTCATACTCTCACTTTCTGCATAGTCAAAAGGCATTATTGAGGGATTCCTCTTGGGTCTGACATGGACTAAGTCAACCACAACGGTGTTGTGTTACAAACCACAGGTGCTCAGAGTAAAAGTGGAGCTGGGGTTCTCCATTCAGTGTCTTGTTGAACTACTGCAAAATATGCGACTTATGTGCACATTACTCTCTGAGGCACAGGTGGATACAGCTCTCCTGTCAAGCTGAGGACTGTACCTCTGAGGCATTCTCTCACAACTCAGGGAGTAAGGTGGCCATTGTGACCCTGATTCTAGGAGTCAGACTGATATGCTGGCATGGTTTATGGAGGAAGGAGTGTTTTATGTGCTCAGACCCTGAAAGCAAGGCACAGCTGCAGTTCAGCTTTCAACGGGGCAGAGTGGCAACTTGGAATGTACCAGAGAGGTTTCTGTGGAGTGGTGAATCTGGGCCATGGAGTAGTGGAATGTACTCATGGTCCAGGTTCACTGTGCAGTGACATCAAGGAGCCAAGAATGGTGTGATGCAGCTGCAGTTTAGGCCTCTCAGGATGGGGACAAGTGCAGTAGTATCTTTACTCCCTAGAGAGGTAGGTTATCATAGCAGCTCATACTCTGGGAGACTAGTCCAGATCCACAGACCAGCTGCCCTAGAGGGTTGAGTGTTGCAGACTGGCCAATGTTAGGTTTTCCTGGGGAGTTAAGGACTGTGTGGTTCCAGTACCAGAGCCATGGCTGCTCCCCTGGGTCAAAGCCCAAAATGCCTTGGGCTGAGGTACTCAATTAGTTCAGGTATTAAGGAGGTGAAGCTATTTTACCAGGTCAAGTGTGGCATCTCTTCTGGGCTGAAGCATCTGGTACACAAGAGGCAGAATGCTAGTGAGGGAATCTGCTTGCTTGTGCCAAATCTTCAATTTTGGGGGACAGTTTACTAGGTTGGTACAGGCACTGAGGGCACAGAGATCCTTTGTGCCAGGTACCTGCTCCTCCAGGGCAGGGCTCCATGTGCATTTGGGCACTGGGGTCATTGTTGCTGTTCTGGCCCTTGTCTCCAAGTAGCTGCTGATGAATGGGAGATAGCAGCAACTAGGATGGGGGAGATGGAACACCTTCTAGGTAGCTCCTTCTAGCTTTCTCCTTGGAGGTAGAGACCTGTAGCAGTTCAGCTAGGGAATGGTGCACTAGCCCATGTATGAGCCTGCTGCAATGATGTCAGAGCCTCGGGATGGAGAAATGCAGTGGCTACTGGCCTCCGGAGCAGTACACACTGGGTGGTTCCTATTTCACAATGGGTCACCATAGGGCTTGGGGCACAACATGCATGGGCTGCATCTCTGAAGCCTTGCAGCTGTGCAGACTCCAGGCAGTATCCTGAATGGAGCTCAGGGCCTGTGGGGACTGTAAGGTTCTCTAGTAACAAAGGTCCTAGGTGTCCACAATGGTAATGGGGGCTGCAAGGCGCCTCTTGCTTTTCTTTTCCCAGGATAGAGAAATCCCTCCTAGAGTTAAGCTGATCATGACTGGGGAGACAGGGAGACAGACGGAAAGTGTTTCGTTCCTTTCTCTTCTTTCTCTATGGGGCCATCCTGAGATTGTGAGCTTCACAGATCTCTACCATTCCCTTGCTATACTCCAGCACTCTGAATGAATCCCTTTTGGCCAAAATGCAGTTGCTTGTTTTTTGTTGTGCTCATTTTTTTGTGGCAGGAGCAAGAATTCGGTATCTGTAGTTGGTCATTTTATTGACTTCTCTCTGACAGTGTATATTCTTATTTGAAATTTTAAAAGCTAAAGGTAAATAATGGGGTTTAAGAGACAGAGAGGGAGGAAAACAGGGAAGGAGAGACCAGTCTGCACAGCAGAGAGAGAGAGAGAGAGAGAGAGAGAGAGAGAGAGAGAGAGAGAGGATGAGCAAGTACACTCAGGAAGTGTCTTAAATATTAAAGAATCTTTCAAATGTGCTTTATACCTTAACTCAAGGCATTCATTGGAATTCAATTGATCAAGGGTGATGTAAAATTTGTGATATAATTTTGTTAATTCTGGGAAATAGCTGGTGATTAGTATATCTTGCACTTCAGATAGCTCTCCCAGTGAGCTTGTGGCTGAACCTTTTTCTAGAATGCACATGTAAAAGCCTCTCCTGACAAAAGTCCAAGACATATCTTAATGGAGCATAGGTAGTATTCCACAGTGTGAGTTACTGGTGTTTTAGAACAATAGCAATTTGGCCATAATATGTTTCCATAACTTCTATACTTATCACTTTCTGCTTTGGTAAGAAATACCAATAAAATATGACCTGACTGGATTATAGCAAGAGAAAAATCTGAAGAACACTCTTTTGTACCTTCTTTTCCTGAAAAATACTCAACTGATTCCTTTTGCTATGGTTATCCAAAAATTTACTGTAGAGTACAGAATGAGGTCATTGATTTTCAGTTTTTCAGGAAGGATCTATGATGCAATCAGATCAATGTTTTATGCATGATCTGCCTTATACAAAGAAAAGGAAATCTGCCTAGGAATTGAAATGAGGGGGGAAAACATAATGAAAGAAAGAAAGAAAGAAACAAACAAACAAAAACCTGCTGGAGAGTGGCATGAAGAAGAAAATGCCCAGTGCTGCCAATGTCCCCAAAATGCATGAAATGTACAAAAATCTACATCCCTCAAGGATCAGTAACAGATGGAACTATCCGATAATAGCAAAATAAAAATCAGTGGTAATACTTGGATCTTCCTTGGAGCTGCTTGGAGACACATTACATTTGACTTCTGGCAAGGCCTTACAAGGTCAAGGGTCCAGGAAGTGACAGCAGAAGGTGTGGGTTGTTTTTCATGGTACAAGGGCTCTCTCTTACACTGACATATTTTAGTGGAGGATTCAACAACTATGCTTCCTGTGCTATGTGCCTGAGCTTTTCATCGTTAGGAATTTCAACTCTGTTTCTTTTGCATAATGGGCCCTTCCTAGGATCCAGGCTGCACAGCAGAAGGTGAGCAGCAGGCCAGCAAGTGAAGTTTTATCTGTATTTACAGCTGCTCTCACTCCCTATCTCTGTCATCACCGAAGTGCCACTTCCTGTCAAATCAGCAGCAACACTGGATTCTCTTAGGAGTGTGAATCCTACAATGAACTGCACATGCAAGGGTTTTAGGTTGTGCGCTCCATATGAGAATTTAATGACTGATGTTCTGAGGTGGAGCTGGGGTGATGATGTTTGCAACTACAGAGTGGCTATAAATACAGACTAACATTAGCAGAGAGGTTTGACTGCAGAGACACCATGATAAATCATCTGCTTGCAGACTCACCAGTGAGTGGCAAGTGATTCTACATTATGGTGAGTTGTACAATTATTTTATTATATATTATAATTGTAATATCAATAAAAATAAAATGCACAATGAATGTAATGTGATTGAATCATTCCAAAACAACTACCACCGCCACCTACCCCCCTACCCCTGCTCCACCCAATCTGTGGACAAATTATATTCCACAAAACTGGTCCCTGGTTCCAAATAGGTTGGGGCCCACTGCTCTATGAATTAGCCTCATAAAGATGACTTAGGGTGCAACTGGTCTCTTCTTTGATCAGCTTGTGAACTGAAAGAATGTGCATCTATTCTGTCTTTACCGGCTAACTTGTTAACTGACTTCCAATTCCAGAGATGTATAGCTGTGTGCATAATAGCCCTTGAGACTTAGCTCTAGATAAATGAGTTGGTTTTCTCTGTTGCCACAGTGAGCCTCTGCTCATCGCTTCTTAGAGACACTGTATTAGTCTAGCTATTTGTAAGGTTCCTAATAGATTTACTCTCTTCTTTCTTAGATCATTTCTTTTTCAGTGACTATGTAACTTAGAACTATGTAGATGTAAATAAAATTCTATTTGTAGAAATAAATCTGCACATGGAATTTATAATGCATGTAATCAGACAAAAATACTCTGTAACACAACTAAGGTTTTGAGCTTCTTGTTGAATAGGTCCATTTCACTTCAACTGCTCTTTGCAGCTGAGGGCTGTTAGCAGCATTTCTGGCACACATCAACAATGCAACTTCATACAAATATTCTCATGATCCTTCCTCCTGGATGTGTTCCAAACTGTTGCATGTTTCTGATACCCAGACCAGAATACTTGCAAATTTCCAGTCACAGTTCTATGCCCTCAGTGACCTGCCTTATGTCATTCAGTTAACACATAAGTTTATATTCAGAAGATTCAACAACATATATTCTGACTCCTTAGACGACATGATGACTGTTACAGTCTAAATAGGTACCAAATCCCACTATGTTGCAGAATCCAGGATTTAGAGCCAGAAGCAAATCCCAGGTTACCTTTGTGTAACTGTGTAACTCCTCTCTCATATATTCACTGTATCTGATGGTAAATATGTTCTTCTGTAGCTCAGCCCCGTATCCCTGGTCAGCCTCAGGAGTATCCAGCCACTGGATAATGTAGCCGGGAATACCCGACTGGTTCTCACATATTTTCTTCTGTGCATTCGTCCTATACCATTTATGTGGAAAACAGAAACCCAACTCATTTCTTTTCCTAGGAACTGAATTTCTGCAGCTGTCAGAGAGAATGCCATGTCTGGTTGTTGGGAAGAGCTCAGGGACGTTGGACTTCTTTCTGAGGAACATAATCAGGCTCCCAGCTCCTTCCCACAGAAACTCACACTCCAAGTGGGAGGGGCCAAGGACTTTGGAGCTGTAAAGAGCCAAGTACAGGGTCACTGTGCAGTTGTTGGACTGGCGCCAACCTCCAACATCAAGTAAATGTGTGATAATGTGTTGCACTCTTCCCAGGCAAAGTAAGTCATGGAAATTATTTTATGAATCTACCTGGGAGCTATGCCAGACTTTTTGGGTTCAATATACCATCTATTATTAATGCATTCTTACATAATATATTAATAGAAGAGTTCTGAGCAATCAAAAGGCTCTGCCACTAGGAAATCTTACAACACTCTTTCAAGTTAATATTTCTCATTATTTAAAAAAATCTCAAAGGCCCTTCAAATGCTCAGGTTTGTCATTCACTTGGGTCTCCCATTCCATGCCTACAGTACACAGTGCTACCCTACTTTTTTGGTCTCCTCAATTCAAAAAAGGATTCATGTAATAAGTATATTTACAAAGACAAACATCAGTCACCTCGAAGCTACACTTTAAATTATCTCCATATTCTTATCCTAGACAAAGGATTGGGGTTCAACAATGGGCTGGTGGAAATTAGAAGACTGAAGAAGTCATGGAGCAGGAGGTGACATCCCTTTGAAGTGCCATTGCTTGCTGATAGTGCTTTTCTGCTCACTCCATTTTTACAGGGTCAACTCTCCTTGTCACTGCAGGGCCCTCTCATCCCTTCTGCTGAGCTTGGGGCATTAAATTCTCACCTTACATCTTACAGTTTCAACCCTGTGGGAAGAGAGCTGATCCCAGCTTGGGGCCAGACATTCAGCAAAACGGGGATTAATAAAACATGCCCTAATATAGCCAAGGACTCTATAGATGCTTTTTGCAATAAGTCTTTCTATTATCCTCTCAAGAAACCCCTGTTAGTGTTTAAATCCTACCTGTCAGGAGACACCTGAATCTCAGTGGGAAGGGGTCAGTCATTTGCAACAGACAGAGGGAGGAGCTTGAGAAGCTGGGTGAACTAGTGGTAATAAATACCTTTGCCTCAAATCTATTTGCTGCCATTTGGAGTCTTTGTCTCTCTGTCTTTCTGTCTGTCTCTCATTTCTCTCTCTTTCTCCACCATTCTCACTCCCTAGAACAGCATCTCTACAGTCAGCTGGTCCTAGGGAGTATGCATTTTGGCTCTGAATATTTATTTGCCCTGGTCCCTCCCTAGGGCACCTTCTGTACCATCCCATCCCCTTTCTTTACATGAGTGCTTTTTCCTGGCTACTTTTCTTTAGTATAACAAAGGACGATTCATTTGGGGGAAAGATGGGAAAGAAAGGCGATAGACAGCTACCGTGAGGTGGTAAGGGGCTTCAGAGCTGAAAGCCTCTTGGCTACTTTTTACTGCCAGAGTCCTGGTTACCATTCACTCTGGTATTCAGGTGTTCATTAACAACCTGCAAGCTGCTTAAAGTCCATAGTTTATTTATGCCTATAAAAAATACTAAGTATACTTTTAGTTTCCTCCTTTACTGAGCTTGAATTCTCAATAGAGGGAGTCATTAGAACAACATGTGATAATGCACATGAAATATTGTTGTTCAAGTAACATATTGAGACGGACAAGTAATACTTGACTCCCTTTTTTCCCAAGTCAGCCCAGGGATGGTGGTGGGGGCAGTTGGTCAATGGCTATCATACCCTCCCACTCGTTTTCCTTCACTCTTCCCCCTAAGGATGGATTGGCACAACTTGCTTCTTGCCTCAATGTCCTCCTGCCACCCTGAGGTTGCTTCACCACTGATCTCCAGGGTGCTGTGACTGGAGGTACAGCTTCTGTCATGTTGGTGCTCCTACCCCACTCCTGCCTTTCCAGACACTGCTCCCACCATTGAGGGCAGGAAATCACCCTAATGTGGCTAAGAAGAGGCCCATACGTCCCCAACCTCCCCTAACCCCAGTAGTTGTGATAAACACAGCTAGCCCTCCTGAAGAGTCTCTGGTTTCAACCTGGCCACTTTTTGTGAAGACATGACAGCTGTCAATCAAACACCTCTTGTTGCCTCTCAATGAATGACAGCCAACACAGCTGTGGCTGTCCTGGAGCCCTGGACTCACTGGAAGCCATCACAGGCCTGGAGCTGCTATATAAGCAGTTCACTCCTCACACTTCTTGGGTTAGTCTAGGACAGTGGTAGTGAGTCTGTGGCACACATGCTGCAGCTAGCTATTTGTTATTATTGAAAGCTTTGAAAGGTTTGCCATCATTGGTCTAGGGGTACTCCTTCTGGGATGGTAAATCTGGGCTGTGATACAGGTCCTGTTAAAAATAAAGACTTGCTCTTGCTCTTGTCCTGTAAATATATTTACTTCTCAAGTAGTGTGGGCTTGGAAGGTGTGGTAAATCTACTCAGGATTTTTATCCTGAGTAGTGTGGACAGAGAAGCCATTTCAAAAGATAGAGTATTAAATGCTAGAGGCTATTAACTCTGAAGAGATCCACAGACCAGAGCCTGGCAGAGTTGACCACAGCATCCAGCACAAGTACAAGCCAGAGGCAGCCAGTGATAGCTGGCAGTGGCAGTGACTACTGTTGGCATCCAGGATAATCCAGCATAGCCCTGTGACATCAAGGCTATTGCAGAACTGCATTTTACCAATTCACGATTTTCATCCGAATTGAGTGAAAGAATCGTAGACTGGCAATAACATCAGAGACAATGTCTGTGTATAAAAAGAAAGGTGGTAAAAGTACTGTTCCTTACAGGTTTGGGCATTTTGATTTTCTTTAAACTTACCTTACTCACCTTTGAATATCTGCTTAGATCTAGCGGCTGATGTTGTCTAAATGGTAGCAAATTAGGATTTTCCACTGGGAACCTCAGTATGTCTAATAGAATTCACTCTGGCCCTTTCTCTTAATACTACTAGATGTTTTCAAATTAAACATTATCACTTCACATACTCTGGTAACTAAGGCAATCATGTAGGGCATTAAGAATAAAATAAGTAGATAAGAATGTGCAGGAAGCTATAAATCAGCACTCAGTGAGAGGCTATGGCATTCCAAATTGCATTTTCATGGAGCAAGCATTGATCAAACACCAAGCATGTCAAACTGTGTTCTAGTAAGCAGTCTTCTTTTGGATCACTCCATGTCCAGATTGTAAGGATGATCCTCTTAAAGAACTTTACCATATCCAGATAAGCTATTTGTCAACCTTGCCATATCCTTGTGAACATCAGCGAAACTAGAAAGTCAGGAAAGACTTATTCTGGAGTCTATCTGAATACCAGTTGGGTGTTCTCCAAATGCAACAGGTAAATTCAAATAATTTTTATTGAATTTACTGAATCCCTTGTTTTACGTCTAGTTTTATAAGATTTTATGTCTTGTTTATTTGTAATGGCATTTGCATTGGCACTGTTGAGAATGTAGAGGAAGTAAAAGTGACCCCTGAAAGATATGAATCTTTGGGGATGATATATACATAGTAAGAATAACTACCTCCACATGGGAATTCTGCATGGGGTTTATTAGAAGATATGAGTGTAACCTACTGGATTGCATGACAATACTTCAGGAAATTCCATTGTTATTATAGTCTGAAAGTTTCTTAAGAAATCATGGATAAGTAAAGATATGGTGATGCATACCTGTAAAGTAATCTCAGCACTCTGGGAGGCTGAGGTGAGAGGATTGCCTGTTTGAGCCCAGCCTGAGTAAATTTATGAGATTCTTTCTTAAAATAAGAAATAAGCCAGGGATTTAGCTCAGTGGTTCTGCCGCCTGCCTCGCAAGTCCAAGGACCCAAGTTTGACCCCCAGTACCAAAAAAAAAAAAAAAAAAAAAAAGAAAAATCAAATTAAGAATTAAGAAAGAGCTGGGGATTAGCTCAGTGTGAAGGCCTTGGGTTCGGTCCCCAGTGCTAAAAAAAAAAAAAAAAATGGAAGGAAGCTATAGATACAAAATTCTCCAGGTTAAAATGTGGATTTCTTGGTCCCCACACTCAGTGATTCCGATTTGACCCATGTGTGGTATTGGCTAGAAATGACCTTTAAGAAGTATTCCAGATGAACATAGTCAGATGATACATAGTTTGATTTTGATGCAGCTGGTGTGCAGCCTACACATTTGGAAACTATGAGATTCCCCTTTACACATAAGAAAGATTATAAATGAAAGAATAAAATTGCATATCTAATCTGCCTCCTTGGTCACTCAGTTAGGACCAAGTGGGCCTAACTCAGTGTCTTGGTTACTTTTCTCATTGCTGAGACAAAAATATCTGACACCCAAAGTTAGAGGGGGAAGGTCTATTTGGCTCACAGTTTGTAGAGGTTTCAGTCCATAGTTGGCTGGCTCCAAGGCAGAGCGGCATGGCAGAGGGGCATCACAGAAGACAAATAATATGGTGCAAACTATCAAGGGAACGGGAGATCTTAACAGGTTTTTCCTGCCCCTTTAATTTTACTCAGAATATGTGTGTGGGGGGTAGCACTGGCACTCTTAATCCTAGTGCCCTGGGGCCTAGCATTGCACACTAAATCAGTCATATACTCTAGATTCAGCTACCTTTGAAAAAGCCCCACAGACAACTTCATGAGGTTTTGGCGGGACATCTAGACACAAACCGTAACACTCATGTATGTTTAAATGCTTCATTATAATGCTCCCAAATTCCTCCTCATGGTCCCATATAGAATTGTCTAACTCACAGGGGATGGGTTCTGGGACCCCTTCTCCAAGGATACTCAAGTCTATTTTATAATGTGGTGTAGGATTTGCATTTAACTTGTAAGTCTTCTCACATATTCTATATGTCATCTGTAGACTACTTATAATATGTTATACAGTGTAAATGCTATGCCAATGGTTGTTACATTGAATTATTTAGGGAATAATGTCAGAAAGAAATTATGGCTATGTTCAGTACAGATACAACCATTTTTAAAGTACAATACTTTCCATCACAATTGGTTAAATCTTCAGAGGCAGGATCTACTGATGAAGAGAGTCAATTGTATGTAACTCCATCTGAACAAGAGTTGAATATATACTGTTCCTGCCTTTTCATATTGTGTACATTAAAATGCTACCCTAGGCATTCAGCTATTGATACTGCCTTTTACTTCCATGGTCCTTGCAAAGATAAGGCCTTGGTCTGTGTAGACCAGAACTCAGTCATCACTATATAAGGAGCAAGACACAATCTAGAATCTCCTCTTAGATGTTTGAAACAAAGTGTAGGCTTTGCAGGCAGAAGGTACCTCTTGCCATTTTTGGATGCTGCATCACTGGCAGGTAGGGTCTGTACCCTGAGGAACTGACAGCTTGTGGTTCTTGAGTGGCGCTGGGCCTCTCTTACTGTCATGATTTGCTTTTGGAATAAAAACAAATGTATGATTCAAATGGGAGGTGAGGGAAAGCATATGCTCAGAAGTGTGGGCAGGAGGGTGGCTACCGGGGCATCAGATGCAATCTAATGAGCACACATGTTCTTACAGTATGCCTAATGGCCAGGCTACTTTAGCTTCAGTAATCCCAATCTGTGTCCCAGAACCACACTATATGGCTATGGATCAAAACCCATGTATTCCTGGTTTGGAGAATAATGAAATATGATCTTATGAATCTGTCTTCCTCAGTGGTTCAATATTAAATACAATGTGGCATCAGGTAAATATATTTGGCAAACTAGTAAAGAAGACTGAATATTACCTTCCATCTGTGAATCCAACCTTGATGGTTTATTTATTTATTTATTTGGTACTGGGGGGATCGAACTTGGGTCCTTGCACTTGTGCAGTAGGTGACGAAACCACTGAGCTAAACCCCCAGCCCAGCCTTGATGGTTTATGATTGCTGATAAAACAAACTGATGTTACAGATGAAGAACATCAGAAAACAAAGCTTCAGTAATAGGCAGCAGTAGCTCTGGCTATTTGCTGCCACTGGCAGCAGACATTGTCTTCAGGAAGGCAATGGATGCTATAATACTTGTCATTCAGTCATTTATCAAGAAAAGCTCTTCAGGGTACAGTGTTGGAATAAAATCTCTGTGCTCTAAGAGTCTGATAGATGAGAAGGAAGAGGCACTGGCTGGAGCTCACAGAGGTCCTGAGGCTGTCGCTGTGAGCAAGTCCAGTGCACAGGGCAGTCTGTGGGTGGCCAGCAAGAAGGCTGCAAGAAGTTGAAGGCAGAATCATTCTAGTCCTGACAATCAGAAAGTGGCTGGTGCTGGATTCCCCAGAGGGAAGGGAGACCTGTGCCTTGGAAAGCCTGACTCTCCTGTCATGAAGACATGTGGATGTAATGTAATCTCTTAGGACAAGGAGAGCTTTGTTTTTGTTTTGGGGTACAGGGGATCGAATTCAAGATCTCGTGCTTTCGAGGCAAGCTCAGTGCCACTGAGCTAAATCCTGGCCCAATGAGAGTTCTTTTTAAACCCCATCCCCTTGGCTATGATCAGAACTCAGCTTGCACTGAAAAACATTTTTTTTTCAAAATATAAACTATCCTTAAGCTCAGTATTCACATGAAGAACACTAGACAAGTAACTATCATTGTGGCACAGAATAGAAAACAAAGTGGTTCAAGGTGGCACAGAATAGAGAGGAGGAATGAAAATTCTGCTGCCTCTGTGTGAATAAGGAGATCCTACTACAGGTATTTTCCTATCTTAATATCATACAATTAAAAATAATACTCCCAATGTTAAGCTTCCCAAGAAATAAAACAATGGATACCTATTTTTCATTTTTAGATTTTGATTCTGCATTTTCGTTGAACTAAAATTTTTCTTATTTTTTGAAAGGAAAGGTAGCCATGAAATTTAGTTCTCATTAAGTAATCAGTAACTGTGACCCAACTCTAGTGATAAATTTGATTTGTTCTATGGTGGATAAATTCAAGTAGTAAAGGCAGAAATAGTCAGACACTGCCACCTGGTGTCACTCTTCTACATCTGCTCTTAGAACGGGTGTTATGCAGCCTCTGTCACGGAGAACAGGTGATTCACAGCAGTGGCTCTCAGATTTTGGCCAGCATCTGAAAACAGGTTGCTGGGCCTTTCCTGCATGGTGTCTGATGCAGCAGGTCTGGGGTGAGGCTCCAGATTTCACATTTCTATCAAATTCTCAGAGGATGCTGCTGTTGCTCATCCAGCCACTGATTTATTTAGAAATGCCAAGGATGATCTTGATTGTTTGTGTAAAGAGTTCCTGATAGGACAAATCAGTTTCTATGGGTCTAAGAAGGCTGACATTTTACTTACGCTAACTTATCACCTACCTCACATAGGAAAGACAAGTTGGGTGTGAAAGCCAAATACAAAAGGAATTGACTAAAGATGCAATCAAGCATGCATGTGGTTGGCTGTGCCTGAGGTTAAATGATTATAACAGAGAAGGATGGGATGAATTCAACTACAGAAGATTATTTACAGAAAGAAACGGCTTGGCCTGGAATGTGAAGGACCTGCCTATTTGTGAAGGAACTGGTTTCAAACTGAATGGATGATGCTAGTCTTTGAAGATCTGGGCAGAGTCCCAACTTTCCTGCCTTTCTTTCATATGCCACATGTTAATTTATCTTCAAGATTCATTTCCTCTGAAAAGCAGATGGCTAGAAGTGTGAGATTCTGGTGGCATTAAATCCTATCATTTTCATCATGACCAATGTTTTCGCTAAAACTGGAGTCATCATTGATCAAATAATTCACAGAAAAAAGCTGTGCTTTTGAACTTTGAGAACTGAGAAGAAAAGAAAGGACATGCTTCAACTATGTTTTAATGTTGTAAAAGTCATGTTATGTTAAATTTGCAATGTTGACAATTTCTAATGTATACTTTAGTATTGGTAAGTATATTCATATTATTGTAGAACATACTTATAGAACATTTTTAGTTTGAAAATGAAATTCTGTGCACATTAAACACCAATTCTCCCTCCTCCATCCCCTTAGCCTTTGGTAACCGCCTTGCCACTTTTTGTTCCTATGCATTGTAGTACATTAGCTGCTTCATATGAGTAGAATCACATAGTATTTATAGTTCTGTGACTGCCTTATCTCAGCACAAGGCTCTTGAGGTTCACCCATGTTGTAGCATGTGTCTTGATTTCTTTTTTAAGCCTGTGGTATTCCATGGTATAAGTATATACCATATTATCTTTATATATTGATCTATTGATGGACACATGAGTTTCTTCCAACTCATAAATTGCATACTTGTGTATTTGTTAAGGGCTATGGCAATAGAGGATGGAGAAGTGTGATTGCTGAGTCATATGGTAATTCTGTGTTTAATTTTGTGAGGAACATCCACTGTTTCCATAGAAACTGCAGCACTGTACATTCCATGATGACGCAGCACAGTATTCTAATTTTGCCATACCCTTGCCAACACTTGCTACTTTCTGGTACTTTGATGGTGGTAATTCTTTCTATTTTTTTGGTACCGGGGATCGAACTTGGGTCCTTGCGCTTGCCGGGCAGGTGGCGGAACCACTGAGCTAAATCCCTGGGTAATTCTAATGAGTGTGAAATGATATTCCATTGTGGTTTGGATTTGTATTTCTCTGATAATTAATGATGTTGGGGATCTTCTCACAGATGCTTATGGCCACGTGAATGTCTTCTTGTCTTTTCAAGATCTTGATCCACTTTGTATTGAGTTATCTTTATTGTTATTTTTATATTGTAGAATTTCTTCATAAATTCTGGAAAATAATCTCTTATTACAGCTAGCACTTACAAATGTCGTCTATTCCAAGATGTCTTCTGTTCCATGATTATTTTCTTCGATATGCAGAAATTTTAAGTTTCATGTAATCCAATTTTTCTATTTTTGCTTTTTGTTGTATGTACAGTTGTTGTCATCTATGCCCCCAAATCAACACCAAATCCAATGACCTGAAGCTTTTCTCCTCTTTTCTTGTAGAAGCTTTAGAGCTTTAGATATTAAACTTAAGACTTTATTCTATTACTTTTGCACTAATATTTGTATATGGTGTAAAGTAAAGCTACAAGTTCATTCCTTACCACAGCCCATGAGATGTTTTATGTCAAAGTCATTAGCTGCTTCCTAAGCTGGCCAATTGTCATTCTGAGAGAGATCTGATTTATTTCATCATGGCTTTCTTTTTGCTTTCTAAGCCCTTTTTCCCCCTATTTCATTATTTATTTGCTCCATTTAAAAATTTTAATCATCCTGTTCCTATTTTTTTTCAAGTTTTCTACTTCATAACCACAGCAGGAGGGGTTATTATATACTAGTCTTAAGTTCTGCAGATGAAGGAAGTGTACACAAACACATTCTGTCAGGCAGCTGAGTGACTGCTACAACCCACAGAATGGCCTCAGTGGACCTTATTTTTCAAGTAAGCTTTATTTCTTCTTCAATTTAGTTTGTATTTTCAAATTGTGTAAAACCTATTTTGAACTTTATAACATATATAGGCATATATTTATCACTGACTATATACTATTTATCTATAAAAATACCAAGTCTTCAAGGTTCAATCCAATGTATTTATGGAGATATATCCATTATAATCATCATCATCATCAGTTAATTTTTATCAAACACTGACTATGCTTCATTGCTTTATCCCTTAGCAACTCCACAGCTAATCCTGTAAAAGATGGAAGGGAAATTATTCAATGTTCAGTAGAAGAAAACTTTCTCTCTAGCTGTAACTAACTGCTTTTTATGGAAAGGTTTTTTTTCATTGTTCTGCTGAATATTCTGTTGCGCTTGGGATATGCAATGATGGAACTGCATATCAGTTAGAGGGTAAGAGCTGGAAATATTCTTGTGGCACCTAGAGTGAATGAGAAGAATTTGGAGTTTCTTGGCAAGGGGATATGCAGCAAGATGGAAGTTGTGGTGGTGGAAGAAGGAATGAGCAGATGCCAAGTGTGTAGGATGTGGGTATGGATAAATCCTAGTGATTCTGAGCTTTACACAAATAAATTGTATCCAGTGTATCATGCCAGTTAGTTTAAAAGATCTGTCACTAATTACTACATAAGTTTAAATTATTTTAAAAATAAATAATTACATGACATGTATAGAGGCAAGGTTATTGATTTATTTGTGGTAGTCATAAATATAGGCTCAGCAAAGACATAATGTTCAAGTGGGTTATGGTACACTCATTTGGTGAAGTATTATGGGGCTTGTCACATTTCCAAGCCTAATTTATGAAACAAGAAAATACTCATCACCAATGTTGAGTGAAAAATTATAATATTAAAGTTTGTGTGCAGAATGAGCGAAATTGTAACAGAGAGGAAAAACTACAAGGTTGTATAGAAAAATATTAACATGTTCTCTTGAGGTCATAAAATGATAAGAGATTATTTTCTACATCTAATTTCTCTATTGTTTCTAAATTTTCTGCAAAGTATATGTTTAATTTCCTTAAGAATATAATTTTTAAAATTTAATTAATAAAGTATTATTTTAATTTAAAAATAACATTCGGATGCAATTTTTTTTTGGAAATATATTAAATAATTAATAAATATACAAATGAATAGAGCAAAATAGCTTATGGTGGAGAGCACGTGGGTTCTACTCCCAGTATCACAAAACAAAAACAAAACCCCTGAAACTTACATTTTAGCATGCCAAAGAGATCTAAAATTATCTCATTTATTAAGAACTCTGTGGAGTAAAATTTTAGAAAGTCACTAGAATAATAATCTGGAGTTCCAACTAAAATTCCATGGAGAATTTGTCATTCTTTGATAATAAGAACAACAGTAAGATACAATAAAAAACATAATAATACTCATAAAATAAAAATGTTGGTCTAAATTAGAATTATCTCTAAGAAACAAATTCTGAAGAGGGGTTATAAAATTACTATGAATGCTACGAAGACACAGTCTTCAAGCACTGTGTGTAGCCTAGGCACTATTATTTTCTAAATCTACATGGATGATACGGAGAGTAGTAAAATTCAAGTGTATTTAAAAGTGTTACAAAGCTCGAACAGATGATTTATTGCTGTTTTTAATCAAGTATCACATGGGAATTCAATTACATTTTAGATAGTGAATATGTGCATTCTCTGTAAGCAACAGTAAAAATACTTTTCAATACTATCTAGAAAATTATTAATTGACTATCATATGAGACCAAGAAAAAATTTTTGTTTTGTTGGGTGTGATAATGGCTTTGTGATTATATTTTAAAAAGGTTGTGTGTGTTTTTTCCTCAATATACACATATGTGGACATGAAATAACATGATATACAACTTGTTTCCTAATATTTAACAATCAGGAAAGAAAAGGTAATAAGCAAGCAAAGGTAGCAAACTAATAATAATTTCCAAAATATTTTTATTAGTACATGTTTGCAGTACATGCAATTTATAATCATCTTGAGGAGTGGATACGACTCCATAATAGAGATGGATTCTTTTTTAAATGCCTTTCTCCTCTCCTTCCACCTCCCTCCCTCCTCTACATCCCTGTTCTCTATTTTTGTTCTTGTTGACATTATTAATCTTATCTCATGTTTATGACGTATAATGTTTACATTCATTAAGATTGTTAAATTCCTGTACATGGTACGTCATTTTTCTATTTATTTCCCATTCTCCCCCCCCCCCTCCTCTTGCTCATGTTCTCTTGGACCCTCACCATTTGCAGGGGATTTATCCCTTGTCTCCTATCTATCTTGTATTGTGTTCTCTGTACTTCGGCTTACTCAAACCAGAGACTCTATATGGTATTTATGGTATATAGTGTGTGTCTCTGATTTATTTCACCCAACATTATATTTTCTAGATGCATCCATTTTCCCACAAATGTCTCAAATTTCTCCTTCTTTATAGCTGAGTAGTATTCGATTATGTATAGATACACATTTTCTTTATCCATCTGTCTGCTGATGGGTATGCAGGCTTCCAGGATTTATCTATTATAAATTGTTCCACTATAAATGTTGGTATGCTTGTATTAGTGTGATGTCTTTAGCTCTTTGGGAAGATTACATTTTAATATTCATTCTACTTTTGCAAATGTAATTGTTCACTGACATTAAAAACTTAAGTGACCTGTTATATTCAAATCTTGGTTAATAATTGAATTAGATAACTGTTAGAAATAGAGCAAACAATTTTTAAAGAAAGAATGTGGAGAAATATATATATTAAGATTTGATTTTATATATTTTGAAAAATATATTATAATATATAAATTATTTTATTCCTCAAAGGATTATCTCAAGTCCTGGGATGCCCTTTTCACCTGTTGGTGATTCCCTTAGTAAGATCAAGGTGCAGAGCTCACGCACAAGGAGCCAAGAACAAAAAGCACATGTGTGTTGCACTCTTTCATCTGTACAGAGTCCATTTCTGGGCACAGAGCAAACACGGCCAATAGGAACAGAAAAAGCCATCTTGGAGCTTCCTAACACACCCCAAAGATTAAGGACAACAAACTCTTCACTGTGGAAGGACTCAATGGAAATCTACTTTATTCCTCCAGTAAAACATTGTTCTCAGAAATCCAGGATCAAATTTTTCTGTCAAAAACAAATTTGGTTAACTGTAATAAATCATCAATAGACAATTGCTTTATAACTCTGGGAAGTAAACTCTGCCCATTTAAAAAATGGAATTAGTTGGGCATGGTGGCTCAAACTGGTAATCTCAGTTCTCTGGATGGCCAAGGCAGGAGGACTGCAAGTTAGATCCCTGCTTGGCAACATAGCGGCTTAGGGAAACCCTATTTTAAAATAATAAATAAATAATAAACAAACAAACAAATGGGGCCCTGAGGATGTAGACTATTGCAAAGGCCCTGGGTTCAATCCCTAGTATGAGAAAAAAAAAACCCCTGCAATTAATTCTCTCCAAATAATCATCCTGATCAAATTAACAGGGTCAACCAGTTAACAAGATCAAATACCATCACTCAGACAAGCAGTTAAAAAAATCCCACTGTGGGGGAAAACTAAAGAAAGAAAAAGAAAACAAGTTAATTTATTTAATTTGAGTTTTATTAGATTAAATTATTACTTGTGCACAATCAGAAAGGTTTTGAGGGCTACAATTTTCAGGATAGTTATGATTCTTTTTTTAAATAACGATGAGAAAAAATGGATGTCCTTAAAACATGTGAAATAGGATCTATTATTTTGTATTTTACTTACTTACATAACCAACCACCATTCCCAGTGAAGAACCTAGATTTCCTCCCAGAATGTATCACACTTGAGATTTATGGACAAAATGAAGTTAAGAAGTCTGATATAAATTTTTTAAGATTCCAAGGATCCTCTTTTGAATTTCATTTTGTATATCAAGCTAAACAATACAGAACAACTTATTATTACTATTATTATTATTGGTTTCTATGTCTCCTTTTTCATGTGTTGAAGTTCCTGACACTCCATGTCAAACAGAAATTTCAAACCCTGATACATGGCTAGCTAAATATAGATGGGTGGATATTGTCTCAGTTTCTTTACAATTAATTTATTAGAATAGTTTTCTCTCATTCTTTCATTCATCATTTCCTCAGCAATAGTTTTCTAATCACCTTCTTTAAAAAAATGAGTACATCCGGTGGTAAGTGCTAAGAATACAGACATGAATCACATGGTCTCTGCTTTCAAGGGGGTCTACAAAAAAACGGGAAAACAGAAATGAAAAAAGCCAACAAAACCCCCACAACTAAGTGCTATAAGAGAGATAGGAACAGAAGTGGATTCAGGGAGCATGGGAGTATTGTATTATGACCCCACATCATCTCAAAATTCATTAAAATAATAATTTCAGGGATTTAGAATTAGAGAGCTATTGCTCGCCAACCTCTAAGATACAAATACAGAAAAGATATGAAAGTAGAAAAAAGCAAACTAATTTTCCTAAGATGTCTGCATCGTTCAACCTGCATTGTTCAACCCTGGGGATCTTTGGGCTTTGAGCCAACTTGACGTAGGGACATGATTTCTGTTAGCAGCATGTCAGTTGCCTATACTGTGGCAATGGCCACGAACATTTTGAATTGAACAAAACAACTAACAGACACAAAATGTGGGGCACATGGAGCCCTGGTTCTTCAATTTCCTTCCAGGTTTATATTTATTGAGGCAACTGGTCCTTCAGCCTATGACCCACTTTGTTTCTGATCCCAAACCTCTCTGTTTTCCTCTATCTGGATTTTGTAATGGACTCCTGAACTCCCTTTAATGGTAGCTAAAAAACCCTTAGGACACTGACTCTGGTAATTACCTCTTAGGATCATCCACTCCAACTACGCTCAGGGCCAAACCCAGACTGGTGGGTGCTACTGGCCACTCATCCGCTGGGGGATGGCTGCGGGAATACCTTTGTGTCAATATCACCACCATCCCTCTGTAGGCAACCCCCAGGCTGATCTGTAATGTACACAGAGATTACCCTTGGCATTATGACCTCTGTTCCTACATCCTCAATCTCCTCATTCCTATCACAAGTGTCCAGTGTCCTCATGATGCTGTCTGTCCCCCTGCTTTATGTACTTAATCATTCTCCCCAGTCAAGAGTTTCTGATCAGAAATGTTCTAAAGTTTCCCAGCCTCCTTTTCTACTTTCTGGTCCCCATGTCAATGTATGCTTCACTCTCTTAATGATTTAATTTTTGCTGGGAAAGTTGAGCTAATCTGTAAGTCTCCACCTGGATAAATAAAAAATGAAAGATTAAATCAAGACATTGAAATCCTCACCGTGGAGAGCTAAAGACTACCCCTCTGGGTATTGGTAGGCAAACCACATGGAAGTGAAGCGCACTTTTCCTGCCTGAAGTGACATTCGATGAATATGCATAGCATAGAGAATAATTCTCAGGCTCATTAAAGACACCTGTGATAATGTTCAGAAATTTGGAGAAACAATTTGAATGTATCTGAAATTCCCTAAGAACAGAAAGAAGCTGATTCTATCTAACTGCAGGTCACTGTCCATGAAAACAGAATTCAGTAAATATTCATTAAAATCTAGACTGTCAGAGAAGATTTGACAGCAAGTGAGAAAAATGTAATTATTCTCTTCTTCTTTCTTTTAGCACATTATACAGTACCTGGCACATAATATGAGCTCAAAAATGTTTGTTCACTGACTAACTGATAAGAGTTACTACTCTCTGAGGCCAAAAGATATAGCGTCAAAATCGTGAAGTGGAGCAAAAACTGGCTAAAAGATATGAAAAACAGCAGAATACAAAGAGTACCAACAAAATCTAAAGAGAAAAAAAAGAAGTTCCTTAAATGAGTTTACAAGAGTACTTCACTTCTCCCTAGAAGTAACTTAATTACTGTCAAAATTTATTCAGTTAAAGGAGAAAAGTTCACAAACCTTCGACTTTCTTCCTTTCCCTCAGGTATGCGCAGGTTTTTAGCAATACTTCAGAGGAACACAAGAGGGCGTTCCATTTTAACTGTTCTGAACTCTTAAAATCAATTGACGTAGAACAATTTCAAAAAATAATCTTAGAAACAGCAAACCTTGTAGAGAATCTGTGGTTTAATTATCTGACTTTAATATGAATATTTTATTTATATACAATTTATGTAAACTTTATTAATACTGAGAATTATTCCAAGTTTAAACAAAGGGGCAAATACGAATCTCAAGGTCTTGAAGAGTTTTAAAATTCTTAGCAAATTGCAGTTTGGTTTGCATTACGGCCACTTCCCTGATGGAAACCGGATTCGTTTCTGCAACTACCTACTTGATACGTGTGATTTGTTTTCAAAGATCTAGGAAAAGCAATAGTTCTCAAGAAATTCTCTCAGGAACTTCTTATGTTGTTATATAAAAATATATGTATAATCTGTGTGATTGTGTATGAATATGTGTATTTGTACATATTATGATCCCTTCAAAACCTATGATCATTCTCTCCAATATTAAGTTTACAGAGGTTATATTTTATTATTTGACTACTGATTACAGCTGCTCACTGAGAAGTGGGGATGACAGCTTTGGTGAGCTTTGGTGTCATACTTGGGCTCTGGGTCACGTGTCACCCCGAGAAAGGTGTTTTTAAGCCAGCTCTCCTTGGTGTGGCAACTTCAGTTCTCCTGCTAGCTGGACCTGCCCACAGCGTTTGCACTCTGTCATGTGGAATTTAAATAGGCTTCACATAAGTAAAACAGTCAAAATATAACAGAAATCAAACACTTAAAAAAAAGATACACATGGGGCTGGGGGTTTAGCTCAGTGGTTTCGCCACCTGCTGTGCAAGTGCAAGGACCCGAGTTCAATCCCCGGTACCAAAAAAAAAAAAAAAAGATACACAATTTGTTAATGAAAGTATAGATTTTTCTGTCCATCAACCATGATAAAGAAAATGAAATATGGGGTAACTGCTAAAGTATTATTTACTTTTTAAAAAAAATTCTAATCCTCTTGACTAGACAAGGAAAATATGTCCAGAATGATATGAGCCTTGAGATCCTTAAACTCTCTCTGAAAAATAAGCTAAAGTCATTATTTTTTTTGTGTAGCTATATCCAATATTCAGAAATTATTTTGTGACTTGCAAAAATAACTGACTCAAAATATACAAGTCAATGAAGGGACTGTAACCTGTAAATGAAGATTTCTCAAGTCCCAAAACATTTCAAGTAATTTTAAAACATTAAAAAATTTTAGAAAACAATTTATTGAATTCAAATAGTGATTACCAATTATCACTTATGTTTGCCAAATCATTAGACATTCAACTAAATTAAATCTGTAAAGACTTTGTATTTGGGAATAGTCTATTCCTGATTTCTATAGACGAGGAGGTACAATTATTGTATCCTGAGAGCCTCCTTCCAACATATAACACCAATAAGCTGAATTAATAAAACCTAGTGCTTCAAAAATTAACAACATTTGCAGTGTCATGGTAGAGACCATATTTCAATGTATCAGAAGTTTAGAAAAGTTATACTTGCCTAATTTCTACTCAAATGCATATTTTTGATTATCATTCAAACTTCCTGAATCTCACTTTCTTCATCAGAACAATTTAAAAACAGTATTAGATAACAAGTATAAAAATATATGCAAACTTCACTACCAAAGAAGTGCACATTATAAAATATAGCAAAAATACAAATAAGAAACAATTTTGAATTCCATAAAATTCAGTTTTATTAAGGATATGATAAAACTAGCTTTAGTCAATATTAAAAGAGTACTTTTGAAAAGTAATTTTTTCAGGACAGTTCAAAAGACAAAATTCCATCCATTCAGAGAATCAAAGAATACTTGCATTCAGTTCACTGATTCAGGGCCTAGGAATACAAAGGCTAAAGTGACATACCACTCTGTCTTCATATTGCTTACTGTCTGGTATCTTTTTAAATTGAAAAGAAACAGCTGGATCACATAGATATTCTCTGATACTTACTGAACATGGTCTCAATGCCAAGTAATGGATAAGGCAAAAATTAAATTTAGCTTGTCAATACCCTGTAAAAGAATATAGCCATTAAAATGAGAATTATGAATAAAGCCAATAAAAAAATGTTGCTGAGACATTTGCTAAATAAAAAAATAGGATTTGATAATGTGCTATGCATATGAAAAAGAATATGTATGGAGAAAGGAACATCAGAATGAATTAGATAAATTCAGTATTGTATATTGTGTTCTTCATTGTTTTGTCACATTATTTTATTCAATAATTTGAAAGCATTAATAAATGAGAAAATATTATCTTTTATATAATGTACATCATAAAAATCTGCTGTGCTATGTCACACAATTCTATAAATCTCATAATTGACTCCAAATATACAAGTAATTGGAGGGATTCTAACTGGTAAATAAAGCCTTATCAAGTCTCAAAACATTTTTAGCAATTTTAAAATATTTTAAAATAATTTTTCCCAAACTATATTTCATGAGCATTCTTTCCAGTGTTTTTAAATTAAATTTTGATTATTTTTGGAAATCATTTAATTTATGAGGGGTTTATGCTACTTACATTAATCTAGGCACTCTATGTCTCATATTTATATTATGCCCTTACTTAATATTATTATTATCCTAGGGTCAAATGAGTTTGGAAATGCCAGACTAATAGATGTAAAAGTACTTTGAAACCTGTAAAATGCTTTGTAAATAAAAGACTTTATTACTGCAACATTTTTCTTTGTTTATACTAAGAAAATTGCTTTAATAAGGTTTCTAACTTGGATAAAAATCTTTCTTCTGTTCCTTCTCTCTCTGAGTAAGAGAGATTGACTTCCTCAAAGGAATGTGAAGACCCGGTTGGTTTATTGTGTTTAAAACAGACTTAGAGGAGAACTGATTAAAAAAAAAAAAAAAAGCCATATAGCCTGAGAACGGAGAGCAGCAGGAAATCAGGGCCGCGATCACCCACTCACACTGCACAGTGTGACGTGGCCTGAACCTGGACACACAAGGAAAGCCATTTTCTATAACTCTCCAGCAATCACAGGACATCTGAAGTTAGAAGATGAGAGCACGGTGGAGGCCGCCGTGGGGCTATGCAGCCCCTGTCCTCAGCTTCTGAGAAAGGGAAAGAGAATTTTAGCTCAATGGATGATAAATTTTGTTTTCTGTTTTTTCTATGTTATGTGCGTTTGTTTTACTACTTCTTTTTCTTCCATACCAGAATAACAGTAAGAAGTTTAGTTTAATAAAAAATAGCAATAAAACTTAGGCCAGATTATCAGGAAATGGGGCGCTGTGGTGCTCTGTCCCACTCAGGAGCTAGAACCCCCAGACCTGCTGACCAGGAGTCAGCTCACCTGAGACTTCAACCTGGATCAGGAACATGAACAGCAGGGGGCAACTTGAGCCCCCTTCCATTCACAGTGTCTCTGCTTCGTCCTTGTCTGCTTTACTCAGCTGATCTCACCAATTAATATTCGAAGGGAACAGGCAATTTTGAATTGATTTAATTTAAATGTTTTGCCAGAAGATGTGATGTTTGCTAATTTTTTAATATTCCTTTATCATGTTATGTTATGTTATGCTATCTTCCACTCTTTTTTTCCTAGGAGTTTTGACAGTGAATGAATTTTGTGTTATATTGAGAATATTTTCTGCATCTGAGAGAATTGTATCAGATTTTTTTCTTTTTAACCTGTTAACAGATAAATTATTTTTCTTTTTTTCTTGAAATATATTGTAAAATATTTCAGGCATGAAAATATGTATGGCCACTACTCAGTTTAAGAAATAAAAACTTACTATTATAAGTTGTTATAGTTTTGATCTAAAATGTCTTCCAAAAATCTCATGTTCAGAGGTGGGGCCTAGTTGGAAGGGGTGGGCCACTGGGGTGTGACTTGGAAGGGTGTATTCTTGTACCCAGCTTCTCCCTTCTTTCTCTGCTTCCTGACCACTATGTGGTGAACAATTTTCCTCTGCCCTGGCATTCTGCCATGTGGTTTCTGGCTTGGAGATGGTGGATCATGGACTGAACCCACTGAAACTGTGAACCACAGTTGCAGTTTTTAGGAATTTTTTACTGCTGATGGGAAATTAATGCAAAAGTGAAGCCCCTATATACCTCTAGTTGATCAAATCTTCCTCTTTCTCAAGGATAATTGCACACAAAAAAAGAATAATAGCTCTCTCATATTCAGCTTTAATATTACCAGCTATCATGTTATATTTTTACTAATTAGAATATGTACTTTTAGGGTACAAATACATATGCATACAACCCCCATGCAACCTATAATATTGTTTTGAGTGTGTTATTCATTACAGAAGTGGCATAATATGTGTATGCATTCTTGCTTTTTTTCACATAGCATTATATATGTGACGTTTATTCATTCAATCATTCATTATTGTTAAATGTATGCAATACCATTTATTTTCATTTTATATTGTTCATCAATAAAGTGTTTTCTATTTTCTTTTAATATACACATTAATATTGTGAACAATTTTGTATATGGTTCTATACACGGGGTTATTATTTCTCTAGGGGCCTAAGTATGCACACAATCTCTGAGTCCTAAAGTATATGTATTTTACTGAGTTAGATTTTTCTAAATATATCTGCAGGTGGTTTTTAACAAGTCACACTTCAACCAAAAGTGCATGGTTTTAATGTTGTACATATTTCATGAATTAAAAGTATCAAAAATTTTCTCTAGAACGATGACTATGCAATTGCATTATTTTTCTGCTCATATCTCACTTCTAATAAGCATCTTATGTGTTTAATTAGCTATTTTCTCCCCACTTCTTTAAATTTATCTATTCATGTTTATGTTCACTTGTCCATCAGATTGTTTGTCCTTTATTGGTTGATTTTTAAGATTTTTATGGTTCTGCATAGTAATCTTTTGTTGTTGTATATACATTTAAAGTATATTCTTTTCCTTCTATGGTTTGTATTTTCCTTTATTTATGTAGTCACAGAAATTTTAAATTTTATTAAAAGTTTTAGCTTTGTGTTATAATTTGACTTTTGTCTATTTTGCTTAAAAACCAATTTATATCAAGGCATTTTCATGTATCTCATGCATTTTCTTTAAATTTCATTTATTACATTTTTATTATAGATCTGTAATGTACTTACAATTCTAGATGCTTGTGAATACATTTGTAGGAGGTCAGTTTTAATTTTTTTCTTCTGTAACAATTGTATCAGTATCATTTCTTGAATAGTTATGCTCTTTACACTCATCTACAAAATTACCTCACCAAAGATTTTATAATTCATATTTCTTATTTAATTATTCTAGTAGGGGTTTAGTGGTATTTAATAGTGATTTAATTTGTTTTCCCAATGGCTAGTAATTTGGAAATATATTTCTGTATCATCTGCCATTTTAATGTTCTCATTTATAAAATGTATTGTCATATCTTTTGTCACTTATTAAAATAGGTTTGTGTTTTTCTTGTTGGGTTTTGAGATATTTTGTAGCTAGATAAATGTCATTTGTCATATATATGGTTTACAAATAACAAAATGGTAGATACAAATATGGATATGCCAATGTTGCAATAAATATAAATGGATATGCATCTACTTGTGCTGTCTATTAGAAACTCATTCAAATATGAAGATATAGGTAGGTTAAATGAAAAAGATGAAAAAAGATATGGCATGCAAACACTAATCAAACAAGAGCCAATTTATCAATTTATAAAAAAGACATAGCAGTGTTAAATGTTTCCTAAAAATACCTAACAACAGAGGTTCAAACTACATAGGCTAAAACCTTACAAGAAAAATAAAGAAATGTATAATTATAGTTTAAGGTTTCAGTGCTTTCTCTATGTTTGTAGACATACAAACTCTACCAAGACTAAATCATAAATAGAAAATCTGAATATACCTGCAACTCTTTAGGAATTTGAATCTGTAATGAAAAATCTCTTGACAAAGAAAAGTCCTGAACCTGATGATTCACTGGTGAATTCTGCCAATTTTTTTAAAAAAACAATCAACATCATCCTTTTCAAACACTTTTAAAAAATTGAAGAAAGTACTTCCAAACTCATTCTATGAGGCCAGCATTATGACACCAAATTCAGATAAAAGCTTTACAAGAAAACGAAAACATCTTTCTGAACATTGATGCAAAAATGTTCAACAAAAATGGTAGCAAATTGAGTTCAGTTGCAATTAGAATGATGTCAACAAAAGAGCAAGTGGGAGAAAATCCCCTGTAATGATGAGGCTGACAAGAAATTGGAATCTTTGTACTGTACACTGTTAAGGGGAGTGGCTAAAATCATACAGCTACTTTGGAAAACAATAAGACAGTGTCTCCAGTCAGGCATGGTGGTGCATGCCTATAATCCTAGCACTTGAGAGGCTGAGGCAGGAAGATCGCTATAAGTTTGAGACCAGCCTATGCTACATAGCAAGTTCAAGGACAGCCTGAACCACATAGTAAGACCCTGTCTAAGCCAAATTATTCAAATAGACTACAGCGCTTGAAATTTTATTTAAAAAATTTTAAATACCTGGAACTTAATTTCATTAGTCAGTGAATTGGGGCTCCATCTCTATTCCTAATAGTCGGAAGCTATCTATTGGTTAACAGTATATTTTCTTGCTCTGCAAACTGAGTTCATTACAATGCTGGCATGGGAGAGAAATTCTGAGGAGGCGCAATAAAGCACTGAGCCTCCAGTCTGGGAAAGAAAATAGCAACTAAACTAGAGGATCTATTTGGAGACAATATTTAAACTATTTCGGCAAAAGATCAGTTGGGTCAATGCCAAATGGACTAGAATTCAAGTCGTCATGAATAGGACTATGGGCTAGATTCCAGCATGAAAAGAAATGAGGTTGTTTTTTTAAAAAAATGAAAATCTAAACAACTTGGTAGCTAAAATACAAGAAAACTATGCTGTTTTTGTTACACAAGAGGTTTGCTGAGAATTGTTTTGGTTTTTAAAATCCCTAATCATATAATAAACATTAATGTTTATTTTGAATGGTATGGATAACATGGTAGGGGTCGCCGAGAGTCAAGTTGTACAGATAAGTACAAGATGTCTCAATAAAGCTCAATTGTCCAGCACTTTTCATAGACAGTTATAATTTTAGTTGTGACATATTTAAGTTTTATGAATACCAAAACTGCAGCTTTCCAGGGGGTAGGTGAATCTAGATGCATGGTGAGCATTATGGATCACTGATCAATGATTTATTCTCCTGCTGAACTTCCAACAGTTCTAACCCTCTGGATGTTAGCCCTATGTATTAACATAGAGGACGTCCTCAATTAATATTGGAGAAGGGTTAGGCTTAGGAGGTCTTCAGAATACAAAAAGCCAAGACAAAAGCTGAAGAATGAGAATGACAAAAATCAAATGGAAAACATAATTTTAAAAAATCATAAGAATCCTACTTTAATAGTAAAACAATAATTGCATTTAAATGAATATAACTTTCAAGTTATTATCTCTTCCCTGAAATATCACAATAGACATTTTATTGGTTTTTCTGGCTTCAGTTGCCACTCATTCCAACCTCTCATATGCTATTTGCAAATCATGTTTCTGAAGGTCAACTATGATCACATCACTCCTCATTTCATAAACTTCAGTGACTCTTCATTCTCTGAAGAGTGAAGTACAAATCTGAGCCTGTTATTCAATTCACAAACTAGCTTTCCAATTCGGTCCTCCATTTTATGACTCTTAAAGTCTGATTCCCTTTATGGCCCATACAGTCCAGTAAGTCAGAACCACTCCTGTTTTAAGTGCATACCTTGGATGTTCCTCCCTCCATATACTCAGCCCCTTCTCCAACACTAGAAGTTACTGTATATTTAAGCCCTGCTCAACTTTACAAGCCTATCTCACATACCACCTGTTATGAACTGAATGTGTTCTCCGATTTTCACATGTCAAAGTCTTAACTCTCAATGTGAATGTAGTTAAAGAAAAGGGACTTTAAAAGGAAACTAAGATTAACTGAGGTCATAAGGGAGGGACGCTAGTCCAGTAGGATGATGTCTTTATAAGAAGAGGAAAAGACTTGAGGGATCTCTCCATGTCTGCCCAGAGAAGAAAGGTCATGCAAGGACACAGCTAAAAAGCTGTTGTCTACAAGCCAGGAAGAGAGGCATCAGCAGAAACTAACTCTGACTATTCTTTGATCATGGACTTCTAGCTTCTAGCACTGTGAGAAATAAACACCTTTCATTTAAGCCCCTAATCTGTAGTGTTTGGTTATGGCAGCTGAACAAATCTACCCTGTCCTCTGTAAGTCTTCCTCAATCACTCCATTTCCCCTTTCTCTGTTCTTATGGCATTTTATTTGTTTCTATATAATAGCACTGAGCACTTCCTATTATTAGTCACAGTAATTTAGGGTGTCATTTACTATTAATCCTGGGCTAAAGAAGATGAAGCTTAACTGTTATGTAATGTAAAAGCACTTGGAATGGATGCAGTTCAGACCTGGTGTGTGGACTCCTTGGGCAGAAGGACTCAGCCTTGTCCTATCTTCCAGTTTTCCAGCCCAGAACTTCCATCCTGAAGTTCAGCTCAAGCTGGTGGCTAAAGCTCAAGCCACTTGTGTTTCAGAAACAGAAAGTGGAAAGGGAGAACTGAAGGGGCAACATCTTCACACCCCCTAGCTGCTTTAGCTCCTCATAGAAGGCCTTCCCAGATATCCCAGAGAATGCTTCTGCTTATGACATTAACCACAATATATGTAACACCTAATTCTAAGACATTTGGTTGGATGCTAAAAGGAGATATTTTATTGGTAAATAGCAATCTCTAACATACTTATGTTCATTTTTCATTACCTCTAGAAGACTATAAGCTCCTTAAGTGCATGTTAATTATATCTGAGCATCCCAAAGGAATGTACCAAGGGGGCTTTCACATACAGGACACTCAGAAAAATTAACTGAATGAATTAGTCCATATTAATTTGCTTGAACTTTCCAGGAAATCCATCTAGGTAAAGCTTACCCATTTCCAGCTACCTGCTCAGGTTGATAAATATCTATTTAGGTTTTGATAGTAACACTGTCATTATGCTATAAATGTGGTATTTTATGCTGAGCTTTCTCAAGATTAGGGTTTCTACTCTGCTTGTCAGGGTAAGATAGACTATTTGTGTAAACTTCCCGCAGGCAGTGAATTCTTGCCTAGAGGCTAGTATTTCTCTCTCTCTCTCTCTCTCTCTCTCTCTCTCTCTCTCTCTCTCTCTCTCTCCCCCTCTCTCCCTCTCTCTCTCCCTCTCTCTCTCACTTTTACCTCATAAAAGAGTCTAAGAGTAGAATTTTTAAAATAAAGAATTTTAAAAAACAAATGGCTTGTGTGTGCTTACAGGAGAGGAAATCTTTCTGTTATAAAGTTGATGAGTTCAGTGCCATCAGATGTTCAAGGCGTCATCTTCTTCCGGGGACTGTGGTAAGGTGAAGTGGGCAGGATGCTGCTTTTTCTTTTTAAGTGCTTAAAACTCTACCTTCTTCTTTTGGAATGATTGCAAACTATTTATACTGCTCCTTAGATGCTTTTCTATCAATGTGTCTCCTAATTTTTCTTTTCACTTTCTTCACTTTGACCTCTCATAATGTAAACCAATATGGTGAAGGATATACGACACTGGCATCAGTGATGGAGGACAGTGACAGGAAGAAGGGTTAATACTCACTCTCTCAATGTTCAGTTTATGCGTCCATGTATGAAGGTACAGGAAATGGATGCATGACTGCAATTTATTGCATTCAGAGCAAGGTGACTATTGCTGCTACTTCCTTTCCTTCAATTCCATAGTGGTGCTGGGCGAAAGGAAGATGGGTTAAATTGTTGCCCCAGTAGGCAAATGTTGGGGTTCCCTTTAAACGCCTCCAATCTTCAGTCCTACTCACAAGGGTTTCAATCTCTATTAGACTTTTTTCCTTCTAAATGCATCCCTGAAACACAGCCCAATCTCTGGCCTTGCTCTGAACTTCCACACAGAATCATTCTTACCTAGGAAGGGATCAGTGTCAGGCTTAACAAAACACGTAGAGAAATAGAGAGTACTGGTTTGTTTATCCTAACTCCTTCTTTTTCCAACATATCCAATCGGGTCCATGGCAAATAACAGATGTCATTAGTAACATAGTAATAGGAGCCATTGTAGTACCCATTTTCCCAGGAGTGCAACTGAAGGATCTTCTGTGAATATGGTAACAAGTGACAAATTGTTCATGTCTATTTTCATGAAATGTTTTGACTGCTGAAGTTGTTCTATAGCAGTTCATTAAAGGACCCATAAAATATGTAAGTTTACATTTTATAAAAAGATCATCAGGAATTTCTTGGCTGATAGTATTCCTTCTATTAAGCATCTGTTTTCTATTTTGTAAAGGCTTGCAGCAGTGGTTGTCCAATTGTATATTAAAAGTAGTTGATTTAAGCTGGACGAAAACATTGTAATTTCTTAATAAAGATCCACCAATGAAGGTTCCTTAGAAGGCAACCAGCAATGTGTACATAGCACATCTGGTTTCAAAATATTAAAAAATTATAAACAATCACCAATACAATCCATCTGTTCTCTCCATCTGCATAACTGTCTTACTTTTAAAACTAGGACACGGATGCACTGAGTTTAACATTACACAAAGCTGAAAAATTTTTCTCTTCCATGTCTAGGCAGTAATAAATGATTGAGGTCAATTTTAAAGGAATGTCATGTGTATTATTGCATATGTAGGCATTTTGGAAAGTGGGTTAAACCCTAATTGCAACATAAAGTAAGCTAGCTGTCTTTGACTTGAAAATTTGTATAGAATCAAGCAGATAGAATATTCAAAAATCAGATTCTCTTATTTAACACTATTAATAGTAGGGAGTATTCACTGAATGTTTAATTTATATCAGGCACTATGCCAGCACTTTACATGCATTGTCTCATTTAGTTCTCATAACAACCTGTATTAATTCCATTTTAGAAAAGGAAATTGGAGCTCCAAAAAGCAGGTCATTTATCTAAGGTCTCCCAACCAGTCATGCTCTTCGGTTGGTACGACCGTAGGGCCCATTCTCTTGTGTCTTGGTGACAAGGCACAGGAATATTTTTCAAAAAAACTTGAGCCTTAGAACAACTTCTTAGAGTTAACAGCTGTTCCCTAAAATCCATCTCTCAAATGTTAAGAATATATTCTCCTTCTCCAATCTGTTCCTCATCCGTAAATTATAAAATGAACGACAAAGGTGAAAATAAGCAACATTTGTTAGTGCTTACTCTGTTTTAGATATTTTTCTAAGCTCTTTTACAGTTTAACTCTTTGAATCCTTATAACCTTTACAAAGTAGGTAAAATTTTACTCCCCCATTTCAAGTAAGGAAGGATGAGACATAAGAATTAAATACATTGCTCATGTCAAACAACTAGGAAATAACAGGGAGATAGATCTTTCTCAAGTGGGAAGAGGTCAAGAGATGGAAGAAAGAGAGAGAAAGCCATGAAAAAGGGAGTGAAGATGTGTTATGTATGTCTACTGACTACGCACAAGGAAGGTAAACATTATGTACCGCGAACATGTACTGATAAAAAGGAAATTGTGAAAAGTATTTAAACTCATAAACTCTGGCTTCAAATATGTATCACTCATATTCCAGGAACCATGCTAAGTGGTGGTTGTGAAATGGTGAATAAAACATAGTTGGTGTTTTCAGTTAGTATTGTGTTTCCAAACTTCATCTAGGTCAGACCATATCAAAATTTTGGTCTCTTTTATGGCTGACTAATATCCAGTTGAAGGATGCACCCTATTTTGTTTACCCATTCATCTGTTGGACACTTGGTTTGTTTTCACCTTTTTGCTGTTGTGAATGGTGCTGCTCTGAACATCAGAGTGTGCAAGCATCTCTTTTAGTCTCTGTTTTCAGTTCTCTGGAGCTTACAACCAGGAGTGGAATGGTTATGTCATATAGTTAAAATGGCAAATTTTGTTTATATATATTTAACACAACGAATTATAGTCCAATGAAAGAAAGATAGTCTGTGTCCTTGGGGATTCATAATTTAGTATAATATGACAGGAATTTAAACCAGTAATTAAAATAATGTACTATGTTCTGTGTTGGTAGCATTGCAGGGTGCTAGAAGAACCAGAAAATGATAAAGGTTGCTTATTGTGGGGTTACAGGATTCAGGGAAGATTTCAAATATGACACTTGAGTACATTCTTAAAGGATGAAGAGATATTTGTAAGGATAACCATGGTGATTCTTAGGATTAAGGGTGAAAATGAGACAGGTGAATAGAGAATGAGTTTCAGATAGAATTCTCATGAATAAAGGCTCAAAAATATGCCCACACCTAACTGTAATGATTAACTTTATGTGTCAACTTGACAGAGCCAAAGCATGCCTGGATGTTTGGTCAGATATTGCTCTGAGCATCTGTGAGGGTATTTTTTAGATGATGTTAACATTTGAATTGACATCCTTCTCTAGGGAAAATAAAACAGACTAGCCTCCCTCACAGAGGTAGCCCTCATTCAGTCAGTTCAAGACCTGAGTAGAACAAAAAGGCTGCTCCTATCGCAAGAAGAAACTCCTTTGGCTGGCCTAGGATGTTTGTCTTTTCCTGCCTTGAAACTTGAACCAAAACATTGGTTCTCTGTGTCTTGGAGCCTTGCTAGCCTTCAGGCTGATTATACCACGAGTCCAGGGGCTTTCCTGGTTCTCAGGCATTTGGACTCAGACTGGAACTATACCATTGGTTCTCCTCAGTCTACAGCTTGTCTGCAGTAGATCAGTAGATTGCAGGACTTCTCAGACTCCATAATCACGCCAACACCTAATATTAACTCTCTCTGTCCCCGTCCCTCTTCCCCCTCTCTCTCCCTCTTTTTATCCATCTTATATGGATGTGAACACTGTTGGCTCTGATTCTCCGGAGAACCTAATACACTGACACAGTGCTGCTTGCATGGTTCCATGAGAAATCTTTGGGTGGAGGGGATGGGGTATGCTTTCTCACAATTTCTAAATTTAGAAATGTTACACTTTCCTTTGTTAGTTCTCCCTTTTTTACCTATTATCTTTTTCCCAATTCTACTAACTCTTCTTCAGAAGCTCTCATAGTGGTTGCCTCCCTTTAGCATTTAACTCTATCTTGGCTTTGGCGGCCCTCTTTGTGACTCATGACTGTGCATGACCCTTGCCTATTACTGTCACTGTTTTCTCTGCCATGGGTACCACTTCCCCATTTCTGTCTGACATCATCATGCTCATGCTTACAGGTTTATGAAATAATGCTGGTTCGTAAGGGTGGACAATTTATCTGTTTTGTTTATTCACTGTTATATCCCCAGTTTCTAAGATAGTGACTGGAACAAGAGAGACAAAGAGGAATTGGAGTGAAGAAATTAGGGAGGAAGAGAGAAAATAAATGGCAATGCACTACACCTTTCAAGACCTAGGATGAGGTGTTGGAGCACTTTGGCTCTGCCCCTGTGCTTTACAGTTTGGTTACTTGAATTCAAATTCATTTGGGTTTAAGTCATTTACAACTTAAAAGGGTCTGGTCAATCCACTATCTTTAGGGGTTTAGCTGTTTAAAATATTGAACGATATTTGTTGCAAAAAGAAATTGGTCACAAGAATAAGCATCCAGCATTCTCCCCTGCCTTATGCCCTTCCGGTCTTTTAGAATATATAAACATGAAAATTCTCCTGTAATCACAGAACTGCTTGTGAGCCTTGGAGACTATCTTATCTCTGGATGCATTTTTTAAAAAAGATGTCTACTAAAAGCTAAATGAAACACTTTATGGTCAATTTGTGAACCAACTACTCCTTTAATGTAGTAGACTACACTTTCCATTGGAAATAAAGGCACTGTATTAGCTCACAAAGTTCTAGTGTGTCTAAAAGGATACATTTCACACATCATCATTTATCATTAGTTTAAAACAAGCTTCATAATTATATGGCTTAATTATTTCATTATGTTTGATTCCTCTATAGTGTTAGAAAGATATAATAGTTACACTCTTCGCTTAGAACTTCCGCATTTTATACTTTGCATAACAAAAATACTTAAGTAATTAAAAGTGAGTAGTATGGCTAAATATTTTTCTTTGGTTTGTACAAAACTATCTGACCAACCTCCTTTACAGATTTAATACACAGTAACAGAATTTAGAATTCTTATAGCTCTGGACTCTGTTTTTATGTTTTTATTGCCTAACAAATAATTTGACAAAAGAGCATTCTTTTCTAACCAGGGAAAATCTTCAATTCAGATTAAAATTTAAAAGCCGTATAATAAATAGAATTTTTCTAGGTGAACATTTTCAACGTGGGTATTTGTGCATAATTCTAACTTCCATGCATAATTTATGAAATACAGCGGGACCTTGGTTCATGAACACTTTTGTTTGCTAACAATTTGGTTCACAAACAAAAGTATTTGGCAAAATTTTGGTTTTCCTTATGAACTCTGCATTGAGTGACAAACACATACATGGCCATCTTTTCCAGAATCGTGGAACAAATTAAGTTCATGAATCAAGGTACCAAGGTACACCTTTCTAAAAAGTGTACTTTGATAGCCCAAAACAAGGGACCTACTAAAAATTACATTTGTACTTAGCCATTCTTCAGGTTAAAAGCCAAAAAGCCAAAAAATAAATTGTTCCTGTGATCATATATCAAGACAATATTGATCATTATTCTTTGGGCTGCAAGAATTTTATGTGAATAATCCATGACTCTCCCTACATTAGGGGAGAGTTAGTTTCATGTTAGTACTACAGACTACAGTGTGTCCTAAAGAAGGATTTCCTTCCTGGTATTAAAGGTAATTTATGAAGCAATATGGAATCTATTGCTTAAGTTATCTCTAAATTTGATTTTGGAGCCAAGGATTCCTTCCAGATTCTTTCTTTGGGAGAAGCATCCTCCTTAATGACTCCTGTTGTTGTGAAAGTGATATAAATAATCAGAAAATCTTCTGATTAACTTCTATCATAAAATGATTTTTTCTTATTTAAGGTATACTGAGGAGGTTTCATGTGCTTCACTTATTCTAAATGGTAAACTTCTTTTAAATTTGGATCTTAAATGTCCCCCAAATGTTTATAAGTTGAAGTTTTCATTTCCACTCTGGTAGTCTTGAGAGGTTTTGGAAACTTTAAGAGGAGAGGTCAGTGGGAGGTCTTTAGATCATGGAGGTATTCCCTAGAAGGGGATTATGGGACTCTAGTCACTCTGTCTTTCTCTCTTTTCCATCCTAGCCATAAACTGAGAATCTTTGTTCCACTACACACTCCCTACCATGATGTGTCCTCTCACTAAAGGACCGAAAGGGCTGGGGACTTAGCTCAGTGGTTATACCGCCTGTCTCAAGAACACAAGGACCAGAGTTCGATCCCCGGTGCCAAAAAAACCCAAAACATCTTGACACTAAAGGACCGAAAGCAATGGGACCAATTGACCATGGACTGAACCCTCCAAAATGGTGAGCAGAAACAAATAATTTCTTTTTATATGTTGATTATCTCAAGTATTTGTTACAATAACTGAAAGTTGACAAATATCATCCTTACTAAGGGAGGGAATTACTCAAGTCTTCAAGAAAAGCAACAGATGAGAGAGAGCAAATCACCCCTAGATGCTGATAACCATGCTGGCTCAAACTGAATTTCAGAACATAGGTGTCCTGCTTCAAAGTTATTCACTTCTTTGTTGCCTTTCTCTTTATAAAAGAAGATGTTCATATAAATATGCAAAGCTTTCCAAAGCTCATTTCAAAGCACATCTCCTCAGGTGAGCTTATGAAGGGCTCAGTTGTTTTTAACAGGTTTAAGAATAGCAGTAACCTCACTGCTGAATAGCATTCAGTTGGAGGCTTTCTAATGCAGTGGTCCTAGGCCCCACACCCTGTAACTGCAGCAGAAAGTCCGGAAGAGTCTCTACAGCAGTAAGACAGGAATTTTTAAAATAATGATACTTTTAAACTTGCCTCAATCAGAACTGGCTCTTTAGGTTTTTAATAAAGCTAGTGATCAAATTTCTTTAAATTTGTAACATCCATTTAATGTGGTAAAAAGGAAGAATAGAATGATGAGCTACATGATTTTAAAATTCTAGTACACAGAACTTATTATTTACTAATCTTTTACAGGAGGACTTTGCCACTTTTTTCTCCCTTGCTACACCTTCTTAAAATTATTTAATGGAGAAGGAATTCTTTTAGGTACCAATTGACAAGTTTGATTAATAAATATTTTCTTTTCCAAAAGCCCAATAAAGTTTTTATTGTCTAAAATAGAAATAACCAGAACTCATATTTTTGTTATTTATATCACCACAATTCTCTTCATTTCTCAATGACATTTGATTTAAAATGTCAATGGAACCATACATTTTTTATAGGGCAGTGACATTATCAGGATGGAGATAGTTGAACTACAAAATACCTCTCTTCTCAAATAGTGGTTGAATAGCAAATGTTTGACAGAGGGAAAAATACTTGATGAATTTCTCTTAATACGCAATTGTTCATAGAGTACATTTCAAAAATTGCTCTGTCATCACTGGCTCACTATCAGATCTTAGAGCCAGTGAGAACCCAAGTGCTTTAGAATATGTTAGGAATATTAATTTTTCCCAAACTCAGAAGAAAATTAAGAACATCTTTGTTGTTGCTATTGCTCCTCTCCTGTTCCTGCTTTTATCATAAAATTATATACTCTTTCTACTTTTTATATCTTTCATTTGTAGAATCAGTAACTCTAAATGTTGTATAATTATAGTTTAAAAGAGTAACACAATGCCCTTGGTCATTTCACAGTACATACAGGGTGTGATTACCCTAAAGAATTCTGGATGAATTTTTATGGTGAGTATTATTTTCATTGTGTAGGAGCAAGATTATGGGTGACCACTTAGAGTTCAACTAGCAATTCCATTAAGATAAGGACAGGATTTCCTTATGTATAGTACAGGAGATGCTTAGTAATAGATGAATCATAGATATACTATGCAAAAACCAAATTTCAGGAGTTATATTTAGAAAAATCTTAGAGCTGAGAGCAGTGCAGGTACCCTTCTCCCAAGAAAGTGTAGGTTCTCCCTCATATAATGGATGCGGAACATAGTTATAATTGACTGAGATGGGTGCCAGGGCTAAATGTGATTTTAACTTTTCTTTGCATAAAAATTACAAAATATAAAAGGATGACCATTTGGTTTGTGTTGTTTGAAATTTCTCCTGTGATCGAAACAGAAAGCATCTCGATAACTCTTTCAACACTTTGGGTTTATGAGAATATATAATCCCAGAAGTGTAGCTGAGCAACTGTATTCACTCAAACTGGAAGAAAAGAAGTTCCATGGGAAAATAACAATTTTAATGTCACTGCAAGGTTTTTCACTGGTGTTTTAGTTACAGATTTTTTTTTTTAAAAAAACAGCAGTATAAGAGAAAAGCTGAGGTTAGATCCAGGATAAAATGAGTCATGCTTTAACGACTAAACGGAACCTCCAGATTATGGAAACACAAATGCATTTATGTCAAGATTTGTGGACTGGATGGACTCCACCAGACGATCGTTGTCTTGATAGTACAATATTTTTACAAACCAATTTTGGTTTTCCTTCTTACTACAGCAATTGTTATTCTTATAAAATGATCTTTGAAAAGTAGCATTTTTCTTGTCCTTGTAATCGCACATTAAGAAAACACCCATATTTCTACTTTAGTTATCACAGAAGGCTGACTCCCAACTTCAGAGAGAACAAAGCTAGAGTCTTCTGAACACATGGGTGGTAATTTGAACTCGACCTAAGAAAGTCAAACTTACAAGTAGCCTAACTTCCAGAGATAGCATGTGTGCTCTAAAGATAGAAAGGCTATTTATTGCTGTAACTTTCAGGATGGCACACATTTTTAAAAACTTCTCCAAGAGGTGAGTCAAAGCTTATCATGATAACCAATCTCCATTTCAGCTTTCTTATTTTCTACCCATTACGCAAGAGTTAAACAACATGTGTGAATGGAATGTTTAATAACAAAAGACATTTATGATGTTTACTTAATGTTTTGGGCCATTAAGCATCAATGACATGAGTTATTGTATGTAATATCTGGCCAAAAATCTTTTGACCAGGCTGAGTTTTACTACTCTCAGAGCTGCCAGGATCCTGATTTGAAAAAAAAATCTGTGGTCAAATCCGTTTTCTCAGAGGACTTTGGATTTGAAAGTATCTCATACTGCCAGAAAGTACCTTTTGAAGTTTACATTAAGATGGATATTTATTTATTTTTTCCCTATAACAATGACAGTGGTTGAGATAAACTGTTTAATTCTAAATAGAAAACACATCTGCTGCGTCTGCATTGTTTGTGGTTGCTGGAGGAGTGACAACTTAAACCAAGTAGCACACATGACATTTTAAGTGAGATGTTGTGTGAGGGCTCACAGCTGCTGACATTGTCCTCTCTTGCTCTTAGGGGCCCAGTGGGGCTGCCTGGGCCAAAGCCCCTGTAGGGGAGCCCACCTCATGCAGACATCTGGGGTGTCTTCTGCTTTCTTTCTTTCTCAGAATGTGGGAGGCTGACAAAAGAAGATTTAAAACCTGATGCTCTCCCTTGTGATGCATATTTGTTCATTTGTAAAAAGAAATTTAGCATGTATTCTTTCAAACTTGTTTCCACTTCAAATTATATTACTTTTTGTTTAGGAATGTACAGAATATATACATTAATTAGAGAGAGGATATTTTGGCACTGTTAGTATCTTCTAGTACTTCCTGTGTGTTTCATAAAAGTTTCAAAAATTGCTTCATATCATCTTTTATATTTGTTACATATATGCCTACAGATTTTAAACTTTTTGCCAATTTGTGTGGGATTAGGATATCATTATAGGAATTCATAGCTGACTATAATTTGGATGGCAGAAAATTAAGATTTCTTTACATGAGTGTTGCAACCAGTATCCATACTACCTTTCTATTGTTTCTAATAGGTTTAAGTTCATGTAGAAATATTTTAATTTGTGATGATATTGCTTCCTTTATTGTAATTACTATACTCTTTATTTAGTTCTCATGCATAAGTCATTTATTATTTCCAGAGCAGTGTTAAGATGTGATGACAATAGTGGGCATGTTTACGTATTTATTTATTTATTTTTATTTAGTAAGAGTCTTCTAAAATTTTACCATTATGCTTAACTCTACTTTTGATTCAATTTACTTATTTTTAATTTTTATTATTTTCATTTATTTCCCATTACCTATTTATATATTTTTATTAGCATTTGTTTGCAACACATAGTATTTGGATTTCTTGTGCGGAGTTGGTGCATTTTGATTCCTTTTTTCATACCCTTTTCCTCTTCTCTCCTCTGCATCTCTTGGTCCCATTTGAGAAAGATCTCTCTACTTCCTATTACCTATCTTTCATTTTGCTCTTTATAATTTGGATTTGTCAAATAAAAGAAACCATTTGATATTTAAGCTTGTGTGTCTGATTTCATTTATGGTCTCAAGGTGCATCCATTTTCTTACAGATGACACGTTTATCTTTCTTTATTGTAGCATATATGCCATTGTGTGTAAATACCATGTATTCTTATCCATTAATCTGTTGATTGGTATATAGTTTGCTTCCAAGATTTTTTAAGATATAGCAACTTTAATATGTATCTGTAAAAGATAAAGATATCTTTATAAGTTCTAACCACTAAATAATAATTCAGGATAAAATAACTCCTTGACATTACCAACTATCCAATAAATAGTGATATTTTATTGTCTTATAAATGATATAAAAATTTTTAGTTGGTTCCCAAGAAGAGCCACATATGAAGAGTACTTAATATTTTTATGTTATTAAATCTATAGGTCCCCCTATTAACACTTGCTGTATTTTCTTCTTTTTGTAATTTTATATTGAAGATGTTAAACTCTCTTGTATGATTTCTTAGTCTGAATTTTGTTGATTGTACATCCATGGTATTATTTAACATGCTTCCCTGTCATCTATGTTTTCTGCATGTTTGTACTTTGATTTAGAAGCTTTATCAAATTAAAATATGTCATTTATCTACTTATCTATCTGTGGATCTAACTTTTTTAGAGGCAAGACTGTTTTACAGGTTGTGATGAGTTCTTCCCTCAGGAAGTATATAACTGGTTATATTTCTTTTTTTGTGGCAATGACCTAAATCCATTAGTTTGTCGCTAAAGATAAAGTAGTGATTTTTCTAATAACAATAGTGATTTTTCTAATCTTATTTTTCTAATCTGTTGTAGAGTAAATATTTGTGACTCACCCTCAAGTTTGTATGTTGAAATCCTACTCCAATGTGATGGGATGAGGAGATGGAGTAATTAGGATTAGATAAATCCATAAATGTGGCACCCTCATAAATGCGATTAGTGTCTTCCTAAAGTCCCAAGAGAATTTGTTTTCCCTTTCTGCTACATAAAGACATACCTCACCAGACACTGAATCTTCCACTTGATTTGTATTTTCCTGTCACCAGCACAGTGAGAACTGAATTTCTTCTTTCTATAGATGACTCAGTCTGTGGTACTCTGTTATAGTAGCCCAAACAGACTAAGTTAACTTCTTTTCTTTAGTAGTTTGAGATTTCTTATATGAATATAACTTTTTTTGTTTCAGGTTACAAGCGTTTCCTCAAGATAGCTACTATCTGTTAGTATGCAAGAAAAGTATATTATATGTGTTTTCCATTTCATCACATAGAATATTAACAAGCTGTCTACATTAGGGGGGAGGTATAATACAACTAAGCATTTTCCTACCTCATTACTGAGTGCACTCAATGTTAGAAAAAAATGACTCCTAGCACAGTTCATTACTAATGACCAGAATGACAATAGGTGTCTCATCTGTCATTTTCTGGACTCTGATTACTTAATAATCCCTAATTTGAAAATCTTCATCCTACCCACATACTGCAAAATATTATATCACTGAACCCCAATTCCAAATTCCCTTGAAATGCAGATTTGGAACACTCCCCTGGACACATTGGGAATGACATCAATACCTGTGTCTAACTCTAACTAGAGAACTGGAGGCATACACAAAAACAAGGTAGTGGGGAGCCCTTCCCTGACTACAGAAAGACATTCTTTAAAAGAAAAAAAAAAGAATCAATGTAAGCTAGACAGAGGACTCAAATTATTTTCTTACATAATTTCTAACTTATTTTATCAATATTTTAATAGAAAACCTTTAAAATTACCTAAACCTCAAATTTGAACAAGTAAATTTAAATAAATTACAACAACTAACCATTGTGTAGCATTATGTTTGTTACAAATAAAGAGCTGAACATTAACCCATTAATCCATCCCATAGAAGACATGGTCTTGCTTGGAGTCTCTTATGAATATATTTGGAAATAAGGAGGTAGTGCAAATATATTCTTGCTCTTTCTCTCTAATCCCTTTCAATCCATCAGAAACTTTTCCTGTGTATCTCCTTGTACATTTTGGATTGCCCATTTTTTTTTTCTATTTCTTCTTTTTTACTTAAGAGTCCCAGCTGTATCCTGCTGTATCCTATAAGCCTCTGCATTTATCAGGCATGTTCTATGTTCTCATGATTCTCTCTTTATTGCTCTCAGTCTCTCTCCCCCACCCCTCCTCTATTTACCATACTGGGATTGCACCCCAAGCCTTTACACTGAACTATATCAGCAACTCCTTTTTTATTTTTAACTTTTACATTTTTTTATATTTTGAGACAAGATCTTGCTAAGCTGCTAAATTGTCCAAGCTATGCTTGAACTTGTGACCCTCTTGCCTCAGTCTCCAGAGCCCTAGGATTATAAATGTTCACCACCATATATGCTTCATAGCTTCTTAAGCGTTGATTCTTTCAGATACTTTTGTCATGGATCATTGCTTTTTAGGAATCGCTGCCTGTATGATAAGCATGCACTCTCTTCTGCTGATGCTGATTGTGCTGCGGAACCTTACTACATAAATTCTCAAGGATTGCTCTGCAACCATGAGGATTGCTGAAAAGGAAAATAGGAGGAAACCGTGCAGTTCACAGTGATTCACAAAAGCTGATGCAGTTTTCATCCTGAAATGTAAATGGAAGTGTAAGATGCAAAAGAATCTTCTGCATCTTATCCCATGTTACTGTCATCTTATAAAGTGAAAAATGTGTGACAGAATGTTTTAGTTCAATTGTCATTCTCACTAATTTGTTTTAAACTAAATACCTACAGCTGTAGGAGATCAGCAGAAAGTAGTTGAAGAAGCACTGGACTAAATGTGAAGGTCCTAATTTTCAAACCTGTTCCTAAGTCACAATATTTAGGGGAATCACCTCTAAGCCTCAGTTCACTTTTTTACTTTCCTGCATTAAATGCCTAATAAGTCCTGCCATATTTATTTTACAAGGCTACTGTGAAGTTTAGTCAATACATTTTATGATAAAATACTTCATCATTTATACTTTTTTGAAAGACTGTATCCTGATTTGTAAGCTCTTTGTATACTGGGCCCTAGTTTGTTTGTTTTTTGGTACCGGGGATCAAACTCGGGTCCTTGCGCCTGCGCAGCAGGTGGCGAAACCACTGAGCTAAATCCCCGGCCCTACTGGGCCCTAGTCTTGATCATTTTTATTTTCCCTCAGAACTCAGCCAAGTATCTGAACTCAGACTGGGTTTGATGAACATTGGGCAGTAGGTTAATCAATCTTTGATTCTGTCACCATTTTCTATTTTGTTGTCAACATGGTAGACCTTTTCAGACATTTATTCTTATATCACTTCATATCTGCTCCATAATTACTAATCCCTCTCATTTAAACTTGTTTATTTTGATCTATCCTAATCTTTGGAAGAATAGTATTCGTATGTTTAACACCTTGGCTACTCAGAAGAGAAAGATCTATTCATTTGTGTCTCTGCATAATAAAGTAGTTTAGTTTCGGTCCAATGGCAAACAGCTTGGGAATCAGGAGGAGCTGATGATGTTCCAATCTGAAGACAATCAAGTAAGAATTCTAACTCAGGAAAGGGTTATTCTTTTTTGTTCTATTGAGACCTGAAACTGACTGGATGAGGTCCATCTACCTTAGGGACAGCAATCCTCTTTACTCAGTTTACAAATTTAAATGTGGCTCTCACTGAAACAATACCCTCACATAAACACTAAGAACAAAGTTTGACCAACTATCTGGTCACTCTATGGGCCAGTCAAGTTGATACCTAAAATTGCCCACATATTATCTAGCACATCTAAAAGTTACAGACCACTTGTAAACAAAACTGAAATTCAAAGGGCAAGCCAGGAAAACACAGAAACAGATAAAAGAAATATTTTTAGTAAGTATGCTTTCAAAATAAGTTTAACACAAGTAGAAAGATGAGCAAAGAATATTAGTAGAAATCACAAAAATGTGTATTAGCAATAAATTTTGAGCTAAAAAAAGTAGTATCAGTTAGCTAAGAAGAAACTGAAAATTAAAAGTGTTTATAAAATTGATGATGCCTATAGTTTACAAAAATATTTTAAAAGGGACCGTCTTATTGTTTATAGAAAATGAAAATTTTATAAAATTCCTGAAGTGACATTTGGTAGTATGCAATAATAACTTTAAATTGACAGCCTAGCTTCTTTTCCTTCTCTTCTCTTCCCTTCCTCCCTCCCCTCTCCTTTCCTTCCTTCTTTCTTTCTTTCTTTCTTTCTTTCCTTCTTTTCTCTCTTTCTCCTTCCTTCTTTCCTTCCTTCCTCCTTCCTTCTTTCCTTCCTTCCTTCCCTCCATAGAGTTTCAGACTAGTGCAGCAGTGTGGAAGTTTGATGACTTGGAGTTCATGAACTGTGTTTAGGATCTGGTCATGTCTAGGTGTGTATAGCTGATCAACTCCTGTGATTATGAGCTGTACTACTAGGTTTTAAATTTTGCCATGATCGTGTCTTCTACATTCATGATATGGAAAGGCTTGATCGTCCTCACAGGCAGTGAGAGCCCCATCGTGGTGGTGCTGAGTGGCAGTGTGGAGCCAGCCTTTCACAGGAGAGACCTTCTGTTTCTCACAAACTTCCAGGAAGATCCCATTCGAGCTGATGAAATAGTTGTTTTTAAAGTTGAAGGATGAGATATTCCAATAGTTCACAGAGTAATCAAACTTCATGAAAAAGATAATGGAGACATCAAGTTTCTGACTAAGGAAGATAATAATGAAGTTGATGATAGAGGCTTGTAGAAAGAAGGCTAGAACTGTCCGGAAAAGAAAGACGTGGTGGGAAGAGCACAAGGGTTTTTACTGTATGTTGGTATGGTCACCATAATAATGAGTGACTATCCAAAATTCAAGTATGCACTTTCGGCTATAATGAGTGCATATGTGTTACTAAAACGTGAATCCTAACATGAGAAGCGGTTCCTGGGACCAGACTGAAGTGAATTCTGTTGAAAAAGAGAAAAAGTAATACAGTTGAAATGTTCCACTTTCTGTATAAAAGGAAACTGTGGAGATGTTTTTGTCTTGTCCAAATAAATGATTCATCAGTGAAAAAAAAGTAAATAAATTGACAGCTTTAGGAAGTAATCCTAAAGCAACTAATAAGATGAACTTAACAATTCAGATACAACACTGATAAATGAACATGGCATTATAAAAATAAGACAATACTAAAGGTGAACTCAGAAATGTTTTTTTTGGTCCTGGGGATCGAACTCAGATCCTTGTGGTTGGGAGGAAGGCAGCAGAACCACTGAGCTAAATCCCCAGCCCTGAACTTAGCAATTTTGATGCAATATTATTAAGTGAACACAGCACTAATATAAAAGTATGAAAATAAGGAGGTGTGTCTAGTACTTGGGAACTAGTTAACCAATAAAACTACTATAATTAATCTAGATTATGGGATACTTGTGCAGTAATTTAAAATAAGATTTTTGATGTAGAAAACTGTTCACAATATATTATGTGAAAAAAAAACAAATATCACAGGTCACAAGAAGCATATCTATCTAATATTATCATCAGTGTGTAGGCAAACAGATGCATACATATTTGTTTATATCTGAAAGGTTAGTTGCCAAAATCACAATTGAGTCTACATGTGAGTGATGACATCAGATGCACTTTAATTCTTGTCTTTTTGATTTGATTAATATAATAAACATCTATTACCTTCTAAAATTTTTGTCATGTGTGACATTTATAAAATAAGTTACCTTGTGATTTGATCTACATTACAGATACTTGCTCTTGCACATGAAATATCCACCTTTTCTGCTTCCTACTTCATCTGTTAAGGTTACAGAGCATCACCATTTTGTTACTGTAGACATTGGTCAAGTTATTAGTCAACATTTATTAGGTGAGAACTGTGTGCTTGGCTCTAAACAAAGCATTCAGACCACGGAGGGGGCTGAAGTGAAAGAAGCAGCTTGAGGGAGCTGTGGCTTGGATGTCTTTCGCCGGAAGGTCTGCTAATGGGCTGGAACTGGTGGCATGTTTACTGCATTAACTCCTCACAAATGGAGCGGGACTGTCCCTAGGCACCCCTTGGGCCTCATTTGGCAGGATAATGCAAGGAGAGAAGAGTAGGCAGTAAAGGAAAGTAAGGCCACTGCCTGTGTTCCAGTAAGAAAGGTGGAGTCAAGTTCACATACAAGGTGGAAGAGGGTCTATGCTGCTAAAAGGACAGCTAGTTTCTCTACCAATGCACCATTTAAAAGTTTTAGGCTATGTGTTCATAGACAACTAGAAACTACCTCCAAAATAGAAAAGTGGCTGTAACAGAGTTTAGTATTGTCTAACAGGATGAAATTCTATCTTGATTCCAGCATCTAGTCTAATTAGAGAGTTCTTCTTCCAGGTGTGATGGGAAGTGCAATGGCTGGAGACTAAGTTATAAATTGAAGGTCGAAGGCTCACCCAGGCAAGGACAGGGATGTTTTGTTCTCTCCTGTTTCCCCTTGAGACCTGTCTGTGTTCTCTCCCCAAGTTCTTCTTGTACCTTACACGCAAGAAGATCGACAAGATCTTGGAGCTCCAGGTCACAAAGTGTAGCAGCCACTGGGGAACTTACCAGAAATGCAGATTCTCAGGACCCTCTGCAGACATACTAACTCAGCTCAGAATTCAAGTTGGAGAATCATAGATCTGGAGGATGCAACTTTCATAGGGCTGTGAGTAAAAATAAGTAGAATACTACAGTAGCCTCCTCATCCAGTTTTATAGGTTCACAAACAACCACCTTCTGAAAATACAGGAAAGTAAGTTCCAGAAATAAACAATTCATGTTTCAAATAACTTTTATTACACCGTATCATTGTTTCTACTTTATTATAGGTAGTGTTGTTAATCTATTACTATGCCTAATTTATGTTAAACTTGATCATAAGTATATACATATAGGAAAAAACATAGTATATATCGAATTCAGTACTATCTGTGGGTTCAGGCATCCAAAAAACATCTTGGAATGTTCCTCCTATGGGTAAGGAGGAACTTCTGTAAGTTATGAGAAATATCAAAGGCAGGGCCAGGGATCTAGCTCAGTGGTTCTGGCACCTGCCTCACAAGCACAGGATCTCGAGTTCAATCTCCAGTAACAAAAAATCCCGCAAAAAACCCAAAGAAATATCAAAGACATAACACATACCCAAATTCAATTAGCTTTTACAATTTTGGGAGACATCCTTTTATTCCTTAATTTAAAGTTTTTCAAATTAATGAAAGCATCTAATGAAACTAAAATTTATATTTATTAATGTGTATATACCATACATTGAAACTATTTAAAACTATGTATGTGAAACTTTATTTTTTTAAAATGGGAGATGGCTTTCTCCCCCCCCCGCCCCCAGCATTTGTTATTGGTTGATTTTTTGATAGCAGCCATTCTTTCTGGGGTGAGGTGGAATCTCATTATTGTTTTCATCTGCATCTCTCAAATGACCAGTGATGTTGAACATTTTTTCATATGTTTATTTGCTGCTTTTACTGCTTTGTCTGAGAAATGTCTGTTCATTTCAGATGCCCATTTTTGAATTGTGTCTTTGAATTTGGGAGGTCTGATTTCTTTTTTGGTGGGAATGCAAACTGGTGCAACCACTGTGGAAATCACTATGGAGATACCTCAAAGAACTAGGACTAGAGGTCCCATTTGACCCAGCTATTCCCCTGCTGGATATCTTCCCAAAAGAATTAAAAGAATCATACCACAGTGATATATGTGTACCCATGTTTATAGTGGCACAGTTTGTAATAGCTAAAGCTTGGAAACAGTCCAAGTGCCCATCAGTTGGAAACTGGATAAAGAAGATGTGTTTTATTAAAAATAAAATGGAGTACTATTCAGCCATAAAGAATGACAAACTAGAGACATTTATAGCTAAATGGATGCATATTGAGGCCATACTCTTAAGTGAAATAAATAGAACACACATGTGTAAATACCAAATGGTTTCTCTAGTGTGAGAAAGTGAAAGTGTAAATAAGGATTAGAATGATTAAAACAAATAATTGATAATTTGAAATAGGAAGAAAAAGTCCAAAGGGGTAGAGGAAGTGGGAGGGGAAGGGGAAAGGAAAGAAGGGAAAGGAAAAATTATGAGAAAAGAAAAATATGGAAATAAAGTCTTTGTAAATAGGGAAGGGTGGAGGGGGTGGAGGGTGCACAGGTAATGGGAAAAAAATAAGAACCAAGATACATCATGTACAGGTACAAGCACCCAATGATAAATGTAAATGTACTGTACACCTAAAATGTACCAATAAAAGAATTTAAGCAAAAAAAATGCGAGATGGCTTATAATATTATATCTGTTTCTATTCTGAGGTTCTTTGCTTGTTCTGATGGAGATGTTAAGAGGAGGAAGCTCTGTGGGCGGATGCTCTCGTTCTCCACAAGGATACAATGTTTCACAATTCTCCTCACTCTTAAGCTTCTGTTTTCCCTTTCTTGTGATTTCCTCAGAAATATTCGCAGAAGTGGTCAGAGAGGCTGACAGTGAACCCATATGCTGAGACCTGCATGCTTGCCAGACAACCTCAGCATGGTTGGTCCTCACATTCTGCTTTTCCTTCCACAGCGGATGCATGTGTACGTGGTTCCCCAAATCACAAAAGGATATCCTTTCTCTGGAAGCATCAATTAATCCCTCTCTATTGAACCACTCCCATTAGAATATGAACGCATTTCACCATCTCCACCCCCTCACATACCTTTTACTTCCTGTTGCCATATCTTTCTTCATTTATTGCTCTATTTCTCTACTGTTCCCTTTACAACAGAATTCTTCAAATAAGTTTATTTATACTCACTGTTTCCTCTTTCTGTCTTCATAGTCTCTTTTGAACCCACTTTAAACCAGCTTTCTTCCCAACTTCTCTACTAGAATTGTGCTTCTTAGGTCCTCAATGGCTTCCACATTCCAAATAAAATGGTCATTTCCCCAGCCTTAGATTACTTGACCTCTTTCACTTGTGACTTCATTACTCACTCTCTGTATCTTGAAATACTTGGTTTCCCTTGGCTGTTACTTTCTCTGAGTTTTCTACCTCTTACTCTCCTTCTTTCTAGTCTCCTGATAATTCTTTCTTAGCCTCCTGTGCTGTATCTTTCTCACCTTCTTCTCAACCTCCAAACACTGAGTGTTTCAGAAGTTGTCCTTCAACTTCATCTCTTCTCCATCTACTACCAAGGCATAAATGACATCACTATGATTTCTCTGTAGAGATGAATGGCAAATCTAGCTTGGACCTGCTCCCTGATCTAGACCACCACCTCTGGAGTATTTCTACTTACTGTCCAAAGGGTGTCACATACTACAGTCAAAACTTACTAGGATTGTGCCCTAAGACCCAGATGAATTGTACCAGGCCAGTTCCCAGATGTCTGAGGCTGATATTCTTTCTGAAGGACACCTAATATTTGAAATATCCTAAATAGAAGTCATGATTTATTCCTTTCCCTTTCTTCACACCAAGCCTGTGCTTCTTGTCATCCTCATTAATAAATTATAATATGTGATCATGATAAAGTCCTTAATGATTTATCTACCTGCTCTCTAATTCATCAGCAAATGCTGTTAACTCCACCTTCAAATGATATCTCAACTGGAACCATTTGTCATATCCATCACTTTAAACCATTCCGTAACATTTCTCACTTAGACTATCCCAAGGACCTCCCTCTTGGTCTTCCTTCTTTGACCTAGGGATTGTACAATCTCTTTCTCATAGAGTACTTAGAATGATGTTTTAAAATATAGACCATATTATGTTTCAGCTCTACATTAAACCTCCTCATAGAGTCACTTTTAACTCACAATAGATGACAAAGGCTGTGGCATGCATACCTCATGTGATCTGTGTCCTTACCAACTCTGATCTCATTTTCTCTCTCACCTTCCTCAACTTGCTGCAGTCCTGCTAGCCAACTTCCGCTGCTCCAACACACTGGGCACATTGCCATGACAAGACTTTTGCACTTGTTGACCTCTTTGTTTCTATTGTTCTTTTCCCAGATATCTACATAAGTCCCTCTTTCCCTTTATTTAGGTCTGTTCCATGTGTTAACTTGTTAGAATGTCTTTCTCGGCTCACTCTTCTAGTTACTTTTTGTCCATTCACCTTGTTCTATTGTTCATAGCCCTATCACCACATGACCTATTTTGTTACTCTCTGTCCCTATTCTGTAAACTCCTTCAGAGTTGGGACGATAGTGTTCCCTGCTGGCATGGAGGATTGGCTGGCACTAAGTAGATTACTGTGACCAGCACAGTGTAGGACCCCAAAGCCCAGGAGAGAGGTGGGAATGAGGAAAATTGAAGAATAACAAGAAAGAAAGATACATACCATGATTAAGCTTGAAAGCTGGGACCAGGTGGAACCATACCCTGATGAGCTAATGGCCACCTGGTGTCCGGCATCCTCTTTATTTATAGTATTAGACAAACAAGAGAGAAGGTGGGGTAACTTGTGCTATGTGGCCCCACATGGTCTAGGCTGAATGCAGTGTGATTGTCTCCTGATTGGGGCATGCGCAGAAAAGGAACAAGGAAGAAGGATACATAACGTTACTGTCTCCTGGGGCTGTGCCTTCCAGGGTCTACAATCTTAGTCAAACAGACTGTGTCTTATTTGACTATCTAGTCTATGGAGGAGAAAGGCAGTAGGGATTAGGCCAAGGGCCATCTTCAGGCTCAGCCTGCAGCAGTAGCTGCTCAAAAATAGTTTAGAAAAAGGTCTAAATACTGTAGGTTCTTACAGCAGGCATTCCTTTTCAGTACTGGAGAAATGGGATGCAATGTGTGGCACTGAAGAGGCAAGAACTTCACAAATAAAGAGACTGAGGGGAGAGAGTACGAGGAAGTAGGTGGGCGTGAAGACACTAGCGGCACAGTGCAGAGGGGCCTGGTGGACAGGGTCAGGACAGCAGAGCCAGAGCCTACTCTCCCAGGACCAGCCCCACTGTGCTGGGCCAAGGAGCTACACTCACCCTGAATTTTAGGAGGTACAAGGTTAAAGAAGGTTTAAGTGATTATTATGACACTGAATGTCCCAATTCTACAAATCTTGTACCTGACTCTTTTTGTATAGAGGGTAACGAGTAGAACTGCGGTCTTTATCTTCATGCTCTTTACAGTTATCTTTCTCTCTTGTACCCGCTCTCAGCCTCTTTCTCTTTCCATCTCTTACAAATGCGTTGTTCCCTACCTCTCCCCCCCAAAAGATTACCTAATCTAGGTATCAGACTCCTGGTTGTGGAGCCATTTTAAAACAATTCTTCCTCTCCTGCCGGGGTTCTACTACATCATCACTGCAGGGCGCTAATCCTGTTTCGCAGTCCCATTCTGCTTATAGTGCTCCAGACTCTTCACTTCACACTTGAATTTTTGTGGTTTTCTTCCCCTCCCTCGAGTTCATCCAAATGTAACCGATGTCCTCCTTGAGTAGGAGGAGGTTTCATTACCTCAGTCCTTGCTCCGCCACTCAGTAATAACCAGTCTTTTCAGTCTAATTCATGACTATTTCCTGCCTTTCCCTACCACTCTACTCTTCTTTCCAGCTCCTCTCCAGGCATCTGAGTTTGGAGGTAGTTTGCCAACTCCACCAGGTTTTCCTGGTTCTCTCCTAGGTGCCTTTGTACATACTAATTTCTCGCCCCATTTGAATTTTAAAACATAAAGAATTCCTTTTATAAGTCTTTAGTTGGTTTCACTGATGTCTGATCACTGAGCTGTCAGCCTGGTCCTCGTGGAGTTGTCTGGGCTCCCCTGCAGCATTATTCTCAGGCAGGAATCCTTGCTGAGGCTGAGACCCCCCCACCTGAATCTTCTCCCTACACCCCTACCTGCAGCACTACTGCAACTCTCTTCCTTACTCACACTCCTTCTACGGAAAGCTTTGGGAGTTTTCTGATGGGCTTCAGCTTCTGGCAACACAAGCCAGAAACTAGTCTGCCTGTGCCATAGGCCCAACCCCTGGGCTGGCTATCTGCTAAAGCAAGAGGAAAGAAAAGAGGAGAGGTGGGAAAAATATAAAAAAAGATCTAGCCCCAAGAATATGGGACAGCTTTGGCTATAATATAAAGTTATCCCCTGAAATATTTGAGGTAGGTACACAGTGGAGGGATTATTTTACTTCAGTTGAGATACAGTCTGGCTCCTATAAATCTTATATGACATTATGAGAAACATCCATTTATACTTGGCTTTGCACATTGAAAAGATAAGTATATCTCAGCATAAACTGAGGACTACATGTAATAATTAATTTCTCGTAATCTTTTTACATTTCTCACTTGAAAGATAAGAAAAATAGAATGAACATTTGAGACATGTGAAGGTTAAACTTTACCCTTCAAATTCACAGAGAATTGTCTTGGAATGTGTGGTAATTATGCCTGAGGAATTGTATAGCCTCAGGCAGGCACTGGTGTGTGCAAGAGGAAACAAGCTAGAACACGATGTGCTTATCCAGAGAGTGGGTAGAAGAGCAGCCTTTTGTCCTATGAAGAAAGCCCACCACTAGAGTGATGTGTACCAATACAGATGCTCCTCAGCTCATTGATGGGGTTAAATCCTGATGAAACCCATCCTAAATTAAAAATACATTTAATGCCCCGAACCTACCAACATCCTAGTTTAGCAACACAGTCCAAAGCAAAGTGTTAGTTGTTTCCCCTCATGACTGTGTGGCTGCTGCTGGCAGCTGCTGCCCAGCACAGAGAGAACTGCGCTTTAGAAAAGGCCTTAGAAGTTCTAGACTTTATTACTTTATCAATTCATAGATGATTAGCAGATTGATCCATGAATCCATTTCCTTTTCATTGGCCTTAGAAAAGTTTATTGCTACTCATTTTAAAAATCAACAACAAAACAACAAAGATTGAATCACTTTTACTTTGGACTGAATTAAATTGAGGATGCTGTAATACATTTCAGTAAAGAGAGACTGCTTTTTAAGAACATGTACAAAATAGGCAGCAGAGATTCTGGTTTCTCATGTTTTGTTTCTTATATTTTTGTTTTTTTCTTATGATTCTGGTTTCTTATGTGTAAAAAATATGAAAGGAGTTTAAAGCCACAGAATTTTCAAGCCAAAAGAAACATTCCAATGCACAGCATTATTCTTCAAACATAGACTTTGAGGTCCACGTAATTGTTAACCACTTGCTAATAATAAAATGGAAATATAAAACAATTTATCTACAATCTAGGTTTTAAAAAATAGCCACAGCGAGTGACTGTCTTGTTTATACCAAGGCCTCCCACTGGGCATAGGGGAACATAAAAGATGTATCATCAATATTTGCAGAACAAATTATAAAAAACCAAATCTGCCACTGAAACTACCAAGGTGATCTTAGAAATTGGTCTAGAAAAACATGCCTAAAGAAAAAATAGAAGACCCTATAAATTCTTGATCGTCCCAGGTCTATATCTGGTCGAAGACATTTCTAAGGATTGAAGAATTGGGGGCCACCTCAATATAAGTTCTCTACAACACAGTATGTTGGTTTAAAATAAAAGTAGTTTTGGACTCCAAAGGTTCTCAAAGAACTTTAGACTTGATGCAAGTTCCTTAAGTTGAGATTCAATCTATTCCTAACCCCAATAATTGGCATCTGCAGACCACAAATTTAAACGGATATTGGGTCCCACATTTCATAACAAATACCCATATTTCATAATAAAGCAGGATCTCTGCTTTGGAAACCTCACCTTCTCAGGAAATAGAACATATAATATAGATTGAAATTAACAAAAGTTCAATGTGTTTCTCATATCCGTATGCTAACATAATGAGTGATAACAATCCGTACTCAATATTAAGAACTTTTAAACAGTCCTTGCTCTTCTTAGTCAAAAGGCACAGTTTTGCTTAACCCCACACTTAAAACCATCTGAGCACCTCTGTTAGGAGGAAAACCACAATTTCTCAGCGGAAGATGGAAGACAATGGTTACAGGAGCTCTTGTGGCCCCCACCGGCTCTTGCTCTATCAGCAGATGGTGAAAACTTCCTACCTATTGTCTCTGTTGAACAAGAAAGAAGTCTTACTATGAACACAGTTTCCCTAGAGCAAAGGAGAAATGACTGTAAATGTTATTGCAGACAGGGGTACCTTAGGGAGAGTGGACCCAAGTGATTCAACCTAAACCCCCAGCCTGTGTAATGGAATAAGTTCCAGAATTTCTAAAGCAATGGAGGAATCCTGTGGAAACGCTGTTTTTCTGTTTCAAAGCTCACATGGCATTACACAGAGACTTATTGGAAACTTGGATAGCAACATTTCTACAGTTTGTGTTAACTAGGATAATGGTACCCTGCTCAGTTCAAAATGGGGATCAAAGTCCAAATCAAATTATAAACCAGAGCAAAGGGCATCATGGGGCACACAAAATGAATCCAACTGTAAATAATAAGAGGGAAAGATGAATTTTGCCTGACATCAGGGGAAAGTTTTCATGGAAGAACCAAACACTGAAAACTATTTGAAAAGGCATTGAGTGAAGAGAGCCAGTAGGTAGAAAAAAAGAACCATAAAAAAGCATAAGCCTAGTATACGTGAAAGGTGGTATTTCCTCACCTGCCTCTTTCTTCCTTAACACCCAGGGTCACAGGTTGCCCTTTAGGATTAAAGCAAATAATTAACACTTCATCTTTTGTCTTTTATTCATCAAACATATTTATACATTATTTGTATTTTAACTGGAGGTGGAAAGGACTCTTCTCTTTTTATACTGTTTTCCCTTAGTCATTGATGGCAGTGTCCCAAGCACATAAGGTGACACTAATAAATACTATTGTCCACTGAAGTCCCATGGATCTCTTTCAAGTTGTTAGAGATCCGTAAGCAGGAACAATCTGATCACAGTATTCAGTAGCAGTGAGAGATCCGTGTCAGGCCTTTCTAGCATGGAGCTTGGCTCCTCAACAGAGTGCCTACTCTTGTGATTCTTTATTTGCTACCCACTCTGGTTAGGTTGTCAAACCTCTCTATACCACTATTTCATCATTTAACAATATAATGAAGAGAACATATACCTTGTCTGGAAAAGAAAATACACATACAGTTAGTGCTATAGGTATAGGCCATTAATAAAAGCAGATCTCATTTTCTTTCCCCATTACTGGACTATAACTTGGAAACCTACATGGATTGACTAATGCCAGGAGGACAAGATGTAAGGCTTTGAAGTGCAATGAAGCTTTCAGGGATATTAAGATTGGGTCTCACTAGCTGCAGGATATAAGAGGTGAAGACATCAGGGCTATGGAGACTTGAGAGCTGAAGCACAAACAGTATAACACACGGGACATAGAGGGGACAGAATTTCCGTGCAGACTTGACCAGGACATGCCAGTTCATTTGCACAGTAACTCTTCATCCTCAACTTTAAGAATTCTGGAGGAGGGCCTGGGATTAAGCTCAGTGGTTCCGCTGCCTGCCTCGCATGCCCAAGCTCCCAAGTTCGATCCCCGGTACTAAAAATATAAAAATCTGGAGGAGCTGTGCATTTTCTCTTTGCTTCCAAAGCTCAGTCCAGCTCCCCTTGACCCACTGTGCAGTTTGGCAGTTTGCTTCACATTCTGTTCATATCCATTTTGCGGAGAGCACTTGCCTGTGGAGGCCTCAGGCCCGTTGCACTGCAGTGCACTGCTCGGAAAGCCTGTGGGGACCTTCCCAAATACACTGCCAACCTCTTCACTGGGCTTTCCTTCCTGACGCCTCCTGACTCCAAGAGACCTTTTGCCTCTATTTCTCTCATTTGAGATCCAAACAATCATGTTTAACTACCTTCTTTCTTTATATTTCTGTTCCTTAATAACTAATGTTCTTCTGTTCTGCTATTCAAGCTCTGTGCTTTCTATACACTTTTTCTTTTTTAACTTGTATCTTTTATTAATACATGTCTACAGTACATAATGATTACATTCTTTATGGGGAGTTGGTACATGGATATAACACATCTTAATTCTGTATACATTCCCTTCCCTGCTTTCCCTTGCCCCTCCCTCTGTCCCTTGGTCCTCTTTTATCTTGCAAAAGATCTACCGCCATGTTTCTATTATCTCTCTTTTATTTTTCTCTTTATATTTTAGGCTTCTCATATAAGTGAAATGATGCTTTCTATATTTTTGAATATTTCTGCCTCTTAGTTTGGGTCTGAGAAATGGTTATTTTTAAGGAATAGGAACTTTCTGGAGCAAGGCCTTCTTTTAAATCTTATGACATACTGTTTTTATCTTCCCATTTTTGATAGGATTAAGAAAAAGTATTCATTTCAGCCCTGAGAGTCGATCTACTAAAACAAAACTTGCTGTCTACATTAGAAAAATGATTCTTTTAATTTTGGGGGGAAGATACCCAGCAGGGGAATAGCTGGATCAAATGGGACCTCTAGTCCTAGTTCTTTGAGGTATCCCCATACTGATTTTCATAGTGGTTGCACCAGTCTGCACTCCCACCAACAATGGAGAAGGGTTCTTTTCTCCCCACAACCACACCAACATTTGTTATTGGTTGATTTCTTGATAGCAGCCATTCTTTCTGGGGTGAGGTGGAATCTCAGTGTTGTTTTCATCTGCATCTCTCAAATGACCAGTGATGTTGAACATTGTTTCATATGTTCATTTGCTGCTTTTACTTCTTTGTCTGAGAAAAGTCTGTTCATTTCAGATGCCCATTTTTGAATTGGGTCTTTGAATTTGGAGGGGTCTGATTGTTTCAGTTCTTTATATATTCTAGATAGTAGTCCTTTGTCTGAGGTACAGCTGCTAAAAATTTTTTCCCACATTGTAGGTTGTCTCATACCACAGCGATATATGTGCACCCGTGTTTATAACAGCACATTTTGTAATAGCTAAAGCTTGGAAACAGCCCAAGTGCTCATCAACTGGAAACTGGATAAAGAAGATGTGTTTTTTTAAATAAAATGGAGTACTACTCAGCCATAAATAACGAGAAACTAGAGTCATTTATAGCTAAATGGATGCATACTGAGGCCATACTCTTAAGTGAAATAAATAGGACACACATGTGTAAATACTGAATAAATTCTCTAGTATGAGAGACTGAAAGTGTAAATAAGGGTTAAAATGATTAAAATGAATAATTGATAATTTGAAATAGGAAGAAAAGTCCAAAGGTGTAGGGGTGACGGGAGGGGAAGGGGAAAGGAAAAATTGTGAGAAAAGGAAAAAAAATGGAAATGATGTCTATATAAATAGGGTAGGGTGGAGGGGGTGAAGGGCACACAGGAAGTGAGGAAAAAATAAGAACCAAGATACATCGTGTACAGGTACAAGCACCTAATGATAAATGTAAATGAATTGTATACCTAAAATTTACCAATAAAAGAACTTAAGAATTAAAAAACAAAAGAAAAATGAATCCTTGTTTTATTGTTGAATGAATTTGGGTTTTCTGTGATTTTTAAAGAATGGCAACACAAATGATATACTCATCTTCCTCCATTCTCTTTCCCCCCAAAATTTATATTCCAACACAATTTTGCCAAACATGCTGTGGTTTTTCATGTTCTTATGCCTTTGCATATCCTGCACACTCCCATGTTACCCACTTTCCCTCTCTATAAGCTTTGCCTAATGTCATTTGGCCAAGTCCAGATTCACTATCAACTCTCACAGCAAGTCTTCCTCAAGACTCCAGAAAAGTAACTGTGCTTCACTTCTGGTTATAGTACAGATCCTCTCATTAGTGATGTTTTTATATGGTAGTAAGTAAAGATGTAGTAAAGTATGCGTGAGCATTCCTAGAAGTTAGCAAGAAGCAGAAACTCATCCAGCTAGCGGCATGTTCCACTTCTTTAGGATTATATTGCAAAAGGAGACTCAAAAGGAAGAAAATCAACATATGGACAGACTTCTGATGACTGTTTGGCTGACTGGAAAAACTGGGAAAATATATCAGCTCTTAGAAGGCAAGTTGTCTAATTTTTTAAGTGAGAGAATTATCCTAAAGGCTTATGGCCCTTATTTACATGTATTTAGTGTTCTTTACTCAATTGGTCCAATTAATACGATCAAATTAACTATAATGTTTAAATTTATTTCCCTGTACAGTAAACTATAGTAAAAACAAAAACATCAAAAAGAGCAAAACTAAACAGTTTTTCGAAGTCATTAGTCAAAGTGAAGAGAGGAGAGAGATGAAAGACTGAAGTGTGACTTGATGGAAACAACCATCATTTGGGAACTAGTTTCACTCTGTGGTTGCCCAGCAGTGCACTCATGGCTTTCTGCATGGCCATTCAGGGAACTGAGTCTATAGCATGATCACTTACAATTGTTGAGAGGAGCTGGAACTCAATCTTTCCCCATCTACTCCAGCTAGTATTAATAGAGTATGATGATACTAAGATATGATGCTAATAACTATGGTGATGATCTTGATGATGAGGAGAAAGCACTTTAGCCCTTCATGTTCAAAGTTCTACATTGCTCATTTCCTTTCCCAACCAGTGTTTTCTTAGTCAACTAGAGGAAATCAAAGTTTTAGCATTCCATCGAGAACTAGGAATTTAAAGAGACTTTCTTGAATATTTCCAGGAGCATGTGTTTCAGAAGTGTTATCTCTTTCCGATAAAGTCCCCTGAGGAAACGAAACTGCTAGAGTTGTGTCTTAGACCATTTGAGCTGCTGAGACAAAATATTGTGAGTGGTTTATAACAACAGAAATATATTTTTCACAGTCCTGGAAACTGAAAAGTCCAAGATCAAGTTTTCCATTGATTTGGTGTCTGGGAAGGGACACCCTCTGATGCACAATGCCTTCTGGATGTACCCTTACTGGTTAGAAAGGGTGAATGAGCTCCCTTGAGCCTATTTTACCAGGGCATCAAATAAACTCATCTGGGTTCTGCCTTCATAACCTAATTATGTCTCCTCAAATCTCACCTCAAATATCTGCTGTAAATGGTTAGGACTTTGACATGCAAATTTTGAGAGAACATTCAGACCATGGCAGGTTGGCATCCAGTGTTATGCTGCATAGACACCATTTGATTGCAGCTTCCTTCCTATCCTCTTGGATCCCTGACATTCCCTTGCTAGGGAAGCATCAGGTTCAGAAATTTGTATCATCTACTCATGAATAATTAGGTAATACAATGCTACTATCTTTTGCAAAAGGATGGAAATATGACATACTGTTCCTTTCCTCAGCACCTGGGTAGAATCCTATGATTTGAATATGGTTTGTCCCCATCCAAACTCATATAGAAGCTTCATTGCCAACACAAATATTCTGAAAAGTGATGGAGCATTTAGGAGGCATTTGAGGTCATGATTGATCAACCCTTGTGAGTGGATTCATGTAGTTTTTTCAGGAATGGTAGTTCCCACAGAGAGAGAGTTATTATAAGTGGTCAGCTCTGTTGTTTCCTCTCTTCCACAGGCACTTGTTTCCCTTCCACTTTCTGCCATGAGTCCTCCACCAGAAACTGAACATATGCCAGTATCATGCTCTTGGTCTTCTAGAACAGTGAGCTAAAATAAACTTCCTAATAAACTACCCAGTCTAAGATGTTCTGTTACAGCAACAGAGAACAGACTAGGGCAGATACCATGTTCTTTCTCTCCTCAACAAACAGGTAGATGCTCCCTCCTCTGTCTGGAAATATTGATTTCTTCTAGTCTATTTGGGGAGTATCTGTCCCCATTCTTCCTTCAGAGTCCATTGTTTTCTTGTTCAAGCTCTGTGCTTTGCATGGACCTATAATATATCTACATTTATTTATTTACACATTTGTCTTTCCTAAATGGCTAAACTCTTTGATGCAAGGTACTTGTCTGACTGATATCAATGTGTCTATAACAAGTAAGTGCTTAAAAGCTATCTCTCATCAATAATTTTTAAATGAAATAATGGTATTTGTTGTTACCCATATACCAACATTCTTCCAAGGCAAAAGCAAGAGAGGCTCTTGATTGACTGATTGCTTTTAGAATATTTTTGGAATATTTTATAATTTTAGAATATTTTTACGGTTCCAGATTTTAGAATATTTTTATGGTTCTAGAGTTCATAAATCAGATTATTTGCTGTATAGAATTTTAACAATAAAAGAAAAAGTGCAATTTATAAGAACAAGACACCAAAAATCACTTTGGAGAGGTAATGAATTATAAGGAATTTAGTACATCTATTAAGAACTCAGATAATCACAAATGAGTCCCTTCTGTGGATATGATATTGTAGAAATTATGCGGCCTCTCATTTTTAAACTTTTCCACTTCTTTGCATTAAACAAGATTTGTATTCAAAACTTAGATATTATCCTCTTTGACCAGAGTCACAATACCACCCATGAATTGTTTAGGCAGCACATCGGAATAAATTCTTTTGAACACACACACACACACACACACACACACACACACACACTAGAATACAGACCACATACCCCATAAAGTTTCTATAGAACATCACTTGCAACTTTGTCATGAGGTTTTTTTTTCAGTTGGATATTATTAATTGTTGCAATTATTGTTATTGAAATAGTCCCAAAAGATTGTAATGTGATTACGAGCAAAAGCTTATGGAATAAACTGCTATTCCACAGCCAACATTTTGTTGTAAACCATGTTATGCAGTAAAATATAAGTGTAGCCAAATGGATACAGGCCTTCACTGTCTTTTTAGATTAAATTGTATCATAGTTCAAATAATTTCTGGTATGTGTGCTACTTTATCTTCATTATGAAGAAAAAGATTTGGATATAGGCTTTAGAGAAAATTATAGCCTTTTCAGACACAAATAAATTACATATGGCCCATTAAAACCTGTCAGTGCAATTCAGATAACATTCACTTATTGTTCCTCTTTTAAAGGTTTATAGTTATTTTCCAGGTCATTTCACTGCACTTTACTTACCTTCATTTAAAATTCTTTTTTCTATGGTGAACTATGTGGTTTAATTCTTATTTCTATTACTTTCCTATTGAAAGCTAGATTTTCAAATGCTTTCATTAACCATTTGCCACCCAATCTTTGTCACATGCTGGGTGACACAGTTCTCTTAAAATTACCAATGGGCTCCATGCCACTTATTTCATGTACTTTGTTGATATATGAATGTTGAGAGAAATAAGTTTACTTTATCAAGATGTATTTATTATATGGCACTGTGTTCTATGTCAAAGAAAATCAAATAATGGGAAAACAAAGGACTATGTCGTCTAATTATTCCAATACTTTGAAAAAAATTTAGAAAGTCTTTACAAACTAGGACCAGTAGTTTTTGGGTTTATCTCAGGTAATTTAGCTGTAGAGATGAGTTTATTTGATGTATGAGTTCTCCTATTTGTCCTAATAGATTGTAGAGATATAAAAGTCATTTACTGGTCAAAAGCTGTTGAGAGTGATGTATATTTCAAATATAACAATGTGATATATGGTAAGAAAGAGCAGGATTTGGTAGCAGTCAGGTACTAACTGCAGTAATATTGCAGTTCGATGCAGCTTATGAGCTATATGAGTCACAATTTTCTCATCTAGTAAGTTGGTACTGATAATAAATACCATGGAAGATTGTTTTAATGATTAAAGTAAATATGTATGAAATTATATATATGTATGAAAATGTGAATTTGTAATGGTTCGGGCGATGATGGTAGAATTAGTAGAAATGATAAAAGTAGTGTGGGAATGAATGGTAGAAAAAGACAAATAGGAATTTATTTTTTTCATTTTATTCAGAATTTTACTATTTTTCTTAAGCATGACCATAATCTAATGTGCTTTTAAATAAATGTAATTTTGTGATGATCATGGTGTGATATGGGCTGATAATGATGTTATGCGGTGTGATGGCATCAGGGTGGCAACCGTGGAATATTAGAGTGGATTATTCATGTAAAACCTGTTCATCCACTCTGAGAGGACACAAATTTCATCATGACTAAATAAATCTGTGAGGGAAGCTTCAGCGTCCCTGAAGGGCTCTGTGGTCTCCCTTCTGTCAGAAATTACTAGAAGAGCCCTACCATCAAACTAGATCTCCATGCAGTGGGATAAGACAGTCCTCAGGTGATAGCGCCAAGTGAGACACTTGTTCATCAAATATTGAGTAGGCACAGTTACTGAAAGGGACTTGTGAGTCAAAGCAGTAATCAGAATAGCTTGACAGGCAGACATCTATGGTACAGGACAGTTTATCATGATGTTCCTTAAGAAGAAATTGATGGCCAATCTAATAAAAATTCCTACTTGATCTGCACATAAGCAGTTAAATTCTAGGTTAGTGAGCAGAAGTCCAACTTGGGGGAACTGCAACCCTGCAACAAATTTCCAGATTGAACTAACTTACTGGCCCAAACTCCCAAAGGTAGATGCCAGGTATGCTTGAAGAGTCTGTGATAGTTTCTAAAATTTATACAGCTAATTTTTCTCCCAGGCTTTTCCAAAGGGACCAATGGCTGTTTACTAGGGTGACTGTGCATTGGTGAAAGTTAAGTGGTAAGACTTTGTTGGTGGATTTCTGAACTTTGGCTCTGAACTTACACTAACTGCTGGAGACTCTAGACATTACTGTGGTCTACCAGTCAGAGTAGGGGCTTATGGAGGTCAAGGGATAAAGGAAATTTTTGTTTGGGGTCTCTGAACATATCCTGGGGTTATTTCTCTACTTCCAGAATGAATAATTGGGATGAACATACTCAGCAACTGAAAGAATTTCTATGTTTGTTCTGTGACCTGAGGAGAGGTCAAGGAAAGTGGTAGTAAAGGCCAAGTATAAGTTACTGGAATAATTATACATTTAAAACTAGTGAAACAAAAGCAACATGGTACTCCTGGCAAAGTTGCAGAGATTGTCAAGGACTTTAGAGTTTGAAGTGTGGTGATTTTCACTACAGCACTATTTCAACTTACCTGTTTGGTTTGTGGAGAAAACAAATGGAACTTGTAGAATAACAGTGGAGTATCATCAACTTAATCAAGTAGTGACTGATTGCAGCTGCTTTTACTGGTTGAGCTAATTAACACATGCTCTAATTTCAGATATACACCTATTGAACTGGCAAATGCTTTTTTCTATCCATACCTATTAGTAAAGTCCAGCGGAGCAGTTTGCTTTCAGCTAGAAGTTCAAATATACACTTTCACCGTCCTGAGGTTTATACCAATTCTTTAGAATTATTTCATAATTTAGTTTTCAGGAAGCTTGATTGCTATTCCTTTCCAAAAGATATCATGCCACCCAATTACATAAATGATATTAAATTCATTAGACCTAGTGAGCAAAAACTAACCATAGTTAACTAACTTTATTAAGTAATTAACTGTACTAATAAATCTATCATATATATGATATATATGGCATTTGTGAGTCAGAGGTAAAGAAATAAATCCAACAAAAATTCATGAGTATTCTACCTCAGTAAATATCTCAGGTTTCATTATAAGGAATTCAAGATGTTCTTTCTAAAATAAATGATGTTATTGAATATAGATCCCCCTACAACCAAAACAGGAAGAGCACGTATCCCATGTGCCATGTGTTAAGCACCACCAGCTTGGTCCTCAGCCTGTGGTAGGAGTGGTAGAACCTTTAAGACGTTGGGCCTACGGAAAGGGAGTTAGGTCATTAAGGATGTGTTTTTGAAGGAACATTGGGACCACGGCCCCTCCTTGTGTCTCTTTGCTTCCTGGTCACCTTCAGGTGAGCATCTCTGCTCTCTTATGCATTCTCCCCAGGATGTGCTGCCTCAAGCCAAAGGCCAACTGACCATGGAGTGGAGCTTCTGAAACCATAAACCAAAATCAACATTTCTCTTTATAACTTGATTGTCTCCAGTATTTTTACATAAAACAAACCTGACTAACTCATGGACCTCTTTGGATTCTGGAGGCCACGTGTTTTATATTTGTAAATGTACTGTACTGCTGTAGCCCATCTTTTGAGTGACCTGCTTTAGGTGAAACCTAGAACAAAAGAAGGCTGAAACAGGTATAGACTGTATGTAAGCTGCTCTACCATGCAGGCCTTATTACCTAGCATAACCAAGTAGAAGAAGTGTTACTGGCAAATAATTGGCTTCTGTCTGTGAATCACACCATATAATTTTGGTGCCAAGCCCTGTCATACTTTGCAGGTAACTATTCTCCTTTAGAGAAAGGGCCTTTGGCTTGTTACTGTGCTGTAGTAGAAATTAAATGCTTAACTGTAGGCCACTACATTGCTTTGGGGCCTGAGCTACCCAACATAAAATGATTGTCAACTTGTCCATCAAGCCATAAATGTGGGCATATATACTAATAGTCCATCATCAAACAGAAATGGCATATCAAGCAGAAGTATGTCCTCAAGGTACAAATAAATTGCACAAAATCTGTCAAATGTCCATGGATTCTACAACTACCCCAGCATCTTCCTCCTCCCTGTACACACTTACAAGGAGTTCTCTATAACCAATTAATGAGGAAGACATCCAGGACCTAGTTTATGGACAGTTCTTCACAATAGGCAGTGTCTTAGTCCATTTGTACTGCTATAATAAAATACCTGAGACTGAGTAATTTATAAAGGACAAAAGTTTATTTTTCACATTTCTGAGGCTGAGAAGCTGAGATCAAAATACTAACAGATTTGGTGCCTCAATGTCTGATAAAGGCTTGCTCTTTTTTTCAAAATGGCACCTGATTGCTGCAATTTCCAGAGGGAGGGAATGCTATGTCCTCACATAGTGAAAGGGACAAAAGAGCATGAGAACACTCCCTTTGTCTCATCTCATTTAAGAGAGCAGAGCCCTCATGATTTAATTACTTTTCGCAGGCCATACGGTTTAACATTCCTTCTTTTTCTGGTACCGGGGATCAAACCTTGTGCTTGAGAGGCAGGCGCAGTGCCACTGAGCCAAATCCCCAGCCAGTTTAATATTCTTGCATTAAAGATTAAGTTTTAACAAAAGTTTTTCAGGGGACACTGTCATTAAAACCACAGCAGACAGCTGCTACTGGGAAATAGAAAACTGTAGTACTCAGTTCCTCACTGGAACACCCATGAAGGAGGGTGGTGAGGGGATTTTCTCTTAGTGTGAATTTCTTAGTTACTTTTCTCCTTGCGGAGACAAAATTTCCAACACTAAAAGCTAAAAGAGGAAAGATTTATTTTAGCTCACAAGTTTTTTTTTTTTTTTTAGAGGTTTCAGTCCATAGGCAGCTGGTTCCAAGGCAGGGTGGCATGGCCGAGGGGCATCACAGAGGAGAAACAGTTCACAGCAGGCATAAGGCAACAAAACATCAAGCAGCAGCCTTCTCTCTCTTCCTTTATATTCTATCCAGGCTGTAAGCCTATTGATTTGTGCTACTTAAACCCAACTTTAGTCTCACCATCACAACCTTAATCCCACCATCATGCACTCTAGATCCAGCAACCTCCAAAAAGCCCACCTATGACCACAGAGGCTTTGAGGGAACATCTAGATACAAGCCATAAGACTGAAGAAAATAAAATAATGCACCTGTCTTCTTCTTCCCCTCCCCCTCCCCCTCCTTCTCCCTCCTCCTCCTCCTCCTCCTCCTTCTCCTCTTCTTCTTCTCCTTCTCCTCCTTCTCCTTCTCCTTCTTCTCCTTCTCCTCCTCCTCCTTCTTCTTCTTTTGGCTTAGAACAAGGAAATTGTCAGAGGTTTGGCTTGATAGTCAGGATTCTAAAAGGAACATGATTAGAAAGTCCATGGAAGAAGTGCATGAGTAGACATCTCTAAAATGAGCAAAGATGTGAACATGTTTGTGGCTGATGGAATTCTTCACTGAAAAATGACCTGAAATGGTTATTTATTCTGTGAATATCAGCCAGCATCTTTCTCTATCTACTACTGTCATTGCCCAAAGGACTTAAAATAGCTATGCTATCAGGGGTAGAGATTATAAATGAGTTCAGCACTGTTACTAAGTGCCCAATGTGCAAGCAGGGGCAATCCCCATTACATACGCAGTACTGTGATATTCTCCAGGGTGGCCAACAAGCTGCCAGTGGCAGGTTGATTACACTGGACCACTTCTGTCATGGAAAGGGCAGCATTTTGATCTTGTTCGGCTAGATACTTATTCAAATGGAAGGGTTTTCCCTGCATGTAACACTTCTGCCAATGCTATCATTTATCAAGTCACATAATGTTTTATCCACTGTCATGTTAACCCCACAAAGTGTTGTTTCTTATCAAAGAACTTACTTCACAGCAAATGAAGTACAGCAATGGGCCCACACTCACAGAATTCACTGGTCCTACCATGTTACCTATTATCCTGAAGCAGTTGAGTTGATGGATGGTGAATTGCCATTTGAAAACATAATTACAATGCCAGTTAGATGGCAATACTTTATAGGGCTGGGCCAGTGCCAGGTTTGGGCCAGCAAACTCTGTTAGAGAGATGAAAGAAGATGGGAGAGACAGAGAATATCTTTGCTGGGGGTGGGGGAGAACTTCACCAGAATGGAGTGAAGACCCGAACTGACTAAAAACCCCAAATTTATTAAGGAACAACAAAGGCATAGATTTCTGCCAAGTGCAGGTGTTTATTTTAGGTAGCAAGGCAGGCAAGCAAGGCATTGTGACAGTTTGGGTGAGTAATTAACTTTTATCTGATTGTCCCCTAAGGAGCTTCCTTTTCTCGGTCAGCTCATCTCTGTGCAAGTTGGCAAAACTTCTTGTCTTCAAGACATTATGGCTCCTCAGAGTTAACCTGACACCTGAGTCAACCTAAACAGACATTGATCTGTTGGGTGTCTCAAGGAACTCCACAGGCCAGGAGGCTATAGATGCTCTAAATTAACCTCAGAGGTATGATGCTTTTTCTCTACAGCCAAGGTTAACAAGTCCAGAAATCAAGAGAGAAACAGGAATGGATCCATTCATTATTATCTGTACTAATCCACTAGCAAAATTTTGAATGACCTCAGACTCTACTGGTCTAGAATTCCAGAGGGAAGAATGGTTCCACCATGAGACATAACAGTGATTCCAGTGAACTTTAAATTGAGACTACTGCCTGGTCATTTCGTATTCCTCATGTCTCTGAATCAACCAGCAAAGAAGAGAGTTACTGTTTTAGCTGGAAGAACTGGCTCTGACTGCCAAAGGGGAAACTGGGTTCCTACTACCCAACAAAGGTAAATAAGAGTATATTTGGAATAAGGTATTCCATTAAGGAGTCACCTAGTCCTACTATGTCTTGTAATTAGAGTTGATGGAAAATCGTAACAACCTAATTCTGGCAGGAGTGTGAATGCTCTAGATTCTCTAGGAATGAAGGTTTGAGATACCCCTGCAGGTAAAAACCATTACAATTTGAAGTCCTTGTTGAGGGCAAAGATCACATTATGAACATAATCATGGTCAATGATCAGGTGCAGAAATAAGAACTCTAATAGTTATGGGTATTTCTTCCTTATTTTATTATGAATATGTTTATATTTAGTAAACTTTTTGTTTTCTTTTTCTTATCTCCTTTTCAGCTAATATAAGATGTATTAACTTTATGTTATAGTATTTATGTAATATTATGGTAATATCGCCCAAAGACTTTACGTCCTCTTCTGAGGAAAGAGTTAGCATAATTATGAAAACATGGAAGAGAGTTTAGTCATGTTGCATAGAAGTATGACTTTACCATTATCTTTATTTAAAAGTTAAATATGGTTTCAAAAGATTTGTATGAAAATCAAGTTAGCAAGGACTGAACTTAGGTGGTCAGTTTTACATATCAACTCAACTAAGCTAAGCCCCTGTTATTTAACAAAGTGCTAATGTGGGTGGTAGAGTGAAGGTATTTTTGTAGATATGTGTGAAGTCCATAATTAGTTGACTTCAGGTAAAGAGGTCATCCTAAACATGCTACAAAGGCTTGAATCAACCAATCAAAAGGCCTTAAGTCCAGAACTGAGGCGTCTGTGAGGAAGGAGAAGTTCTGCCTGTAGAAACCAGCTCTAATTCATACTTAGAACTCCCAGCCTGCCTTTTCTAATGGGTGCCTTATGGAATTTGGACTTAACTTTTCCAGTTGCCAGAACTGCATAAGCCGATTCCTTGCAATAAAGTTCTTAATATCTTCTACTTGTTCTGTTTCTTTTATTGAATTGTGATGGATACAACTCAAAAGCAAACACACGTATACAAAAAAACCCTTTCCTTATTTATCTCATAGTCTGTCTGTGTCAGTAACACAGTAGTAACTTGTTTACTGAATTTCTTTCTGCTTCAGAGAGTAAAATCCTTTGAAATCCAGGTCTGGGAATTTTAATTCTTTAAGGCACTAACCACAAAGACCTGCCTAAGTTTTTGTTCAGTGAACAATAGTTACTTTTATTGAAATTCACATAACTAAATTTCATTAACTGACTGCCAAGTTTCACATATTGAAGTAGATGATTTTAAAAATTCATAATTTTGATGCTTTCTCAAGTTTTCTGGTTTTTATTAGTATAAAGAACCTGATCTTGGGGAAAATATCAATTTAGAGGACAAGTAGATATTTCAGGTATGGAATTATGTTTAGTTTCTAAGATGCATCCATTTATAAGTTATTGTTTGTCTCCAGTGATTGCCACAACAGTACTTCTTAAATGAACTATAATTCCCAAATTTGTAATTACAACTTATTTTTTACTTTAAATATTTTTACTCCAGCCTTTCCCTCTTTCACTCTCTCCTATTCCTTTGGCAGATCTTCCTCCAAAAAACAAAAATAAGCAACTTAATCTTATCTAACACATCATTTATATTGACAGATTTATTTATTTACTTATTCATCCTTTTCTCAAATAATTATCAAGTGCCTATTGTGTGCAAGAGACTGGATACCTAATTGAACATTTCAGGGATTCTCAATGACCACGTCCAATTATACCCTTTCTCGAAATCAATTGTAAAAATTATAAAAATAAAAACCTTTGCCCAAAATTTGCCTAAATTATTATTCTCATGAAGTTAAGCCTTTGATTTCATTCTTCTCTAAATCTGGGTCTTCCAAAAAGAAAGCTAAGCATATTTTTAATTGTCCTTTGAGTATGCATGAATAGACTTTTGAGTTTTTTGTTTTGTTTTTTACATTCTTAAGACTGAACATGAACTCATGCACACAGAGCACTTTAGCATGCTTACATTATAATATCATGGATAATCAATCAATATTTACATAAAGACCAATGGTTTACTGTGCCCATTTTCATCTTTCTAAATTAATTGGAAGGAGTAGCAGTGCAGTCAGACTTCCAAATACCTCTTCCTTTGAGAGTTAAAGGCACGTGATCCCAAGATATAGGTTGGAGACCTCCTTTTCCCAGCAGAAAAGACCAGCTCAGAGTAAGATTTTGAAATGGATATCAAATGATGTTGATCACAAAGAAACTACCTTGAGTCTTGCAGTAGCACCTTCCTCAGAGTCAGAAAACCTACTATCCTGGAAAATCTTTACCCTGCATCAAAGAGGATAGCGGAGTATGGATATCCCAGGGCTGTGCTGAAGTCAAATTCTTGAGCTTGATCACTGGCACAATGCAACTGTTTACTCTGTCTCCAAAAGTCACATCAACATGACCTTACAGGGGAGGTTATTTGTTTGTGTGACTCCTCAGAACAGGACCTTCTCTGTGTCTGGAACATTATGAATCAACAGCAAATACGATAGTAGTAGGAAGGGAAGGGAGAAAATTGAATTCCAAACAAACAGAAAGAGTAAAAGAAAGAAAGTCAAGACGGAGTAAAATATAGCAGTAATAAAGTTAACATCTTTCAAATGTTTAATGTGTGTCAGGCAATAGTTTAGAATCTAAATGTGTAATAATTCATTTAGTCATTATATCATTTGAGAAAGAGGTTGTATTATTATCTGCATTTTCTGGATCACAAAATTGGGCATAAAACCTGACAGAGCTTACAAATTAGTATAGCTCTTACTGGTGGAGCTGAGATTTGAACTCATTCTGTTTCACTTAAGAATCTGAATTTTAAAAAGCTATGTATAAAAACAATAACAAAATGAAGTGGAAAAGGGTAAAGAATTAGAAGAATTCATTCAATAAACATTTCATTCAATAAATATTTATTGAGTGTTGAAGATACAGCATTTGCAATCAAAGAGCTCATAATTTAGTGGGAGCAAGAAAGTGAGAAAAACAGAAAAATGAACATCATGGGGTAAAATTTTATACTGCACAAGAATCTAGATGCACACAAGAGAAAGCAGCTATCTCTACGTAGGAGTGGATGCTGGTGCTGTGGCAGTTTCTCTAGGAAGCCATTTCTGGGCTGGCTTGGAGAACCAACTCTGGCAACAGTGGTAAGAATGGGTTGGAAGAAGGTGAGGCCTGAGAAGGGACTGTTGGGGGTTATTGTCCCACAGCTTGTATGAGCTGGTAATGGCCAGATGAACATATTGGCATTTGTATTAAAAGGATGAGATTAAGTTGAGGGAAGAATTGTCCGGTCCTCTACATCTATTAGTGTCATTAAGAAGGAACACCGGGAGATGACTCCAAGAACTCTGGCTTGGGCAACTTGGTGATGCTACAGACTAACTAGAGGAAGAAAAGAAGGTTAGATGGTTGAGATGAAGGAAGATATGATATAGCAAGTCAGTGTTTATTGAGTTTGAAATCTCCACAAGGCTTCTAAGTGAAGATGGCTCAGAGCCATGAGACAGAGTATATAGATCTAAGGAACATTAAGACATTAATGGCAGGTAAATGCTTTAGAGTAAAAGGACTACAAAGAGAATGTAGGTAGGCTGGGGATTTAGCTCAGTGGCACCATGCCTGCCTTGTAAGCATAAGGTCTTGAGTTCTATCCCCAGTACGCACAAATAAAGACAGAAGGTAGGTAATTGAAGAGCAGTAGAGGATGGGATTCTAGAAAATACCAACAATTGGAAGTGAACAAAAAAGAAGGAGCTTGAAGAGTCACTGAAACCAAAGCAAATGAGTTTGAATAAAATGATCAGTAATGATATCAAATACCACAGAGTAGCCACATAAGATACGTAACAACAAGTATTAGGGAAGGAGGAAGGAGGGGAGGGGAAAGGGATGAAAAGAGTCAAGTCACGTTAGGTACATGTACCAAATCTCCACAGGGGATGTAATCATGCACTGTAAACTAATTAAAAATTGGAAAAAAACCCATTTGTGGATTTGGCCCATTAGGTAGTTGTTGGGACCTAGAGTCTGGGTATGACTTTTTCTGTATAAGTTTCTTTCCTCTATGCCCAACCTCTTGAAGGTTCTCCCATCACTCAGTATTCCCACTTGTTGGAGACCAAGTCTTTAATAAGGCTTTGGGAGACATAACAGATACAAACTATAGCAATGAGAAATGTATATTTCCTCATTCTCAATTGTTAAACTAGCATTTACTGATTGCCTGGTTCTATGAAGAATAACCATTCAATCAATCAGTCTTCACTTATCACCTGCTATGTACTCAGCACTCTACTAGGCACTGAATATTCAAAACACCTTTAAGTTCTTACAGTCAGGTGAAAGAATCCAATAAGTAAACCATGAAACCAAAGAATGTGGCAGAGGCTATGATGGAAGTATGCCCAGGTTGCTGGTGGATCCTTGCAAAGGGAAGGCTAAGCCCAGTATGAGCAGGATGAGAAAGAAGGAGGATATCCCAGTGAAGCTACACTTAAGAGGTAAAGACAAGAAGGAGTTATTTAGGCAGAGTATTCTGGTGAGGTCCAAAGGTACACATGATGAGGCTGAAAAGATAGAGGGCCGAGTCATAGCAAGCTTTACAAACTTTATTAAGAAATTTCGATCGCATTCATTCCCCTTTTAATTTGTTATTTTTCTTTTCTCACAGTACTCTTTTTAAAATTTTTTGTTAGTGCATGTTTGCAGTACATGCAGTTTACAGTCATTTGGTGAATGGATATACGTGCAAAATACAGCTTTCTTCTTTTTTTTTATCCCCTTCTCCTTCCCTGCCGCCCCTCTCCTTTCTCCTCTAAGTTCCCTCCCCCATTTTCATTCTTGTTAATATTATTAATCTTATCTCATGTTTATGGCATATAATGTTTACACCCATTGAGGTTATTAGGTTCCTGTAAATGGCATATCTTTATTCTACTTATTTCCCCTTCTCCTCTCCTCTCACCCATGTTCTCTTGGACCCCTTCCCATTTGCAAGAGATCTATTTCCTTGATGTCTATCCATCCTTTATTGTGCTCTTTGCTTGTACTTTGCCTTACTCAAATGAGAGGTACTATACCACCTTTAAACCTGTGTATCTGACTTATTTCACTCAACGTTATATTTTTCCAGGTGCATCCATTTTCCTACAAATGTCTCAAATTTGTCTTCTTTATAGGCAAGTAGTATTCTATTGTGCATTCCATATTTTTTATCCATTAATCTTTTGATGGGAATATAAGTTGTTTCCAGGATTTAGCAATTATGAAATGTACTGCTATAAACATTGGGTATGCATGTATTGCTATAGTATGATGTCTTTAGCTCTTTAGCAAAGATACCTGAAGGGGAAATAGCTGGATCCTATGAAATTTCTAATTTTTGTTCTTTGAGGAATCTCCATAATAGTTGTACTAGTTTACATTCCTACCATCAATGTAGGAGGGCTCCTTTTTTACCACAGCCATGCCAGCATTTGTTATTTTTTGATTTCTTGTAGAATGTAATAATTTCTGGTGTAAAATGGAAATGTATCCTTGTTTTAATTTGCAGTTCTCTAATGGCCAGGGATGTTGTCCAAATTTGGAGTTTTAAGATACTTCCCAGAGGGAAGAGGAACCTTGGATATATAATTTGGATGCAGATATATTTTCATTTTTATGACAGCTCGTAGCTTCTAAGGGTAGTCAGATGCAATATATAAAACAAGGCTTGTTCTACTGTATTTACATGAGGCTTTTCCAAGTACTTCTACACAGATTATAAGACAGGGAAGGGAGGTAGATAGAAGTGGTCCTTGCCCTCTATTCTCATACCACCCTCTGAGGCTTGCATATCAGAGCTACATTTAGGCAGCCCAAAAGCACCAGTGTTTGAGCAAAGATGATGATTATTGGTATGCAAAAGTGATGTATCCTGAAGAGTATGCTCAGAGGGAAAAAAGGATAGGTTAGATGGTTCAGAGAGGGTGACAAAATAGACCAGTTCATAGATTGAATATCTGGATGAAATTAAAGAGCTAATGGGTATGAATAAGAAGAATACGAGGTTCTTTTTCACGATAGGAAGGAGATATGGAGATATATGTTGACTCTTTTATAGTCTTTTCATTTTAAAAATTGACATGGAGGAGAAAATGTGTGGGCCCTTTAATAACCTAGAAGCTAGGTAAAATGTGAGAGGACATGGAGACCTAATCCAAGGAAATGTAGGTCATGGGTTCCTGTAGCTTTCATTTTAACTTTATTTAAATAATTATTTTTGAACATTGGATTATGTTAGAGTTCAGCTTTTATATTACTAGATTCAAAATGATATACATTTTAAAAATCAAATATTCCAATAAAACATGCTTATATAAGTATATACAACCTTAAATTTGCGTATCTGGTCTGCCAGACTGAATACAATTTTTAGTGTGTTAATCAGCTTTTGGTCACTACAATGAAATGTTTCAGGCAACTAACTTGAAAGAGATGTCATTTTGGCTTATGATTTGGGGGGTTCAGGGCTAAGGTCGAGTGGCTCTGTTTTTTTGTCCTCTGGTGAGGGCAGAGCATTATGGTGGGAACACATGGTAGAAGAAAGGACTCATCTCACTAGTCAAGTAAACAAAAAGGAGAAAACTAAATAGAGCCCTAAGAGTCCCTTCAGAGGCATTACCCAATGATCTAGGCACCTCCTACAAGGCCCCAGCCCCTGCAGATCCATCATGTCCCCATAACACCACCCTGCAGACTGAACCTTTAACATGTGGGCCTTTAGGGCGCACTCATCCAAACTACAGCACATAGTCATCATTTTTATGTTAGAAAGGACATTCTTTAAATTTTCTACACTGGACATGTCTTTCTTATATAATCAGAAAAAAATAATATAAAGTGATTAAAACAAAAATATTATGGTTTTTACCAAACTCTCCTTTCCATGTTTTCTTTCTGAGTCCATATTCTCTACAACTGGTGTGAGAACTAGTCTCAAATTGTCTTAGCAAATGTGGAGTCTCCTGAATGACTCAAATCAGCTTTGTTTTATGTGGATCACCTGCAAGTTCTCTGCAACTCTAGTTTTCATAGAGTCTTAATCTTGGAACTTCTAAAGAGCCAAGATTTATGTGGCCATAAGTGAAACAGTTCTGGAATGAGCAAGATCTAAAAGTTTAGAAATCCTCCAGCTATTCTCTAAACAAAGATGTGGGAAACTATTAATGTTTATATTGAAGATTCCCTAGTGTTGGGTTTCTTTTTCCTTTTTCCTGTGGGTTTTTTTCTTTTTCTTTCTTTCTTTTTTGGTCATTGTAGGATATGAACATTTAGGTCTTCTGTAATCCCTATACTGTATATTATTACCTCTGCCCAGGGTGCCCCTAGGCTGTGAGATGTAGATGTAGGTGAGGCTGAAGAGGTAATGTACCTGTTTGAGTCATAAAAGAAGGGTGAATCTTAGCACATACACACCCCTCATCATTGCTAATAAAACTGCAGTTCTGGAAGGAAGAAAAAAATACATTTGCCCTTTGTCATATTTGGCTAGGGTGACTTGTTATTTAGACACAACAGGCCCCATGCACAGAACCCAGTGTACCTTTAGCAGCACATGAAAATATTTTAGTTTCTTTTAAAATTAGAAGAAGAAAAATGACCTTTTAACTGTAAGAAAATATTTTAATATTTGAACTAATACATTCATTATCCCAAGGGAATCCTAAAGTTTCATTATCGACACTCTTGTGGAGGAAGGGGCCCCCAAGGGCAAAGGGACAAGGGATTCTGAGAGTCATACTGTGGCCTGGTGCCTGTTCACATTCAGTTGGCTGTAGACACCCAGAGAAAATAAATCTGAGCCAAGCTTCTCTCGGCTCCAGAAGTAGGATTCTAATGAAATGAAGCTTTCATTACTGAATAATCCAATTGACTTTCTTCAGAGAAGCAACGTTCCAGAGCAACAAGGCCATCTACTAAATGCATGATTTGATCACAAAGTAAAATTGGACATGAAAAAAATACATTATTCAATGCAAACTTATTGTCACCACCAGTGGAGAAAATGACTAGGGATTCCATGGTGTGTGTGTGTGTGTGTGTGTGTGTGTGTGTGTGTGAAATCCAAACAAGTCACGTAATCAAGATCAGATTCAACAGATCACATGATCAAGATCAGATTCAAAAGATGGGGAAATAGATTTCACTTCTTAATGGGAGTAGCCACAAAGTTACTTTACAAGGGCCATGAATACACAGGTGGGAGAAATCTGTAGCCATTTTTTCAGTTTGTTAATTGTCTATCTTCAAAATCCTCATGTCAGTATTTCTGCTGTGTTACCTACTTTTTGAATATTTATGTTCTGTTATACTGTCAGTTTAGTTCCACATGGTAGGGGCCATGGAGATGTAGTTTATAAAAGCCCAGTATTTCCTTTAAAACTATGTTTTATGTTATAATTTAGTGTTTACAGTGTCCTGTGATGGAACAAATCTGACTGTATATCGAATCAGATCAATCTAAATTCATGTCAGGTTGGACACTCGGCATGACCTTGGAGAAGTTGCTTACTCACTTTGGGCATTGCTTTCTTTATCTGAGAGAGAGAGAGAGAGAGAGAGAGAGAATAAACCTCCCACTCAGGATTATTTTGGAGAACAAGAGAGAAATGTGTGTTTTGCCAAGCACTGCTAACTTCTTAATAGTTCTTATTGTTATGATGATGATTACATATTAAAATGTGAAAATATAGTTGATAAATAACTATGGAAAACTCAATGTGGGAAAACCTCTCCACTGTTTGATTTTATTTCTGTTTTTCTCATGCATTTGTGAATTATGTGTTTTTGGTGATTATATGTTTCCACGGCCTGCCTTCTAATGCTATTATGAGGCCAGCTTTGAAGTGAAATGGATGGATGGATGAGGGTGTTTTCCAAGAACACAAATATAGCTTGATGGACTGTTTCATAATCAAATCAAATCAATTTCTTACTGTGATGTTATATTTGCTACTAGTAAAATTTGAAATTTTATTTCTCAACTCATTTCTGACTGCTATCTGCTTATTTTTGTTTCCTCTCATTTTTGGAGTTAGTGATAAAGTATAAAATGTTCATGGTTTATCTTTCAAGTTGAATACAGGTACTTTATTTTCAATTAATCAATTTATTTTGGATTTATTCCTTTTTGCTTTCAAAACAATAATGACATTTTTTTACCTGAAGTTATTTTCTTAAGTTTTCAATCTGTGATTAAACTAAGGTTTTTCCTTTCTAGATCTTTAAAAGACAGTTTTCACTTTCATTTGTCCACTTGTACTTATCAAGGCACATTTGCTTGGTTCATATTTTGTTTTGTTTTGTTTTGGCACCAGGGATCAAACTCAAGACCTTGCACTTGTGAGGCAAGAGGTGGAACCACTCAGCTAAATCCCCAGCCCTGCTTGGTTCATATTTAAACAAGCTAGGGCATCACCAAGCTTTCAATACACCATGAATATGATGTTCTTGGAGTATGTGTTATCACTGGTGAGAAGAATTTACTAATAATTAGGTTAAATACAAGTTATATACTAAATTTGGAAGTAATGTCAAAACACAACTAAGTTAAGAAAATTTTATCACCGCATTATAGGGGCTTTCTGCTGATATTTGCACTTTAATGAAATAGAAATTTCATGACTTATAGTTTGAGTAGAATATATGTGAAATTAATAATGTGACACTATATGAAAGGCTATTAAGTCACTAGCTTTTCAGTGTAGATCAAATGACATCTATGTCCATTTTCAGACTCTCCCTTAGGCTTCCTTTGCAAGGTATTTTAATACAAGAAAGAAAGGAAGTCTCGTAGTTGGCCTATTTATTCAGCTCTACCTAAAATGAAAATCTTATCTTTTTAATTAGAACTGATGAATGGGAAATTGATGACCTTTCTGCATTGCTTAGGTTTTATGAATTTAATTTCATTCACTCTTCTTTTTTTTTAATATAAGATACAATAAGGCCAAAAGACATGAAATAATGTATTTTTTGTGTAGATTTCAAATATATATATATTTTAATTAAAAACAATATACATGTTATGTAAGATTAAACATGAGAATATATATTTGCACATATATTTTTATTAGTACATATTAGTTATGCATAATAATGAGTTTCATTTTTGCATGCAAGTAATGCATATTATAGTACTTTAATCATTCTCCTTCATTACTCCCTTCCTACTTTCTTCATCCCTCCTCCAATCTCTTTCATTTTACTAACAATGTCCTTTCTACTTTCACTATACAGGTATATTTATAAAAGTTTTTGTATATGATTGTGTGTCTGTGTTTTGGTGTAAGACTCATAAAGAAACTAAAAGACTTTTTCATTCCAGATTGAAGGTAGAGAAAACATGCTTTTCACCAGGTCTCATTAACTGCCCAGGAAGCAGTCAACAAATATCTGTGAAATAAATTAATGTATTTGATGATAAATATTTTGGACACTAAAGCTTAAGCATGTAGCTCTCCTTTGTCCAATTTGTTCTGCTCTAAAAACCTTGACTTCCTTGTGGACACTCTGCTTGCTGAAGAGTTTCCTTGATAGAAGCCTGAGATTTACTACCGGTGAGTTACATCTAGGAAAGTTTTCATCTGGCCCTACCGTTAGCACTCACTTTGGTTCCACTGCATAGTGTATAAATAACTCAGTGAAAGGAAATGTTTAGACAAAATAAATGGTTTGGAAATGTTAGCTGCACATGTGCTTCCCTTGGGAGAACATTAATGAAATTAACTCACACTCCAGTGTGCCTTCTAGGTTGCCAATTTATGAGCATCAGGAGCCACACTCATGAAGCCTAGTTGGATGAAGTTAGATGTAATCAAGGAATGGTTTTTCTGAGCAAATAACATTAAAAAAAGGAAGCAGAATTGTGTGAATGGCATAGCCTCCATATTTAGTAAAATATCAGTATGGAAAGTTTGGTCACTCATGGATTGAAAATAGTAAATATATACAGATTTTCTGTACCTGAATTGATTTCTTCTCCCTCTAGGTCGGTAACAAGTAGAGATAATTTTGTCAGTTTTGCTGTATAGCAGAATCTTCATGAGGAAGCCAAGAGTTTTAGAGCAGAACAAGTTAGATAAACGCAAGGCATCTTCTTTAGCTTTAATTTCCAAAATGTTTATTACTAATACTTTGTTTTATTTCACAAACATTTATTGACTACTTCTCTGCAGTTACTCCAAGTCAGTAAAAAAATTAAAACAGATTTTAAAGGGTTCAAATTAATAAAGAGCATTTAACCATTAGAATTACCCAGTAACATAATTTTATATGAAATAAGCAGCATCTATCAGGTGGGTAGTAGTTATGTTTCACCATTCTTATTTTAGTAAACTTTATATAGATCTTCTAATGGATCTTCTAGGTATTGAAATAACTAAGGCTACCATTTTACATGCCAGTTTTCTGAAATTCAACTGCATTTGGCATAATGCTTCTATGTCTTATAATACAATTTTAACCTGAAATTCTCTTTGGGTGTGAAAGTATTATCTCATTTCCAGTTCTCTTTGCTTTAGTCACATTTATTTCACAAGATATGTAATCTTCAGAGAACTGATTTAGCAGCCTATTATATATTTATGTAAAACTTACAGTCGTCTTATTGTGACAAAGAGAACTATGTAGAAGTAAATAGAGAAAAGTATCTGTATTAAAAGTTCACAGTTAGAATGATGTATACACTTGAGAAAAACTAAATAAAGGCAAAAGAGATGAAAAAGTTTGTAGGTAGTGATTTAGGTCCTTGACCTGGTCCTAATTTAAATATTGTTAATTACTAGGGTTTATTTCCTTAGAATTCTTTGACAGATTGCTTAAAGTATACATGTCTAAATAAATGTTCTATTATTTCTGACATCGTTTATGTTTAATCACCACATTTAAATACGCTAACTATGGACATTTTCTCAGTAGAAAAGAAAATTGAATTTTGTTTTGTCAAATTTCAATATTTTAAAAAATTTTTTCAGTTCATTACAATTTTAAACTCTAGTCCAAATTATAATAACCATAATGACAGCATGCATTTTCTTATTGTTACATATTTTTATTTCAGGAAAGAAAGCTATCTAATTATTTTATAGAAAAGATTGAAATTTGTCAAAAAATAAATGTAAGCTTCAATTTAGAAAAAAATTAAATCTGCCTGAGTCATATCAGTAACATAGCATCTAAAATATAGACAACTAAAATATAGCACCTAAAATACAGCATCTAAAATATGGTCAGGATACAAATGATAAGTGATACCACCAAGGTGGTATTTGCAGAGAAAACAACATGCACTTCACAAATACTTCTGTAACTCTCCCAATATTTGCATTTTATACAGAGGGAAACTGACATTGTGCTTAAGACTTTATACCAAATCATTTGGTTTCTGAGTATATGCCACCTAAGAATAATTGAAGATATTATTACAATCTTCCTAGATTTGCCACTTTATTTGCTCAGAGATCATCAATTATACTTGCCATGAACTTTCTCTATAGAGACCCATTGTAAATATCATGAATAGGTATCATAATCACTTTCATCACTGGGACAAAATGCCCAGAACCTGAAACTTAAAGGAGGACATGTTTATTTTGACTCATGTTTTAGAAGTTTCAGTCCTTCCTTGCATGGTAGGCAAGCTCCACGAAGAAAGGGCAGAGGAAAGCTGCTCATTTCACAATAGGAAGGAAGCAAAGAGTGAAGGAAGAAGCTGGAGAAGGAGATAAACACTTCAAGGTTATGTGCATAGTGACTTGCCTTTTCAGATCAGATCCCACTTCCTAATAGCAAGTCAGATAGAAGCCCCAATAATCCAGTCACTTTCCAAAAGCCCCACATGAGGTGGTGGACATCTGGATATAAATCATAACATTCTGTACCTGGCCTCTGAAGATCCATGCACATCCCTTTATACAAAATGCATTTAGTCCATCTCTAAGAGTTGTCAATGTCATAAGAGTTTCAGCACAGCTGAAAAGTCCAAGTACAAAGTATCCTCTGAAACTTAAAGCAAATTTTTAACTATGAGCCCTTGTAAAATCAAGAAAGGTAAACACTTCTAACAAACAATGGCACAGGACAAACATTCCCATTCTAAAAGAGAAGAATAGGGGGAGAGAAAGAACAGGATCAAAGCAAGAATGAAACCCAGCAAGGCAAATATTAAATCTTGTAACTCCATGTGTAGAACCTGGGGTAAGTTGTGACAAGATGAAAACTCCAAATATTTTGGATAGCCCAAATCCCTTGGCATTGGCAGTGGTGGCAGCTTTCATGGCTTCTCTCTTGGGCCAGATTTGCTCACTCCTTGCAGCTTTTCTCAGGCGTTCCACGTTCCTAGCTTCCCATATATCCTGGGGACTCCAATGCACTTTCTGCTTCATTCTCACAGCTTCACACACTGTCCTCTCAGAAGTACGCTACCTAGGCTACTAGGCCTTCTTCTGAAATTTTGATAGATGTCTCCATGATCCCACAACCCTTTCATTCTGCATGCCTGAGCAACCAGCACCACGTGGATTATGCCAAGGTCTGGTGCTGGCTCCAGCAGTCACCAGGCTCTTTTGTATCATGACTGGAGAGGCCTCTGACTCCCTGGATGGCTGAGCACTATGAACAGAATCCCAGAAAGCCAATTTCCTAGGCAGCCTTTCTTGAGCAGAGTGCCCGGGGCTCTCTTCTCAAAGCAAAGTTTTTCATATTTCCACCCTTGAGTCTGAAAATGGTGGTGTCTTTCGGACTTCTGACATGACTTCAAGGCATTTTTTTTCTATTGTCCTAACTCAAAATACTTGGCTCCTTTTAAATCTTTGCAGCAACCAAGCTCTCCTCTGCTCCGACTTTACAGGCCCCAAATTTACAAAAACTTCCTTTCTTGTGCAACTCAGAAGTTTTAATATCACTCAGCTGTATCATTTACTCTTGATTCTCAACATAGATCTGACTAAAACCTGTCAATAGTATCCATGCCACAGCCTCAAAATTGGGCTGACTTGAAATTCCTTCTGGCAGATTGATTAGCCAGCTTCTTTTGGTCTCAGTTTCCCTCAAAGTTTCAGGACAGAAGCAAAAATGTAGATAAATTTTCTGCCAGAGCACAACCTGCATGGGATGAAGCCCAACTGCAAATGGAGTCTTTCTTTCCAACTGAATCTTCTTGAGCCTAGTCTTTATCATTTGCATTACTGTCAGCACTCTCATCTTCTGAGATCTGACCAGAATATTGCAACAAGCTTGGCTTATAGCGTTCTAGGGCTTGTTCTCCAGCACCATCTCGAAACCTTTCTAAACTCCTCCCACAAACCAATTCCAAAGGTTCTGAATCACATGGTCAAATACAGTGGCATTGACAAACCTGCTTCTTTTGTACCAAAATCTTAGTCACTTTCCTTGGCACTGGGACAAAATATGCAGGAAAGGTTTATTTTGGGTCATGTTTTAGAACTTTTAGTCCTTGTATATTGGATCAATCCAGGCAGAAGTGACATATCAGAAGGGGTGGAGAAAAGCTGTTCATAGCCAGGAAGAGAGAGTGAAGGAAGGAGCTAGGGAGGAAGACAAACACTTCCAGATCACATATCCAGGGGCTTCCCTTTTCAGATCAGGCCCCTCTTCCTAACAACAAGTCATTTATAAGCCCCCCAAATCTAATTGCCTTCCAAAAGCCCTGCCTATGAACACCAAAGCTCTTGGGGGATGGGTAGATACAAACTATAGCAATAGGAAAATAGGAAAATGGAAATTTGGAAACATGAGTTCTAGATCTATTTGCCACTGGTTAACTGTGTAAACATGGACAATCAACTTCACTCAGCCTTAGTTTTCTTCTTTTAAAACATCAAGATTAGGCTAAAAGGTTTATTCCAACTGTTTCCCCATAGCCTTAACAACATCTTTGAATAGGAATTTCTTTCTTTAAGAAGAAATAGTGATCTCACAATAAGATTGAGGAAGGTCTTACAAAAGAAAAGTTCTTATATGTGGCAACTGTACTTTAACTCACTAGAATAAGGAATTCACATTAGCATATTTCTTACCTTCACTTGGTCTTTCTCTTTAAGCATTATACTGATCCTATGTGAAAGAGTGTGTGATTAACAACTTTCCCATTTAAAATTAAGAAACAGAAATCAGGTGCCTTAGGATACTGGTTTATGGAGGGTTATGTATACTTAAGTGATTTACCTTTTAAGAAAAATTACTTTAAGAAGTTAGTTGGAGCCAATATGAACTTGATTTGAGTTTGGTATTTTGTTTCTTATTCTTTCTATTACTACAAGAGCTAAAATACAAAAAATGAATTATTTTTCATTTGAATTATTCTTCATTTGCTAGTCTGTGCTCCTTTCTATGTGCATATATTGGCTTCCCCAAGTCCAACTGATAGTTTTAAAGGATTTTCAAAGATTCTCTCTGTACAGAGTATTGAGTCAAGGTCTTGCTAACTTGCTAGTTTTGAAACAAAAGTATAATGGGAAAAGATCTCATTATCCCCAGCTCAAAAATATTGTCCTTCCAGCCCTAAGTTTGGAGCCCTTGACTTTAACCTAGCTATGCCTTTTGTCTGATCAGGAGGGGCTATTTATTAGGAGTCACACAAAATAAACATGAAAAGTTTGCCATAAAATATGACAACCACTTTAAATAATGTTGACTTAATTAAACTTTAAACTTTATTTATATATTTTATGGCTTTAGTGTGAGCTCTTCTCGGATGTTTATTCAGTGGAAAATCCATCATGTGAGGACCTTGAAAGGAATTAATCCCCCTACCCCTGGCACAGAGCTCAATTCCAACAATTCAGATCTAAATATTTAGTGATGGATGATACATGTTTATGGAACCAAGGGCAGCATGACATTTAAATGTGAACTGCGGTTTCCATCTTGAGCATATGGTTGAAAAGACACTGGAAGCTGAAGTTATGCCAACTGACGGAAGTTGATAAGTTTTGTGTGTGTGTGTGCTTGTAGTTATTTTATTTCCCTTTGTCCATTCCATCTGTTTCTGAAGTCTTTATAACAAAACTATTCTTACAATCAACTTTCCAGGAAAGAAGTTTTGCTGACTCTTTTGTGTTTGGTAGTGCATCCCATGGTTAAACTAATAGCATTGCTGGGTGTCAGCCAAAGGTTACAGGCCTCTCAAAATATTCCTGGAAAAAAAAAGTTTATCACTAAACTAAAGTTTCTCATTAGTAACCCTGTGGTGTCTAATCTGTGAAATTACATGATTAACTCCTTTGCAGAGTCTGCTTTAGTGGAGGCTTGTGATCCCACAGGAAGTTATTAAAAGTATAACCAAGATAGTTCTCTAGCTTTGTACTTGGCCTCTGGAGTAAAGGAACTAGATCATTAGATGAGTACTTTATAATAAAGTCATAGATCACTCACAATTATTAAATGACTGTCAAGGAAGATTAGTATTTCAAAAGTTGAGGACAGTGTGATTTCAAAAACAAATAAAAGCCATGAAAGAATTTCTTACTTCCTTTGTTTTGGGAGAGAAATGGAAAGCATGCTGTTTTCTCCCACATACTTTTTGAAGTTAATATTTTAACATCACTTTCAAATACAAATGTCTTACCTTGTGCTTTTGCTCCTCCTCTGAAGTTGTTTAGCTGTTTCTTTAATCAGAGAGATGATTCTTGCAAGTAAATAAAAGATGCAAAAATAATCTCAAAGAAAATGGAATGAAGAAATACATCATGAACGTGTGCAAGTAACACGAAAAACTTTTGCTTATAGAAGAGATGTGGTCATATATATGGTTAGTACTCACTGGAGACCCAAACAGAATTATTTTCATCATTCATTCAATTTAGAAAATAATATAAGAGCCAGGATATGTTGCCTTTGATAGGAGTAGAATACAAAATTATTAATGTTAAAAGAAAAGCAATACCAGATAGCTCTCAATGTTAGTCCAAATCCACTACACAGTACAGCTGTTCTTGGTAATGTCAGTAGGATATTCAGATTTTTGAGTTATACTCTGAGTTCTGAATTTTATTCTTCTATTCTGGTCCAGACAGAAATGTTCCATATGCTCATCTCCCAATTTGCTTTCCAAAATATTTACTGTAACTTCTTTACTTAAAAAAAAAAATTAACGAACCAATTCCTGACCAGGCTAGAGGTTTATATTAAATAGCCTTGTTGATTGTTCAACACAATTCAGATGTTTTGAGTTTGATTAGTCGCATTGGCACTCTGTACTTGCTAGATGGTGATGCTTAAAGCTGCCAAATGGGCTTAGTAGAAAATGCTTGTGTCATGGAAAAAATACTTGTATCGGTAATGCCAAAACTTTTTATGAATTCCTGAATGTCAAACTCAAAATGGGGGAGTAAAGGAAGACATTGATATAAAATTCTTTAGAATTTTTTCTTTCTCTATGATTTTTTCATCTTATCCAGAAAAAGAACATTATCTTAAAGTTTCATAAAGTCGAAATACATGACAGTTGAAAAAGAAATCCAGGCTTTCCACTCATACTTGGAAAGGAATTCCTTTGAATAGTTACATAATAAACTTCTAACATGTTGACTATTACTTCAGAACAAAAATCACATGACTCTATAGTCTTGATTTTATGCTCTGTTTCAAGTTAAAAGGAGCCAAAAAAAATGCAAGATAGCATCCAACAAATAAATACTGAAGATTAATGCTGAGGAAGAGTATTATATTATCAATGTTGTATTATTTGTTTTCATAGCTTTTTCAGACAGGGGCCAAGTAAGGACTCCAGTAACATGTATGTGAAATGATCACTCCAATGCTACTTAACTGGAGTGATGACATATAGCTATGAAGGTTCTTGTAGTCATTCCTGGTCACTCTGGTCAGATATCTCACAAAAATGGCCAGTGTTCTGTCTAATACTGTCAACTTTATTTTCAGAGAGCCAGTTCATGATTAGGAAACAATTTCTGGGATGCGAATTGTGGATCACAGAAGGCATGCTCATTGTTACGGTTTACATCTAGAATATCCCCCCAAAAGTTTCTTGTGTTCAGAGGTGGGGCTTTTGGAAAGTGATTGGATCATGGGAGTATTATACTTATCAGTGGATTGATCACTGATGAGTTCATAGCTGAATATGCTGTTAAGAAGTAGGGCCTGGTTGGAACAGATGTGTCCTTGGAGGGCTGCCTTTGGAGGATATGTCTCCTCAGTTCCCTGCTTCTTTCTCTGTTTCCTGACGTCTATGGGGTCAGCATCTTTCTTCTGTCATCCCCTTCTATCATACCATTTCTGTGTTGGAAACAACCATGAGCTGAATCCTCTGAAAGCTATGAGCCAGAATAAACCCTTTATCCTTTAAGTGTCAGATCTCAAGTATTTTGTCCCAACAATGTGAAAATGATGAATACAGAAAATTAGAACTAGATAAGTGAGATTATTACTGTGACTGTACCTGACCATGTGTTTAGAAGCCTTTGGAACTAGCTTGTGGGAGGAGTTCAGAAAGATTTGGAGATTTGGGCTAGAGAACCCTAGAATGGTATAAGCAGAGCCCGATAGGTAATTCCAGTTGGAAGAGCCTGGATGATTCTGGTCAGAGCTCAGAGTACCAGAAAGCCATGAATAAAGGCTGGGCTCAAGAGGTTTCTGTTGGGAACAATGACTCCATTGACAGTTGAAATAGAGGTTATTTTTGTGATTCTCTGGTAGATAGTTTGTTTACTTTTTGCACGTATCTTTAGATTTTGCAAGAAACTGAGTAATGGACTAATTAATCTAGTGGAAGAAATATTAAGACAGCCTAACAATCAAGCTGTAGTATGGATACTTCTGGGTGTTTTTGGCCAGATTTATAATGAAACTTGAGGTCAAAAGATAGAAAAGAAAAATTTGAAAACTTCAGCTTTGGCATAAAAGGAATGGTATAAAAAATTAGGCCAAAAGTAGGTGTGCTTACTGAAGAGAATAGCACCACTAAAAATAAGCCCCATACTTTGCATTGAGATAAGGAAGATGTCTTGAAGTCATCTCGGTAAATAGCAGAACTTTACCCATCACAGGCTCAAGGGTAAACTCCTTTGAAAGATTTTGCTTTGAGAAAGAACCCCAGGATTCCTTGCTCATCCAGAACCACCTAGGGAGGTATTTGCCCAAGTACAGCCATTTAGCCATTCAGCGGACTTTGCAGCCATGGTCCAAAGGGCCAGCTAACTATTGCTCAAGCTATTGGCAGAACTTACTGTTGTTCATGTGGTGCTGGTATTTTAAGCAAGCAGTATGCAGGAGTTGTGGGATCATAAAGGCTTCACCCAGATTTCAAAAGAAGGCTGGAAGGTCAAGCAACGTGCCCCTGATAAGGCAATGTGTCAAGCTATTAGAATGAAGCTGAAGGTGAGACTTCCAGGGAAGACTCTGGAATTTGGAGATGCTAGGAATGTGAATCATCTGCTGAGGAAAGCCACATGTAGAAGGCAGAAAGCACAGCCAGCTCAAGAGAAAGACTTTGTGGGCTTCAACCAGCAAGTTCATAGATGTGAAGCTACCTAAGTCATTTGTAGTTCACATCTGGCCACAACCTGCTGTGGGTACTAGACACGGAGCTGGAGGATATAATATTTGCCCTGCTTGTTTTCAGTTTTTCTTTGGTCCAATTCCTGTTTATCATCCTAGTCACCCTTTTTGGAATGGCAATATACCATTGTATGTTGGAAGTATATAGCTTTAGTTTTGATTTTCACAGGAGCTTATAGCTAAAAGTTTGCTTTGAGTTTCAGAAGAGACTTTGGACTTGGACTTTGAACACTCCTGAAATTGTTAAGACTTTGGCAGCTCTTCGAGATGGACTAAACGGGTTTGACATAATGAGGTGGACATGAACTTTTTGGGGGCCGGGGTGGAATGTTGCGGGTTAAATCTAAACTGTCCCCCCCAGAGTTTCATATATTCAGAGGTGAAAGGTGACTGGATCATGGGAGGTGCTGTATTCATCAGTGGATTGGTCTACTGATGAGCTCATATCCCAAATTATTGGAATTTATTTCTTTACTCATTATTTCTTTATTTATTTTTGTGCTATGTAGTTTAGACTGGCCTTGAACTCACAATGTAGCCCAGGGTGGCCTCAAACTCATGGCAATGCTCATGCCTCAGCCTCCTGAGTGCTGGGATTACAGGCATGCACTACTACTTCTGGCTCAGAATTTATTTATAATGAGAGCTATTATACATTTGGGGGTCTATCATAGATATCAGCATTCCTTAAATAGTTTAATCAACTTTAGCAATGTTGCACAGACTTTTAAGTGGAACCTATCTAAATTACAATGCCATCTTTCATTTCCCAGCTGGATAAACATGGAGCAGCTAATTGATCTCCATAGAGAACCATTATGAAGTGAGACAAACATGGGCATTGGAATTATAAAGATCTGAGTCAAATTATTCTTTCAACCCTCAGTTCTATGTTCCTGAACAAATTACTTAACTTTTCTGAATACCTCCCAATATCAAATCCAAGACAGCCCCTACGCCTCTGTCCAATTTCATTCATACTCAATATTTCCATAATAGAGCAGAGTAATTCCCAAAGAAGAAAGTATCCACCTTCTCTGAGTCAGGGTTTCTCTGGGTCCTTCAGATCCTTTTCTTCTTTTAGCTCTTCTGGAAAAGGGAACGCTTTTCATCTTCAAATTGGTGACATAGTTTCTTTTAATTTCACCAATCTCTTCCATCTAACTGGTGCTTTGGCCTTTGTGTACAGCCACAATGAATTCCCTCCACTCCACTCCCTCAATGCATTGAATTTCATTAACTATCTAAAATAGAAATAGAAGAAAAATAATTACATGAAATAAAAGCTTGTTACCAAAATTTTATCATATGAAACAGTAAAATAACAAGGTAATTGCCATAAAAATCCAAAAGTAGGTAAGAAATACCAGCTAATATCACTACAATTCAATACCATTAGAAGGCTCCAGCAAATGCAACTAGAACTTGAAGTTAAATAGTTGATATAACTATTAAGGAAGAAAAGGTAAAGTTGCCTATGCATGCATATGGCATGGTTATATATGTCCAGATTCATAAAAGACTGTATAAACTACTTAACAAAGTGGCCCTATTAACCAAAAAAATCAGAAAACAGATTTTATCTTTATTAGCAACTAAAGATTCAAATTCAAAAATAAATATCTATTAATAATAGTAATCTAAATAAAAATACTTAAAACTATAATGAAAACATACATACCTAAAATTATATTATAAAATAAAGATATAAAGTTTTAGTACAGAAAATTACATAACATTAATACATGAAGACTCAGCAAAAAATAAAAATCTGGCCAGTGACCATCAGTCTGATATGTCAACTTGACCGGAGTAAGAAACACTAGCAGAATAGTGGTTAGTAAAGCATGGTTCTGGGTATAACTGTGGATGATTCACAAGGAGGCGGGCAAACTGAAGGGGAAAGACCCAGCCCAGTTGTGAGTGGGGCCAACCAATTGGATTGTAGCCTGGATGGAATAAAAAAGGAAAGAAGGAAGTGTGCACATTTCGAAGAGCTCTAGTCTCGTTGAGTAGGTGAGTCTTTTGCAGCTGTTGTCTTTGGACATGGGTCTGCAAGTCTCCATTTTCTTCAGCCTCCCGATGCAGACTCACACTGGCGACTCTCCAGGGAGCTTCCAGACCTTCAACCTTCAACCTTCGTGCTGCATTTGTGATCCTTCCTGTCCTGCAGCTTCCATCTTCCTGTGCTGAGCAGCTACTGGATCCTCCAGCTCTCCAGTGCATAGACAGGCATTGTGGACTCTCCACTGGTGATCCTATAAGTCTAACTAATAAATCCCCTTACATAATTATACATATATTTTCTATTGGTTGTGTTTCTCCAGGTGAACTCTAATACATGGACTTTAAATGAAACAACATAATTTTTGAAGTTAAAATTTACCTATGTAAATTTAATACAAATCCAGTATCAATTTTCTGCAAGCACAATGAGATCTTAGAATTTGATGAAACTAACTTAGAATTTTTAGGAAAAATAAATCACCAAGAACAGCCACAAGTACCTTAGAAACAGAAATGAAAGACAAACATGATGCAACATATATTACAATTTCAAATGATATATAAACTTATCAGTGGAACAAACCAGAGTCCAAAATTAGACCCAAGTACACACAAAGCTTAATATTTGCCAATTTTAAGTAGGCAGTATTTAAGATAGCAGAATTGCATATAAATGACAATATAATCATAATAAAAATTGCATTTTTCTGGGTTCCCCCAAAAGGAGAGCCAAGATAAAAACATATCTGCAGAGTTTATTTGGGAGTTGTATGTAAGAAAAGTGAGAGAGAAGGAAGAAGCCAGGAAAAGAGGTAAAACCAACTGAAAGACATGTGACTGAGGCCACTGCTTTGGACAATAGGCCCAGATCCTCTGGGAGTGCCTGGGAAGTGCACAGAAGCCCCCCCAAAATTGTCCTTATGGAGGATGGGAGGAAGATGGGGCATTCAACCTCAGGTTCCTGTTACTGCTTGGTTGAGAAGTACCACTGGGCATTAAAACTCTCCCCTACATGTAGGCTGCACTTGAGTGGAGAATAATCATTATACAGAGAGCATATTCTTCAAATGGGCCACTGTCAACTGAGGTGAGCTGAGATCACCAGGCACCACAGTGCAGCTATGGCTATATTCTGAGGTCAGCCATGAGGGAGCTTATGGGATTGGTGTGGACCCAGAAACCCATGACATACTGGGACTCACTGAGCAGAGTCTGGGGTGAGGGCATCGGGAAGGTGGGTTCTTCCAGTGCTAATGCTGTTTACTGCCCATAACCCCATTATGGTATAGCTTGATTCTGTGTAGTGAAACAATGACTACCAATAAACAGGACATGATGTAAACAATTAATCTCTAGAATAGCTATTCTCCTCACACCCAAACTAATTTTGCAACCTGATTTGTGTTCTCAGTTTTGTTCATTTTTTTCTGTTTGTTGATGGGGGTTATTTGAGACAAAATACCTTCCACATTCATTAAAAAAAATTGCTATTCACTTTTGTATTCTTCCTTCCAGGTAAAACACAAGCATTTCTTAATCATTTTAGGGTTATTGAATCACTGTTACAGTGCAGGTCATGTAATTTAGGGACTGGTGAACTTTTTCTTCATTCAGTAGCCAAACATGTCAGATTAGAAAAATGTAAGGATGATTTAAATGCAACTTGAAGAAAGGAGAAAAATACTTCCAAGAGCTTTCAGAGATCATTATTATCAATCTCTCCAGAGAAAAGATATAAGAAAATAAAGTTGACAAAAGAAACAAAGTCTAGAGAATACTAGAAAATGTTAGTACATTAATATTCTCTAAAAATAGTTGTCATTCCTATGGTGATTGATACAGCCATCAAAATTTGATGTATCTTCTATCTTGGCTGACTTTTTAACATGGATTCTATTTCCCATTTTATTAGTCTGAAACTAATTTCCTCACCTGGAGTACTTATCCCATTTGTCTATATCTATTTAAAACTCTCTTTTGAGTTCATTTCTTCAGAAGCCTCCCTGTCTACTGCCACAGTCACATTTTCCTTTTGTGTAGCACAGATGGATTTATATGAATCCCCCTAGTTCATGCAACAAATGCAATAAATTTTAATTTTATGCACATATCTTTATATGATTGCATATGGGATATATATTATCATTCTGAGATAACTTCCTTTAATGATTTTTTCATGATTTCTGTTTGATATTCCATAAGATCTAATTTATGCCTCTGTTTTATGTTGGCCTTTTTGTTTGCATGTCTTTCTATATTATGAGTTTTAATATGTTATTCTAAAACAAATGGGACTGGAATTATGTATCTTTTCCTTTAATTTTTACTTGTCATGCAATATTTTACTTTGATTTTATAAAAATTGAACTTTGTTCGTTAAAGGTTTTGAAGTGCTATATTAATGTTACAAATAAAACTAGGTCTTTTAGTGCTTGTTTGTAATACAAAATAATGATGTTTGTTTGGGGTAATTGGAACATGCATATAACATATCTTTTTCATTTTTAATCTCGTTACCCCCCCATCTCCCTCTGCTTCCTTTCTCTGATCCCATCTCCCATCACTAATAGTCTACCTTCTAATTTCCTAATATCTTTCCTTTATTTTTCAAAGATTCAAGACTTTTCTTTCTTTTTAATAAGTGATATTTTACATTAAATACAATCTCTTCTTATACACAGTATCGAAAGCAGCCTAGAAACTAAGCTACTCATATACTGTACTAAAGTAATGAGAACATTCACAATAGTTGTAATTAATCTAACACAGAATCAAAGTCAAATTTCTAGAAGATAGCTATAAGACAAAGAAATAAGTTCTAGGGGGTAGCTCAGTGGTAGAGTCCTTGCCTAGTATGCACAAGGAACTTGTTCAATCCCCAATATTGAAAAGAAAATGGAAAGAAAAAAAGATTTTAAAAAACTGTCTACAGACATAGAAAATCATTATTCTATGCATTTCCAATACACTCATTGTTCCGCTACAAATACAAGCTAGTCAGAATGTTTTCCAGTACAGTGGACCCTTGACTTACGAACTCAATTCATTCTCAAGGACTAATTGTAACTCAAGTTGGTCAATTGAAAGCTTAGGCTCTTCTACACAGCCTTCAAAGTGACTCTCCTGTATATGAGCAGATCTCAGTCTTCTTAGAGAGACACTGACCTAGGATTTCTCAGTTAACCCCACACAGGAAAAGATGTTGTCATGTTCCTTCCAGAACTCTTTAAGGGTTAAATCTATATCTGAAACCATCTGTAAGCACAAGTGGCTGGGATTCAGGTCATAACTCAAGACTTTGCTGGTAAGTTAAAACTAAAATTCTGGTTGTAACCCAAGTTGTTCATATGTCAGACCACTCATAGCTCTAGAGTCCACTGGATTTACAATATTGCAAGACAATATAACTTAGTTTGGTATATTGCTATGATGCTTTTCTTAAGTGGGGAGGAGTTGGGGCCTAGGTGTCTCTTAAGATGGCTTTGTTCTCTCAGCATATCTGCTGAAGGAGGTGTGGTGAAGGTTGTGTTTGTTTTGTTTTTGTTTTCTCAGCTACATTCCCCCTCAGAGCTGAGGTACTTGTTTCTCAAGTGCTGCAGCAGCTCACAGCTGAGCTCCCTTCTGGACGTTGCTCTTCCTAGATGAGAACTGTTCCCTGGGGTAGTCCATATCTAGTGTTGTCAGGACAGGTGGGCCAAGATTTGGACAGCTCCAAAGAGCCATGTCGAGGCTCCTCTGAAACCTCAAGTCCCTTGCTCCTCACAGGTGTTTCTGCCAGGAGCACTTGCCAAATCATTTCCCTATAGACAAATTGTGTCAGAGTCTGTTTCCTGGGGAAGCAGGAGGACACCGACATTTCTTTCACACTGTCTAAAACATATCAATCAATGTTATCATCTTTTATTGCTTCATACTTGAAAATACTATTCTAGTACATGTTAAATACCAAATGTATTTATAGTAGGGAAATTGAGCCGTAGAGAAAATTAATTAACAGAATTTATCAGCTTTATTGCCATTCTTCATTTTAGTCATAAAAGTAAAAATTAATCAACACAAGCATAATTAAACAACTGTCTAGTTATAATAGGCTAGTTATACAACTAAGCATGTTTTTTATTGTATGAAATTTAAATTATTTCAGTTCAACTAATGGTTTATTTTACTTAAAACTTTCAAGCTACTTCATTGCAAAGACAGATCAAAATAATTCATAAACACAATAGTCACTGTCCCGACATTGAGACAAAATACTCGACATCTGCAACTCAAAGGAAGAGAGGTCTATTTTGGGTCAGTTTTAGTCTCTGGTCAGTTAACTCCAAGGCAGAAACTGCATGGTGGAGGAAAACTCTGCTTAATCCCTGGCATCCAGGAAACAGAGAGAGAAGCAGCTGGGGACAAGAGCACACCCTTCCAGGTCTCACCCCCAGTGACCCACCTCCAGAAGGCCTCACTTCCTAACAGTACACTCAGCTACTAAACTCATAAATGAGCATAGCACCCCATGACCCAATCACATAGGAATTTGGGGGAGATATTTTATGTCTAAATCAAAACAGCTATAGAGACAAAAATTTAAATGATTTAGTAATGTTTTTCTTATGAAGAATAGAGCTGAATTACCAGAAATAGCAAATTTATTATTGTATAACTGTTATCTGTAAATACTAACTGAAGGTTCAGGCTGCTGGAGTCTTTTGTGTATTGGTGATGCTTTATCTTTGTCAGAATTACTGTGCTCATGAAAATGCAATAATGTTTTGTTTTTCTTTAGTCTAACATAACAACAAATGTATACTAAGTACTACCTACTGATCCTTCATGGCTATCCTTATCTCCTTCTTCTGTCTTGTGTTTCAGTTTCAAAAGACTAAACACTATATTTCTGAAACATTTTTGCCCCCTAGGAGCTAATTTTACATTCTGGGTGTGAGTTGGGTTTGGCCAATGAGAAGCACAACCATGAGACTTGGAAGGTGGAAGGTTGGGGCAGGCCATCTTTCTGCATCCTTGCTGGCTCACCATGAGCTCTCCTAGACAGGATGTGGAGGGTCAGAATCCATATTTCTTTGTCACTAGCTTTCTGGGTGTGGAGTTAGGTGGTAGCATTTTTGACTTCTAGATTGCAGCTGCAATGACATGATATTGAGTATAATATGCAGCTGCAGCCCTGACCTCTACTGTGCTAGATTTGCCTCTGATTTGAGAAACCCCTCATTCCTTGCAGTAAGCCTCATGCATTTAACCAAAATGTCAACTTGACTGGATTGAGAGACGCTAGCAAATTGATAAAGCACAAAAAACACTTCTGCATGTGCCTGTTAGGGTGTTTCCAGACATGTGGTCAGAGAACTGACTGGGGAAAATCTGTCCAGTAGACTTGGTGCCTGCATCAAACAAAAAATGGAACAAGCAGAAAGCTCTTACATGCACTCCCATGTCCATCTTTTCTTGAGTGTATGTTTTTTCTGTTGCCATTTCCCATGGACTTCATACTCCAGATTCTTAATCTTTTGAATACTTGCATCAAAAAACTTTCCAGGGAGCTTCCAGATCTTCAGCTTCAAATTGGGGCTGGATCATTGGTTCCTCTTGTTCTGAAGCTTCCAGCTTCTTGGACTAAGCAGCTACTGGCTTCCCTAGCTCTCCAGCCTGAAGATGGCCCTTGTGGGACTATCTAGCCTCTGGTCATGCAAGCCAATCTAATACATCTCCTCTTATAATATATATAAATATATTAGTTCTCTTCCTCTGGAAAACCCAGATTGATGTAATTATCAACTATGTTGGTTCATGCTCCTTTAGCAAAAACTGACAAATAAGAATATTTTTCTACCTAAAAAGCATTCAGCCAGGTTTTACTTAAACCTTGGCTATTTCTCTTAGCAGAAATAGATAAATAAGTACATATGTGATAATCTGTTTTCCTTCTTTTATGATATAAGAAGATATTTTCTCTCTTCTAAATCACTTTTGGGGGAAACATTTCAATATTTTTCTCTGAAAAAGGTCCCACTGAGGTTAAGTAAAAAATGTGGTTATAGAATAAAGATTATCCCATAAATATCTTTCTAAACGAATGTAACCAACCCAAAATATCTAGTCCTGACACCCGAGATAAGAACTCTGAGTTCCTATACTTGTGGCTTTGCCCCTAACAACCATCTACACTGGGTGAGGCCTTAATGATTCAGGAGGAAATGACAAGGTTGCATCAATACTAGACCTCCCCTCACTCAGAGAATATGGAAAATTTCTAGGGCTCTGGCGTAAGAGACTAGCTACATGAAGTCTAGCAAACCTGGCCCCCTAAGCCTCCAGAGGTAGAGGGGGAAAGGATGCCCACACTCCCAGATACCTTTGTCCTGTAATACAGAGCACCTGTTTGAGGCCAGCAGTGGTGTCTTCTCTATGGATCACACTAGGTAGAGCATAGAATGGTCTAGCATATGCATGTCTTAGTCACTGGCTCATCAACTAAGGAGTAACTGGTGTCTAACACTCAAATGTGAGGCTTGGGACCATAATTACATCCATTTAAAATAAAATAAACTAGAGACAATTCTTCATTCCTATAGCAAAGACTTCCTAGTTGCATTTCCCTATATTTCAATGGCAGAGAAAAAGATGGAGGCCTGGTTTATCAGTGACACAGCCAAGCATATGTGATGGTATATTATACAGTGGATGCCAAAAAGTATGTATGCTGTAGTAGGGGAAAAGTTAACATTGCTAGCGCAGAGCTTTACAAAGCAATATTTGGATCAGAGGGCCTGAGTTTAAATGACCTTGACCTCTACTATTTATAGGCTATACATCCTTGACTAAGCTACTTAACCTTTCTGAGCCCTGGCTTTACCATCAGTAAAATGAAGGGGATATTTAAATGGAATGAAGATGCAAAAGGGCAAAGATTATCTCTAACTTGTTTTCAGCTATATCCCAATAGTTAAGCTCTTAATGAAGCACAAAATATGTTCTCCATAAATATTTATTGTGAATGAATCCATATCTACCTAATATGGCTATAAGAAATTAGAGAAAATATAGAGCACGTGGGTCATAGAGAGCCCTCAAATGACAATTATTACTAATAGAAAAGGGCCTTTTGAGTCCTTCTTCCTGCTTTAATCCTGAAGGAGCCTGTTAACCTGGGCAGCTTCTGTTCAGTTCTCATCTCCTAGTGATACTATGTTCGTCTGAGCCCAGCTTTGGATCTCTTCAGTGTCAGCTTGATCCACCTGGTAGGAATCAATACTTACTTCTATATGCCTTCAAATTCCTCTACCTGGGTAATGTGAAACCTATGTCTTCCAGGATGGGTACCCATTTCACATGGTGTGTTTGAGCCTAAGCCATTACCTAAGGATAGACTTGACAAAGATATGCCTTACTTTGCAGTTTATGAGAGTTTATATTGATGTTTGGGGCAGCACAAATGATAGCAGTATGTGGCAGAGCTGTTTCTTTGGCTTTACAAAAGCAAAGGAATAGACAGAGTGAAGAATTCTGGGGCTGAGTCTCAATCTAAGAGTCAAAGCCAGGATGCCTCAGCCTCAGGTCCCTCAACCTAGTGCTGACTTTAGGCAGCAGCAGGGATGTGTGAGGGCACACATCTGTAATTCCAGTATTTGAGAGGCTGAGGCAGGAGGATAATGAGTTCCAGACTGGCCTGTGATGCACAGGAAGGCCTTGTCTCAAACAAACAAAGGGAGGAGGAGGAGCAGGAGGAGGAGGAGGAGGGGGAGGAGCAGAAGTGGCAGCAGCACAGAAGTAGCAGCTTCCAAATCCTCTTCCCAGTCAGGTATGAGGAACAAGTCTTGCTTGGAGATGGCTTAGATTCTGCAGGTAAAATATGCATACCTGTAAGATTGCAGGTTCCTTACCTTGAAGAGTGTGGCTTTGCCACAGTAAGAAGACAGCGAAGGTCAACATTTATTCTCACCAGAGCTGCTCTTGTGACTTCTGCCAGTTAAACTGGTGGCCTCTTCTTCCAAATTTGACATAACATTCTATCACCCACCAGTCTGCTCAAATGGTAGTATTAGTTGCTCCAATGCCATATTTTAACATGCATGGTTAGAGAAGGAATGCGGGTGAGCAAACGTTGGCCATTGTTAAGCAAATGGTTGGTCTCTCTTTGTCATCTAGGGACTGTTTTATATCCCCAGAGGTCAGTGGGAACATGGCTGAACTCTTCTTTGGAAATATCCCCATCTCTAAGTGTTGCTGCTACAGGTGAGTGCAATGCTAGGAATTGTCTATATAAGGGGAGTCACCGAATAAGAACAGAGTTGAAACAAAGCATGATACAACAAAGAAAATGCAAAAGTTCTCTTCAACATGCATTTTAAAGGACTTCTCCTGGTTTGCATTGTTTATTTTCTATGGTTAAAATAATAAAATGTAACAGAGAAGCAGAGGTAGAGGATTACAAGCAGTGGCCTTTGGTCCTCTCTACCCTATCTCCTTGAAGAATTGACTAAATCAACTTAGAGTATTTTTGCTTAACATTTCCAAAGTGCTTTGGTAGTTTTTCTCTCATTTGTTTTCCTCTGTCAGTTCATGCTGCTCTGGAATAGTCCAGAAGGTCCATGATTCCTGGCTTCGTGTTTTATTAGGTAGAACACCAGACTCACAGCTGATCAGTGATAGTTCATGAAGTAAACTCTCTTAAAAGTTCAAGGTTCTTACACTGTGGGAAGCTGATTTTCTAAAAGCAATGTCTTTGGTGTTCTCTCAGTGAAGATTATGTGGTCACAACTGCCTTCTCATCCAAAGATGTAAGATGGCCAAAACCAATATTAGAAAACTCATGTTTCACATTGACAATTGCTCATTTCATAACCTAAATTAATTCTGCCAAGACTTTTAGGAAAATTACAACATTTTCTTTAGATAAGTGAGCCATTTCAAATGGATACTTAATTAGATTTGTTTAAATCATCATCTTAAAGGAAAAAAAGCAAACACACACAGACAACTATTGTAATGTACTTTTTTACATTACTTACTAATAAATTCTGAACCCCAAGAATACACAAATTGTTTGCTACTTTACAACAGTTGGAGGGAAGAGGAGAGGGAGAACAGTACCACTTGCCTTGCTGAGAAAAACACAAATCAAAGGTCGTATAAGTGAAATGCACAAAGTAAATAGATTTTATTTGTTTCATGATAATTGGAGTGTTTGGGGGAAAGAATAAAATATAACACCAGTCTGTTTTTAAGGAAGACAATTCAAACATTCCATTCAATAAATAAAAATAACAAAAATAAATTTTAACTTCATGATATAGTTAAGATAAAGAAGAGGAAGGAAAAAAAAGACACACAAGGAGACCACACACAGTCACGCAGAGAGAGATAAAGACAGAGGCCCTGTGCTGGAAGAGAGCACAGTAATCACCATACAACCAGGGAAAAGTAGAAAGCGGTAGATTTTCCCAGAGAAATGCCTTCATCTGTGGTCTTCTGCGAAGCTAGTGCCTGCTTTCCACAGCAGGAAAGAGCCCCAGCACTGAGGGCTATGGGCTGCACTGCATGCTGAGACCTAGGAACAGAGGGGCTGGATGCACCAGCCCTCCTTCTTGCTTTCCTCTTTGGCCAGATTATCTACCTATTTATACTAATTTCCATTAGAAAAAATATACTCACTTATTCTACTAATTCTCTCCCTTCTAAACTGTCAAATGGAAAGCTAAGATTGATATTTGTATTGGACAAAACAAACCTGAGCAAAAACTCATCCATAACAGTGCTGTTTACTCTAATGCCTAGTGTGAGTTTTAAAAAGGAAATGGAGAAAGAAGAGTGCTTGCCAGTTTTATGCGTGCCTTTTCTTACAGGAGCTCACTGAGGGTGTCAGCCCAGTCCTGTGAGGGTAGCAGCCACTCCTCCTTACTCTGAGTGCATCCCTGCACTAGGCCTAACACACTTTACAACCGCATTTAAAAGATTTTTTGCAGATAAACTCATAGTAAGTGTATACTACTCAGGGATGTTTGTTTGTTTGTTTGAGTTCTGGGTTTGAACTCAGGGCCTTTCCATTGAGCTGCATCCTCAGACCTGTTTAAATTTTTTTTATTTTGAGACAGAGTCTCCCTAAGTGGCTAAGTTTCCCAGGCTGGGCTGCAATTTGTGGTCCTCCTGCCTCAGCCTTCCAGAATGCTGGGATTACAGACATGTACCACTATACCTGGCTCAGGGATTTTTTAAATAACACTTTTATTGAAGTATACAGTCGTTGGTACTCACAAACTATATATGATATATTGAAAGTGTAAAATTTGAATTACGAACATACATACCACCATCAAAAGTTTCTTTGGCCCACTTTGTAATTCCACCTTCCAAAACCACCCAACCTCCAATATCTTCTCACCTTCCCTTCTCTAGGCAACCACCGGTCAGTTTTCTGTCAGCATACATTACTGTGCCTTTCACAGAACATTGTGAATTTGAAACCATGCAGGATGCAATCTGTTTGGCTTCTTGTTTGTTTGTTTTTTGACTATGCCTTTCACTTAGCATAATTACTTTGAGATTCATTCATGTAGCATATATCAATCCTTTGTCTATTTTTATTACTGAGCTCATTGTCTGGGTAGAACACAATTAGTTTATGTATTCACATACTGATGGACATTTGATTTGTTTCTACTTTTTGGCTACTAAGTAAAAGTCCCATGAGCACTTGAGTACAAAACTACATATGGATTTGTGCTTTCATTTCTCTTGGATAAGTGTCTAATGGAAGGCCTAGGTTACATGATAGGTATGTTTACCATTTTGTGAAACTGCCTAGATGTTTTCCAAAGTGATACCATTTTACATTTTCCCAGTACTATGGAACAGGTCATTTTGACACTAATTCTTGATATGATCAGCTTTTTAAACTTTAGCAATAGTGCCTTGTCATCTTATTATAATTGGAAGGGCACTAACTTTATTTGAAGAATTTGAGTAGATGTTATGATGCAACTTATGGAAAAAGATAAAGATAAGCCCAAGAGCATGCTCTCCCTGAGAGAATGAGGAAGTCACCCTCGTGGCTATGGAGAAATCAATCTAAGGCTTAACTGTCTGAGCCACTGTTTCCCAGGGCCTGGTCAAAGACTTGCTCTTCAGTGCCGGGCTCCAGCACCCTCTCATAAAAATTGTTTACAGTGGTCACCCAGTTTTTAAAGTGATTTTCACCTGCTCATTCAGATAATGAACCTTGACGCTATTTGAACACAAGTGGCTATTTTGTGCTGTTCCAGAGTGACTATTTCATGCTTTTTTTTTTTTTTTCAAGAGTCAGGCACAATTGCATTCAGCCCCCTCTCCCATTTGTCATGACCTGTTTCTTTTTTATATCCTGAAGGAAGATATGGTTATTTTGGTGGTTCTGCAGCCTTATTGGTTTTTTAGTATGTCTGCTTTCCCCATATGATTGGTACAGAAAGTATTTGGTAAAGTTCTTCAGGGCTTATCATCATGATCAAAGTACTAAGACATGGACAGGTGGTTGCAGGAGTTCCATGTTGGTCTGGCTGTTGACTTCTGAGTTGTTGGGGGAAAACCTATGTACCAAAGAGGAGGACACTGGGGTTCTCTAAAGGATCTGTGAGGAGGGGTGTCTCTGAATAGCTGGCCAGCTGTGCTGGAGGTGAGAAGAGGGGACAGCCTGTTTCATAGAAACACAGGTGAAATAGGAAGCAAAAAAAGTGACCTCTACCAAGAAGTTTTGGCCTGTCTCATTGTAGTTTTAATTTGCATCTTCCTAAGGATATTGAACATTCTTTCTTGTGCTTATTTGTCATTCATATTCTTTCCTAGGTGAGGTTTTTGTTCAAAACCCTGACCAAAAATAAGTGTAGAAGGTCCTTACCTTAAACTGATTAAAGCCATTTAATGACAAACTCACTGCCAACATTGTACTAAATGAGGAAAAACTGAAAGGATTCGTTCTAAAATCAGGAACAAGACAAAGGTATCCATTCTCACCTCTCCTATTCAGTATAATACTTGAAATTTTATCCAGAAGAATCCAGCAGACAAAGAAATAAAAAGAATTTGAATAGACAAGGAAGAAATCAAACTATCCCTATTTGCAGATGACATGATTCTTCATATATGTTTTTGGTTTTGCATTTGTATTCATGATCCATCCATTTTGAATTAATTTTTGCATATAGTGTTGGCATTTGGATGAAAGTTTTGTTTACACTGTATTCATTGCACATGGATATCCACTGTCTCAATACATTTTATTGTAAAAACTATCCCTTTCCCATTAAATTACCTTTCCTCCTTGGTTGAAAATTAATTGTAATTTTCTAGACATTAATCGTATTATTTTCTCTTTTATACCAACACTATACTGTCTTAACTACTATGGCTTTATAATAAGTCTTAAAATCATATATTAGTCCTCTACCATTATCATCAAAGTTGACTTACTTATCCTAGAAGACTCAGAGATCTTAAAACCTGCAAAAGTAAAACCTAGCATTTCCTCCTAATTATTGTTCTATTACAGCACCTTTAACAAGAAAATAAGTTTAGGTACACTTAGATGCATATGAACTGATGTTATTCAAGTAGCAGTGTTGCTACCCTGAGTCCCAAAGCTTTATTATTAGAAGAGTCCTGGCAAAGAGAACAGTTCGCAAACAGGAAGAGCCAACTTAGTTAAAAAGGAATTAAAGTTTAAGGTGGAGAATAAGAGAACATTTAAGCAACTTTATTCATATTTCAAGTTCAATGATAATGTGTTCAAGTCCCCGAAATTACTTGGAAATGTTATCTTTAAATCTCTGATGCAAGAGTATCATTGTTTAGATCTAGAATGTCCCCCAAAATTTTTCAGAGGTGCAGCTTTTGAAGTGTGATTGAATCATGGGGTGCTATATTTATCCACTGATGAGTTTATGGCTGAATATGTTGTTAGGAGGTAGAGCCTGGTTGAAGGAGGTGTGTCATGGGAACATGACTTTGGAAAGCCTATCTCCCTCCCTGGCATCTCTCATCCCTCTCTGCTTCCTGCTTCCTTGAGGTGAGAAGCTTTCTTCCTGTATTCTCTTCCATCATGCTATTTTTGCCTTGGAGCCAGCTGACTATGGACTGAAATCCCAAAACCATGAGTCAAATTAAACTTTTCTTTCTTTAAGTTGCAGGTGTTGGATATTTTTTCCTAGTAGTGGGAAAGCTGACTAACATGAATAGTTTAAAAATTAAGAAAACCTAGAAAGAAACCATAACACCAGTGATTAGCCCAAACTATCTTACTTTAAACCAGTAAAGACACCAAAGACTAGTAAAATTAGTTGGTTGCTAGAAATATATGATTTATTGTTTTTAAAAATATTTTTATATTTTTAAAAGAACTTTCTTCTTATTTTCTGTTAAAATGATAATATACCATAGGGGAAAGGAGAGAAGGGAATGGAATTAATACGAGCAAATGAAAAAATGGAAACAAAGTCTTTGTAAATAGGGAGGGATGGAGGGGTTGAAGAGAGGGCAGGGGAAGGGGGAAAAGTAAGAACCAAGAGAGACTATGTAAAGGCACAAATTTCCAATGATGAATGTCATTATATTGTATAACCAAAATGTACCAATAAAGTAATATTAAAATAATAATAATAATAATAATAATAATAATAATAATAAACCAGACAGGACCCAGCAAACTTTCTGCTATCTTCATTGTGGCTTATTCACACCTATGTGTGGTAGAGCCCTGGAACTTTGAACATACGATTAATGAAATCATGTAATGGTGGAGAATGGAGAATTAGAGATCATTCCCAAATAATGTGGAGGTTCAGAAGACATATGAGTAAAGAGAGATATATTTGTTTTTCTACAAAAAATTTGAGATGTATGATACAAGACACCACATAAGATCTTAAATGAAATCTTATAAAGGATTAACCTTGGTTTCGGGAAGAGAAATAGAAAGAAAAATAGAGGGAAGAGGGGAAAGAGAGGAAGAGAGAGAAGGAAGGAAGAAGGGAAGGATGAGAGGAAAGTAAAGGAGGCAGAGAAGAAAGAGAGGAAAGGAGAGAGAAATAGGAAAGGAGGAAGAAAGGGAAGATGAAAACAAATGTAAAAGAAAGAACATCTATGCATTTGATTTGAAAAATGAAAACAACTCAATAGAAAAAAATAGGGAAAGGATATTACTAGGTAAAACACCTCAAAGAAGTCCAAATGACCAAGGAGAAAAAAGAGAGACATTCAAATTTACTACTAAGGAGGAAAAGATAAAATATCAGAATGGAAAAATTTAAAAGTGCAATTGAAAATGAGGCAGTAGTCTTGTGCATTGATTTAAGAAGCATTTCAAGTAGGGTGTCTGGAAACACCATTGAAATATGAACTGGCCATAGCCTTTGGCCCAGTAATTCCACATTTATCGTTTTCTCCTAAAAGAAAAAAAAAAGAAGATTGTGCAAGCATACATTGAAGACTTCACTGAAGCATTGTTTATAGGGGTAAAATACTGGAAATAATTTGTTCATCCATTAAGAGCTAATTAAATAAATTACTGGGCTGGGGATTTAGCTCCATGGCACTGTGCCTGCCTCGCAAGCACAAGGTCCTGAGTTCGATCTTCAGTACAAAAAAATAAAATAAATAAATAAATTTCTGAAATGTTTTAAGACAGAATACTTTCACTATTAAAAATGAATTAGAGGGGAAACCTGGAGAGTTGCCTATAAATACTTTAAATGGTAAAAGGCAAGTTACAGATTAATGAACAAATATGTTCTTATTTTAAAACATGTTTTCATCAGTTTAATCTATGTTTGTGTGTACACAGAGAAATGATCCATTAGTTTCCCACTGAAGGTGAGTTTGGAAAAAAGATGTAGGGAAGGGTGAGACTTGAGATAGCTTTCTTCTTATCTTTGTGTTTTGTTTAATATACCACGTACTACTGACTACAAAGCCAAAACAAAAACATTTGTTTCTTAGAATTCAAAGTCAAAGCAAAAAAAAAATTTTTTTGAAAACTGAATAAGGATGAAAGTGCTAAAAACACCACATGAAACACACATTTCCCAGATTGAAATTAGAATGGATCATCTGATTATTCAAATCTGTTATCTTGATGTGCCAAAAGAAAAGATGTATGGACAGGAATGGAGGATGGATTCATAATTGACAAAGGACTGTGATAATGCTCATGGAGTCAAAATTAACTAATAGAAGCTTGGATCAGTCAAACTGCCAGCTTACTCTTTGCAAATCTGTGTCTTTTGCAGAAGAAAGACAAACATAAGACAAGCTTCAACTAGCCCCACTTGCTGTAATCCCAAACTTACAAATAGCCTTTTATGTTCTGGGTTTTTTTTCCGTGTCAATTTCCTACTAGAGGAATAGCTGGCAATTATTTACAAGAGTCTTTGGGGTCTGACCAGTTCCAAGGTGTAAACAACAAGCTTGTGAATTGCCAAAAGTGAAGGCCAGCCTCCACGTTCTGGTAGCTTTTCTGAGGTCATGGCACAGTGTGAGGTAATATCTAGGCAATACTTGTTCCTCATCCTTACCTCGCAGACACACCAAGAGCAGGTCTTCAACTTCACAGGTTCAAAAACTTGCTGTAGCACTTCGGAGTTAATCAGACTTAGAAAGACTGACTCATATCTTCCAAATTCACAAGATGCTGATAATGGTGTCCCCTGGTGCCCTTAACTGCACCTGGACAGATAAGAGATACTAACAAAGTGAAAGCTGAGTGGGGAATCAGATCCCAAGAGGCCAGAAAGAATCACAGAATAAGTAGGTTGTCTCATGCAGAAATCAAACTTCAAGGCCTTGAAAATTAATTGGTCTTTATGATGTGCCTGGAAAGAAGGTCAAAGAGAGAATAATATGTCATAATATGTCAAAATTCCTAAAATCACCTACACTTATATCTCTCAAACAATTGCTCAATTGCTCTCATATGTTTTTCTCCCAAACCCTTGCTGTTGTATCTGGGATTCCAGATCCTTTCTGCTCCCTATCAAGGGCTGCTTGCATTTCTAATATAAGTCAACCTAGAATCTTAGGGACTTTTCTTTTTCTCTTTCTCACTTAGCACAACAAAGGCTTAGGATGTGAGCAGGATAACACAGGCTGGTGAAGTACATACATACATATAGTTATACATTAATTTTTCTCAGTCATAGAGAGAAATTCCAAGAAGGGTAGTGGGAACCTTCTAGGATAAGCCAGCTATTGTTGGGTGGCCATTTTCACTTAAGCGACATGCTTACATAAATTAAAGCACATGTGGTTTGGAAACTTTTTGTGAAGAATTTCCTTATAAGTGAAGCTGGACACATTTTAAGGTCATGTGCTTCCCAGCACTAAGAGTTAAAAATAGGCAGGCAGACCATTCTCAGGGATGCTGTGGAGGGAATTTCCGTGCTAGATGGCAAGTAAATGTCACTGACCTCAAAGGTAGAGTCCAACTCCAAAAACTGATGGTTTTCAGACCATACTTTAATGGAATAATTCATGACAGTAGGTGAGTAGTCTTCACACTATATTACAGAGCACTCCTACATTCCTAATTACACAAAAGGATAGCATTATGTTGTTGACTGCCTCGGTTCTTACACTAGCGGTGAACTAGTGGGTGAGTGAAATTCCTTTGTACGTTCATACCAGTTCAGAAATGAATGCTGCTCTCTCTCTATTTCTTTGCACTCTTGCTTACACAAACACATACTGGTTTGAAGTGATTCACACTTGATCAGTCCACTTTTCTGTGGGAATTTTTTCTTTGTTCACATGAAGGGCCACATGCAAGATGGAGCAATAAAAATGACTTTGGCTGAACATGTTTGCCTGTGGAACTGATATCTTCCCTAGATTAAATCGTTTGTACTCTATAAATAAAAGGTTTGGCCTGTGCTTTTCAGCCAGCTTGTTTAAACATCAGTTCAGAAGAGAAGTGATCCAGATTTCAAGCATCAGAGACTTACATATATAATACTCATGCATACATTTGCACATATATGCAGCTTGTGCATACACACCCACATACAGAGCCTGAACACATGCTGGCATTCTTTCCTCTGACCAATTTCAGAACATCTGCCCAGCTTCTGCAGAAGAGTCACCTAATAAATAATCAGTGCAGAAACAAACAGCAATCCTAGAATATTTTTTCCCAGAGGATCTCTGGTCCAGTAAGCACTAGACTGAAAAATAGGGCAAATACCAATTGTAAAATGAGTTGGCTGTTAAGTTTTGTGCCAAGAAAAGGGGAGAGGAAGGTAGAAAGGGGGAGCACCTGTAGCCAAATGTCTGTGATTACTGGGTGGCAGGCTTCCAGAGACACCAAGCCTTGACTTTGTTTTATCAGAATATTTCCTAAGTTGTTATTAAGAAGAATTTTCAACAATCTCATTTTTATTAGCCGTTTGTGCCCATTATAGTTTTCTAGTTGCTAGTTTGTTATGGCTTTAACATAAATAAGGTTCTAAAAATGTCTCACATGAGGAGTTGCAGGGCTGGGTAGGCTATTTAGGCCACATAAAAAGGCTATGCAAAGGACTTCCCTTGTAATGGGACTCTTTTATATTTAATAGAACTGTCATATAAACATATACTAGCATTTAAAATGCAGTTTCTGGACCATAAAATAAACACCATTTCTAATATTGCTGTTGGCTTTCACGTGCATGGATCTCAGTGCACTAAACTTTCCTTACTCTTTTTTATGTGAAATGTGTTTTTACCACCCTAGGAGCATGGAAAGTGGATCATTCCTTCCTGGAGGTGCAGCATCATTGAGGGAAGAATAGTATGAGTCTGACACATCAAATATTTCACATAGATTCAAGTGAATTATAGTTTATTTTAACTCCTGCACAATGCCACAAGTGGTACACTTATAGTAAATTATTATTGAGAATTACAACAGGATTCACACCTTGAAATATAAATGTGAATATACTGAACAGAAATTATAGTCTTATATAGAACTATATACATAATTTTGTGTTCACATAAAGTTAAATAGTAGCAACATTACATTTGTTTTATAAGTTAAAATAAATTGAATTTAAATAGTGACTACATTAATTTTTTTTTTTTGGTACTAGGGATTAAACTTGGGTCCTTGCACTTGCAAGGCAGGCGGTGGAACCACTGAGCTAAATCCCCGGCCCTTAATTATATTTATTAATGAGTAAAATTTCATTACAGCATGCTGGTTTTCTCATATGAAAAATATAACCTTATTTGTAGTTTCTAATGAAAAGTTAATAAATATAAAATTCTTACATTTCCAGGGACATCAGCTATCAGAAACAGAAAAGCACAGAGTGTGATGACTGACTTTAAGAAGTTTATATGAACATAACAAAGAAATTAACACTACTAATAAATTATAAATTAGCAACCAATTTTAGAAAGAAAATACAGTGACATTTCCAAATGGTTGGGAAATTGTTGAACTTTTGATACATGATGTTTGAACTATTGGCTGTTCCTACATAATACAACACAGGGGGGTTGAAATCCTGGTATATTAAAGATCTGAATATGAAAATTAAAACTGTAAAACCTTTAGAGAAAACTGAGAAGGATATGGAAGAATTTCTTAAACCAAACAAAGTCCACAAACTATAAAAGAAAAGAAATTTATTTATTAAAAATCTATAAGAATCTCTTTAAAATCTATAAAAATATATTTTAAATTATCAATTAAAATTTCAAAAAACAGCATAAAAAATTAAGATACATCACAGACTTGAAGATATTTGCAGACATTAAAGCCTCATTTTCCTCTCAATAGTATCTGTAGTATTTCACGTATTCTAAACCAAAAGACAATCCAGTAAAACATGGGCAAAGAGCTTACAGTGAAGAAAACACAAGGCCAATAAATACATAAAAATATTCTTAACCTAGCCACAATTTTGTAAATTAATTAAGTGCCAATTAAATAACGCTCATAGGGTTTTCATTCTTGCTGCAGCACAACTGACTTGCATAAAACTATTTTAATGTCGAATAACAAAAAAATCTAGAAAAAAAATAGAAGTTTGTTTTAAGACTTTAGAGAGCAATGAAAATAGACTTTAGGAGCCAAGATTCCAAAGAGAAAGGAAGAATGGAGAGTTAAGCTCAACATTCGCTATTGTCAACACCACTGAAATATTTGCCAATTCTTAATTTTTAGCTACGAAACTAAAAATCAGAAAAAACCTGGTAACTAAGACATTGAGAACTCTAGAGATCTGTCCACAGTTTGGAGGGCTAAACAGAAAACAAACAAACAAACAAACAAAAAACTACAGTTCAAGCTATATCATAGGAAAAGGCCCAGGTAAAAATGCCCTAAATATTCCAATGAAACTACCAAAGATAAATAAAGCTGCAAACAGAATATCTCTAACTATTACTGAAAAATACTTTGAATTAGCTCAATACAAAATAGATAAGGTGAGCTGCTTCTATTCTGATTTTCTGTCAGCTACAAGAAAAGAAAATTTTCTGTAGAAAATTATCACTATGAGTCTCAAAATATCTCTAAATCTTCTCATATACATTGCCTCATGCCATGTCAAAACTACCAGTCATACCAGAAACAAAATCAAAGTGTTAAAAACAAAGAGAAAAATTTGGGAAAATCAAGATAGATCCACAGGAAATTCAAATACTAGAATTTTAAAATAATTGGAGTTCATATGTTAAAGAAAAATAAATAATAAGAGACTTTCAGCTGAAAATAAGAATTCATTAAGAAAACAGATAAAAATTTTAGTTTAGAAAAATAGAATCACCAAAATTAAGAACTCAGTGGGTTGGTTAAACAGAAGACTGGACACTACTAAAAGAAGAATCAGGGGGCCGGGGATTTAGCTCAGTGGTTTCGCCGCCTGCTGCGCAAGCGCAAGGACCCGAGTTCAGTCCCTGGTACCAAAAAAAAATTAAATAAATAAAAGAAGAATCAATAAACTGGATGATTGGGTAGTAAAACTGTACTGAATGAAGCAGAGTGAGAAAAAAAAGGAGCACAAGTACAGAATGTATTGTAAGAAATATATTGGGGATGATAAAAAATGTCTAGCATACTTATATAAAGGTCTAAGAGATGGAGAAAGGGGAAGAGAGGGAAGAAAAATGGGATGCAAAAACGGAATTAAGATGTGTTATACACAGGTACCAATGCCACACAATGAAGTGAAGTCATTAGGGTGGAGTCTAATCTAATCTGAGTATTGTCCTATAAGGAGAGAAAATTAGGACACAGATGCGCACAAATTGAAGGCTGTGTAAGGACACAGAGAGAAGGCAGTTATCTATAAACACATGAGAGAGGCCTCAGAAGAAACCAATCCTGTGGATACCTTGATCTTGAATGGTAACAAAGTAGATTTCTGGTTTTTTAGCCACTTTTATGGTACTTTGTTATGGCAGTCCCAAGCAACTAACACAGCAGATTAGTTTGATCCAGAATCAGGTATTAGATCAATATCAAATGCAGAAACTTTTGTGTTTGACCCTTTCACTCAACCTTTGTTCACTGCCTTTTATTAGATTACTGGGCCTGGTGGTATAATGGCTTAATTTTAACTCCACTACCTCTTAAAGGCTTTCTGTAAATACCATCACATTCTGTGGTAGTAGGTCTTAGGACATCAATTTAGGCATTTAGGGGACACAGTTCAGCCCATAATATCTCTGTTGTTAACATTTGGGATGGGTTAACGTCAGAGCAGATGGCGAATTGGGAGGAGGCACGGAGAGCTCTAGTGTCCTGGGTGCTGACCATACATGTATGCTCACTTTATAAATACTCATTAAGTTGAATATTCATGATTTGTACATTTCTAAATGTTTGTTCTTCTCATTTTAAAAGGCTTAGTAAGAAAAAACATATTAATAAGATGATATTCACATACATCAGATTGCCAAAATATAAAACACGCAATGAAATGTGACATTTTACACATTTATGATGAATTTAAAAAGTAGTGAAACACTTTGGACAGCAATTTGGTAATTGTTATAATAATAAAGTAATACTTATTAAATACCATTCTAGGAATTTGGATAGTATCTTAATTCATTAATATGACAAAAAAAGCAGGCAAATACACATGCAAAGGTATGTATCACTTCCACTCATACCCATTAGCCAGATGTAATCACAGAGCAATAATTGTCTGGTAGGATGTATAGAAATATAGCCTTTATTGGAGTGGCCCTGTATGTACCCAAAAGTCTCTACAAAGGGCAAGTGATATTAGAGTACAAAGAGTTTGTCACTGACAACTACTATTATTATGATCATTTTAGAGATGAAGAAACAGGGTCAAGGATGGTCAGGTTACACAGGATCAGTGACAGAGCCAAGACTTGAACCCATACTAATACTGTGCCTCCTGTATGATGCACTGTCTCCCTACATGCAATAAAACTGAAGATGCATATTCAGTAACCCAGCCGTATATAGCACACGTGCATAAACAGACAAGTACTGACATTTCATTGTGGCATTGCTTGCTAAAGCAATAAACAACAAGAGTGAAAGCTACTCATACCAGTAAGGAAATAAATAAGCCATGATTTACTCATGCTCCACAGCTGTTAAATTTAGATGTAAATATTGGGAAAAATCTCAAAAATATAATTATTTCAGAAATAATACCTATAGAATAAGATCACTTACATAACATTTTAAAAATACATATTATCTATAACATATACATAGTAAGTATAGAGAACCTACATGGGAAAATGCTCAAAAACATATACACTATAGCAAAATGTTAATAACTATTTAGTTTCAAGGTACTAATTTTGGGTTTCTTTTTTTGTATGTTTTAAAAACTTACTAATAGGGTCTAAATTTTCTTTTTAAATGCAATCCTGAATAAATCTCATAAATAGATACAATATAAATTATTCTTTCAATTATTTGTTAAATAGTAAAATGTCCCAAGAATATCAATATCTTTCTGACTCCTTATCACATTTAGAAATGATATAAAAATTATTGTCCTGATTTTCCATCTAGAAAATAGTCATCCTATGTGTGGTGATTACTTGACTTAGAATTTAAAGCCACACTAAACTCTATGCATACCTTAATTCTTGCAACAATCACATATTAAAGGGATCATTTTGCTCCGATACAAAATATATAATTTTCCATGTTTTTCTTCCTCTTACATTTCACAACTTGTTTTCTTTTCATCTAAAAATGTTTCAGACTAATTCTGGTTGATTTACCATTTTTAATTGTCATTTGAATAATTAGTTGGAAAATGTGATTAACATTTTCATGATTAAAAACAAACAGACCTTATCACATTAAAGCTAGATTCAGTTTGTAAGTGAAGCAGTTTCTTGGACTTGAATTTGTTTAATAAGGCAGAGACTTTACATACCTTTTGTTTCTACATCTTTGATGGAGGTAGGAGAGGGAACCAAAGAGACTCTTTTATAATTTTGCCTAGAAGGATAGGTAGGTTGAGGCATGATATAGAGAGATTCCAGAGTCAAGACGTTTCAGTATAATGACTAACTATTCCTAAGGCATTATTTTTCTCTTAAACTGGTTTAAATTAAACACACATGTTGCCTTTATTTTAAAACAGTTGTTGGGAAAACTAAAGCAGAATTATTAATACCCTCATCATTCTTTCTTTGTATCAAGTGCTCAAATAGCCAAGATAGATTTTGGAATTACTAGTACCTAAACACTCATCTTCTTCATTATGCAAAGTTGAAGATTTCCCAGGTTAATGCTTGGCCTCTTTTTTAATGAGAGAGAAATAAAAGGAGGGGACAGAGTTTCCTCATGCATTTGGATCAAAATCACTTTATTACTTAGTATAGTTAAAGCTGTAAAAAGACAGTTTCCTCATTTTAACAATAGGTTCTCCGCAGGTTATAGAGATATTGTTCTCCAGAGGAAAAACAAACTGAAGACTTTTATAAGAGGGGATTCTTGGTTCAGAGTGCATTGTAAAAGATGTGCTATCATTTTCAGACCCAACAACAAAAGAGACAAGATTATGATGTTAAAACACTAAAACTGATTTATTGATGTTATGCTTGTTATCATCATAGGATGATCTGTTTTATAATGTGGATAGAATAAGCATAGAGTTTGATGTGGCTATACTTACAGTTTCTTATGTAATGCAGCTGCAAAATTTTTGAGTATTTTCTAGGGGGTGGACTGAGTTGATGTAGCCCACTGAAACCTCAATTGTTTCTTAGTAATACAGTGGGTAATAATGACCCCCCACTGTCAGGCAGCTAAACCTTCCTAGCTTTCTACCTAAGGGTTCATAGAATAAGTGTATGGTAGCCAAGACTGACAAATTTCTTACAGATAGTCTTTTGTGAGGGAAGTGAAGTAAAGTTTTGATTAATTTTATTCTCCAGATCTGATCCCATCTCTAATCTATTTCAGCCTGGATTTCTATAAAGGGAGTTCTGAAAACAAAGCCTTCCATGCAAAATTCATTTACAAAGTTATCCCGGAAGAAAGGGGAGAGAGTAATAGAAGTGAGATAGGAAGGAAGAGAAAGGTTACCCAAATATGTCTGTTGAATGGATATCACTGTAGGTTCTGGTCCTCCATGGTATCCCACATGTTGTATGTCTCAGAATTGTCCACTAGAGGACAAAAAGTCAGGCGAATTGGATCCACTTCTCCCATTAGTTGAAGTGATCCCACAGATCTAATGATCTTGCAATTCTGGTGAGTACATCCATGAAGTCCAAGTGGGTTCTTGCAAACATCCTGTGTTACAGCAGCAGAGATGTTCTGGGGGGAAGTGAGGGCTACATGGAGCAGGACTGACTGATGTACTGTCAAGTAACATCTGAGCAACGCTGGTGGAAATCTACAGCGAAAATGTGACATGATACACAAAAAGTGTACAATGCAGTCTATTCTCTTGTCTTCTTTACCTGCTTAGGGCCTTTGCTAAGCCAAGCTAATCACAGAATCTCTTCTAGGTCATGACTATCTGTTATATAGGTAAATACCTAATTCAAGGTGGTGAGTGTAACAAGCTACATTCACTGATGTCACAGTAGGCCCAGAGACTAACAATGATATTTCTCATCTCACTCTTCTATTGTCCGTTCTAGAATTTTTTTTATATATCTGCCTTAGCTTTTCTAGAGTGGTGGCCTAACCCCTCTTCCCAAAGCTTCTGAGCCTTTAATGTCTTTCCCTTCTCAATCTGGCTAATACATGTCCATTCACAGTTATCTCTGAGCACGTAATCCTCAAGAGGTATTCCCAAAACTTTACGATGTGGATATAACCTTCTCTGTTCCCAGTATGCAAAAGCAGCAGTAGATCATTAGGGCAATTAGAGTCAACTACTTTAAGCTGTTCTTTTCTTTACTGGCATGAGAAACTCAAAGCGACCAGGTGGTAATGGGGGCTTAAAGGTCACAGTCATTTGTCCTGTGTCCACTAGTAGAAGTGTTTCCTTCTGGGGAAATGCGACTTTTCATCTGGTGAGCTGGAGTTAGAAACACAAATTCCAACAAAAGGGTCACTGTGATAGCAAGAGAGAGTCCTGTACTGCTCGTGATCTTTGGTTTCCAAAGTTGAGCATTTAATGACTGAGCACTGGAGTCAGCTATGGGGAAAGGAACATACCATATCCTAGACTGCAGCAGCCCATCTTCTGGTGCCTTGGTAGAGCTGCTTCTGAACAGTAATGTTTTATAATCTTTACAAAATGAATACCTTTTTTCCTTTTCTAAATAAGTACCTTGTTTGAAGTCCCTGTTTTATGAGACACCATAACAATGGATTAGTATTTTGTAATTCCTCAAATGATGACACTGTGGGTAGGTGTCAATCCATTGTAGGTATAAATCCTGGTCAGGATAAATCACTGCCATCTCCAGCATCTGATGTAATCAGTTTGTCATCAGAACAAGTATTTAGTATCTCAGGAGATTGTGACACATCCAGGATTTCAATCAGGTCTTTTCTGGGTCATAGTTGCTGGAGTCCACCCCACCAGACATTTAGTCTTGACAAGCGCCCAAGAACACACCAGGAACTGGTTTTAGACAAGTACTCTGTTATAGCAATCATGCACTGGCCCTACAATGCTAGGCATCTGAACTGTGACTCTCCTGCTGGAGCCTGCTACACACCTTGCTACAGATCCCTGTAGCACTTGCAGATCTGCTGAGACAAGTGGCCCAAGTGCCACGCTAGCTGATTCTGGATCTGGCATACTATCCTTTTCTTTGAGTCCCATTCAAAACTGATAGTGCAGTATATACTGCCTCAAAATCCAGAAGCACACAAAACACCAAACTTCTTTTTTAGCGGAAGGCGCTACAAGAAACAGCAAATTGTTTTTTATCTTCTAAGAGAGGTTTCAGTATACTATCGTCAAACATCATCAAGATGCTAAGTCTCTAAACATATTAAAAGTTTATCTCCTCTCCCCTGCCATCATCAGTCTTACTAAACATCTACAATACTTGTCGTGATTTATTCTGATTTCAGCTCTGGCACATAAGGGACATTGAATTTATCATTTCTATATTTATAACAAGAAAGAAGCTGAACATCAGTGACTTTTCTGGGGCCCTTAGAGTACTGAAGTTTTAGGGCAGCCTTCCCCAAGCATAGAACTCTGCTCTAATCATGAGAAAACCATCAGATTAATCCCAATGTAGAGATACTCTATAAGATACATGACCAGTACTCTTCAAATTCATCACAAAAAAGGATAGGAATTGTCACTGCCAAGGGAAGCCTCAGGAAGCAGGGTAACTAAACATAATGTGATTGTTATGGACTGAACATGTTCTTCCTAGATTCATATATTGAAGCACTAGCAACCAGTGAAATGGTATTTGAATATGGAAACTCGGGAGCTAATACAGGTTAAATGAGACCAGAAAGGTGGGGTCTAATAGTATAGGAGTTATAACCTTAGAAGAGACACCAAAGAGCCTGCTCTCTCTTTCTCTGTTATGTGAGGGTGCAGAGAGAAGGCAGCCTTATAACAACAAGGATAAGGGCCCTTACCAGGAATCCAATCACTCATCACTTTAATCTTGGACTTTGTACTATCCAGAACTACAAGAAATAAATGTCTGTTGTTTAAGCCACCCAGTCTATGATATTTGTTATGGCAGTCCAAAGTCACTAAGACAGTGGTATCCTGGTTAGGATCCTGGAACAGAAAAAGCTCATTAGTGTAAACTGAGAAAATAAGAATAATGTATGGAGTTTGGTTAATATTAATATATTCATATTAGCTCATTAATTGTAACAATTATGCCATCCTAAAATATTAATAATGTGAAAAATAGGTGTATAAGGAGAAGGGATTATGGAGACCCTGTACTATCTGCTCATTGTTTTATATATCCAATCTGTTCTAAAAAAATAACCTATTTAACAGTAAAATTAGTTAAAAATTTAGCAAATGAAAAGTAAATTTTAGACTTAAAAATTATCATTTTGCAAGCAGAATGCATCAAATGATGTAGACATTTAGCACCAAAAGCACCCAGAAAGAGCTAACCATACATCATTTGCTTCCTAATGAAAGAGCACCATTTGCAACCTTTCAAAAACAACAACAACAAAATTGAACTGAAGTCAGATCAAAATTATGAGTTCAGCCACCAATTTTCAGGAAATCCTAAGGACAGAAGAGCACATTGAACAGCAGCTCAGTCAACCAAATCTGGATGGTAAAAACTACATGACAAGTGGCCCAGGCTGTTTAACAAATTTATTCAAAAAGAAATACGGTTATGGAAGTACAGTCTATATACTGAAGGACACCAAAATTTCATTAACTTTAAAAATAATAAACTAAAATCTCTCTCTTTTTTTTGATTGTCCAGCATTTGCATCCCTACTTAGTGCCTGGGGACCTCTTATCACATCGGTCACATATTCTACTTACCAGCCTCCTTTGCAAATAGGAATAGGCAAGATGATCTCTGCAAGGCCAATCAGATGACTCCACTGTCATCACCTAGACCTTTTACCAAACCATCAACTGTCAGTAATAATCAGCTCCTCCAAAAATCTCAGTTTTATTAGCACATACCAGGGCAGAGCATTAAGCATACTTCTCCAAAAAGTGCAGTGGAACTGTGAGCACTTCTCTTCTTTTACAACTATTGTCCAAGACCTGTAACATGAAGCTAAGACTCAACTACTCAAATTTTCTTACCTGTATTGCACATTCTCTACCTTGAATTCATTCAAGAATACTTTCCTTTACTCCTTTATGAAGGTTTATCTCACTCGCTACAAAACCCCTGTGCTTCCAGTGAGATCTTTTTCTCTTGCTTTCCTTCCCCATGAAGCTCAGCACACCCTCACTCTGTCTGCCTCTCCTACCCTCTCCATCCACTGAAATCATCTCATGTGCCCTCGGAAATTCATAGCCCTTGTTCCAGATTTTGTTTCCCATGATGATCACAAGAACTCCTACCTGGATGCTCCTGCCAATCTTTGTTCAAGTGGCATCCTGTTCATGAGACCTCCTGGACCACACCACTTAGAATTTGCCACCTGCAAGTCCTTTTCTAGTATCCCTTCTGATGGTTAATTTTATATGTCGACTCAATTGTTTCTTCCAACAGTCTTGACAATCCACCCCTTACTTTGCTCTTCTTTTCCTTAAAACACTAAATCACCTAATTAATTTACACAATTCACTCCCTCTAGTGAAGCGAAAGGTATTATTCATGGTCTATCTCCCAGTGCTCCACTCTCCGCACACAGGCTAGAATATAAGTACTAAAAGGATGGAGGCATTTGTGTTTCTTCTGGTGATATATTTCAAGAACCTAGAGGGGCATCAGGCACTTTTTACCTGCAAAGAATGTATTAATTAAATACAGGCCTCTGGATTTTGAATCTTACTTGATGTCTTAAAAAAGTAATCAAAACAGTTTTGCATCCTGGGCTTGTTGTCAATAGCCAATTTTTCAATTTTCCAGGAGGGGTCATGTGGGATAGCAGCAGTGAACCCAGAGTGTCTACTGCTCCGTGACTTTGTAGTCACCAGAGATGACGATGTTGTCCACTGTGGCTGAGTTTGAGCTGTGGTTTTATACCAATCTTTTCTTTAGTCCTTGTCTGCTTCCTGAGCCTAATTCTACAGTGTCAGGAACAATTCTACATAATTTTGGCAAAAATCATTTCACAATTTAAATTATTATTAGGCCTACTTCTCCTGCCTACAGGCCAGCTATGGCATGTCCAGACATAACTCCATTTTTGCCTCCAGCCACAGGTTTTTAACTTTTAATGAGATTGTTCAGAACCTACAGGTATTTCAGAAATACCTTTCAAAAGGCCAATGCAAGACATTCTTAGTTCATAGAAAAGAAACAGAAATTCTCACTGCTGATTTAAGGAGAAAATAATTATTTGAAATGATTTTGTATCAAAAGATCACTGCAATACTGTAGTGTAGGGAACAGGGAAAGGGGACATTACCTCAGTGGTCCGGTTATGCTGTGATGCTCCAGGGCAAGAGTACACCAGCTGAAGACATCCTGGGAGGAATAGAGTCTTCATCTGCATAGTTCCTCATTGTTCTAGGATTTTTGCCACTGCTGCCCTCTGAGTCACCTATTACATTTGTTACTCTCGATGTACTGAACAAAGGTGTGGCAAGCTCAGGGTCTTTTGTCTTTGCCACTGAGAGCAGCATTCATCAGGCCCAAAACTCAGCTTCTTCTCTAAGTCTCATTTTTCTATCTTTTCTAATAAATTAATTCGCCTTTTGCCATCATGGGTTGCAGGAGACTAGTACTTACTGCAGAGGTTCTAGTAACATCCCCTTTCCCTGTTCCCTACACTACAGCATTGTAGTGACCTTGTGATACAAAATCATTTCAAATAATTATTTTCTCCTTAAATCAGCCAGTGAGAATTTCTGTTTCTTTTCTATAAGCTAAGAACGTCTTGCATTGGCCTTTTGAAAGTGCATGATGAGAACATTTCTGAAATACCTGTAGGTTCTGAACAATCTCATTAAAAGTTAAAAAGAAAATATTATAAGAAGAGGTAGTCTGCTTAATGAACTATCAACATATTATGCATATATGATGACTGGCCTGAATCTCAGAGCAGAGAAAGCCTCAAAATTTCAAGACTGAAGAGCTCCTTGTGGTTCATCTGACATCAGATAGGCAGCCTATTTCTTTACTTCCTTTGATAGAGTTGGCCAGGAAGACACAGCTGCGAAAAGACATCACATTTTAAAAGCCATCACTTGGACTAGTGGGATATAAAAAGCCATGCCTGGGAGAGCCCCAGCATAGATCCATATGGTTTGTGAGTCTTGTTCCCTGTGACATTTTTATGAAGGTTATGTATATGTCCCGTTCATCTTCATTCTCCTGGTGCTAATTGCTGTCTATTGGACCCTGCTACTGTGGACAGATACCACATGCTTCCCTGACACTGCCCTGGCTGTGGTGTGCCACATGGCCCTGCTGTCCTCAGATAAGAACCTGCTGCTGTCTGACCACAACAGCTGGAAATGTTCTGCTGTGAAGAGCTTATCGTGTTGAGACTCAAACTGAGCTATGACACAGCTGACAAACAAGGGAACGAGTGGATCCTCTAGGGGCAGCTTATGACAACTGAAAGCCTCCCATGTCCTGTTGGATGTGGGCTTTATGTTTGGGGTTGACTGTGAGGTTTCCCATAGACATTTCCTTGAAAGAAAGCAGTGGGCTGAAGACAAGAGGTTTAAGTGTGACATGACCTCAATTTCTCTACTAACAATCAGATTTTTTCCTGGCCTCCTGGTTATTTTTTTTCTCTCTCTCTTTAATTAGAAAAGAAGATAATCCTTAAATTCTTCTTTTCTCTTTTGTCATGGCTTAGATCTAAAATATTCCTCAAGATTCTCGGGTGTTTGGTGAAGGTAATTGGATCTTAGAGAGCTATAGCTGACTTGCTGCTAGGAGATGGGGCCCAGTTGGAGGTGGATAGTGGAGGCATGACCTGGAAGGCTGTATTCTTGCCCCCAGCCCCTCCTTTCTCTCTCTGCTTCCTGTGCCATGGTCAAGCACCTTTTTTTCCATCATGCCCCTCTGCCATCTTTTTTCTGCCTTGGAGGTAGCCCACCATGGACCAAAGCCAAGAACCAAAATAAACCTCTCCTCCAAGTTATAAGTGTTGGGGCTGGGGATTTAGCTCATTGGTTCTGCTGCCTGCCTTATAAGCACAAGGTCTGGAGTTCGATCCCCAGTACCAAAAAACCCCCAAAAGAAACAAACAAACAAAAGTTATAAGTGTTGGATATTTTGTTCCAGCAATGAGAACTCTTTTATCTTTTTAATGCTATATTTGAAATATTCTAAAAAACACATATTACCTCTTTATGATTTGGAAAGCATCCACAATCCAAGAATGATAACATCACCAATAATTGGTTGCTCTTCCTTAGTTTCTCCCTTCTGTCTCTGCTATTCCACTTCAAGTTCACTAGCATCCAACATTTTGTGTTTATCATTCCTTTGCTAATTAAATGACACTATCGTATGTATCTGCATGTTTGAACAATATGGTGTTAAGTTTCTGAGTTTTATAAAAATGGTATCATACCACCTATAGTTTTCTATGACTTAGTTGTTCTTCACTTAAATATGCTTCTGATGTTCATTCATGCCGTTTTGTGCAGTAAGGATCATTCATTTTCTCTGTTGTATGCTAGGTCTTTGTATGATTAGACCAGAACTGTTCACTTATATTCCTACTGACAATAAGTCATTTCTTGCTTAGTACAAATATGACTGGAGCTTCTCTGACCATTCTTGCTCCTGGATTTTGCTGTCTGTGGTCTATACTTCATCTACCAGCACAAACAGCTCAGAAGGAGCTTGCTGGTTTTTTGCATGTTTATTTCACAAGTGTGTGAAATTGTTTTTTCAAAGCAATTGTTGTACTCTAGTGGCAATGTATGATGTCCTATTGATCCCCGTTCTTTCAACATCTGTTCTGTTTGATTACTCAGAAGATTTATTTTATGAGGGAGAAGACATTGGGCCTAATTTGAGAGTGTGAGCTAATTAATGCCTCTCAGTTGAGAAAGATCCTTCTAGTTACCAGGCTTGTACCTTTGTATACATCACTCCGTTTTCTTTTAATGGATTTTATTTATACTTTTCAGCCTTGCTGTGGGATCTACAACACATGTCAGAAAGAAAAGTATGAATGATTCAGTTAGAGAGAAAACATAGCTCTACGTCTCTCCTGTACCATCGGAGAGCTCTCCATCACGAAGAAAGACATAGATAGATTCCATAGATGATTAAGAAGACATAAAGCAGGTCATGATTTTCCTGGGTATCTGCACTGCTCTGGTGCTGCTGATGTTCTGTGTTGGATACCCTAAAGCCTGTTTCTGCCATGTAGAAGCCCCAGACTTGTTTTTGTCTTGTGAAGAAGATGGCAGGGGGGTTAAAGTAGAGTCCAGGATATGGTCTTGAACTTTCTTTTTTAATGAGATTAGAATATATGTGTTACCCTTAGAAACGAGGCATCAACTCCCTGGTACCTGAGCTACTCTGCGTTAGAAGGAGAGAGTACCCTTCCTGCCTGGGTTGTATGTAGGAATTACACATGGTGAGAATTTCAAGCTAGGCTGGAAAGAAGACAAGGCAGAAAGACAATGAGAAAGGTAATAAAGCCAGGTGGTGGCAGTTAGTTGGATTAACTTTGATGCTAAAACAAATATCATTTTAAGAAAATGTAGATCTAGAATTGAGTTTTCTGATTCGTTTACATGAATTTAATTTTCTTCCCAGCAAAGCTACACATTCTATTTCACGTTCTTGTCAGAGATTTGGATTCTGATTTTGTAATAAACCTTGAAATTTTAGAATAAAATCTGAATATTTTCTTTTCCAATATCAAACATTTCTATGTTTGGAAAATCAACAGTTAGAAGCACAATTCCTTGTGATCAACTGGCTGTTTTGTATTACATAAAAACAAATTTAAAATTTAGTGGGTTATCTGTCTCCAAATTTTTTCAGAAGTTCTGAAAAATTCATGATATGTCCAAGGTCAAAATTTGTTCTTGACACTTCCGAAAATATCTATGCATGCTAATTTATAGCCCAATATGTAGTTTTTTATTTTTAAATGAAAATAAAATGAAAATTTTTGTTAGAAAAGTGATGCAGAAAGAAGTGAATAACAGAATTTACTAGCTAAGAAAATTTCTGAATTGCAAAACTGAAATGTTTTAGCCAAAAGACATTTCCAGCTCTTGTTCCTTGTCATTACAAGTATGTACATGCATAATAATTAAAACAATTTTTCATTGCTTCTTGTTCCCTGGCATAGAATTTCTAATTCTCTAGATGCTTTCCAAATTAAGCAAAAGAAATTTTCAGTTAAATTTATGATTGCAGTTCTTGGGGAATAAACCTGAGGCCAGTTGGACCAAGCTCGAATGAAGGAGACGTGGTGCAATAGAACAGTGAAATCAGAACACTTCAACTAGCCAGTAAAGATGAATCATGGCATAATATACTCTTAGATTTGGAAGGATTTTAAAGGTCATCTAGCCCAATAGGATGATTTACACCAAAGAATTTTTTGGATCAGGAGCATAAAAGCAAAATTGTGTAGTTCGTTTCCTAGAACCGAACCAAATTATTCCAGCAAAATCTTATTTGCCTTGAAAGTTTATTCTAACCTCCAACTCTAATACATTAGTTTTCCCAGCTGTAATCTATGGCTGAGCCACAAGGAGAGCAGACAACCCTTTGAAATGAGATGCAACATTATGTGGGATGTAATCTCTTTTGATGCAGTAAATATTGGTTTATACATTCCCAATAAAAGCTCTTCTGCATCCTTGGTAAGTTTTAAAATGCTTTTTAAAAGTTGTTGTGGGATCAAAGAGTTTGAGAGACATTGTTTTACATATTATTACTGTATTTCATGCCATCCACAAAATAAGCACCTGATATTTTCTCTTGGACTTCTAGAGCAAGAAGTCTGGACCACCTGTTAGTGTCTTTTCCTTTCTCACTTCACAGATTAATCAACTTGAAACTTTAATTTTATCATAGATTCAAAAGTGACCCTTAAGGTAATTTATTTTTATAGTGATAAAATTGCTTTTTATGAGAGTAAGTGATATTTATCCTGGTTTAATATGCAGAGTTGGTAACTGCTCATCTGGAGTCAAAAAGTCCAGAAGTTCCACTCCAAATGAGATAAAATGCAGTATCTCCAAGCCTGGCATTCAGAGACAGACAAATCATTTGTACTTCTGACCCTAAGCACCATCTGCTGCTCTAGCTGCTCACTTTCTGCACTGCCTTCCTAGCCCACCAGACACAGATGCGCTCAGACTAAGAACTCTGAGTTATGAAGAGCTGGTTTTTGCTCTTGTTCTTTCACTACCCTAGAATGGCTTCTATACCCTTGAATCCCTCTGACTTTATATTATTTATTAAGGAATATCTAACTATAACTATGCCCCCAAGAAATACAAATAGTTAATTATCAAAGAACAGCCCTTCCCTGCCTCCTTACCCTGAAATCCTACTACACAGAAATTATCATTTGAATATATTAACTATTTCTTTTGTTGTATATTTACATATTTCTAAATAACATGCTTTCAAATGATGTTTCTTTATGCTTTAATGTCAACTCAACTACCTATTGACTCTCTAGAATAGATCAGGATTTAACACTCACCCCACCACCAGCCACATATATATTTCTACCCAATCTTCCAGTATGGTGATAGCACAATATTTGACTAAATCAACAAGTCAGCACATTGGATTGCACCATACAAAATTACAGATATTTAACCATTTCTGTAACTTTGGAGTTTTAAAATTTATTTCTAATTTAAATCTGGTCAAAAAAATCCTATTTTGATTGGTAGATAAGAAAATAAGCATCAATGTAGATACACATATACAGAGATATATCCTACTGGTTCTGTTTTTCCATAGAACTCTGACTAATACAATGATCTACACACATAATTTTTTGGAATCAGTGAAATTTTACTCTCTGCCTCTATACTTGAGTATTTTAGAAAGCTTGAAGTATTTTAGATACCAATATATTTTAGATACCATGTCAAATAGTCAAAGGCACAGAAGCAAAAAGTAGAACAGTGGTTTCCAGGACCTGAGGGGAAGGAGGAAATGTAGAGTTGGTGTTCGATGGCTACAAGTTTCAGTTATGAAAGATGAATATGTTCTAAAGATTTGCTGTACTACATTGTGCCCATAGCTAACAATATTGTATTACACACTTAAAAATTTTGTTAAGAGAGTAGAAATTACATTAAATGTTCTTATTACAACAAATAAAACAAAGGCAGTGAGGAAACTTTTGGAGGTGGTGAGGATACTTTGTGCCTTTATGTTTGATGACTTCGTGGACATACGCTTACACATCCAAACCCATCAAATTTGTACATTTAATATGTGTAGAGTATCTTGTCTATCACTTTTACTTCAGTAAAGCTCTTTAAAAATTACATTAAATCATCTAATAATCCTGTGTCAGATTGTTAAAATAGATGTAAGAACCAAAAGACAAAAACACAAACAAATGAACAAGTAAACAAAATCAGCATGATGCCCTTACTGCAATATAAAATATAAAAGCAAAGTAACTCACAATAAAACTATATTGAATTCTACAGATAAATATTCAGGTAACATCCCAGTAAAAATCTCAGTCTTGATAGCATATGCTAACAATCTCTTTGTTATGCTCCCAGATTATGCATATTAAAAATTCAGAAAGAACAAGACAGAGACAGTTTATCTCATGGCCACAATGTCTGAGGATTCAGAAAGACAAAATCTAAGAGTGATTTGATGACTGCAGTTCAACACACACATACCTAGTGACTGATTTGGACTGTATGGTGAGATTTCAGCTGAAATTGTTGGCCAGAACACATTGTTGGCCTATAAAAGTGGGTTCTTCACAACATGCACATTCCAAGAGCCCTCCAATGAAGTTTAGTAGATGTTGTATCATCTTTTCTGACCTAGCTTTCAAAGTCACACAACATCATTTACTCTGTAGTCACAAAAGCCCAGTTGAATTCAAGGAGAGTACACCTACACTGTACTTCTTGGTGGGATGAGTGTCAAAGTCACTTTGAAAAAAATAAGAATAAGGATATTGCTGGGGCCATTTTTGGAAAACATATCTGCAATGGGTTAGAAATAAAATATTTCCATTTTAACTTCCAAAATATTCTATAAAGTTGAGAATAAGTATTTTAGTATTATGGGAACGCATTCCTGGGAAAGGGGACAAGAGTACTCTGACCATGTCTTCACTTTTTAAAGATCAGTTTTTGGGCAGTGGTAAATCATGTAAATACAGATAAGACTCTGAGAAAGGCCTGGCAGTAGTCCAGATGAGAAGTGATGGTAGCTTTGAACTGTGGCTGAAGGGGAAGCTATGTAGACTTGGTAAAAGTTTCAGAGATAAAATCTATATGATTCACTGATAGATGGATATGAAGTAGGGTTGGTGAAGGGTTGTCCACAATGATTACCTGTTTTTTGTGGGGGGTTTTTGGTACTGGGGATCGAACTCAGGACCTTGCGCTTGTGAAGCAGGAGACAGAACCACTGAACTAAATCCCCAGCCTGTTTTGGTTTTTGCACATCATGGAGGGACAGTGATGTATTCACTAAAGACATTAGGGAAGAGGTTTGGGGGAAAGATAATAATTCAGCTTTTCTAATTTGAGTTATTAGAATTATCTTTAAAGTCTTTCTGAAATTGTTATTTCTACAAAAAGTATATCATTAACTGAAAGGCTGATTAGATAGTGGGTGTTGTTGGTGAATTAGCTGTACAGAAAGTATTTAGCTTTTCAAATACCTAGAAAGTGATTTCACTACAGTTCCCAAGTTGAGCTCTCCTGTTACTTATCTCAGCTGGGCAACATCAGTATTAATTTTTCTTGTTCTACTCTGAGTCTGTTTCATAATGTGCAATGTAAAATGTCAAAGTGCAGCTGCACCTGTTGGAATTTCCTCAGAATAAAGAGAAAACTGTTGATGAAAGTTGCCCAGAGTCTCTATTGAGAATGTATATTCAAAAAGCTCGTAGAGACAGAAGGGTGCCTACAGTCACAGAGAGGGTGTGTGATCACCTGACTCCCTGCAAACAAACACACTTAGGAAAAGAAGAAGAATGGAAAATCAGAGGTAAGAGAAATAGCCTGAAAGAGAGAGAACATCAACCTTGGCAGGTGATTATATTCTGGCTATTTCTCTTTGCCTGAAACAAAGCCCAGAAAGAAGACCAAGACTATCCTTTAACATTTTTTTGCTTTGGTGGAAAATAGTGTTTTAGGAAACATTCATTTTTGCATTGACATTATGGGTCTTTTCTCACTTTCCAGTCCTACTTTTGTCAAGTGTCAGCTTAAAATACTAAAAACAATTTTAAAAATGAACTTATTCTGATTTTCTACCATGGGAACAAACTGGAAATTAGATTGTTGTTATATTTATATTAATGTATATAATGTATTTACTTTTGTTCACATGATCTTAATTCATATTTTTTGTTTGTTTGTTTGTTTGGTTTTGGTACCAGGGATTGAACTCAGGTCCTTGCACATGCGCAGCAGGCTGCGAAACCACTGAGCTAAATCCCCGGCCCTTAATTCATATATATATATATACACTAAGAAAAACATGTGGCTTCTGAAGATAAACAGACTTATGCTTAATTAAGTGTGATCTTGGAAAAGTAGTTAAGATTTCTTTTCCTTGTCTTTCTCATCTATAAAGTGCAGCTTGCAATACCTCTGTATAGGATTGTGGTGAGATTTGAAATAATGAATGTAAAGTGCCTAAATACCATACTGAAAATACGGTATGCACTCAGGAAATGTCTGTATATTTTTTACTGCTTTTATTACTTATTAATTATTTTAATGACAATAAAAGACTCATTTTAAAGTATAGGTACAGCAGGTTTGACAATTTTTCTAGGAGTATATTCAGAAGAGTATGACATTGAAAAAAGTTACAAAAAACTACAATGATGTTTTTATCAACAGTAGCAATAAACATGTATTCGATGCACACTATCCCGAGAAAACTTTTAGGTCTTAAATATAAAATAATTTACACTACAGAAAGCCTGTTATCCTTTTTATTAGTATGTGTTTGTGATACATAATGAATATATTCATCATAGAAAACTGTTACATATGCATATCACATCTTGACTTTTTAAACTTCCCCTTTTCCTCCCCTGCCTTCCATCCCCCGTCCTTTAAGAATTCATCCCCAGATTTCCTTCCCATCTCTACAAAGTCTACCTCTCTGTTTATTATCACCTATCTTTTATTTTGCACTTTAAATTACTCATAATTTGGATTGCTCATATAAGAGAAACCATGTGATGTTTGGATATATATTGAAATACAAGCATCAATGGAGAAAGGAAAAGGCATAACATAAAAAAAAGTCTCCTCAATTTAAAATTATCATCAAACACTGTGGTCTTGTGAATAAGTAGATCTATAGAGCTATGCATTGTAAAATGTAACATTATTTTACTATTTTGAGATAGAATCTCTGCAGGATCTTGTATATGTTTGCAAATATATATATTACTTAATATTGGGTAGGACTACATTGTAAATAAAAGGTATCTTTTGTTACAAATTATTTAGCAATAGGTACAAATTTTAAATTTAAATTTTTGTTTCTTACAACAAATTGTTGGTGACACCCTGCTGAGGTCCCCAGTCATGCGGAACACACCCTGAGTCGGCCCAGTGCAGACAGGCAGGTCTGTGCATGCCCTACCCAGGTCCTAAGTCACGCGGAAGACACCAAATCACCCCACTGCAGAGAGGCAGCCATCTGATTCCACACTACAAAGACACAGAGGACACCAGACCACCAGACCAAGGTACTGAGTCCCACTGTTCCCGGCCCAAAGGTAGGGGCTTCTGAGCCGTCGTCCCACTGCTCCTGGTCCAGAGGAAGGGGCTTCCTGGTCATCATCCCTCTCGCTGCTCCCAGCCCAAAGGAAAGGGCTTTTGGGCCACCTTCTGTCCTGCTGCTCCTGGCCCAAAGGAAGGGGCTTCCGGGCCACCATCCCTCCCACCGCTACCGGCCCAGAGGGAGGAGCTTCTGAGCCACCATCCCACTGCTCCTGGTCCAGAGTAAGGGGCTTCCCGGCCCCCATCCCTCCGGCTGCTCCCAGCCCACAGGAAAGGGCTTTTGGGTCACCATCCCTACCTCTGCTCCCGGCCCCTGTCCCACCTCACCCACCTCAGAGGAGGTAATCCGTGCAGGCGCTAACAGCCCCCTGCCCCAGTCGAAATGAGAAAACATGTAAATAAGTCTCAAAACTAGACTTCCAGATCACCTACAGCAATCCCAAAGGGGACTGAGATGGAACACTCTGATACTCAACCACCTGGACCCACTGAACTGGCAACAAAAGGGGATCTGGAAAAAATGAAATCGGAAATAATTTCTCAGATAAAAGGAGAATTATGCCCCTAGTACAAGACATGATTAATAAATCTAGAGAGGAACTCAGGAACATGATGGAATCCCAACATAAGAAACAAATGGAATCCATAAAACAGTTGCAAATAGATTTCCAGGACATGAAAAACTCCATTGAAAGTCTACACAGCAGAATGAGCCAATGTGAGGACAGAATTTCAGATATAGGAGATAAGATTGCAATTAGGGACCAGGAAAAGAAAAATTGCTTCAAAATTATAAGGGAACATGAGAAATCAATCCAGCAGCTGCTACGTGATGAAAAAAGAATAACATAAGACTGATTGGGCTCAATGAAGAAACAGGAGAGAGTGCAGATGACATAAAAAATCTCTTCACAGAAATAATGGCAGAAAACTTCCCAAGCAAGGGAAAAGAGCTTGACATACAGATAAGTGAGGCATATAAGACTCCAAATAGCCTTGATCAAAAAAACTCTACACATAGGCATATAATTGTTAAGATTCCAGAAACACAACAGAAGAACAAAGTTCTCCAAGCAGTGAGAGAAAAGAAACAAATCACATACAAAGGAAAGCCCATCAGAATCACACCAGACTTCTCAACACAAACCATCAAGGCAAGAAGAGCTTGGAAGTGACCTATTCCAAGCCCTAAAAGAAAACAGCCTCCATCCCAGATTGATGTACCCTGCAAAACTATCTTTCAAAATGGATGGAGAAATAAGATACTTTCATGACAAAGAGCACCTTAGGAACTTCATGAATACCAAACCAGCACTCCAAAGAATCTTACACAATATCCTAGGAACAGACATTGAGGATCACAACCCCAGGAAGCAAAGCAGAATGAACCCATCTGGCATGACAAGAAATTAAATGTATAGGGGGAGAACCCAACAAAAAGAAAAAGTCATGGCAATGACAAGTCAATACGTTTCAGTTATAACCATCAACGTTAATGGTCTCAATTCACCAATCAAAAGAAATAGACTGGCAGAGTGGGTCAAGAAGCAAAATCCAACAATATGCTGCATCCAAGAAACACACTTCATTCAAAAGGAAACTCATAGACTGAAAGTTAAAGGGTGGAAAACAATACTGCATGTGACAGGAACCCGAAAAAAAGCAGGAGTAGCTATCCTCTTTGCAGATCAAGTAGATTTCAAACCAACACTGATTAAGAGAGATGAAGAAGGACACTACATCCTTGTAAAGGGAACAATCCAAGAGGAAGAGATGACAATCATAAATATCTATGCACCAAACACTAGTGCACCCAACTATATAAAACAAATACTAACAGACATGAAAAGTCATATATGCACTAATACAATTGTAGTGGGGGACCTCAACACCCCACTGTCACAAATAGATAGATCAACTAGACTAAAAATAAGTAATGAAATACTAGAACTCAATCGAACTCTTGAACAAATGAACTTAACAAATGTTTACAGAGTCTTCCAACTCACAAAATCAGAACACATATTCTTCTCAGCTGCACATGGGTCATTCTCCAAAATAGACCACATACTCACACATAGAACATGTTGAAGTAAGTGCGAAGGAATTGAAGTTATCCCCTGTATATTATCAGACCATAGTGTGATGAAATTGGAGATCCATAGCAAAAGAAACTCAAAAAATTTCATGAACATGTGGAAATTGAACAACACACTTCTGAATAACCAATGGGTCACAGAGGAAATTAAAGAAGAAATCAGACAGTTCCTTCAATTAAACGACAATGACAATACAACATATCAGAATCTATGGGACACAATGAAAGCAGTCTTACGAGGGAAATTCATAGCAGTGAATATGCATATTAGGAAAACAGAATGAGCCCAATTAAACAACCTGATGCTGAACCTCAAGCTTCTAGAAAAAGAAGAGTAGGACAACCCCAAAGCTCATACAAGGGAGGAGATAATAAAGATCAGAAGAGAAATCAGTGCAATGGGGACTAAGAGAACGATACAAAAAAATCAATGAAGCCAAGAGTTGGTTCTTCAAAAGAATCAACAAAATTGACAAACCTTTAGCCAACCTTGTCAGAAAAAGGAAAGAAAAGGCCCAAATCCATGCAATTAGGAATGAAAAGGGTGAAATTACAACAGACCCAGCAGAAATCCAGAGGATCATCAATACCTACTTCCAGAACCTATATGCCAATAAGATGGACAACACAGAAGAAATGGAGAGATTCCTAGATACATATGAATTACCAAAGATGAACGAAGAAGACCTAAAAATTCTGAACAACCCAATATCAGCCAATGAAATTGAAAATTAATTAAAAACTTATGAACTAAGAAAAGCCCGGGCCCTGATGGCTTCACTGCTGAATTCTACAAGACATTTAGAGAGGAACTGCTGCCACTACTGTTTAAACTCTTCAATGAAATTGAAAGGGAAGCAATACTCCCAAATTCATTCCTGGAAGCAAGCATCACCTTGATCCCCAAAGCAGAGAAAGACCCAACTGAAAAAGAGAACTATAGGCCAATCTCACTAATGAACATAGATGCAAAAATCCTTAATAAGATACTGGCAAACAGAATGCACAAGATCATCAAGAAGATCATACACCCTGATCAAGTGGGATTCATCCCAGGGATGCAGGGATGGTTCAATATATGAAAATCAATTAATGTAATACACTATATCAATAGAGCCAAGACAAGAGAAAGAAATAAAAGGAATAAAGATAAGAAATGAAGTCAAATTGTCATTATTTGCAGATGACATGATACTCTAAATAGAAGACCCCAAGAACTCCACCAAAAGTCTTCTAGACTTAATAACCAAATTCAGTCAAGTAGCTGGTAACAAGGTCAACACACAAAAATCAATAGCTTTCCTCTACACCAATGACAGACTCACTGAGAGAGAAATAGGGCAAATAATTCCTTTCACAATAGCATCCAAAAAACTGAAATACCTAGGAATCATCCTAATGAAAGAAATCAAACACCTCCTCTCTGAAAACTATGGCACTCTGAAAAGAGAGATTGAAGATGATATCAGAAAATGGACAGACATCCCCTCCTCCTGGGTAGGAAGGATTAATATAGTGAAAATGGCCATACTTCCAAAACTGCTATATAGATTTAATGCAATTCCAATTGAGATCCCAGCAGCATACTTCATGGACCTCGAGAAAACAATCCAAAAATTCATTTGGAACAAGAAGAGACCCAGAATAGCAAAAGCAATTCTAGGTAACAGAGACATAGCAGGGGGTATCACAATCCCCAACCTGCAACTCTACTACAAAGCTACTGTGATAAAAACAGCATGGTACTGGCAAAGAAACAGACTTGAGGACCAGTGGAACAGATTAGAAGATGCAGAAACAACTCCAGACACACTCAGCCATCTCATCTTCGACAAAGGAGCCAAACACCCTCACTGGAGGAAAGATAGCCTCTTTAATAAATGGTGCTGAAAAAATTGGGCTTCAACTTGCCAAAGATTAAAACTAGACCTATATCTCTCACCATGCACTAAACTAAAATCAAAATGGATTAAAGATCTAAATATTAAAATAGAAACTCTGAACCAGTTGGAACAGAGGTTAGGTAGAACCCTTGAAGACATCGGTGTAGGAAAAGATTTTATGAACAAAACCTCAGTTGCCCGGGAACTAGCACAAACAATCAACAAATGGGATCTCTTCTTATTAAAAAGCTTCTGCACAGCAAGAGAACCCACCAACAGTGTGAAGAGACAACCCACAATGTGGAAAAAAATCTTCACCTGCTCTTCCTCAGACAAAGGTCTACTATCTCGAATCTATAAAGAACTTAAAAAGATCAGACCTCCCAAATTTAAAGACCCAATCCAAAAATGGGCATCTGAAATGAACAGACATTTCTCAGAAAAAGAAGTAGAAATAGCAAATAAATCCATGAAAAAATGTTCAACATCACTGGTCATTCGAGAGATGCAAATGAAAACAACGCTGAGATCCCACCTCACTCCAGAAAGAATGGCTGCTATCATGAAATCAAGCAATAACAAATGCTGGCAGGGCTGTGGGGAAAGAGGAACCCTGCTCCACTGCTGGTGGGAGTGTAGACTGGTGCAAGCACTGTGGAAATCAGTATGGAGATACCTCAAAGAACTAGGACTGGAAGTCCCATTTGACCCTGCTATTCCACTGCTGGGGATCTTCCCCAAAGAATTAAAAGAATCATACCACAGTGATATATGTGCACCCATGTTCATAGCAGCACAGTTTGTAATAGCTAAAACTTGGAAACAGCCCAAATGCCCATCAACTGGAGACTGGATAAAGAAAATGTGGTTTTTTTTATAAAATGGAGTATTACTCAGCCATAAAAAATGAGAAATTAGAGACATTTATAGCTAAGTGGATGCACATTGAGGCAATACTCTTAAGTGAAATAAATAGGACACACATGTGTGAATACTGAATAGTTTCTCTGGTGTGAGAAACTGAAAGTGTAAATAAGGACTAAATGTATAATAGGCAATGTGAAATAGGAAGAAAAGGGGCAAACGGGAAGGAAGTGGGAGGGCTAAGGGAAAGGATAGAAGGGAATGGGATTAATAGGAGAAAATGGAAAAATAGGAACAAAATCTTTGTAAATAGGGAGGACTGGAGGGGTTGAAGGGAGGGCTGGGCAAGGGTGAAAAATAAGAACCAAGAGAGACTACGTAAAGGTGCAAATTTCCAATGATGAATGTCATTATATTGTATACCTAAAATGTACCAATGATTAGAATGAATAATCAATAATGTAAAATAGGAAGAAAAGGTCCAAAGGGGTAGGGGTTGTGGGAGGGGCAGGGGAAGGGAAAGAAGGGAAAGGAAAAAATGCTGAGAAATGGAAAAAATGCTGAGAAATGGAAAAAATGGAAATAAAGCCTTTGTAAATAGGGAAGGGTGGAGGGGGTGAAGGGAGGGCTAGGAATGGGGAAAAAATAAGAACCAAGATGCATTATATAAAGGTTCAATTCCCAATGAGAAAAAAACAAAAAAACCCAAAAAACCACAAATTGTTGGAACTTGTGCCTTTATCTTTTTTATATATTAATTTATATGACGTTTTTACATTGTTATAATAATTAGTTGAGTTCTCTTTTTATAAACATATAGACAGGAAGTATAATGAATGTTTACACGAAGATAGAGTTGAAATATTTCCAGGCTTGACTATGTAATTCTGGGCACATAGAACATGTTAAGTGTTTGTTGAATCAATTATTTATTTGCTTCTCCACTGAAGCAAAACAAAAATACAATATTGACTAGTATTAACAGCTTGTTAACCAAACTAATGATAATATTCAGTTGTATAAAAATTTTAACATTATGGTTCTTTTTGTGGTCTTGTATTTTGAAATAATACGGTGAGATGAGAATGTCATAGTGGTGTATAAAATTTAGTGGGAAGTTATGAAAGATATTAATTTTATTTATTATTCTAATAATAAAGTAATCATATTAAAATAAGAAATGCTAATGGAGAAAAGGTTTTTCTTTCGAGACATAGTCTCCCTATGTAGTCCAGGTTGGCCTTAATTGTCCTGCTTCAGTCTCCCAAGTGCTGATATTACAAGCATGCATCGCCATGCCTGGCTGAATAAAATATATTTTTACAAAGGTTTTTGAAGGACAAGAAATAGATATGTTTATAAATTCTGTTGTTACAAAAAATAATTTTTAAAACTTCATTTGTTCTACCATATCTAAATTAGAATCAGGCTACATATAAACTCATATATTTGAAGATTAATGTAAGCTATGAATTTTATTCTTTGATTTAGCCTAATTTTCATAGAGTTATACTTATGTCTAGTACAAATAATAAGATAATATGAGCCTGTTTAAAGGTATTCATAATATTATATTAATATTTAAAACACTTTTAGAAACAATGTTATTGAAGATAATTAATTCAATGATTTAACAAATAAATCTAGTCAAAATGGTATTTGAAAGAGATTAATATGCAGACAATTTTTACTTACTATAGTTTTCCTTATGATTTTTCAACTTCTTTATGATGCAAAAGCCATACAAGTTCGGTTGACATTGTACCTAGAATTTTGAATTTAGATCTTTTTGTCAACCTCAAAATATGTTGTGAGATTCTTTCAAGATGATAGGCAAGTGGCTGCCAGGGACAGTTTCCTGTCAGCTGCATGACCATGGGGGAAAGCAGTATTCTACAGTGCACTGTGTTGCCAGCATTTTTTGAATAGATATGAGCTATTTTGCCCATCTTTAGGATAATATATGTTCCAAACATGTTTAAGCCAGGCTAGGCTAAGCTGTGATGTTCAAAAGGTTAGATATGTTAAACACATTTTGAATATACCTTATTTTCAGTTTACAAAGTTTATTGGGATACATCCCCTTTTAAGTGTTTTGGAATGGATCTTCTCATGAGGGGATGATTTTATTTAAGATAAATTATATAACTGTTCAAAGTGTATAATTATAGTATCAGCTTATATCAGCAGGTGTCAGCTTATATTATCTTGTGTGTGATTTAGACTGTAAAATCTTGACGTTATTGGATGCTGACACTACCTGGTCCCTGAATCTGCTCAGCCTACCCCATCCTCCATCTCTGAGCTGAGCTAGATGTATTTTTGACAGGGCCAACAAGCATACTTTCCCTCTTCTTTTGTGTATCATACTGGAGCTGGAACAACCAAAATAAAGCACATATTCCAGAATTGCTTGCCAGTGAGATTCCAGTTCAGATCCTACCAACAAGAAGCACTTGCATAGCATGCAAAAGAGCCCTTACTGGCCTTCTGATAAGCCCCTTCAGCAGACAACAAATGTAAGGTTCTGTGTGGTTGCGAGCAGTTTCCTTCAATCCACTTGCTGATGGTGTGGGCCGCTGAAGTCCTGGCTGTGGTTTTTTAAAGCTACGGTTGCCTTCCTCAGCAGCTAATTCTCTATATTCTGTTAATTACTACAGGTGGTATGTACTTAAAGTGACTTCTGTATTTCTGAGAAAGAATGGACTATGGACTGTTCAATCCCAGTACAGTTGGATACCAGTATAATTGGATAACTCATGTACGATATCATTTTTTTAGTAATTAGTCATAATGACATCTTTAAATTTTTACCCAAATGGATAATTTAAATCAATTACAAAATAAACATCATAGTGCACTATTTGTGGAATATACATCATTATTATTGCATAAAATTTATTATTAACTATGATAATAATTTGTTATTTTAAAAATAATTACAAGAATCCTTTTGAGGGAAAAATATAGAAGCCTTACAGTTGAGCTTTTCCCTTATTTTATGCCTAGTCATGTGGTATTAACTTAAAGGGAATATTTGCTATGCTACTTCATACTTTTATTGTTATATTTAAGGAGTGAAATATGTTGTATATACATATATATCATAAAGTGATTGTTAGTTAACATATCTATCATCTCATATATTTATCTTTCTTTTTTATAGTAAGAATACCTGAAATCTACTTTCTTGACAAGTTTCCAGTATATAATGCAGTCTTAATAACTACAGTTCTTAGGATGGACATTAGATCTCTAAATGTATCTGCCTGACACAATCACCTCTTCCTACCTTTGACCTGTGTCCCTCTATACCTCTCTCCTTCTGATCCCCAGTAACCATGGTTCTACTCTCTCTTTCTATGGATTTGACTTTTTTTCATTCAGTGCATAATTGAATTCATACAGTACTTTTCTTTCTTTGTCTGGTCTATTTCACTTGACATGATGTCCTCTAGGTTTAAGGTCACAATTTTAATTTTTAAATTTTAATTTTTTTTAATTTTTATTTTTACTAGTACATGTTTGCAGTACACAAAGAATACATTCATCAAAGGGAGTTGGTACATGTACATAACACATCTTTATTCTTTTTTTCATCCCCTTCCACTCTCCTCCCTCCATGTCTTGGTTCCTTTCCCTTTTGCAAAAGATCTGTCTCCCTGACTACTTTGCTGTTGAAAGATTAATTTGAATCATTTGTAGGAAAACAGATGCACCTTGAGATCATAATATTAAGTGAAATCAGACACATGAGCTTAAACATCACATGGTTTCTCTTATATGAGAAAACCAAAATACCAAAAATTAAATGATCAAAATAAAAGATAGACAATAGGAAACAGTATGCCCTTGAAAAGCCTGAAGAGTATCAGATTGTGCATGTGTGTGCGTGTGTGTGTGTGTGTGTGTGTGTCTATTTTGTCCCTTGATGGACTCTCAGTTGTTTCCATACCTTGATCATTGTAAACAATCCTGCAAAGAACATGGCACTACAGAAATCCTTACAAAGTTATTTCTTTTGAGAATATACCCAGAAGAACAATTGCTATGTCATATTAGTTCTATTTATAGTTCCTTTAGGAACTGCCATATTGGTTTCCACAATGACTGCACCAATCTACATTCTCAACAACAGTGCACAAATGTTCTATTCTTTATACCCTTGCCAACTTAATTTTTGTCCTTTTGATAAAAGGTGTCCTCACAGGTTCATGAAGTACAATCTTACCGTAGATTTGACTTGCATTTCCCTGATGAGCAGTGATCTTGAACACCTTTTCACATACCTGTTGGCCATTTTTGTATCTTCTTTAGAGAAATATCTATTTAGACCCTGCACTTATTTTTAATTGGTTAGATTTTTAAATTGTATACATTCCTTATATATTTTTATATATTAACCATTTATCACATATATGGCTTAAAGTATTTCCTCCTACTTGATAGTCTGATTTTCCTATGATTGTTTTTTTCAGCAATAATCTCAGGAGGAACAGCCTAATGCATTAACTTTAATCTAGTTTTATTGTTTACTCTTCTTGCCCCAAATTTCTGTACATTGAACATTTAATTGAATGCATTAATCTTTTTTGCTATAATGTAGACGCTGTGCTTTTGGTTTAAGTGATTTTTGAATCCCAAAGCAGCAACATTAAAATCTTTCCCCCTTCCAAACTACACTCTTAGATGACCATTTATCAGGTGTATAATAGAGGATAGTGTGGGTTTTAGAAATTCCATTTGCTATGTGCTGTTTGTGATCTTTGCACAGAACTTTCATTTGTCATGGGATTTGCCTCTCAGCTGTGTTTAGATTTTAGGTCTTGAGAACAAGTCAATCCATATTCAGACACCTAATGATATAATTTATGCAGTGCAAAAGACTTGACTGCCCCCATCAACCTCTGTGTAGACAAGCCCTTTGAATAGAAATGGGCAACAATATAAAAAAAAGTTCCTCTTGGCAAACCTCAAAGTTTCATAAAAATCGTAGCTGTGTAATTTAGGCTTAAAGACAGCTGGCACAATGTCAGAATATCCCAGAATATTCATTTATCAGACATGAGCTTCAAATAACCAATGTCCCAATGTGTCTGTTGATTTGTTTTTAAATCCATTCAAAATAGCAATGTTAATGAATTTAAACACTAAATCCCATGAAAGGAAAAAATTTCAATATCTATGACCAAGAATCAAAAAATATCTTCCATAGGAGCTTGTTCCTAGCTATAAAGAAATCATAATTTATATTGTAAAAAATTACCTCCTACCACTGCATAAACTCAATATTGGTACAAATTGTGACTTAAAAAAAGAAATTATCCTGTATTCTTTTTAGTAATATAACTAAACATAAATAAAAGTGTATCAGGAAATCATCTAGCATTGTTTTTCTGTCAATATTCTCAGAGTTCATTAGAATAAGTACTAATTTTAAATTTTATTATTTTAAATCATCTTATTAAGATTTATCTTGCTTCTTTAAAAACTGAGTTGTCGAGGAATCATTTTGCTTGTGAAAGTCCCCAAAATGTTCCACTCTTAAACTGTTTTTTATCCTGCAATAAAGTTCAATTTTATTGTATTTATTAAATATTGTAACTTATTTTAATTTTATTTATTTTCTACTTATTAAAGAAATTTACATTATATCACTACTTTTTTTAAATGATTACAATCAGTGTCCTGAGTTGTTAATTTCAATAATTCTTTCATCTTTCCTTAAAGTAAGAAGAAAAAGATTTGTGAAAAAGTATTAGGCACTCTGAAGCTTAGTAAATCTTGCAAATATTTTATATCTTCAAATGCCTTAGTTGAGGGTTCACTTTTCATGAAGTAAGTTTTTCTGCCTATTAGATGAATTAGAACCCATACCAAAATCCACGTCATTTGGGCTAATAAGAGTCTTTATCAAAATTCATTGTAATTGAGATCTAGATACTCATCATAAAACTATGTCTGAAGTGTTAATTCTGATATAATTGATTAACTTGGAAATTATAGCAACTTAAAAATGTACATGAAAAATCTCTTGGCGTCATCAAAGATGACCTAACCAAATTATCTGACAGTGTGTATCTCTCAAATGGGCACTACATGAACGATTATTCATGAAGTGAATAATGGATTATCTAAGGGCATACCTCATAAACATAGAGTCTTAATGAATTTGCCCTGTAAAAGTCAATTAATAAAGAATTTAAGTGTTATGTCTCTTCTGCTGGCCCAAGATCCATCTCTGACAGTGAAGAATGAAAGGAACTTGTGATCTCGGCATTGTCCTGGAGCCTGACCTCTCCTGTAGTGTAAAAAGGGCATGGATAGGTCAAGTAACTCTTATACTAGGCTTTACAGACATCTTGACAGTGACCTACAAGAAATACATTTTCAGTACAATCTGCATACATGATAAAAATAAAATAATTCCTACCATTACTACAATTAATGCACACATATTTTTTCTATCCTTTCATCCTATTCTACCACATCTTTTTAAAATGCTGTGTTCTTATCTCTAATTTCATGGCACCCAATAGGTCATTGACCAAAATTTGAAAAATACTGTCCTGGACCATATCTGATATATTCATTGTCAAGAGTTAATTATAGAGGATGGGAGCAACTTAGAGGATGGAGATTCAGAACACCAGCAATAGAGGCTCCACCCATTACCTCAGAGTCAGAGCTGACAATGATGTTTACCCTACTTTCTGGGTCCTAATGGTTTAAAGAAGACTTGAATTTAACCCTGGCATGGACACATTTGCTCAGAGTTATCTTTGGCCCTTGCCTTCCCTTTGTTTCCCACATTCAATTGTTCACCACCTCCTCTGAAATATCTCTTGGGCGTTTCCTTTTCTTTCTATTCTTGTCATAATTCCAACTCAGGATCTCATCAACGCTCATCTAAATCATCACAGCAATCCCTGATTGCTCACGCATCTGTGACTGCTGTAAGAGGTGGAGGGAGAGGGGAGAAAGTGGAGGGTAAGGAGAAGTAAAAAGAATTAAGATGCTTTATGTACATGTACCAACTCCCCAAGATGAATATAGTTATTATGTACTGCAAATATGTACAGTACTAATAAAAATTTTACAAACAAAATTTGGGTTTATCATTACAAACCACTGTTTCAGCTACAAACTACTCCATAATGATGCTGTGCTTCCAAACATATGAGGCAAACAAAAGGGATCAATATTTGCAGAACATTTACTTTGTACGGGAATTGTGCTATACTGATTTCTACTTAATATCTTCTTTGATTCTGAAAGCTATCTTCTAATTTTTGGTCTCTCTTTATTAATTCAGAAAGAGACCATAAGAATTACAGTTCACTGAAAAACAATCACAACAGCCCACGTGTATTAATTTTTGTATTGTGGTTGCAACAAATTATAATAAACTTAGATAATAAATGCTACAGTTAAAAATATAAGCATAAATGTACCAAAGGTCAGAATTCTGCCATTGTGGTGCCACAATGCCCAGCATTGAGGATCTGCCAGGTGGAGACTCTAGAGAAGAATCGGTTCCTTCTCTTTCCAGGTTCTAGAGGCTGCCCACATTGAACAGCTTCTGACTGTCTTGCATCTTTAAATCCAGCAATCATGTCACTCTAACTCTCCTTCCATGGTCCTATCTCCTCTGATTCTTCTGCCTCCCTTTCATAATACTTGGAAGGATTATAAGGACCCTGTGATTATGTTAGATACACAGGGATGATCTAGGATAATCTGCTTGTCTTAAGATCCTAATTTATCACATTTGCAAAGACCTTTCTGCCCAATAATGCAACAACTACAGATCTCAGGGATTCAGACCTAATATCTCTAGGGGGTATTATTCAGCCTCCTACGTGGAATAAACATTCTTTTAAGTGTACATGGAATATTCATCTATATAGACCATATTCAGGCCTATAAAACTAATCTCCAGAAATATAAGAATTATAAGAATTCTCCAGAAATATAAGAATTACATAAAATATCTCTTTTGACCACAAAGGAATTAAAGTAGAACTCAATAACAAGAAAATAATTGGGAAAGTTTTCAAGCAATTGAAAATTATAGAGTACTAAGTTATTCTGTGATCAAAAATCAAAGCAAGCAATAGAAAATATTCTAAAAAGAGAAAAACAATGTAACAAAATTATGGAATATAAATGAAGTATTATGGTATATGATTATATATTTTATATATTGTAAATAAATGTCTAAAATCAGCATCTATATTTCCAATTTAAAATCAAACAGAAAAGATAGAAGAAAATTAAATTCAAAGAAGTAGTAGGAAAAAAATATTAAACTAAGATCAAAAATGAAATATTTTGTGACTCAAAAAGCCTATATTTGAGGATTTATTCTTAATAATCTAGAAATTTTTCTACCCTTGGCTGAAATAAAAAAATCTTACCAAAATTTATGTGAGATTTTACTAGTTGAGACTTTACCAAAGTTTGTTATAAATGAGGTCTAGACTACATGTAATAAAACTATGTAACTTACCTATAATAGCCAAAGAAATTTTAAAAATAAAAAAATTAACTTAGAAGAGGTAAGCTATCTGATTTTAAGACACAATATAAATTTATAGCAATCAATAAAGGCTGGTAGTGACATATGGATATATACAAAGGATAGAGATAGAATTAATGGAACAGAATAGATTTCAGAGTAAAATGTGTGGGGTATGTGTGGACATTTTTAATTTTCAACAAAAGATGCAAGACATTTTAATGTGGAAGAGAATGTCCTTTCAATAAGTGGTGTTACAAAAAAAATGAACCTAGATCCTTGCTTAGCACTTCACATAAAAATTAATTCACAATGAATCACAGACCTATAAAACTTCTAGATAAAAAAATAAGTACAAGATTCTGGTGACTGTAAAATAGGCAAAGATTTCTTAGATAGGATGCATAATCACAAAGAAAATGTTGATAAATTAAATTTATATAAAACTTTAAAGTGTCTACTCTGGAAAAAAATTGTTAAATAAATGAAACACAAGCCATAGAATAGGAAAAAATTTGATCTTCAATACATATATTATGACTAAGATTGTCAGACACAACAAAATAAAAGCAAAGGAGACCACTTAAAGTGGAATTTTAGATAAACACCAGATGGTTTTTCAATATGTTTTCCCCTTGTCCCATTTGGTACATATATATTGACACATTATTGTTTATCTAAAAGTCAAATTTAACTAGATGCCCCATATTTTATCTGGCAATCCTGCTTATAAGCAATATAGATTGAATTCTTTATATAACTCTATATAATAAGACAAACGACCCAACAGACATTGGGATAATGGATATGACACAAATTCTGTGGTTATATGCTGTCTGTGGAGATAGTTTGAAAAACAACTTTGCCATTTTTTATAAAGTTAAAAGGATTACATGACTTGAATTTCACTATTTTCCCAAGAGAAAAGAAAAATATATATATATAGAGAGAGAGACTTGTAGACAAATGTTGACGGCTCCTTTATTCATAAGTGTCAAAAGCTAGAAACAACCCAATGTCCATTAAGCAGAGGAGCAGGTATGCAGATCATAGCATATGGATACAATTAAATACCAAAAAAAAAAAAAAAGAAAAGAAAGTACTCACACCAGAATGGAAAAAATCTCAAAAAGAGACTGTGTAAAAGCAACCAAACATGAAAGCATATCAACTATATTGTGTTGTTTATATTAACCACCCTCGAATAAAACAAGTGAATGTAAGAGGACAGAAAGCAGATATAAGTGGCTTATCTAGGGCAGAAATAGGGATGGGAGTTGAGAGGAAGAGCCAGTGGTAAGAATAAAAAGGAAGAAGTACAGCAGAAGTTTGTGGAGTTGTGGATTGGCTTAATATTTTGATTGTGGCAATAGTCACACAATTATTCAAATGTGTCAAAACTCATCAAAGTGTACATTAAAATAGGCATATATCTTATTCTTTGTAAGTGGTACCATAATGAAGATGAAAGAAGGAAATACTTCATAAGTTATAATAATCATGGAAAGAAATGGGTATGTTTCAAATCAGTGGAAAAATTGATTTAGGCAAAGAAAAAAAGAAAAGGTAAACAAAATGTATGAAACAGTGTCATAAAAATAAGTCTTTATAATGTGATAAACTAGTTAATCAAATAGCATTTGACTTAACAGGCATATCTGATAAAGTGAGCCATTTCCTTTCATTGCTGTAATTTGGATCTGAAATGTCCCAAAAAAGATCCATGTGCTGAAGGATTGGTCTACACCCTGGAACACTACTGGAACACTGAGAAACCTTTGGGAGTTAGAACCTAGTGGATAAAAGTTAGACACTGGGGCCATGCCTTTGAAAGGGATATTATTTCTTCTTCTCTATTTCCTGCTGCCGTGAAGTGTACTACATGCTTCCTGTACTACATGCTCCCACCATGATAAGCTGGGCTTCCACAGGCCCAAAGCAGTGAAATGATTAATCAAAACAAACCTTTCCTCTTTTAAGTTTATGTATCTTAGGTACTTTGTCAGAGGAATGTAAAACTGACAAATAGAAAATTGGTGCTGAAAGTAAGGCTGTTGCTGTGACTATATAGGACATTGTGATTTAGAAGCCTTCAGAACTATGAGAAGAATTAGGAACAGAGCTTAGCAGACTATTCTGATGAGAACTCAGAATGCTGACCAGGAATGAAGTCAGTGCAGTTTATGCTAATGACAATTCAGATGAAAATTCTATACGAAGAGTAGGACTAGAGGGCACTCATTATTCCTTGGCAAAACAAAACAGACAACAACAACAACAAAACTTGACTGTATTATCTGTGCCCTGAGATCAAAGGCTCTCCTTTTTGAGAAGAGAATCTCAGGGCATTTGCCACCCATGTTCAGCTGTCAAGACAGAGGCCACTGAAGCTGTGGTTCAGGCATGTCCTGGTACAGCTTGTGGCTGCAGATCTTGGCCTCATCCATGTGGTGCTGGTTTTTCAGGTTTTCAGTTATGGGGTCATGGAGGCTTCCACTGAGTTTTCAAAGGAAAGCCTAGAAGGGCAGGCAGTATGTGGCCGAATTGGAGTCTCTGTAATTAGCCCCTGACAAGGTGATATGTGAGGCCATAAGAGTGAAGCCAAAGCAGCAGTAAAGACCCAAGACAGTGACAAATGCCAAGAACATGGAACACCTGCTGAGGGAAGCTGTAGGCAGTGAGCAGAGCTAGCTCAAGAGAGTGGCCATATGGGCTGCAACCATCAAGGCCATAAGGACAGGGCTGTTGAAGCCCTATGAGCTCATATCATGCACTGTGTGCTCCTCATGCTGGACGTGAAGCTATAGGATTTAATGTTTGTCCTGCTGGGTTTTGGTATTACTTTGGTCTGAGTCCTTCTTATTACTTTCCTATTCCACCCTTTAGGAATGAGAATTTTTACCTTATGACACTGTACCTTGAAAGTAGGCAAATTGTTTTTTGATTTCTCACAGAAGCTCCTTATTGAATTTTCTTGAGTCTCAGAATAGACTTTGGAATCAGACTTATGAGCAGCACTGGAGCAGTTAAGACTTTGGGAATTCTTGAAGAAGGACTGAGTGTGTTTTGCATTATGAAATGGACATGAGCCTTCAGGGGACCAGGAAAAGAATACCATAGTTTGGATAAGTGTTCCCCCTAAGGTCTATGGGTTAAAGTCTTGGTGCCTGCCTATGGTGCTAGAAGTATGGTGTAATCTTCAAGAGGGCCTTCTGAGAGGAAGTTAGCTCATTGTGAGCATGCTCTTGAAGAAGTAATTGTGACCCAGGCCCTTTCCTGTGTAGCCACCATGAGACAAGCAGGTTTGGTCCACAGTATACTCCCTGCCATGATGTACTGCCTCACCATGGACACAAATGAAACAAGATCAAGCACCATAGAACTGAAACTTCTGAGACCATGAGCCAGAATAAACCTTTCCTCTTTTTAGGTTGATTTATTTCAGGTATTTTGGTTGTGTTTTTGTTTTTCAAGACAGGGTCTCACTATATAGTTCAGGGTGCTTTTAAACTCACTATGGAGCCCAGGCTGGCCTTGAACTCACAGCCATCCTCCTGCCCCAGCCTCCTGAGTGCTGGGATTACAAGCATGTGCCACCGTGCCAGCATATTTCAGGTACTTTTTACAGATAGGGACAGATAAGTAATATATCTTCTAAGCTGTTTCATTCTTCCTTATATCAAGTCTCAGTTAAAACCTGTCAGCTTTTGTGCACTTGTAAGTACCTTCAGGCTGTTGATAGTGAATATATTTTTTTCAGAGTTTACACTGGTTTTCTATAAAAGGACAAGACCCAGTAGAAGCTTAATCAGCCATTTTAGGAGCAGAAATCTGGTAAGGGACTGTGTATAAAGAAGCACCACAATCCCCTCCCCATGAGATTTGAATGTTGGTAGCAGTAATGATCACCTGTATATGACAATTTTATTTAGCAAATAAGAAATTTTCCAAAAGATGATGACATAATCAATAACAATGAGGGTGGAGCAGTACTTGAAGAGTCTGGTCCTCAGAAATTGGGAGGCAGTGTTTTGATAAATAATATTAGTGGGAGAATACCTTAACAGAGACTATGATAAGAAGCCCAAATAGAATTTATACCATTTCAGTGTAGATTGTTCATGCAAATGAAAGCAATCATATTTTTATAGATGAGCTGAAATATTTTATTTATAAAAGTAAGAAATTTCTACTTACATTACAGAAGAATAAGAGGAATAAAGTTAATGCCAACGTGGACAACTATAAACTTAAATAAATATTCATTATGTAGCATTGCTCCTTTCAACACTGATATAATGTTCTAAAACATTTCAGACCCTTAGCACTTAACATTTACCTGGCTTATAAACTGAATTTGACATCACATTTTCCTGCTGGAAATGTTTTATTATAAAAATATTAGAATTAGACTCAAATATTTACATGTTCAATTAAGGAGGCAGAATTTTGATATGCTAAAAATAGTTAAATGGGTGAAGATATCATAAAATGTCTGCTCATCCTGCATGTGAGGAAGCAAGTGCCACTTCCAGATGTACAGATGTGCCATTCTTCAACTTCAAGACCCTATAAAAATGTGGAAGTATAGAGCATATAATGTTATAGGGATGTTTAATATAAACACTGAGGCAGAGTGTTTGAGCATTAAAAAATTCAGCTAACTTTTCCTTGAACTTATTACCTTATAAATCTAAAACAAATCTAGAACCTTGATATAAGCATAGACAGTTTAATATTATAAAGTGGAACAATGATGTAACAGTGGAAGTAGCTAAAAGAACTATTAACCTCACAAATTTTAGGAAAAGCAAAATATCTCAGCATCTTGGCTTAGCAGTCAAATGGTCATTCTGAACCATAAAATTACTGGTATAGAGCGATATGGGTCACCTGCCACATTTATTAAAATACATTGAAAAGAAGGAAGGGAAGAAAAGTAAAATTATTCTGGAAATAATAGATGAGAAGCAGAAATCCGCATATCATCATCATAAATTGAAGAGTGAAAAATTAGGAAATGGAAACATGATAGAGCAATGGAGAAAGAGTGGCAAAGCATTTTGGCATTCCAGCATTATTTGAAGGTGTTAAGAGATCAGATTTCTATTTTTTTTTTTGGTACTAGGGTTTGAACTCAGGAACTTGTGCTTGTGAGGCAGGAACCAGAACCACTGAGCTAAATCCCCAGCCCAAGATTTCTAATTCTTAAAACTAACCCATATTCTGCACTAGCCTGATATCAAATCTGAAAATGAAGGATAATGACAGTAAGTAAAATTGCTTTCTTACAGTAATAATTAGAGATATATGAAAAAGATAGTAGAAAGCAAATAGAAGAAAGAAAAATGAGATGTAAGAAAGAATTTGTGCATGCCTGAGAGCCACTGCTTTTCACAGGGCATTTTTATTATTATTCCTATATTACATTGCAATTTATCCATCCAGTAAATAAATTCATATTAAGCATCTATTGTTTGATAAGTCCTAAGGATCAATAACCTATGAAGAATTTCTCTTCTCTTGAAACTTAGATGTCATTGAGAGATGCAGGGAAGCAAATATCCAATTCAGTACTACATGATGCCAGAGAGGGCAACTGCCCTAATTCATGGAGGCACATAGGAGGAGCGCTCAAGTCAGACTGAGGAGACATTTCCACAATGATACTTAAAGGAATTGTGCTTTAGGAACATAAGAAAGAATGCCAAAGACCTGGATCATAAAGACTACACATGAGGATAACAGAACATGAGACAATGGGAGAGGAAGCAAGGCTCAGCAAGGAGTCTTGTACATCAAGTCATGGAAACTTGCGTTTGTCTTAAGAATAGTGGAGTGTAGAAGAAGAATGATTAGGATTTCATTTTAGAAAGATCACAGTATAGAGAATCAATACAAGAGAAAAGGCTTGGAAGGGAGACCAGTGGCTATACCAAAGTTAGGAGCAGTAGGGATATAGAGTGGTAGACAGATTTGAGACATACATAGACATAGAAACAATAAAGTTTAGTGATTAATCAAGTAGTACGAGTTTGGAAGAAGGATATGTAAAGAATAGTGCTGAAATGCTGTTTGGATTAGAAGTTAAACATTGCACTGTTCACTCAGAAACAAAAGAAGGAAAAGTTCGAAATAAGGAACTAGAGATAATGAAATCACTTTCATTCGAGGCATCTGTGGGATATCAAAGTGAAGCTATAGTGATGGATGTGAGAGACAGAGAGAAAAAGAGAGAGAAAAAACTATAGTTAAGATATGGTTTGCCCGGCTGGAGTCTTGATCCCCAGTGTGGCAATGTTGAGGTGCAGGAATCTTTAAGAGGCAACACCTAGTGAACGGTAACTGAATTACAAGGGCTCAACACTCATGAATAGATTAATGTCTTGAAGAAATCAAAACTAGCAGGAGTAGATTAATTCCTGTGAGGGAAGTGAATAGATTGAAGGGCTAGAAGCGTAATTCTGTGGTAGATCACATCCGTAGTATGCACAAAGCACTGAGTTCAAATCCCAGTACAGAAAATTAAAATCTAGCCTGTTCCTTTTCTGGCTCTTGCTTTCTGTCTTGCCATGTGATCTCTTCTGCATGAATAGTTCCTTTTCCACTTTTCCGCCCTGTTGTGCCATAAGAAAGGGTCCCTAGCCAGGACGTTATTGCCATGCTGTTTGAACTTTTCAGCCATCAGAATCATGAACCAAATAAACCTCTTCACTTTGCAAGTTGTCAAGCTTCAAGTATTTTCTTATAACTACTCTCAAAGGACTGAGATAGATGGCTGAAGCTATGGGAATAGAAGAAATCTACCAGAAATGACAAGACAGGGAGAAAAGGGAGCCAAAATAGATTTTTAATGTAATATTACATCTTAGAGACAAGAATAAATTACATCTAAGACATGAGGAAAGGGAGGTGATCTGGAAAAGAGAGCAAAAAAAAAAAAACCAAAAAAAAAAACACAGAGTGGAAGAGAACCAGAAAAGTTCATGGAAGCCAAAGGAGGAGAATCTTATGGGAACAAAGATGTGTCCAACAGCACTGAATGTTGGTGAGAGGAAAACCAAAATCTAGACTATAAAATATCCATTAAATTTAATGACGTATGCACAAATAATAGCTGTCCTGTGTTGGAGAGCAGCAAATTCCTCCTTTACAGAGAGGAAGTAAACTTTTTAATGCTTCCCTATGACTCACCAGCTCTCTGGAATTGCTCAGTCTTCTCAGAGACTCCAGCTTCAAATATCCTTCCCTCATAGATGTACTTACAAATCCTAGCATGCAGGTACACCCGCTCAATCTTCCATCTCCAGCACTTTCAACAGCCCCATCTATGACTTTAATAACCAGATTTTTAAAAAGTCCTCCATTTGTCAGCTGTCTTTCCTCTTTGTTCTCCTCCTCCGATTCTGTTTTTCAATGAGATTCAATACTAGAGACTATGTTAGTTACTTTTCTCTACCAAACACCCAAAGTTAGAGGGGAAAGGGTTTATTTAGCTCACAGTTTGTAGGGATTTCCGTCCATTAACAACAGCTGGCTCCAAGGCAGAGTAGCACATAGCAGAGGGGCAATAGTTCATGGCGGTGGAAGACAGCAAAAGTAACAAGGGAATTTAACAGTATCTTTCTGCCCTTTTAATTTTATTCATACTACATAGGGCGGGTAGCACTCACACCCTTAATCCTAGTGCCCTTGAGCCTGGCGTTGCATCATGAATCAATTCCAGTGTACACACTCTAGATCCAGCCACCTCTGAAAAAGCCTCACCTATGGCCACATGAGGCTTTGGGGGGACATTTGATGCAAACCATAAGAGAGTATTACAGGTTTGAAAACATGAACCTCCATAAGCAGAAGAATTCAGTAGGCATTAAGCAGAAAGCACAGTGTTGGGACACTGCTCCTATGGTCTACTACAACTCATTTTTATATTATTCCAAAAACGTGTCCTATAATATTCCTCTAATATTTCCTAAATGCCTAAAGCATTTTTATGTCTAAAGGCATGTCCTGTAATATTCTCTCCATCATGGACTTGATTTAAAGGCCTAACTCATATCATGGCTTACATTTTTAGGCTATTTTCATTCTATTAATTGACTTTTAGTGAAGTGCTATTTAATATAACACTTTAAAGATCTCAAATATACATAGTGAACTTTTAGAACTCTAGTACTAGTACTAGGGAACTCAACAAATACCTATCAAAATACCAATGATACTTTTTTCAGCTAAAGAAAAGTTCACCCTAAAATTGATATGGAATCTCAAGGAACCTGTTATGGCCTGTATTTAAATGCGGCCTCAAAACTTCATGCGCTCCTAGGTGGGGGTTTTCAGATCTGACTTGATCTAGGGTATATGATACTAGGATTAAGGGTAGGAGGTACTAAATTAGTCCACTGATTGGTTTAGCATAATTCTGGATGTGGGTATTGGGAAGCCCCACCCTGTGCATGGGTGGCTCCACCCAAAAGTCTTGTAGACTGAATGACATAAAAGGACAAAAGAGGCTTGTGTCACTGCTGCTGCTTTCTGCCTGCCATGCCATGGGCTGTTTCTCTTCTGGCATGTTGCCCTGCCTTGGAGCCAGATGACTAAAGACTAAAAATTCTACAAACTGTGAGCCAAAATAAACCTTTCCTCTTTTAACTTGTGGGTGTTGGGTATTTTGTCCCAGCAACAGAGAAGTAAGACAGGACCCAAAATATCGAAAACAATTTTGAGAAAAGAAGGACAAAGTTGGAGGACTAGCACCTCCTGTTTTCAAAACACATTACAAAACTAATCAAATTCTGTGGTACTGGCATAAAGATAGAGATATAGAACAATGTGGTAAAGTGGAAATCCCCAAAATAAATCTTATCATATATGACTGAAATTTGTTTGACAAAGTTACCAAGACCACCGGATAGAGAAAAGACCATCTCTTCAATAAATGATTTTGGGAAAACTGGATATCCACATGCAAAAGATAAAACTAGATCTTTATCTCACAACTTACACAAAAATTAGCACAGAATAGTTTATGACATAGACTCAAAACTATAAAACTTCTAGAAAAATACATAGGGAGAAAACTTTGTGACACTGGATTCAGCAATGATTTATTGAATATGACACCAAAAGCACAGATAAAAACCAACAAGTTGGAATGCATCAAATTTTTTAAAATTGTGACTCAAAGGATAAAATCAATGAAGTGAAAATGTAACCTGCAGAATAAGGAAAAGTATTTGCAAGTATTTGTATATCTTGTGAGAGGTTAATATCCAGAATATATAAAGAACTCCTTCAGCTGTGGAAAAGAAAGTCCATTAGATTATAGTATGATGAATATAATTTAACAGAATCATCAAGACCAATGGTTAAATCATAATTCTGCCATTTACCAGCTAAGTCAACTGCTATAATTTGGATAAGTGTCTCCAAAGGCTCATGTGTTAAATGCATGGTCCCTAGTCTGTGGCTCTACTGGGAGGCAGTGAAACCTTTAAGAGTTGGGGCCTACTGATAGGAAGTTAGGTCTTTGGGGGACATGCCCTTGAAAGAGATATTTATTCCCCAGCTCCTTTCTTTCTCTTTGCTTTGTGGCCACCATGTGTTGAACAGCTTTGCTCCACTAGGCACTGCTCACCCTGTCATGTTCTGCTTCATCATCTACCCAAAGGGAATGGGGCCAAGCAAATATACACTGAAATATCTGAACCTATGAACCAAAATAAACCTTTCCTTTTTTATGTTGATTTTCTCAGGTATTTTGTCATCGTGACGAAAATTTACTGAAACATGGGCTTAAGTAAGTTAAAGCCACTGATCCTTCATCTGTAAAATGTGCCAATACCAATAATACAGATTTGTTAACAGAATTAAATAAAATAAAATGTGTGATAATTTTTGACCCCTCAGTGCTCAATAAATTTGTTTCCTTCCAAAGGTGTTTCCTTTCCTTCCTCCAATGCTAGAAGATGTTGGTTAAAAGGTACAAATCTTCAGCTAGACTTGATGAATATTTTCTGAAGATCAATTTTAAAACATATTGGCTATAGTTAATAATAATGTTTTCACTATTTAAAAATTGCAAAGACAGTAGATTTTTACATGTTTTCATCACAAAAAAGTGATAAAGATGGGAAGTGATGCATATGTTATTAGTCTTAATTATTTCACAGTATACACCTATAGAAAAACATCATATTGTACACCATATTCAATTTTTTGTATTTTTAAAAACATTTTAAAAGAATTATTCTATTTACAATTAAATTTACTATCATTTTATTTATTTTAGGGGGGTACCAGGGATCAAACTTGAGACCTTGTGCTTGCAAGGCAGGCAACATACTATCATTTTAAGACTAGGAATAACTAGTTTATTTGTGACTCTATTCTTAACAGAAAACTGTTGCTTCATCTGTGAAAATTCATTGTGCTGAAAATTCAGTTTTACCTCAAACAGATTTTACACCTTATCCAGCTTTGCCTCTTTTATATACGGGAATGCAATTTTCACAAGAAGAAGATTTTATTCCCAGAACTTTTGGGACACTCTTGGCCTATGGTTTCATCAGCAAATATTTGTCAAATGAATAAAAAAGCATTAAAATGAATATATATACTTCAAATTGATTTCTAAAATGACAGGCAATTTGCATTTTGAATAACAATTTGAATTGACTGTTAATATAAGTTTAGTTCAAAGCTTTTTCTACTTTTGTGGAAAGATGGCATAGCAATATTTTAAAAGTGGAATCTGGAGCCAGAATATCCAGGTTCAAACCCTAACCCCCACCCCCACTTTCTTGCTGTGTAATTTTAGAGCAATCATTTGACCTCTCTGCACCCCAGCTTCTTACTCTGTGGAACAAGATAACAATAATTACAGCTACCTCATAGGTTGGCTGTGAGGATTAGATGAGTTTATAAATGTAAAATCACTTGAGACAGTACCTGGATATAAGTGAGAAATACATAAATTGTCATAGTTATTATTACTATTGAAATTTACTAAGTTTAAGGTCTCTACACCTGTCCAGCCTGAGAAATCAGTGGGATAGTTTAAATGTAAAATCTCCCTCCAAAAGTTTCACATGTTCAGCTATGAGACTTTTAGAAGATACTTGGAGCGAAGTAGAGCTAAACTCATCAGTGGGTCAATCCACTGATGAGTCCATAACTGAATGTCTGTAAGGAAATAGGAACCAGTGGGCGGATGTGGGTCACTGAGGGGTGTGCCTTTGGAGGATATAGATCTTCCTGTGGCTCTCCTTATGTGCTCTATGCTTCCTGGATCCCTGAAGGAGCTTTCCTCTGTCATGTGTTTCTGTCATGCCATTTGTGCCTTGGAGCCAGCCATCCATGAACTGAACTCTCTGAGGCCATAAGCCTTAATTTGCAGATATCAGGTATTTCGTCTCAGCAATAGAAAGGTAACTTCGTTATGTTAAGTGAATTAGGAAAATATCACCAGCACTAGATATCATGTCCTTTCCTTCTGTGGGAAACCAGTAGAGAATGGGCTCATTTTTCCTATGCTTAACAGGATGATATTTTAATGTATAGTTGAAGGTAAATTTTATTGCACTATTTTATTTAATGTGCTTGAATAAGAATGTTATGACTTAATCAGTAGACATAAAATGACTAGGTGTTATATATTATATAATATGAAAGATCCACATAATAAGAGAAGAAAGAATGTGAAAAAATAAATGTTATCCCACTGTCATTGGCAAGAATCTTGGCATTTTCCATTTTACCCAATGGGTCTGATTAACTTATATTTTCACTCTATAAGAAAGTAGAATATAGAACTTTGTCTTCTCTTAAAGATACTACATCCCTGTTAGGAAATCACTGGAAAAGCAGTCTAAGGACATCTGTTAAGTTTGTGATGGTTTTAAGACAACTTTTAAAAAACACCTTGTTTCATACATTTAGGTGATGGCTCTCATGGTTCCCTTGAGCCTTTATTCAGATTATTCCTGAAATGTTCCTTGGCAACTGTTTCTTTAAGTAGCTGAGGAAATATGAGCATGCACAGGTATAAGAGTGGGCATGTGCACTTTATGTTTGTCCACAGCAGGAGAAGTGTCTTTCATGGGAGATATAATACCTGACCACAGTTAGTTGAGAGTAGAGGAGCCTAATCAAGGACTCTTAGTTGCACCAAATCAACAATAACAAACTGATTTCTATAGTGTATCAAAAGTCAGCACTCAATGAGTTTGTGCTGTGATCATGCAGGATAATGCTAGCCCCTTCAGTTGCCACTACACTGAAGGTGGTCTCCACATGGGGGCGGTCATCCACATGGTCAGATCTCGGACCCTGAGGAAGCTGTCCTTACCATGCCTCCCGCTGAAATCTCCCTAAGGTCTGAAGCATCTATACCTGTCAGGCCATCATTCCTGTGGGTTATCATCACCCTTTTTGTCACTTTTTATCCCTTCCTTTCATAAAAGGCTAATTGATCTTGATCCTTCAAACCGAGTATTTGCAGGTAAGAAGAAAACAGGTGAAGAAATACAAGCCTGACCTGAGTGTTGTCAGAACTGAACTCTATGTGTTATGAATCTGTGGACTGACTTTTTCCACCAAACTCTTGGGTAATTCTAAATAATCTTTGCCTAGTTCACAACAGTACTTAGGACCAGATATAGCCATTCTTAATTTAGACAAAATAAAGCCATATGATATTTTTCTTTCAAAATTTACCAGTCTACATTTTAAAATATTTTTTTAAGTTATTACATTTTTTTTCTGAACCAGTGAGTATAGGCAAGTATGTCAGGGAATTCAGTCACCTAGCCAAAATTTTCTCTAACATACTGATCTTATTCATTTGTTTGAGCCAGTAAAAAGAAATCAGGTCCTGCTCTCTCCCAGATTCTCTGGAGCTGAGAGGCAGAAAGTGAAAAGAGAGACTACAGCCTGGCAGAGATCAATAGCTTTGTGAAGAAAAAAGAGATTTGGTGAATAATTTTCATCTTTTCTAAGAAAAAGATTTAGTCCAGTGAGCCATAGCTTCAGATGTAGAGGTTGCCTTTGTAAGAGTCACTTTTGAGGGTAGAACAAAAACTACTCCTTAACTCTGGTAGCAGCAGGAAGAGGAGCCCTTTCCCAAGAGAATTTACTTGTCCATTAGTAGGCTTCAGCCTGGAAGCTCACAGTGAAAAGAACTAAGTAAGGGTTACATGATAGCTAGAACTCCTGCCACAATTCTCACACGGGCAGGCACAGCTTAATTACCACCAGAGCTGCTCCTACGCTGCCTGTGAGGTAATAGGGAAAGAGCAAATGGAAGGGGGAGGGAGAGACGTGTAACATGATCTATTATTTTACAATTAACTGGAGACTCACCCTGTCCACTGTCAACATTCACACAGTGCACACACACACAAACACACACACAAACGCACTCCACAGCTGAATCTCCAGAAACCCTAAATACATTTTGCTTCTGGCTTTTACCTTCAGGAGGCCAAATGCTCCTTCTCTAGGGGAGCAAACCCCACTTCTGACTCCCAAGGACACAAGATTCCTCTCTCACCTGAGGAAAAAATCAGGTAGAAATTTCATTGGTAGTGGTTCCTCTTCCATCATTGCTTTGTGATATTGGTCTAATAGCATGAACTTCATCAGGCAGTTTAAATATAAATGATTATAAATTTTAGTATTATGTGACTAAGTATATTTGATTTTAATTACGGCTACTACTTGGTCCAACCTCCTAGAATAAACACTGTTGGGAATCCATTATAAATTTTGCCAGGAAGTAAGCCCAATAGTTACTAGTTGGTCCATGGTAATTAATTAAGTAAAAAACACATTGCTAAAAAAAAATCTCAAGTAAGTTAGCATTGTTTGTGTATTTTAGACCATCACTATGAAATGTAAGTGTTGTAAAAAGAAAATACAATGTATCATCATTATTTGTACATCTCTATTAGAAAATTCAAAAGTATATTTGAAAAATTATTAGAATGAATAGATTTCAGAAAGGTGAACGATTGTGCGCAAAATATACAATGAAAATAATATTAATACTCTTTACAGGTAATTGCAGAAAGAACATTTATGTGGAAAAGATTTCTACTAATAATAACAAAATATTAAATTACTTGTATTTTTTTTTAAATATGAAGGAGCTACATTAAGAAAGTGATACGTCAAAGAATTGAATAAATGAAATGAGATCCCATGTTACTGATTGCAGAGATTATTTTACATACTTATTTTCTTATGATTACTTTTCAAATTTAATTTAACTTTACACCCTAACTTCAACAGAGTCAGGATCCTTTAGGAGAAGCCGGATCTCCTCCAGGTAAATCTAAAAGTGTATCTGCTTCTAGTGTTGGAGAAAATAAAAGAGGATCCAGCAAGTCCAACCAAGCGAGCTAGCAGATGTGTGACAACATGTCTAAGACACAACCAGGCTGGTGACCTTGAACCAAACTTCTGACTAGATCAGGCATGCATTCCCTGCTTTACTTCCATCTTCCAAATCTCATACAGAATATCTCTTTTGGATTGGCAGAACATGAAACTCTGCAGGAAGTAGAATCCTGTGAAATGTACTTGCAAATTGTGAAGATGATACAATATTAATGGACTATAATCATAAAGTACACATTTTTAAAAAGCATTAATTCAAAGAAATATGAAGATATAGAAAATTTTCCAAGAATAATGCCAATGGCAAAAAAAGGATGGTCTGAGAGATGGACTTCATAAAAGTTCTAAAGTCTCTTTCTGAAAAAAAATATGTAAGGAAACAAAAAGAAAAAATTTTGAGGAAAATATTTTCAATATAGTATTAGGCACAGGGCCGGGGATTTAGCTCAGTGGTTCAGGTGCCTACCTCACAAGTGCAAGGTCCTGAGTTCGATCCCCGGTACCAAAAAAACCCTCATATATATATAGTATTAGGCACATAGTTGATCTTTTCAATACATTAAAAAGCTTTCCTAATCAATAAAAAGTGAAAACTTGATATTTTAAATGTATAAATTATAAGAACTGTTAATTCACAATACAAGACAAAGAAATCAAATGGCCCAAACATACTTTTAAGTGTAAAAGCCCACTGAAATGAAATGCAAAATGCCTTTTCCCAAATTTTGGGTAAAGGTGTAAAAAATATATATATATATATTCTGATTTAAAGAGAACACTGAGAAGTCAATAGTTCAATATTTTTTCACACTTTGATCCAGATTTTTAAAATTGTATTAATTTACCCAGAAAAAATAATAATTGCATATACCTGGAAAAAGTAAGTAACTAATAAATATTTTTGAGTGAATCTATAAAATTATTTTTGATATAAGGATATTTATGATATTTATAACAGCAAAAGAAAAATAGAAAAATCTGAAATGTCTCAAAACAAGCTGCTAGTTTATTTGTTAGCAAATAAACTTATTTTTATATAATGAAATATGACACTGTGCAGCCATTGAAAATTTGTTATTCAAAGTGTGGAACTATATATATTATATATCAAGAAATGAAAAATAAACAACTTGAAAACATTTTATCTTATTTTTGTAAAAATATTATATTTCTACACATATATCTCACATATACATACATAAAAGCAATGGAAGAATCTACATTGAATTATTAGAATAATTACTGTTGCTTTCATCTTTAATATATATTACTGATGTAGTGTAATGAAGCAATGAGTTATTTTTAAGTGCTGTTGAAATCTTGAACACATAATAAAACTTTCTTTCTCCCCTTTCTTCCTTTTCTAAAATGTCTGTCCATTTACTGGGGCTGTGAGGCTTAAAAACAGTGAAGAAAGATGCATTGAGCTGGAATGACAGGGAACTTTTCCTAGGGGAGATGGGGGTAGCAGTTTGAAGGGAAGTTCAGGAGCAGTTAGGTGGGTTTGCAAAATAGGTACAGTCATATGTGTTTAGCATAAAGTTAAAACGTAAGTTGGGACTAAAAAAAATAGCATAGGCTTTTCCATCCTCATAAGGAGCCTGAATTTCTTCATAAAAATTTTTTTTTTGTACCGGGGATTGAACTTGATCCTTGCACTTGTGAGGCAGGTGTCAGAACCACTGAGCTAAACCCCTAGCCTATATAGATATTTCTTAGCTCCACATCAATGCTTCAAATGGAGCAAGGCCTGCGGAATGTCTTTGACCTTCATTTATGTGCCTTGGAGTCCTGCAACGGACTCTGCGCCTGGGATTCTCATACAGTTGTACACACTTGATGGTCATAGAGGTTGAGCTGGGTGATTCTCATAAAACCTTTTTAGTATGTTTTCTGCCTACAGAAATCATTTTTGAAGATCGATATTACTAATCTAGGTCTGAGAAGAGGACTACAATATGACAAATCTCTTTATTCTGGCTAACGTTACTGGTATATGAATGAGAACTAACACTTTTTTTCATTCTACATCTTATAAGATATTCTCCTCTGGAATCTGAACATGTCACATTCTCAAGGGCAGACACCTAATGTCACCTTATTGCCATGACACTGCTACAGCTCCAAATCCCTGGAAATCCATCTCTGTCAGTTTCTGTATATACTCCCTTAAAGCCACTCTTCTAATTCTATGAACTTTTGTCTAAATATACATACAGTTTGTCTATATTGACTAAAACGATTAGTTACTTAAGGCAAAAAAAAAGGATTTGTTCTGCCTTGTTATGCCCATTTTTATGCAGTCCATTGGTGCAATTAAAATAGTTTAAAATTTTTGTACCTACCTTTTTTTTTATTCATTAAGTTTATTGGTATGTTTTAGGTATACAATATGATGACTTTAATCATTAGGAATTTCTACCTTTACATGATGTATCTTGGTTCTGTACCTACCTTTAGAAAGGATTTTTAGTGATTCACCAAGAGAAACACATGTGCACTCGTGCCTGGGCCGGAACCTCTGTATGATGAAGCACTCTGGCTTCATATATTCATGAACAAAACTGCCGCTTAATGCTACACGTGCATCCTGCCGGGTAGCCAACAGGTGTGAATGTCTCCAAATAATTCCTGTGTTTCCACTGATAAAATGGAAAACACCATGTTTGGTGTTTCTGTGTTCATTTTTGCCTTTAGCTTTCAGGGAAAATGCAAAACAGATTGTTTTATTATTTACATATAGCATCTTCTATATTCCTGGAATGATTTTTTACCCCTACCTCAAAGCTTAGCTTTCCCATCTTTTGTATCATTTTTAGAGTCAGAGGATTGTTCAGTTAATGTAAAATGCTACTTAAAATTATAAAATAACCACAGATACATGAAATGTATCTCTTCTAAGTTGAAATTACCTCTTCCAAATAGAATATTCTATGCGATTAAGCCAGACAAAGCAGTAAGTGACAAAAGTGTTCTGATCAGTCACATAATCTACAGGGGATCATTTCAACTGGGGCAGACATTACCCAAACTGCTGACATACAGACAAACTGTTTTCATTTTTGTGTATTGAAACACATTTAGGAAGAGAAAGAAAATGAGTCACAGATTCAACTATTTGGAAATTCAGCACAAAAGCCATGAATCACAAAGATGAAGTGTTACAAATACAATGAATGGTGTCTTTACTATTTAGGGAAGTGTTGGCTCAGATGCCTTGTCCCAGTGCACACCTAATCATCAAAATTAATTTCCAAATTCCCTTAAAGTATTAAAAAACACATTTGAGTTATGTAAATTCTATAAAGATAGGAGAGTGAGAAAGAGAAAGAGAAAGATACGAGAATTATGTGCTATTATTTGGTAAATGTGCTGCAAATCACTTTTCCTAGTATTTTATGCTTTGGTGTTCTACTGCCTTCCCAAATATGATGTTTCTCGTTTGTAAAAAAATGGAATATATTTCATTTACTTAAAAAAATTGGATTTAATTTTACAGCTTGTAAATATTTATGCATATTTCCAAAGAATCCATGGGCTTAACTACATTTTTCCACGATTACTTATACGCTTAATAGATCATGTTAGATCTCACATGTTGGACTTTCACAATAAAACTTTCAGATGAGAAGGTGATAACCCAAATAACCTGACAACCAATCTGCAGACACTCAGAAAAAATAAAACCTAAAGATAGAGATAATCTATAAAATTGGTACAGATTTAATTCAAAGGCTACTTTCAATTAAAAGAAATTTTGCTCAAGGATAAAATTTTGGTTTAGATTTTGCAGAGGGTTAATAATTACTTTAAAAAATGACCAGCCAGTGTCAATGACACTACCCCATTTCTCTTTCACCTTCACTCACATGGCCAGTGAGATGTGGACACATTGTTCTGCATTGTATTCAAAGATAATACTACTGACAGTGGTTGCTCCACTTTCTGTGTGTGACTAAGAAGCCCAATATGGTACCAGAAGTCCTTCCTGTAGTTTGCACATATGAAGTTTGTTGAGAAATTTGTGACTGCAGCTGCTCTTAACAGGTCCTGTCATTGTTTATATATCTGCCTCCAAAATACAAAAGGGGCTGTTGCTAGGAATGAACCACTTCATTTCCAGATGACTGCAAGCCAGATCTATGTCTCTGGTGTTCTTTCTCAGATGTTCCCCAGCATGGCCATGTTGCTTGGAGCTGTGCTTTGCCTCAGTATGGGATGAACAAGATAAATTAACGTGAGTTGTCAGTATCCCTTTGGTTGAGATTATATACATTGTAGTGATTCAAAAATTCAGAATGAATTCCAAGGACCCACTACATGTTAAATAGTTATGAAAAGCAATGGTCAGAATGTAAAAAAAACCATGAGGGCGGTGTTGGCCACTGAGATGCTTCCAAAGTGGACTTACTTTTTGAGATGGTGCAGATCAATGAGGGACAGGACAAGTAGCTGGATAAGCAAAGAAGTTACCTTGACAGAGAAACTATTTCAGGTTTGGATGTGAAGGATTCACTCACAGAAAACAGTGTGTGTATATATATATATATATACACACACATATATATATATATATACACATATATATATACATATTTTTAAAAATATGATCATAGAGGGTACTTTCAGCATAGGAACTATGAAAAATAATACTGAAGTTGCAAAGTGATATATTTTGGAAATACCAGCAGCGAGGATGCAGATTTAGCTCAAAAACAAAAAGCCTATAAGATGTAAGCAAACAAAGTAGAACAGAGTCTGGATGTAAAGATTTCAGCCATTGTCGAGGTTTCATTAGCCTTTAAAACTGATTAGATGAAACAGCAATGAATCTACAAGCTTGTAAATAGTAGACGGTGGCATAGACTAGTTGTGAGATATTGAACAAAGCATTTAACCTTTTGAGGCCTCTACTTTTTTATTTATTTATTTATTTATTTATTTATTTGTTTATTTTGGTACCAGGGATAAAACTCGGGTCCTTGCGCTTGCGCAGCTGGTGGCGGAACCACTGAGCTAAATCCCCTGCCTAGGCCTCTACTTTTAAATGTGTAGACTAAGAAGGCAAGAATGGAATAATCCTTCTCGACACCTGGGTACAGGAATATTTGGCAAAAAAAGAAACTACTGTGGCTCCTGCACAGATCGGATTGGCCAGGGCTGGGTGATATCTTGCTATGCACAGAACGGCTGCATTTGAAAATGTCTACAAAGCTTTCACAGGTTTCTTGGTACAAGCAGCAACCTATGTATTATTATCTGCACCTAGATACCAATTTTGCACAAAAATATACAGCTTGAGAAACTTTCAGTCTAGCCACAAATGAAAAGTTCAATGGGAGGAGTCACGCGGAAGACACCAAATCACCCCGCTGCAGACAAGCAAGTCTGCCCATGCCCTACCTAGGTCCTGAGTCGCGCAGAACACGCCAAATCAGCCCGCTGCAGACAGGCAGGTCTGCCCATGCCCTACCGAGGTCCTGAGTCGCACAGAACACGCCGAGTCGGCCCGCTGCAGACAGGCAGGTCTGTGCACGCCCTACCAAGGTCCTGAGTCCGGTGGAAGACACCGAATCACCCCACTCCAGACAGGCAGCCACCTAATTCCACACTACAAAGACGCAGAGGACACCAGACCACCAGACCAAGGTACTGAGTCCCACTGTTCCTGGCCCAGAGGTAGGGGCTTCTGAGCCATCGTCCCACTGCTCCTGGTCCACAGGAAGGGGCTTCCTGGTCACCATCCCTCCTGCTGCTCCCAGCCCAGAGGAAAGGCCTTTTGGGCCACCTTCTGTCCTTCTGCTCCTGGCCCAGAGGAAGGGGCTTCTGAGCCACCATCCCACTGCTCCTGATCCAGAGGAAGGGGCTTCCTGGCCACCATCCCTCCAGCTGCTCCCACCCAGCCCACAGGAAAGGGCTTTTGGGTCACCATCCCTACCGCTGCTCCCGGCCCCTGTCCCACCTCATCCAGCTCACAGGAGGTAATCCGTGCAGGCGCTAACAGCCCCCTGCCCCAGTCGAAATGAGAAAACATGTAAATAAGTCTCAAAACTAGACTTCCAGATCACCTACAGCAACCCCAAAGGGAAATGAGATGGAACACTCTGATACTCAACCACCTGGACCCACTGAACTGGCAACAAAAGGGGATCTGCAAAAAAGGAAATCAGAAATAATTTCTCATATAACAGGAGAAATTGTGCCCCTAGTACAAGACATGATTAATAAATCTAGAGAGGAGCTGAGGAACATGATGGAATCCCAACATAAGAAACAAATGGAATCCATAAAACAGATGCAAATAGATTTCCAGGACATGAAAAACTTCATTGAAAGTCTACACAGCAGAATGAGCCAATGTGAGGACAGAATTTCAGATATAGAAGATAAGATTACAATTAGTGAGCAGGAAAAGAAAAATTGCTTCAAAATTATAAGGGAACATGAGAAATCAATCCAGCAGCTGCTACATGATGAAAAAAGAATAACATAAGACTGATTGGGCTCAATGAAGAAACAGGAGAGAGTGCAGATGACATAAAAAATCTCTTCACAGAAATAATGGCAGAAAACTTCCCAAGCAGGGGAAAAGAGCTTGACATACAGATAAGGGAGGCATATAGGACTCCAAATAGCCTTGATCAAAAAAAATCTACACATAGGCATATAATTGTTAAGATTCCAGAAACACAACAGAAGAACAAAGTTCTCCAAGCAGTGAGAGAAAAGAAACAAATCACATACAAAGGAAAGCCCATCAGAATCACACCAGACTTCTCAACACAAACCATCAAGGCAAGAAGAGCTTGGAAGTGACCTATTCCAAGCCCTAAAAGAAAACAGCCTCCAACCCAGATTGATGTACCCTGCAAAACTATCTTTCAAAATGGATGGAGAAATAAGATACTTTCATGACAAAGAGCACCTTAGGAACTTCGTGAATACCAAACCAGCACTCCAAAGAATCTTACACAATATCCTAGGAACAGACATTGAGGATCACAACCCCAGGAAGCAAAGCAGAATGAACCCATCTGGCATGACAAGAAATTAAATGTATAGGGGGAGAACCCAACAAAAAGAAAAAGTCATGGCAATGACAAGTCAATACGTTTCAGTTATAACCATCAACGTTAATGGTCTCAATTCACCAATCAAAAGAAATAGACTGGCAGAGTGGGTCAAGAAGCAAAATCCAACAATATGCTGCATCCAAGAAACACACTTCATTCAAAAGGAAACTCATAGACTGAAAGTTAAAGGGTGGAAAACAATACTGCATGTGACAGGAACCCGAAAAAAAGCAGGAGTAGCTATCCTCTTTGCAGATCAAGTAGATTTCAAACTAACACTGATTAAGAGAGATGAAGAAGGACACTACCTCCTTGTAAAGGGAAGAATCCAAGAGGAAGAGATGACAATCATAAATATCTATGCACCAAACACTAGTGCACCCAACTATATAAAACAAATACTAAAGGACATGAAAAGTCATATATGCACTAACACAATTGTAGTGGGGGACCTCAACACCCCACTGTCACAAATAGATAGATCAACTAGACTAAAAATAAGTAATGAAATACTAGAACTCAATCGAACTCTTGAACAAATGAACTTAACAGATGTTTACAGAATCTTCCACCCCACAAAATCAGAATACACATTCTTCTCAGCTGCACATGGGTCATTCTCCAAAATAGACCACATACTCACACATAGAACATGTTTAAGTAAGTGCAAAGGAATTGAAGTTATCCCCTGTATATTATCAGACCACAGTGTGATGAAATTGGAGATCCATAGCAAAAGAAACTCAAAAAATTTCATAAATATGTGGAAATTGAACAACACGCTTCTGAATAACCAATGGGTCACAGAGGAAATTAAAGAAGAAATCAGACAGTTCCTTCAATTAAATGACAATGACAACACAACATATCGGAATCTATGGGACACAATGAAAGCAGTCTTATGAGGGAAATTCATAGCAGTGAATACGCATATTAGGAAAACAGAGAGAGCCCAATTAAACAACCTGATGCTGAACCTCAAGCTTCGAGAAAAGAAGAGCAGGACAACCCCAAAGCTCATACAAGGGAGGAAATTATAAAGATCAGAGGAGAAATCAATACAATGGAGACTAAGAGAACGATACAAAAAAATCAATGAAGCCAAGAGTTGGTTCTTTGAAAGAATCAACAAAATTGACAAACCTTTAGCCAACCTTGTCAGAGAAAGGAAAGAAAAGGCCCAAATCCATGCAACTAGGAATGAAAAGGGTGAAATTACAACAGACCCAGCAGAAATCCAGAGGATCATCAATACCTACTTCCAGAACCTATATGCCAATAAGATGGACAACACAGAAGAAATGGAGAGATTCCTAGATACATATGAATTACCCAAGTTGAACGAAGAAGACCTAAAAATTCTGAACAACCCAATATCAACCAATGAAATTGAAAACGTAATTAAAAACTTATCAACTAAGGAAAGCCCGGGCCCTGATGGCTTCACTGCTGAATTCTACAAGACATTTAGAGAGGAACTGCTGCCACTACTGTTTAAACTCTTCAATGAAATTGAAAGGGAAACAATACTCCCAAATTCATTCCTGGAAGCAACCATCACCTTGATCCCCAAAGCAGAGAAAGACCCAACTGAAAAAGAGAACTATAGGCCAATCTCACTAATGAACACAGATGCAAAAATCCTTAATAAGATACTGGCAGACAGAATGCACAAGATCATCAAGAAGATCATACACCCTGATCAAGTGGGATTCATCCCAGGGATGCAGGGATGGTTCAATATACGAAAATCAATGAATGTAATACACTATATCAATAAAGCCAAGGACAAAAACCATATGATTATCTCCATAGATGCAGAAAAAGCATTTGACAAAATCCAACATGCATTTATGATAAAAACCCTACAAAAAATTGGAATAGATGGTCTCTACCTCAAACTGATAGAAGCCATCTATGAAAAACCAGCAGCCAATCTCATACGAAATGGTCAAAAACTGAAATCCTTCACACTAAAATCAGGAACAAGATAAGGATGTCCACTATCACCACTCTTGTTCAATATAGTTCTAGAAACATTAGGCATGGCAATTAGACAAGAGAAGGAAATAAAAGGAATAAAGATAGGAAATGAAGTCAAATTGTCATTATTTGCAGATGGCATGATACTCTATATAGAAGACCCCAAGAACTCCACCAAAAGTCTTCTAGACTTAATAACCAAATTCAGTCAAGTAACTGGTAACAAGGTCAACACACAACAATCAATAGCTTTCCTCTACACCAATGACAGACTCACTGAGAGAGAAATAGAGCAAATAATTCCTTTCACAATAGCATCCAAAAAACTGAAATACCTAGGAATCATCCTAACGAAAGAAATCAAACACCTCTTCTCTGAAAACTATGGCACTCTGAAAAGAGAGATTGAAGATGATATCAGAAAATGGACAGACATCCCCTGCTCCTGGGTAGGAAGGATTAATATAGTGAAAATGGTCATACTTTCAAAACTGCTATATAGATTTAATGCAATTCCAATTGAGATCCCAGCAGCATACTTCATAGACCTCGAGAAAACAATTCAAAAATTCATTTGGAGCAAGAAGTGACCCAGAATAGCAAAAGCAATTCTAGGTAACAGAGACATGGCAGGGGGTATCACAATCCCCAACCTGCAACTCTATTACAAAGCTACTGTGATAAAAACAGCATGGTACTGGCAAAGAAACAGACTTGAGGACCAGTGGAACAGATTAGAAGATTCAGAAACAACGCCAGACACACTCAGCCATCTCATCTTCAACAAAGGAGCCAAACACCTTCACTGGAGGAAAGATAGCCTCTTTAATAAATGGTGCTGGAAACATTGGGCTTCAACTTGCCAAAGACTGAAACTAGACCTATATCTCTCACCATGTACTAAACTAAAATCAAAATGGATTAAAGATCTAAATATTAAAATAGAAACTCTGAACCAGTTCAGCAGAGGTTAGGTAGAGCCCTTGAAGACATCGGTGTAGGAAAAGATTTTATGAACAAAACCTCAGTTGCCCGGGAACTAGCACAAACAATCAACAAGTGGGATCTCTTTTTATTAAAAAGCTTCTGCACAGCAAGAAAAACCACCAGCAGTGTGAAGAGACAACCCACAATGTGGAAAAAAATCTTCACCTGCTCTTCCTCAGACAAAGGTCTACTATCTCGAATCTATAAAGAACTTAAAAAGATCAGACCTCCCAAATTTAAAGACCCAATCCAAAAATGGGCATCTGAAATGAACAGACATTTCTCAGAAAAAGAAGTAGAAATAGCAAATAAATCCATGAAAAAATGTTCAACATCACTGGTCATTCGAGAGATGCAAATGAAAACAACGCTGAGATCCTACCTCACTCCAGAAAGAATGGCTGCTATCATGAAATCAAGCAATAACAAATGCTGGCGGGGCTGTGGGGAAAGAGGATCCCTGCTCCACTGCTGGTGGGAGTGTAGACTGGTGCAACCACTGTGGAAATCAGTATGGAGATACCTCAAAGAACTAGGACTGGAAGTCCCATTTGACCCTGCTATTCCACTGCTGGGGATCTTCCCCAAAGAATTAAAAGAATCATACCACAGTGATATATGTGCACCCATGTTCATAGCAGCACAGTTTGTAATAGCTAAAACTTGGAAACAGCCCAAATGCCCATCAACTGGAGACTGGATAAAGAAAATGTGGTTTTTTTATAAAATGGAGTACTACTCAGCCATAAAAAATGAGAAATTAGAGACATTTATAGCTAAGTGGATGCACATTGAGGCAATACTCTTAAGTGAAATAAATAGGACACACATGTGTAAATACTGAATAGTTTCTCTGGTGTGAGAAACTGAAAGTGTAAATAAGGACTAAATGTGTAATAGGCAATGTGAAATAGGAAGAAAAGGGGCAAAGGGGAAGGAAGTGGGAGTTCTAAGGGAAAGGATAGAAGGGAATGGGATTAATAGGAGAAAATGGAAAAATAGGAACAAAATCTTTGTAAATAGGGAGGACTGGAGGGGTTGAAGGGAGGGCTGGGCAAGGGTGAAAAATAAGAACCAAGAGAGACTACGTAAAGGTGCAAATTTCCAATGATGAATGTCATTATATTGTATACCTAAAATGTACCAATGATTAGAATGAATAATCAATAATGTAAAATAGGAAGAAAAGGTCCAAAGGGGTAGGGATAGTGGGAGGGGTAGGGGAAAGGAAAGAAGGGAAAGGAAAAAATGCTGAGAAATGGAAAAAATGGAAATAAAGTCTTTGTAAATAGGGAAGGGTGGAGGGGGTGAAGGGAGGGCTAGGAATGGGGAAAAAATAAGAACCAAGATGCATTATATAAAGGTACAATTCCCAATGAGAAATGTAATTGTGTTGTATACCTACAATGTACCAGTAAAAGAATTTAATACAAAAAAATACATCTTAATTTAATATCTATATAGCTGATTTTTCTGGAAATGTAAAGCTTCTTGTAGTGTTTGAGTTATCAATAAAATACACCCATCTTGCTACATTTTACATTATCACATTTGTGATGAGTCAATATTTAGAAGAATTTACTTATTTTACCCCTATTTTAAAATCTCAGTGTAAAATAAGGTATTGTCAATGTGCATTTGAATATATCTTCATTTAACTCCAAATGTATTCATTTTAAGTAGATCAAGTCTCAGATTACTCTTAGTATCTTCAGGTGTAGTTGGGCCTAAATTATCACATTTTGAAAGGTATTTCTTTTTATCATTACTTTTCCTCCAAGTGTGGTGGCACACGCCTGTGATCCAAGCACTTGGGAGCCTGAGGCAGGAGGATCACTGTGAGTTCTAGGCCAGCTTGGTCTACATAGTGAGTTCAAGGCTGGTCTAAAAAAATAAAACAAACAATCACTACTTTTTCTTTTATTTCTCCTTTTTGTTATAGTTATGGAGGTACTAAAGTTTTACAGTGATGTGTACAGGTGGAAAAACTGTTGATGAAGGGTTTTTTTGGATAGTAAAGATGATGGTACAAAATATTTGTAAATAAGAGTGCCAGTGAATATTTCAAGATTAAGAAGCCTGGAGGAGTGCTCTCTATGGCTCTTCTAGATCAGATCTTCCCTTACCCTGCTGATGTGAGAGAGACCACTGCTCCCACACGTCCAATGTGCTCCCAGATGCTTAGTGCATATCTTTTAAACAAATAAAGCCCCAGGTTAATAAATGATTCCCAAATGGACTGAAAGAGCAATGTCAAAAGAGTCCATCTTTCACTAACATAATCATCTTTGTCCTTAGGATATTTATCCACGGAGTAAATATAAATGTGAAATCCTTAAGGATTTTTTAGTAAATTCCTCAAAAATAAAGGGCTTTTTCCTTTACTCTTCTGAAGCATGCTTCTCGTTCCCTGTGCCTGCTGAATAGTCAGTTATTCTCCAATTACAAATGACATTGGAAATGTTACAATATATGTTTTCTCCCTTCCTGTTCCCACTCTGCCTCTTGTGTGAAAGCAAACATGGCAATGATACTTTTCACCATGTCTTCAGTTCAGCAATCACTGATTTAAGGCTTTACACTTCCCGTATGTCCTAGATGTTCCCCCAGCACACTGCGATTAACACTGATGGACCGAGGGTACAGGCCTAATGCGGAGCCTAACTGTCAGAGACCTCAGCTTTCTTTGCCGGCTGTGAGATATTTGCAGGGCCCTTGGGAGATGCTCTGCTAATGAGTTACAGGCTGCCTCATCCGTCCAGTGCTTTGACTATCTGCCCAATCTTTCTAAGTTCCTAACCTCATGCTTCCTCCTTCCTCCTCCCAGAGGTCTTTCTGGGAGATGAGTATGAGGATGAAACATTGTAATCTGAGGGCCTACAGTCTTGTCACTCTGTTGCTTTGTTTATCTTTCCTACTTGTCTAGTGGGAGGTTTGGTTAAGTGGAAAGGCTTCAGATTGTGAGTCTTGGAAAAATATCTGAGCAGTTTGTTGTTGTTCTTAAAATTCCAGTCAATCATAATAGAGGGTTGAATCTACTTTGCTTGAAAATTAAATTGAGGGCTTTGACTGTAACAGTCTTTCTGCTCCAATGTAAAGAAAGCTCTTTTGCATTCTATTATTTTCTAATTTAAATTGGGAGACAATTAGTGACTGTTTTATACAAGTTGAAGATGGCAACTAAAAGAGTAAACTATCTTTATGTTAAAGAAGCAAAGATGTTATTTCCCAAGTAGAATCCTAGTGACCCTTGCTTAAACCATGCTTTGTTTTTGACAGGCTCAGCAAATTGCAAGAGGAGAAATTTGGGGATAAAAATGTTATAGATGTTTTCTGGGTTTCAATAATGAAAATTTCATTTTATTATGGAAAGTAAAACCCTAACCAAATCAGATGATGTTTTCATATGGATGGGATTTGAAGATAGCAGAAGCAAAGATATTCTTCCATCAAGGACAAATGTTATGAAACCTGATCATTTGCCCTAACACAGGCAGACTTTGGGTCTGGTTCCCAGGCAATACTAATGTAGATAATCAGAGTTTGATTGATTCTTGACCCTTAAAGTGGCCACATCTCCCCAACTCCCTGAACACAGAGGCTTTCATGGGGGCCTGTTCATGAAGGAGGTTTTGGTAAGGAAGGGAATGGAATATTGACTGAATAATTTCTGTCTCAGTGGAGGTATTCATCACAACTAAACTTTATGAGTGTTGGAATGATGTGTGTGTGTTATATGTGGGGAGAGTCTGAGCTTCAAAGTCTGTAAAACACAGTTTGTGATATCTTACATCACTTCTTAAATCTGTACAAATTCAGCATTCTCTCTGACAAGGCCTTCCCATTAGAGTGGGAAGTTCAAAAGCCCAGTGTGGTTTGGATTGACTTTTCAACAATAAATATCCCTTGTGAATGAAAAGTCAAGAGCAATTGATGAATATGCTAGTCCTAAGACTTAGATAGGAAGCTCTGTCATTTATGAGATATCATTTATATATAAGCTATAGTGTATGTTCTACTCTGTTTCTCTTACCCTATATGAAAGTTGATTATTATCATTACATCTTTATTAGCCAAAACTCTTGAATTTGAAACAAAAAAAAGCCTTATGAACTGAAATAACAATTTGTCACATACAATTTGTCTGATTCACAGGGATTTTAAATTAAATAACAATTAAAGTTATCCTTTTCCTTAACTTTATTCATAGCCATAAAATGAGCAATAGAGAAGGGATTAGAAATGTGTGATATTTCCATCAAAATTAGTCCATAATTAAAAAGACTTCTTGTGTAGATAGCCTATCACTTGTATGCCAGACCACGGTTATGATTAAATAACTAATTTTCACAGCTAATCTGTAGGGTGCTTTATTAATCACAGGATGTTTAATCTGGTAACCTAACCAGGAGGTTGGTGTCAGAAGTCATTCTTCAGCTGCTTTCTAATCATTCAATATTTTCAACAGTTCTACAGACACTTAGTTCATGATAGGGTCCTTTTCCATAAGATTAGCATTCATGAAATAATAGATTGAGAGAAAATAAAAACCATTGAGAAAAATATTTCCAGTGACATGACTTTTTAATTCCCACTAAAAAGAATTAAATAATAAAAAACCACACAACATTTTATATATATATACATATATATACAAATATATATATACATATATATATACAAATATATATATACATATATATACACACATTTCTAGCAGAAAAAATACAAATAAACCACTGATTGTGGACATCTGGGTTGGAAGAATAGGCAAGTCATTGAATTATTTATTGGTGGGATGGAGAGATGGAGACTATTAAGATTATTCAGGTTATTAAGATTATTAAGTTTATTTAAAATAACAAAATCCTGTGACATCGTCAATTAACTTGAGCCTCTTAATTTGAATCTGAGTTACTAACGGTGCTGACAACTCAGCCGTTTTGAACAAGGGCTGTGTTTTCTTAGAGTGACTGTTGCACAAACTGAGCCATGGCTGTTCATCAGGTAGTCAAAGAGCTGGCACTAGTCTCATCTTCTGAAGTAACAGATGACATAGAACATGAATCCTGGTGCTTCAGGGTGTCCAGGGACAAATCCTGGTTCTGAATACTATTTGATTTATTTAAGACATTTTAATAAGGAAACAATTACAAAGATAGTAATACTGAGAGTCCTTGGTGATCTAAAATTTGGCTCCAGTTCCATATTTGATTGATTTTATTATTATCTTTACTCTTCTACCACTTCACTTATTCCTTTAAAGAGATACTTTTCAAAAGAACAAACTAGAATTTTTCCAAGTAGAAAACAAAAGACTCTTTAGACTTATGTATATTTATTTACTTCTAAAACTCAAAGTAGTGGTTACTGCTTTTTTTTTTTTATTGTTAGAATGCTTTGATTTCAGCACGCTCTGATGCTTCAGAAATATGGAGAACTCAAGGATTTTCATCAAAATAACTGTAAAACCAAAGACTTTATTATATTTGATGGAATATATAATATATTATATATTATATACTTATAATTGTTATATAATGTATTATAATATATAAAATATATTATTTATAATATATAATAATTATAATTATATATTATATATGCCTTCCTTAAATGTATTGAAACAGAATGCCATAAGAAAAGAGCAGAAGTTATTTCATTTCCCAATGCTATTGGTGGCTAAATGACAGGAACAATAGAAGCAGGCATCTTCCTGATTGTGGGATGTGATTTGCTTGCTTGGGAGGGCACAGAAACCAAGAGAAACCAATGACTCAAATCCTGCAAAGACTCACCACCTGAGAAACCTTGGACTAGGAAATTTTCTTTGACTTTGAGCTACATTCAAAGGGATGCTTTTCAAATTATTGGGATGAAATCTGAAGAAACGCAACAAATCTTTATGACTTAAATCTTCTCCTCTGTTGCTTCTATCTTTTTTATGCTTTTTGCATCACCTGAACTTCTTTTCTCTCTTTAAATACAGTAAAAACAGGAAACGTGATAAAAAGCAAATTGACCAATTGCATGTTTTTCAGCGTTCAAATGCTTTGAAAGTATTTTTTTTTCCTCCAAAATGCTTTCAAGGTCAGAGAGCCAAAGGACTTTGCTTGAGCTCAAAGATTTAGAGCATCCAACAAATTAAACTCCTTCCTCCAGCATCCTTATTAGAGTCTTTGAGTCTTTAATATAATTTAAAGCAATTGTCCCTGTAGGGAGGTTTAACATTTTGCACAGTTACATTGAAATAGTTGACCTGCCTGGGGAAACTAGAAGAATTTCAAGGGTATGTTTCAAGACCCCATTTCTGGTGATAATAGTGTTCCAGAATTTATATTTATTAATATTGCTTTATTTTGGTCAGACTCCCACAGAAAATCCTGAGGAGTGTACGTTTCTGACATATTTTATCTTAGAGAGTTTCATCCTTTTGGTCTTGCACCCTGACTGCTAGACTGGAGAGTACCTTTGAAAGCCTGGGCTCTTTAATAGAGCTGAGGATGACAACAAGCAGGAACTTCAACACTCGAGGAAGACAATCTATCTACTTTCTCCAGTTATCATTAAAATGTCTTTTAGACATAGGTCATAACTGGAAACCTATAAATGATGTCTGTGTAGTAAGCACTTCCCACAGAGCTCGAGTCCCAAGGGATTAAAATTTATCACATTGTTCTTATGGTTACAAATACTGCTGATATGTGTCATTGCTTAGAAAGTACTATTCATAAGATTTTGATTTCAGTCCAAATAGTTTTGTTTCCAGAATTTCCCATTAAATGCTCTTGATCTTTTTCTTAAAAGGTCTAATCCACTTCTCCTTTGAAAGAACAAAAAAAGAGGCTGATTGGTTTCTAGTTTAAATTTTGTATAGTGTGATATATTTATTGTCTGGCAGGATACATTTAATTTTCCATTGACTTTTCTGAGAAAGTAATTAGAATAGAACTTAATCCTTTGCAACCTACAGGCTCTAAGCTTTTTCATGAATTAAAAGTCATGTCATTTAGATGTAGCTCTATTAAAATGATATGTAACCACAAGACCTCATTTTTGAGGTGAACTTTGTTTTTCAAAAATGCATGTATTGAATATATAATTTTACTCTTCAGTTAGACAACACAGTATGCACTGAAATGTTTTAGAGCACTCTCTTAATATGGTAGGAGTTTGTTAGAATTCAGGAAAAGAGGACAGCCTCTGCTTTAGTTTCCCCGGGAGCTCAAGTTCTAAATCCTTTCAGCATGATTATCTATCTGCCCCTCATAAAATTTGCCCTACTCCTGAAGGTTTGCATCTTAAAGTAGAAGTGAGTGCACAGTGCCTGCAGATAGCTCTTATTAGCTATTTCACCTGGGAAACAGTAAATTGAACTCGTTTCTATACTGAGCAAATAAGGCTATGAAGGCAACACATTGCCTGGTTTTCTGTCTAAGCATTCATTTCCTGAATAAGTGTTGACAACCCTGACTGGACAAATCTGCTTTGAGGTTTTGCAACTGATTTCTAAATTCTAGAACTAAATGTTCCTTGTAATAATATTAAGATATCAAGAAAGAAAAGAAAGACACCAAAAGAATTTAATACCAGGAGTTTTTAACTAAGAAATATATCAAAACCCTTAGCCAATGTGGTGGCAAAACCTTTAATTCCAGACACTCAGGAGGTGGGGGCAGGAGAATTGCAAGCTCAAGGTCAACCTGGGCAACTTAGAGAGACTCTGTCTCAAAATTTAAAAAGCCTGGGAATAAAATAATGGTAGACCACTTGCTTAGCATTTGCAAGGCCCTGGATTCAATCCCCAGTGCCAAAAATTCAAACAAACAAGCAAACAAACAGCCAGTCTACATGATTTTGACCCCTCATTATAAAAAGTTCAGTATATATGTGGCATCCTAACCATCTAACCCTATAATTTAGCTAGCACACACTCTATTGTACTATAATTTAACATTCTACAGTACTTTTAAAAGATGTTCCCAAGAGTTTACTTGTAGTTTTAGAAATAAATGAAAAAGAAAAGGCAAATTTTTCATTTAGAATTCTGCAGACAAGAGTATTTGGGGGTTAAGTAGACAAAGTGCCAGATCTAGGACTTTTTTATTTTCAAAACAAAATGTACTAGTTCTTTCCATTGCTGACATAGTTGGCTTCATGTAACTTTTGGAGCAAATCTCTTTTTGTATAATTATCTTGCAGCTTAAAGTCATTTTGTGGTGGGAACAAAAAAAGAGCTGGCTTGTGGCTAGTAAAAATGAAATACATGTGATGTTAATAGGAAGAAAAAAGAATCAGAGAGTTGATTTAATTAATCTTATTAAAACAAACTCCAAGGAACTTGCTGACTTATTTTGTTATGTGAGATTTTTAAATATCAAATATTCCTGGGGACAATAGAACCATTCACTGGGGCTTGATAAATATTTGTTATCTAGAAATTTTTCATTGCATGTTAAAAGGCTGGGAAAGGACAATGGTACAGAAGTGCAAACCACACACAATTTCTGATTTAATGGAATTTTATAGCAAGTGTATTTCTTAACCTTCTTAAACTGATTTTTGGTGCTTGGAGGTGGTTATAAGGATAGAACCCTGGGCCTTGCACATGCTAGGCAAACATTCTACAACTGAATTACTTCCTAGCCCCCCAAATTGCTTTGATCAGAGTTTTATGTGTATTTTAAAATTTGTTTTGCCTGTTTATGATAAGCGTTATATTGAAAAGACATATATCTAGGCAAGATGACCTGGTAAACACAAAACAGGCCACATACTCTAGATTTCTAGCCTCAGAATTGAAATTTCCAGTCAAATCAAACAGTTGTTTTGTCTATGTGATAAAAAAGGTTAGTTTGGTGGGATTTTCACTTTATTTCTTAATGTCACTAAATTTCCTAAAATACCTTTTAGAAGATATGCATTCCAGAAAGCATGTAAATACCCTAGAACAGCAGATTTAGAAAGACCACAGATTTCCATATCTCGCGGAGTCAATGTGTAAATCTCTTTCTAGCTTCTCCAACAGGTAACACTGACATCCTATGGAAGACCATTCATGACTCTGTCCTTATATGGAAACAGCCATCAATGGGGCCTTGTATAGATTTAACATCAGAGACCTTTTAACAATGAGCTCTCCTTCCCTCCAATAAAATATTTTCTATTCCTATGGGGTTTTTTCCCCTCTTGACATGGTTTTATATATTCTTATCCAGCATATAAAACAAGCTCTAGAGGTGTTGAGATTTAAAATCAGGATTTAAACAATTTTTTGACCACTATACACACAGTGGAATGTAGATGAGAGTTTTCACATCTTCTTCAGGCTACCAAGTTTTCTCTGAAATTGACTGAAAGTCCTTATTAGATTAATAGCAACTGTTCCACTCTGTTGACCTATACTGAACTTACTATTACCTAAAAACCCTAGACCATTGTTTTCCCCTATTTTAAGGCATATTATCCCTTAAGTTCATTTTCTGAGCCTACGGTAAATGGCATGTATTTTTTATTTATTCCTATTAAGCTTCATTCTACATGATTCGGCTACTTAGCCAGCCTGTTAAGCTCACCTGGAGCCTAATATTTTCACTGTTAGATTCAGGAAAACCCTACCTCATTTGACAAGATGACCAACAAATCATCACAAACACTATTGGGAGACAAGCCATTCCAATATGTTGCATCCTTTTTGTGAAGGATACATTTTCCTAACCTCTAAACCATTCCTGCTGGTATTTAAAATCTTTTTCCAGCCAAAGTATAATCTCAAGTAGACCATGATTTTAAAATTAACTTACTCTTTATCAATTCCTACCCTTGATTAATAATAACACTTTATTTTTAAGCAAGAATACTATGGCTACTAATGTAAAAATAATCCTAGAAAACATAACGAGTCAAAAATCCTTCATTAGCACCAACACCTATTTGGTTATCTGTCTGTTCTTTCTATGAAAGTGTTGATGATTCAACTCAGATTGTATTTACTACAGTTAGATTTTGTCTTTCCCTAACCTCATCTGAAATGAAGACAGATTTAGTCAGAAGACAGTGAAATAGCCAATTAAATAAAAATGAACAAATTCTCTAGGTCAAATAAAAAATTTATATCTAATAGTTTCCAAAATATGCTTGCTATACTACAATTCCCATATAGTTTAATGCTATTTTTCATTAGATACTTGAAATAATAATAAAATAATAGTGTTGAAAAGATGCAATGATTGTAACTTTCTCCAGAAGTGTGCACATGCACACAAATCATAAAGTAGTCTTTGCATTTAGTTTTAAAATGTACAATCATCAAAATGCTCGAGTAGCCACCTGTGTAGGAGTGATAAGCCTTGCACATATTTATGAGCTGCCTTAAATCCTTTCTGGAACAAGGAGAAAAGTAAACAAAAGCCACAGTCACATATTTAATGAGGAGGGAGAGAAAAGTCTGAATTGGTCTGCAGTTGCTGCTATCACAAGCCATTTTATTTTCCAAATATTATATTAAAATGTTTAGATGCCCTTGCTCAACCAATACCACAAGTGTAGGAGATGTGCTGTATTGTCTAATGTCAAAGAGTCACTGGACATCATCAAACAGGAATATAGTAACAAAATATCTTTTTAAACAATCTATTACCCTTAAATTTTTAAATAAATGTAAAAATGCTACCTGCCATCCTCAGAGTGATTCCCAGTTATCCCCATGCAGTGCTGTCTTCGGTGACTCTGGGGAAGAGTCCATGGTACTGAGTCAGAACAGAATATCTCTGATTTAGTTTAGACAGGATTTGTACAGGGATAAGACTATTCTATCTCTCTTTTTTGCCCCACTTAAAAATTAAACGGGAAACACACATATACCGTGTAGATGATATAAATGTGTCCGTTTTTTATCCTGTTGGTTTTATTTAACTTTGCCCTCTCTAACCCAAATATCTCTTCCTTTTCTCATATATTTCTTCCCTGCCAAAAAAAAATCAAACATCAGAAGTTTATTTAAAAGTTTGCTGTAAGTCATCTTACTATATGACTCTGAGCAAAAATGTCTTTTTTTCATTAGAGACAATATTGATTCTAATTTCTTGAGGTTTTTAACTGGTAAATGGCACAAATTATTCCAGCCATAGGATAAACCGATAATTCACTTTACAGGGTAGTACAGGTGTTTGTTTGTGGTGCTGGGGATTGAACTCAACGTCTTCACCCTGAGCTACATCCCTGGCCATTTTTTTTTTTATTTATTATTTTGAGACAGGGTCTCGCTAAGTTGCTAAGTTGCCCAAACCTAAGGGCTCCAGCCTGTGATGCTCCTGATTCTATCTCCCAGAGTACTGGGATTATAGGCATGGGCCACCATGCCTGGCAAGATGATCCTGTTTTTAATTCTCTGTCCCAGCACACGGCAAAGAGTTGGTCCCCACGTGCAAGCCTGAGCCTCACTGTCTCAGTGTAGCCCTGGCGTTTCCAACCTTACACACCATATTCCAACAGTCCAGGGTGCACAGCATGGCCAAATACACCAAATGTCCATTGAGATTGGAATTTCCAACACACAACAAATAACAAGTTATGACAAGTATTCCAAATCTTATATAGGATATACAGCACTTACACTAACATGATAATTTTTACTTCTCTGATGTTCTATTTTGTGCATCCTGTTATTTAGCCAGTAATCCCACAAACACACCTTCCATATCACCATTTCAACCCATACTGTGCAGCAGTTTCACTCCATCTTATATGGCCACTGTGTCTACTGTTGACAAGGAAGACCCAGCTCAATTGGATTTTTCCTCCTTTATTGAACCCTGGCCAACTTGCTCCATCCCAACCCTAGTATATCTGGTCATTCCCTTCTTTCCTGCCACAGTGCCTAGTACATAAGTCACAAGCTATATCCCACCCATATGTGTGTGCTGGGATGTGAAGTCAATGCGATGCAACACGCTTAACTCATCAGCCTTCCGACACTACAAATGCAGAGATACCTCAGGGAGTGGGAGAAGAGCAGAGGGTTGGAGCCAAATAAAGCTGCATTTGAACCCTTGAGACTCTGGGCAACAGATTTAGATTCTCGGCACCTGAAACTCCTCATCTAATTTTTTAAAAAATATACTTTGGTCAAGTATTTGTTGAAAATTTGACAAAGTTGTTTATATAAAAAGAACATGTCGCCAAGCACAGGATCACTCAAAGAGTTACCTTTTGATAATATGGTGCTTGATGAACTAAAAAGTTCTTTCATTTACAGTATTTCTCTGTCTCTTTTTCTGTGTCTCTGTTTCTATCCTGTCTGTCTCTCTATTTCTCTCTTTATCTCTCTTGATAGAACTTCAATTGATTTTTTAATTAAGTTTTTAAGTTTTAAATTTTGTCTAATTATGACCTAAATATATTTAATAAGAAGATGAACTTCTATAGGATATTTTACTTGTTTTTACTGACCTATCCCCAAATTTTAATTTAATTTCGTGCTTCTAGAGTTTCTTCCTTTTCAATCAAGTGGCACTTCCAGTCAGAATATACGGAAAAGCCAACACTCTGCTCTCAAAAGCTTCACAGAATGAGTTTCTAAAAATTACTCTTGTCTCATCTGTCTGACTCACATTTATCTAAATATAAAAGGAAAACTAAGAGAAAAAATAAACGAACAGAGGATAACATGCAGCCTCATGTCTCTGAGTCAGATAACAAGATAATTTTCCTGCATGCTCTATATTTCACTTTACTTTTCAAAATGACCTTTCCACTCCCTAACCCTATCACTAGACTATAAATCCATTAATGAGGAATCTTTTCTTTCCCTGTCATTTTTCATATCAATTGGAGCAGGACATTAGACTGTCCTCAGAGTTCATTCACTTTATAGCTATTAAAAAGAAAATACAGTCTGGAGCCAGCATGTCTCCAATTGGTTAAGCACAAGATGAGGAAATAAATTCCTTAGTTTCTAGCTTTCATCTGCCACTGATCTTCTTTGTAAAACCTAGGAACATTTCCAAATATCATTCTTTTAATCTGTGAAATAGGCGATTCACTTGTTTTTGATGTCTTCTTTAGAAAATGAAAAGCTCTTGAAATTTTAGTGTTTTATAAATCAATGGTTTTCAAAATATGCTTGCCTGATCTTGCATCTTACAGGCTTTAATGCTCTTTCATTAGATGCTATGAAATAATACTACTAATATTGATAAGACGTAGTGGTTGCTATACCCTTCTCAAAAAGTAAGCACACTATAATCTAATTTTCAAAGCTAGACAAACTAAAGGAAAGGCTGGGGTTGTAGCTCAGTAGTAGAGCATTTTCCTAGAATGCATGAGGCCCTGAGTTTGATCCTTTTGATCTTTAACATCACAAGAAGGAAGGAAAGGGCAGTAGAGAGAGAGAGAGAGAGAGAGAGAGAGAGTAATCATAAGCAAAAGGAGCAATGCTGAGGGCATTATAATAATTTCTAATTATACCACAAAACCATAGTGACAAAAATGCATGATAATGGCACAAAAATAGACATGTAGACCAATAGAACAGAATAGCAGACACAGAAACAAACCCACTCAACTACAACCATCTTATTCTGGACAAAGGAGCCAAAACATACACTGGAGAAAAGAGCCTCTTTAACAAGTGGTGCTGGGCAAACTGGGTATCCACTTGTAGAGACTGAAATTAGATCCCTATCTCTCACCTTGTAAAAACATCAATTCATAATGGATCAAAGACCTAGATATAAGTTCTAAAACTTTGAAACTACTAAAAGAGAACATAGGGGAAATACTTGAAGCCATAGGCACAAGCAAAGGCTTCCTGAATAGGACTCGAATGGCACAGGATCTAATTACAAGAACCAACAAGTATGACTATATCAGATCAAAACGTTTCTACACAGCAACTACACGAATAGCTAACAGCAAAAAGACAGTTTGCGAGTGGAAAGAAAGCTACTTTTCTGACAGAGAATTGATGTCTAGAATATATGATGAATTCAATAAACTTAACAATAAAAAATCAAATAGCTCAAATCAATATGGGAAAATCAATTGAAGGGATGCTTCTCTACAAAGTACAAAAGGCCAATAAGTATATGAAAAATGCTCAACATCTTTAGCCTTTAGGGAAATGCAAATAAAAACTACATTGACATTTCATCTCACCCCAGTCAGAATGGCTGTTATCAAGAATACAAAAAACAAGGGTTGGGGATTTAGCTCAGTGGCACGTGGCTGCCTCTAAAGGTCCTGTGTTCAATCCCTGGGTACTGGAAAAAAAGAAGAAAGAAAGAAAGAAAAAAAGAAAAAAAGAAAGAAAGAAAGAAAGAAAGAAAGAAAGAAAGAAAGAAAGAAAGAAAGAAAAGAAAAGAAAAGAAAAGAAAAAATAAGGTCAACTTTTTACTCTGCTGGTGGAAATGTTAAATAGTACAGCCACTATGCAAATAAATATGGAGGTTCCTGAGAAAGCAAAAATAGAATTATCATTTAATCCAGCTATACCAATTCTTGATATGCAGCTAAAGCAATTAAATTCAGCACACTATATGGATATCTGCATACTCATGTTTATTATGGCACAACTCACAATAGCCAAGATATGGAACCAGCCTACATAGCCATCAACATGAATGGATAAAGAAAATGTGGTATGTATAGACAATGGAGAATCATTCTTCCACAAAGAAGAACAAAATTCTGTCATTTTCAGACAAATGGGTGGATCTGGAGACTATTATGATGAGTAAAATAACCCAACCTCAAAAAGACAAATATCACATGTTCTAATATGTAGAATCTAAAAATATGACAAGAAAATAGAAAGGAGACTATTATTATACAAGAGGAAGAGAAGAAATGGTAAAGTAGAGGGTATAAGGGCAGGTAAGAAGGGGGTGGATTTGAGCAAAACATATGCCTTGAACCCCCCCAAGTGAAACTAGGAGGAAGGAGGTGATGGGGACTGAAAATGATCAAAGTATGTTATATGCATGTATGAATTTGCACAAACGAAACCCATTTATCTGTATAACCAATAAAAAGAGTGAAAAACACTAAAAAGTAAAGACAAAAATACCTTCAGACCCAAGGTTCTATGGACATCCTGTGCAATTAAACATCTCTGAATTAGGGTTTATAAGTAGATTTTAAAAGGAAAAGAGAAGCAGAATTTGCACAGGAACACACAATTCTTTGTGTTTTCCTGAAAGTAACTTTTTCCATACTTAGAAATTCAATCAGGGAGACCTGTATATCAGGGAGTTTGTCCACTGATATACAGTGATATGACAACATGTGCTCAATACAAGAAGTTCTTATCAGCACACAGACTCAGGGACACACATGATGTGCAGAAGGAGGAAGAATAAGACCAGTCAATTCAAACACGTGTATCACCAAATGTCAGGGCCCTAGCATCTCACACTGAGTAGATTTATTCCAATAAAGAAAAGAAGCTATCTTGAGATCACAAAGCCTTACCATGCAGATGACCATAGGGCCACAGGGCACCCTGAAGACCAACACAGGCAATACTGAGAAGCTCTGAAGCTACCCTGGTCACCCTGTCCATCAGAAATGTCATCACTTCTGCATGCAGGAAGCACAAAAAAGGATCTAATGAAAATCATGAAGGCAATATAAAAAAAGAAATATACTTTAACTAAAATGCTGCCTCATTTTAGTAATATGCATGTGTTATTTTTTAAAAAACATTCTCAAAGAGAAAAAAGGGAAAGCCAGGAAAGATGGGAGGAGAAAGGAAGAGAAAGAAGGGGGAGAAGGAAGAGGGAAAGGAAGGAGGAAAAGGAGGAAGGAAGGAAGGAAGGATATGCAGTCTCCTTTTAGAGCTGGTATTCATGAGAGATTACGGATTGCATAATTAGAAGATGCAACCCAGTTCCCTGATTCATGTTTCATGAAAGTACTTTGTCATTTCTGAATACAGATGCTTCATCTCTGACTATTGTAGCTAAGGAAATTCATGTAGAACACTGAATGATCACTCATCTTCTCTCAGTTCTATAAAAATTCACTCTGAGTCCTAAAACAGAGCACTGGTAAGAGCAAAGAATTCCCTATAACTTAAGAGAAGACAAAAGGTCTTGCAAAGCTTTCTGCACTAATGGGAAATGATCATTCATGACCTCTTATTCTTTTTAGGGTTCATGACTGTTTGTAGACATACCCAGAGAGATTAGACAGTTTCTCCATATTTCCAAGTCAAAAGAGCAAATTTAGAGTTGATCAGATATTTACTGAAAGCTTAATATATACATGATACTTGCCACTTTAGGCATCCAAAGAAATAGAAGATATAGTTCTCACTGAGGAAGAAAAAATATATAAGCACTTTCAGTTTCTCACACCAGAGAAACTATTCGGTATTGATACATGTGTGTCCTATTTATTTCGCTTAAGAGTATTGCCTCAATGTGCATCCCCTTAGCTATAAATGTCTCTAATTTCTCATTTTTTATGGCTGAGTAGTACTCCATTTTATTTTAAAAAACACATTTTCTTTATCCAGTCTCCAATTGATGGGCATTTGGGCTGTTTCTAAGTTTTAGCTATCACAAACTATGCTGCTGTGAACATGTGTACACATATATCACTGTGGTATGATTCTTTTAATTCTTTGGGGAAGATCCCCAGCAGTGGAATAGCAGGGTCAAGTGGGACTTCCAGTCCTAGTTCTTTGAGGTATCTCCATACTGATTTCCACAGTGCTTGCACCGGTCTATACTCCCACCAGCAGTGGAGCAGGGATCCTCTTTCCCCACAGCCCCACCAGCATTTGTTATTGCTTGACTTCATGATATCAGCCATTCTTTCTGGAGTGAGGTGGAATCTCAGTGTTGTTTTCATTTGCATCTCTCGAATGACCAGTGATGTTGAACATTTTTTCATGGATTTATTTGCTATTTCTACTTCTTTGTCTGAGAAATGTCTGTTCATTTCCAATGCCCATTTTTGGATTGGGTCTTTAAATTTGGGAGGTCTGATCTTTTTTAAGTTCTTTATAGATTCGAGATAGTAGACCTTTGTCTGAGGAAGAGCAGGTGAAGATTTTTCCCCACATTGTGGGTTGTCTCTTCACACTGCTGGTGGTTTCTCTTGCTGTGCAGAAGCCTTTTAATAAGAAGAGATCCTACTTGTTGATTGTTGATGAGAAATGGAAAGAAAAGGAAATAAAGTCTTTGTAAATAGGGAAGGATGGAGGGGGTGAAGGGAGGGCTAGGAATGGGGGAAACATAAGAACCAAGATGCATCATGTAAAGGTACGAGTTCCCAATGAGAAATGTAATTGTGTTGTTTACCTACAATGTACCAATAAAAGAATTTAAGGAAAAAAAAAGAAAAAATATATAAGCAAAAATTAGATGCCAAGTAGGAAAACAAGAGATTTCACAGTGATTGCCAAAGGCAAACATGCAACTCTTGAGCCTTCTCCTAACAAATGTAATATATTTAATACTCATTGCTTTCTTTAAAAATGGATTTATCAACATCTGCTAAATGCACACATACACACACAAACACACACACACTTAATCACCAGTCTGTTAAAACAAAGTTGAAAAGAATAATGAGAAATAAGGAGCATACATGAATTTTAAATATGGAGAAAGCAGAGATCAAGAATAGATGGCATTAATTGAACACTGTTACATTGTTACTGTGTTTCAGGTATTAGGTTAAGTGTTTTGAATGCATTTTCTCAATTCTTGCAGTAAATTAATGGGATGGGGATTATTGTAGTCTTAAATCTGACTTAGAAAAGCTCAGAAGGGTTTAAATAATTAGACTTAGAAAGGTTTAAGTAATTTGTCTGAGATGTCACAACTCACCCCATATCTCTGCAGAATTATACATTATACTAGAGAATTAGCCTTGTCAACATTTTAAATAGTTTGTTCTTATAGATCACTAGTTTGTCCATAGGGAACTTAGCATTTCATAATGAACTCATGAGCACCATGGGGTTAGCTTGCTTATTCACATAAAGGACAATTATTATGTGAAAGCTAATGAATAGAATTGAGGGAGATAAATGTTGGAAGCAATCTGAAAGAAAAGCACATAGGCAGTACATTAATATTTTTGATAAACTTATTGAATATTTAACATGTACAAAAGATAAAATAGATTGAATTCCTCCCTTCAAGCAGCAAGTAATAATCTGGATGAAGTGATGGTGTAGTTAGTAGGTGAAGAGGAAGGAGACAGATAATAGAACCAGTAGTAAGCCCTGTTGTGGAGCTATGAACAAACTGATGTGGAAGAATAGATGTGGAAAGTCCCAGTCCCGTCTTTGTGGAGGCTGGGAATGCCTTCACTGAGGAGGTCATAACTAATCTGGCCCTCAATAGATTGACAAAATTTTTCCTGGAAAGTAAGAGGTAGAGTGCATTCCTTACAGACAATAGTAAACACAAAGGCATGACGATTATGAGGCAAAGTTTTTCATCTGAGAAAAGTTAAAACACTTCTAAAAAATGGGAAAAATACCAGGAGCTACTTCAGGCAAGTGTGACCACAATCTGCAAGAAAACAGGGAAGCTGGAGGAAAGCAAGACAAATTAAAGAGAGAAAAAGAATTGTTAAGAATTTATGGGTGATCACAGTGAACTAGGAGAACCCAATGCTTTTCCTTTTCCAACTCAGAAGGCATCACAGTCATCCAGTTGTTCAGCCAGAAACAGAGATATCATTCATGCTTCCCTCCACTCTCTCAGGCCATACATCTCATCATTCACCAAATCCATCAATTAATTCCACCTCCTAACTCTCCCTCCTGCCCACTCACTTCTCTGCAGTCTCAATGGTACTAAACCACAGACTTTTGTGTCCTCCTACCTAGACCAAGGTAGTAGCCTCTTAACTGTGCCACTACAGTCTGTATCCCTCCTAGTACCAGTGTGATGTTTTTTACAAACAGAAATCTGACCATGTCACTCTCCCAGAAGCTTTCTAGAATCATTTACAGTAAAGTTCACAGTAACTGTGTGGTTTGCAAAGTCCTCTCCAGCCCCTACTCACTCTGGTTTCTACCCCAGCTCCCAACTCCTCCATCCCTTCTGAGCCACACACACTCTGCAGTCACTACTGCTGAATTCCTTTCCTTTCTTCAGATATGCCATGCACTTCCTCCTCCACATTTTTATTTATGGTGTTCTTCCAATCTGAAATACTCTTTTCTCAGTTGCCCTTGTCTAATTCCCGCTCATCCTCTGAGTCTCAACTTACTCTTTTCTGGAAAACTTCTTTGATGTCCACACCTGGATTATGATCCTATTTAGTAAATGCATAACACATTGTTCTTTCTCTTTCTCATCACTTAAAGATATAAAATTCCTGTTTCTTTATCTATATTCCCAAATAGACCTTAAGTTCAAAAGAATAGGTGAACATCTGTTTCATTCATTTTATATACTTAGCAGGTGATGCAATTAGACCAGTAAATAAATAACTGATTAAATTTTATTCTTGGTTAATACTGAAAGGGAATCAAGCATCCGTAAATAACAGTGAATGAATCAAATGAGTTTTATTTACACACTGTGTTTTTTGCCTACCTGGATCTGGCTGAGTAGCTTAGTAGAAGCCAAAAACCTGAGTGTCCATTCAGGTGCAGGAAGGCACTCTTCACTGCTAAAATCCAGAAAGTGAGAATTATACAAATAAAAAAGCGTGAATGTAAGAGTTGGGCCAAGTTGGGGATTAAAAAAATGACCTGATTTGGCAAAATAGAGAAATAACAGAATTTGATTTTTAGACAAAATATACACATATGTGGAAATGCTATAGTTGAAATCATTTATTTTTACAATTAATGTGTGTTAATAAACACAATAAAAAGAAGCAATTAATAACCTTTCATAATAAACTTCTCAGTTACATTGTAAAAGGATATTTTAAAAGAATTTAGCTTGTTGTTCTCTAAGAAAGTATATAAAATGTGGGTCAACCTGTCATAAACAAGTAATCAATAATAATTTACAGTTTACTCCATAAAACAATACATACTACATACTTTAAAGACAGGCAGGAACTTGGTTTTATCTCTCCTAGAGTCAAATACACTCTTTTTCCTACTCCCCCACTTTGCACATGAATTTTATTTTATTCTTTGACTGTAATCATCTTTCTTGATGTTTTCAAAGTCCTTGTACTGGTTCAAAAAAAGTGGCAAGTGAGGCCACATAAACTATTCATAAGTCAAGCATAACACCATGCATTTGGCATAGTGATAATTCAAATTAATATCTGGATATCGGAAAAGGTCAGAAGAGAGGGCAGGAAATGGCATGAGCTCAAAGAGTGCATGGCAGTACCTGATGAAAGCATCAATAACAGCTATTGCACTCCTGTATTTTGAGATCTGTGCCTCTTCCGTGCCATTGTTGATTGGTCTTTTTGTACCACTTCTCTTTGTCTGTTTCTAGGAAGGAAAAATAGGTCGTTATCTGGGCTTCAAATTGTGTATAAAGGCAGATAATACGTTCTGGTTTTTTAGAATAATTTAAGCTTTTCTGAACTTTTTTAGTAATAGCATACTTAATCATCATGCAGCAAAGCTGGAAGCTGGCCAGATGCAGGACGAATCAAAGAGCCTTCTCTAAAAAAGCCCTGAGCCGGATACCTCAGCTTTGGATAAGTACTAGTGGGAGAAAGGCAAGGACCCTGATTCTGGAAATCTTCAAAACCCTTCTGAGTAAAAGCAGATCCTCTACCCTTTGGAGGAAAACTTTAGGCCGAAGCATGAAAAAGAGTGAATAGTCCATGAATAATAATTTCATTTCATAAATAGAGAATATAGAACAGTTTACAATTATGAGCCATAAAGATAATTCTTAAGCAAGAATTTCTTCCTTAATTGACTTGTTTGAATATCCACCCTTCCCCCTCCCAAAAAAAATAAACCAAAGTATTACTGGCTCTGGCAGTTTTATACTAAAAGGCAAGGTTATATACAATCTGGGAAAAGCTAAGATAAGCACATCCTTCCTAATTGCCTCTTTCTAGGTTATGTTTCTTGTAACTACTCATGTTAAAAGCTCAAACTATATTTTGGGGTTATTTAGTACATTTTATGCCTAGAACTCTGAAGTGTTTGCCCCCTGGGACCCACTCTAGGGAAAGGAACAAAAACACAATCTGAGTGACATCCTCCCTCCTTAAGAAACCACGCTAGCTGGCAACGTTCTGATGTCATCAGCTGAATGACTGTTCCTCTATTGATAATGGGATACTCATCCATTTTATAATAATGGTGACCATAAAGAGAAATCAAAGATGTGGGAGGTGTTGGATGACTGTCACTGGCTCCAACCTTGCTTTGCCTATGATTATAATTCATTATTCACCCTCTGTGCCATACTTTCATTGCTTTACAAGAGGTTTAGACTAGAATGTTCTCAAAACCTCACACAAAAATTTGAGAAGTTCTTATCCTATCAGAGAGGCCCTATTTTAAAAATGCAGTATTTGTTTCGCATGACAAATATCCTTTGTATTTCTTCAAGTTTCATGTTTATGTTGCATTTCTCCTTTTTTTAAAAAAGTCTACCTGTGTTTTAATTTTTTCATAGTTTAAATTGTTAATGTTATCCACCTGGAACTTTGTAATGTTACAATTGAATGCGGGGTAAAATTATATAAATCTCAAATATTAAATAAGTAAACATTAGTGCATAATTATTAAGAAAATAATAAGTTGAAGCCTTAAAGAGCTTTGAAATTTCTAAATTTTTGATTTTTCAAAAGACATCATAATAAATGTTACTACTTATACCTCAAAGGATTTGAATGAGTTATAAAATATTCCAAAAGTGTTAAGATACACTAAAGAGGCAGAAACCAAAATCATATGACTATTTTTTTAATACACTGAGAAATTATGTTAGATAGGAAAATATAACTATTGAGTGTCTTATTTATATTCATTTTACCCAAGTCTCATTTGGTATTCTATGGTACTACCCATTAATATTAGATGCAAAGAGAAATTTTTTTCTGTATTTTATGTCCTTATACAACAGTCTCTCCCTATATGTGATTTTGCTTTCAGCAGTTTCAGTGCTCTTTAGTCTGAAAATATTATATGGAAAAATTACAGAAATAGACATGTTTTGAATTCACACACACACAAAAATAAATAAAAATAAATTGCACACCATTCTGAGTAGTGTGATGAAATCTCATGCTGTATAGCACTATCCATCCGGAGGCATGAATTGTCCCTTTGCCAGTGTATCCACTCTGCATGTGCTACCTACCTTTAGTCACTTAGTAGCTATCTCAATATCAGATTGACTATCAGGACATTGCAATGCCCATGTTCAAATAATCTTTATCTTACTTAATAATAGCTAATATATAAGAATAACAATGCTACGCCACCTGGTGCGCAAGCGCAAGGCCCCGAGTTCATTACCCGGTACCAAAAAGAAAAAACAAAAAACAAAAGAATAACAATGCTGGACACTTTATTATAGTATATCATCTGTAATTATTCTATATTATTGTTGTTGACTTGTGTTATTGTTGTTCAGCCTAAGTGTATATTTATAGGAAAAATCATTTGGCTCAGTTTGGTACAACCTTCAGACATCTACTAGGGGTCTTGAAACATGTGCCCTGTAATAGAGAAGGGTATAGCAAATTCTCACAGATACAGACATAAAAAGGTTAGAGGCTTAAGCATTGCATTTTCTTTTTGGAAAAACATTTCCTCCCCTCTGCCTCTGCTCATTTCCTAGCCCATGTTACAATCTTCCCTATTATTCTGAGAATTTCTGTGGGAGAGTGTCCTTTGTTGCTCACACTTTAATGAAGTATCTCTCTATTCTTCTTACTTCAGTAATATTGAGTGTTTATATTGTTAGCCAGTGAGAAAGGTACTGAGATCATGCAACTAATTTGATACAATCTCTTCCCTCAAAAAACTAGCATTCTCAAAAATTAAATATCCTCTCTAAAGCCCATCTTCATCTACAAAATAGAGCAACAATAACTACTGCACAAGCTATTAAATGCATTAAATGAAACAATTTCTAAAGACTTGACCAAATGATTTGCAAATAACCTCTCAATAAATATTGTTTATTCCATTTTATTACATATGTGCTATAATAGGAAAACCCCAACAAAGGAGGTGATGTTTAAACCATGTCTTAGGAAAGGTTATTCCTCATAGGAAAGAAGATTGAAATATTTCAGATATCAGGAATATCTAGTCTGTACATAAGCAGCATGAAAGAGAATTTATCTATGCTGTTTGAAAGAAGTAGAGAGCTCTCCCATTAAGCTAGGAAGAACAAACAGGATATGAAACCAGAAATCTTGATTAGTTTAATGGATTTAATTCTACAGAAAACAAAGAACAAAGAGGGTCTTCAACGTGAGAAAATAATGTGCAGTAACATAAATAACTTGTGCAGTAGTAAAATCATTATGGCTTCACTATAAAGAATCAGTGTGTGATGCAAGAGCTCTAAAAGAATGAAATCACATAAGAATTCCCAAAAGCATATTAGATAAGATGATGTCTAAACTAAGACAATGGCACTTATCTAATGACTGAAGTTGAATGAGAAATATTGTGGAGGTAGCATCATCCATATTCAGTGTTCATGTAGATGGATATGCCTTTGACCGAAATAAGAACTAAAGAAAAAGCAAGTGTATTGAGAAAGGGAAAATTGGGGATGGAATGAAGAGAAAATTGGAGATTATGGGCACAGCTTAACCGGGAAAACCAATCCTGAGAGGTCAATACTGACAGTCTGTGAGGAATGTAATTGGAGAGCTTCCTGCATTGGGAGCCAAGAGAATAGAGAGTCCTAAGAAGGAGGAATTAAAGATTTATGCCAATATCATACTAAGGTCAAGAAAGAGAGTCTGGAGGAAGCAGGCTTGGTCTTCTGGGCCCAGAATTGGGGAAAAGGGAGAATAAAGGGAGAATGTACCACCTCCTCCTCCGGTTAGGTTTAAGGAAGAGAGTATATTCTGAGTAAACTAATATTTTAGTTCAGTCAAGAAAAAAAGGGACCATTCTGTAGAAAAGTTAACAATGTAGAGGGAAACGAAAAGATTGAATATTCCAATGCAAATGATTGGGAGGACAGCCAGCAGGCAGAGGAGGAAGTCAGCAGACCACCAAGCAAGGACAAGACTGGCCTGGAGAGAGATAAGAGTATGAGGAGATTAATGATGAAGGGACTCTGATTCTTTTAATCTTTGTCTTAAGTGAAATAATTTTCAGCACTTTGAATTCTTTTCTGATATCACATTAACTTAGCAGTTTAATATTCTGCCTGTTCTTTAGTTCTGTCCTGTATTTGAAGGCGATGTGCCAATCTAAGCAACAGTGGTGCCAACTGCCGTAACAAGAAAGTACAAGCAAGTGGGTCCAAAATTGCACTGGTTCTTTCTGTGAGGTTTTTAAGTGTCACCTCTGGATTTAATGACAGCCTTGATATGCTGTATAGGTATTTGTTTACAGAGGACTCGATCATTTCCCAACAAGGAAAACCTAACCTTCATGTTTCTAATTTAGCTACTTGTCTTTACAAAATGCATATATAACTGGTACTTACTTGCCAAGCCAAAGCACAACCCTGCAGGAGCTGCCTGAAACCCCATCATCATTTTATCATTTTAATTTTTTTACAGCTGGCACAGTCTAGATGTGCCCCTTGGAGTTATTCAGTAAACTAAGGGGAAAAGATTGGGTAAACCACATGTCTACATTGAAAGATAAAATTCTGAAAATTGTTCTTGTCACCAGATATGCCTTGTTGAGGGATCTGTTTTCTATTGCCAATGTGCTGAGTCTAACATTTTACAGCCAGTTTTTTCAGCAGTCTTGTGGTTAGAGGAGAAGATGGACTGTTATGGTAACTATATTTGGACCAGTTGCAAAGTTATTGTAATCAACATGCCATGAAGGACCTTAGTCAAGTAATGATTAGTCAAATTAGCAAATAAACAGATAACCAAGGTCATTTATTGATATGCTTACCTTAGTGTGGTGGATTTAAGACATGGTCCCCAAAATGCCTTGATATTCCTATTAGAAGGTTAGTTCTACATCCCATCCTCTGGAAATCAGAAAGACCTACAATTCCTTCAGCAAGAGATAAAGTAAAAGCTATGTGATTTTCAAGGCCAAGCCAGAAAAAGCCATAAGATTTGATCTGTTCCTCTTGGGACATTCTATGGAAGAAGTAAATCACCTTAAAGTCTTATCTTACAGCCACCATAATGGAAAGGCTGTCGTGGGCACTCAGTCAAAACCAGTTGAGTTCCCAGTAAACAGCTAACATCAGCTGCCTACCACAGTAGTGAGACATCTTATGCATCCAGCCCAAATGAACTTTCAGATTACATATCCCCAGGTAATATCTGCTTATAAGTATATAAGAGATTCCAAGTGAGAGCTGCTCTTCCAAGGCCTTTTTCCAGGTCCCCAATTCACAAAATTATGAACAAAGCAAAAAGATCATTTTAAGTAGCTGTTTGGGAATAATTTGTTACACAGCAATAGTAACCAAAATAGATTTTTTTAAAATGTGGAATTAAAATGCTACTGAAAATAAAAATAATAATAACAACAAAATCCGATGAGAATTATTTTACCTCAGTTAGAATAGCTATCAAAAAGAAAAAAACAACAAATGCTAGTGAGGATGTGGGGAAACAAAGGAACTCCTATTCACTGTTGGTATATTAGTATATCCAGAGGAAATTGCATCAGCATATCAAAAGAATACACTCCAATATCCAGGATAGCTAATATATGGAATCAACCTAGGTGCTCATCAATGGGTGAACAGATAAATAAAATGTAGTAAAATTGTACAATGAAATATTATTCATCCATAAAGGAAAGAATAATATCGTGGGATTTGCAGCAAAATGGATAGAACTAGAGGAAGGACATTATGTTAAGTGAAATAACTCAGACATAGAAAGACAAATATTGAATATTCTTTCTCATATGCGGATGCTAAAAAAAAAAAAAAGTCAAGCAATCTGGAATAGTGAGTCAAGCATGGTGGTGCACACCTGTAATCCCAATACTTTGGAAGCTGAGGCATGAGGATTGCTGCAAGTTTGAGGCCAGCCTGGGCTACATAGTGAGTTCAAGGTCAAACTGAGCTAGACAGTGAGAGATCGTCTCAAAAAAAAATGGAATAGTGATTACTATAATTTGGGAAGATTAGGCAGGAAGAAGAAAGGGAGATTGGGTAACAGGTACGTGTAGACAGAAATAGAAATAAATTCCGGTGTTTTACAGCATAGTAGGGTAAATATAGTTCACAATAACATACTATATATTTTATGAATAACTATAAGAGAAGAGCTCAAAGATTCCAAACACAAAGTAATTATAAGGAGATAAAAACAATAATTACCCTGATTTTACCATTATACACATATCTTGTATATGTGTGTATATATATATATATTAAATTTATATATATATATAACTACCATGGTATACCTTATAAATAGGTACAATTGTTAAGAATTGTTCAAATATTTAAAAATATCTAAGGAGTGGAAATGTTAACTACTATTTGATTATTATACACCACACACATGTATCAAATTATCACACTACCCTGTAAATGTGCATAATTAAAATAATATATTTTCAAAGGAAAGAAACTACATAACAAAAGAAAGGTAGAAGTAAGAACCTCTTTTCTTTTTAAATGTTATTCAAAATTTACTTCTTCTAGTAGTTTTTAAATATTGCCGAGAGAGATTAAAAATAAAATGCATGTATAGGGCAAAAGAAAAAGAAAGAAAACCTAAATCATGAACTAAAAGATTTTAAAAAGCTTCCTCAGTAAAATGCAGAAAAAAAGTCAATTAGTTTCTTTTAAGCATCTATAGATGGGATCAATAAAGCAGGATAAGCCAAAGAAGAAATCTTTCAGTTTCACGGTCAATATAAAGACTTTGTGGCGTTATTTTTAAATCTTTATAATTATTTCAGGTAGCGCTTCAGAGACATTTTGAAACACAAAGGGCCTTCTAAGTTTTTAAATCATGTTTTGTGATTGCCTCCACTAAACCAGGCTTCTAAGAATCACAAGAGTGTCATCTTGCAGCCACCTTGCAAGGATTCTAAGGTAGAGACAGGCTTACCTGACAGATCTGAGATTTGAGAGTGTGGATTTTATCTAATACGGTGGATTTTAAATTGGTACATGCGAAGCTCCTAAGCATTTAAAAGGAATTGTTATCAGTTTGGACTAAAATGGACATATAATAAAACTGAAGGGAAGGCTTTGAACAAATGTGGACTGAGAAAGCTGAGCCATCTTTTATGCAGAGGAAGGATGAATCAGAGGATAGAAGCAAGATTCTGAAGGCTCTCCAAAATCCACAGACAACTCAGCGACCAGTTCTGATCCTTAATTTAAATGCTAGCAACGTGTGCTCAGCATATTTCAGCTATATTACAGATCAGTGACTTCTATAACTTTTGTTTTCTTCCTTTTGATTGAGTCTTTCAGTCATCTAATGTCTATCCCACTTTTTTATATTGAGTGTGTGGGCAGAAAAAGTGTGACTATGTTACAGATCTGCATGTCTACAACAACACACACAGAGTGGGGCCCAAGGAATTCTATCTGCAGAGAGCCTCCCCTAGAACTGATCTAGAGGATGACATCCTGGATCTCTGAACATGATGTTCAACTACGATGAGACATGCTGGTAGGGCAGGGGTTGAGGTGATGAGTCTATTTTGCATGTGGAAGGGAGGAAAATGATCTGTTACCGGAACATAGAAAGTGATGGCTTAAAACATGGTTTAAAAATTTAATGATGTTCTTTCCATCAAGAGATGATGAAATACATGTGGATGGACTTATGACTACTTAAGAAATAGAATACGGGGCCAGGGATTTAGCTCAGTGGTGCTGCACCTGCCCCATGAGTGCAAGGTCCTGAGTTCAATCCCCGCTATTGCAAAAAAAAAGAAAGAAAAAGAAATAGAATATGAAAGAAGTAAAGTTATGTAACTTCTGAGTCCAGATCAGAAAATCCCATGCACTTCTGCTTGGTGTTCTTGGAGTGCCCCCTCCCCTAAGGGAAACCAGCTCCCGTAAAAGATGTCCAATTACCCCGAGACAACCAAGCAAGAGAGCTCATCCATTGGGACTCCAGTTAACATCACCAATATCAAATGCTAGTCATGGGAGTAAGCTATCTTATATATCCAGCTAAGTCAAGCTTTGAGAAGACACTGGCTCCAGCCACTATCTGACCACAACTTCACAAGTATCCATCTGAGAGCTGCTCAGCCAATGCCTTCCTGAATTCCTTACCCTCCAAAGATTGAGCAAAATAAAAGAGTTGTTTTTTGGGGGGTTTTTTGGTATTGGGGATCAAACTTGGGACCTTGAGCTTACAAGGCAGGAGCTGGAACCACTGAATAGTTGTTTTTAACCTGATAAATTTTGGGTAATTTGTTATTCATTAGTACTAAATGAAATACCAAGATACATTTTTCAATAAGTATTTCTGAACAAAAAGACTCTCCTGAAGGGTTACATCAGAAAACAGAAGGATTAAATATGTGATGTAAAAAAATAGACCAGAAAACCACACAGATGCCAGCACTGGACAGGCTGGAAGTTTATTAATAGGAGAATATATAAATGGACATTTACCATATAAAATACTGTGGAGCCATTTTTGAAAATCTAGTACTATATCATCTGACTTAGAGGAATTTTTGTGAAGTAATGTTAAATTGTAATAATTAAAATAAAAATGTTAAATATAGTTTCTCATACCTATTTGAACCTGTGTTTCTGTGTGTTTCTCCATATATTTGTATGTGAAATGTAATTGAAAACCATAGTGAATGTTTAAATTTTAAAAATTTATTACAGCAAAAGACACATTGCCATTAATCTTCCTCAAACCCCTCTACCTTACCACCACTTCAAACACATTTCTCCCACTCTTCTTGCCACTTTTTGAAAGTTTTGGAAGTCTTCTTTCAAGAAGGTCTTTAGTAAGGGCTGAGGATTTAGCTCAGTGGTTCTGCCGCCTGCTTTGCAAGCTTAAGGACCCAAGTTCGATCCCCAGTACCAAAACAAAACAAAAAACCCCACGAAAACAAAGAAAGTCTTTAGTTGCATTGTGTAGCTTCCTCCATGACCTGAATTGATTCAACATATTTATCTTTCATAGTCATTTTGACTTTGTGGAAGAGCCAGAAGTTGCACTACTCCAGATCTGATGAATAGGTGGTTGAGGATACACCATAATGTTCTCACCAGACGGCTATTCTGTTGGATGGCATTTGACAACAGCATTTATGGTATTTTTTTTATCACATATCATAAAGACTCCAATATACAGAAAATAATCTCTATACACAGATTCTTTATTTCATTCTGAATTGTTTGATTTTTATAGTCAAGAGCTTCTGCTATTTTAATATAAGCTTTAAAAACTTTTAAAACAATTTTAAAATAAAAATCATGTCAAGAAGAACATTACCAGTGGTTTAATGGCAGTACTCTACTTTCCATTAAACAGTAATCATAAAAATTGTTTGCAATGAAAATTTTTAATAAGGTATTAGTTTCTTGCTTCAGGCAGTATTTATTGCTACAACATGATTTTTTACTTTGCAATAAGGGGTATTTCCATCAAAGCATTCTGTTTATCACAATTACAGCTCTCCATATACATTTTGAGGATGTGCTGAAATCTCCTGTCACTGGCCTTTTTTACTATTTAATAGTAAAATTCTCTTTCCCTTTAAATTCTCTTAGAATGCATTTTATGATGAAAAGTTAAGGTCAGTTTCTTCAATTGGAAATTTGTCCTTAACATTTACTATGAGTTTTAGATGAAAAAAATTGACAAAATATGCAGGTGTTCATGAGAAAATACGGGAATCTAAGTCTAAAGTTTAAATTAAAAATAAGTCACACCTTAAACTTAAAATTCCAGATGCTTAAAAATTGTTAAAGTTCGAAAATATTTTGTTTATTTTTGAAGAGTTTATTTTTAAGCCTATTTTTTAACTTCACTGAATTTGGTTTCAGGCCAACTTGGACTAACGTCTGGAGTGGGGGAAAAATCAGTAATTCAAAGTCATTTCAGACTTGGATGTGTGACCTAGCATGATTCAGATGAGAAAACAATGTTCAAATACCCAGGGTCCTAAAAGACCAAATTTTTGATCTGGTTCAACCTTAATGGTTTACCCTTGATTTAAAAATATAAGCACACAGACTTCTAAACTTATACTCAATATAAAATTATATTTTTCACCTAATACATTGGTTCATATACAAGTTATATTTTCATTACTGTGAACTAAAATACATTTATAAAGTCACTTTAGAATTCACCTTCGTGTGAAATGTAGCCAGATAAAAAATATTATTCAAGTGCTTGAAAACAATATATATATTAGAACTGACTAGTTTTTGCAGTAATGTCAAAGACATATTTAAACACTTAAGTGTCTCAACAATACCCGTTAAACTAAGTAATAAAAAACATTGTTTGGATTTTTGGCATTGCTTCTCTAGTTCAAATCCAGGGCTAGAGTATAACATAAGTATTACATTTAATTTTATTGTAGTTTTTGCCTGCAGTATCATGTATTAAAATCTGTTTCCAGGCAGGGGAATAGGGAAAAAATAAGAACCAAGATACATCATGTAAAGGTACAAGATCCCAATGATGAATGTAACTGTATTGTATACTTAAAATGTACCAATAAACAGTGGGAAAAAAACCTGTTTCCAGAATAATGACATCATTGTAGATAAAAAATACAAATTTAAACCCAAGAGAAAAAAATAATAATATACATAGTGGAAAATTTTACAAACATAAAACATATTATTTAATCAGGCAAATAACACAGGCATATAATAGATTGGAGACCACAATGTTTTATTACTAAAGCAATTAAATTGAATTTGTTAGTGGTTACTGAATGCCAGAATTTGCAGTTTACCAAACCACTACTGTGTGCACTATGAGAAATGATAGGATGTGAAACATATGATTATTCCTTTAAAGACCCTACATTTACTTGACAAAGGAACATATTTTACAACAAATTAAATTATTTAAATTTACTCATATTTAATCTTGTTCACAAGGGATCCAAAACAGAAAAATTTAGCTATTAAAAAATAAAAGTGTTATTTATATCCCATATACCCCCAAGGATTTGCAGAAGGGAAAGTTAATAATAGACCCATGTTTATAATACTGGTAAGAAATCATATAAGGGAAAACATTGTAAGTTGGAAATGAATAGGACAGATAACATAAGAGGAAAAAAGATGATTAATAAGACTGGAAACTATGATTAAATTATTATCTAAGTAACACCCTGTAGTAACAAGAAGCACTTTATATTCATTATTTTATTAATTATCTTATCAACCACAGTCTTGAATCCTTGTAATTACTCATGTTCCACAAATGTGGACAAGAGGCTCAGGAAAGATTAAATGGCACAGTGAGAAATCAATGCAGGTTCTCTTCTAGGTCCAAAATCTGTAATGTACCTGTTAACCAACCTGCTGTGCAACCAGATCTATTTTATTTATGCCCTTCTTTGCTTTGCCTGACACTAAGATACCTGGAATCACACAGTACTTTGCGTCTTGTACAGAAGGACAATCAGAAAGCATTGTCCCAGTGAGCTCAGTTTTTCTCCAGTGGTCACAAACATGAAGAGTGCCAAACCATTTTGGAAATCAGAATCAATGGGCATTTTGTGTTTCCTAGGAAAAATAAATTCAATTTTAATGATGGCTACTTGTCAAGTAGCATCACCTCATGAATATTCTTTTCAAAAATAGGCAATATCGTGCATGAAAGCTGCTGCCTTTCTTCAACAGAGAAGGATGTTCTCACTGTCACCTCAAGATACTATCCTGATATAGGTCATGAGGAAGATTTTCTGATACAGGTCATGAGGAAGATTTTCCAGCATTGAATATAGCCAAGGTTTTCTATGACTATGGGAACATTTGCCAGTCTGAGGAAAATAATTTATGAGAGAACTGACATATGCACATTTACTTCAAGGATTCTAAATTCCTTCCTTTTATCCCTGAGGTTATGAATTTATTTCTGGTGTTCAGAAGTACTAAAATTTGTTTTTGCATGAAACTACATATTTTCTTGACTGGATTGTCTCTTATTTAAATAGTAACTTAACAACAGGCTGCATAACTCAGTACTCTTATGATATGACTAAAAATTATAGATAACCACAGTAAAAGTTTCCTAATAAGCAGTGATGCCTAAATTTAGACCAATTCTAGAAATTAAAGTAGTTCACAAAGAATGTCTGCTAATAGCAAAATCTAGGCTTCATTTTATTTTGAAAAATAAATTTAAAAGATAGGAAAGTACAAAGAATAACATGATGAACACCCATACTCCCAGCCCCTCAAATTTAAAAACTGGTAATAGTTCGTTACATTCACTGTAATGTGTATTTAAAAGTATTATCTCAGTAACATAAGGTTGTATCAGAAGAAAGGAAGGAAGGGAAAGAGGGAAGAGAAGAGAGGACAGGATGAAGGAAAAGAGGAAGAAAAGGGGAGAAGTCGGGCTGGAAGGTGGAAACCAAAGGAAATACAGTAACTTTGAGGAAATACAAATAAAAATAAAGTACTCTTTGGCCACAATCACCATCCAACTTCCTTTCTTCCCTGACATACCCAGGCTCCAGAGTGTGATGTGTATCTTTATGCTTATGATTTATTCCATCACATTACTGCTATCTCTAGAATTATCTGACTAGTCCCTTTGTTTTTCTACATTATAAGTTGAGTTCTAACCTTGATAGGATGTCCATTGTCTAGATATTTATTCATTTTTTCTAAGTTATCTGATTTGTAGGCATATAGTTGTTCAGAGTATTCTTTTAGTATCTTTTATGTATCAATGGGCGTCAGCTGTAATTTCTTCCCTTTCATTTTTGATTGAGTCTTTTTTTCTTAGTCTGACTAAAGATTTATTTATCTAGTCTTTTCAAACATTAAACTCTTAGTTTCACTGATCCTTTCTACTGTCTCTCTAGTCTCAATTTCTTTTACTTAACTCTGATCTTTATTACTTCCTTATTTCTACTGACTCTGGGGTTAGTTTGTTCTTCCTTTTCTAGTTCTTTAAGTTGTAAATTTAGGTGTTTAAAGTCTTTATTTTTGATGTAGGCATTTATTGCCATAAGCTTCCATCTTAGAACTGCTTTAGCTGCATCCCATAAAATCTGGCACGTTGTGTTTCTGTTTTCATTTTTTCTAACATACTTTTAAATTTTTATTATATGTTTCTTACCCACTGGTTTTTCAGGAGCATTCTGTTAAACTGTCACATATTTGTGAATTTTCCAAAATGTTCCCTGTTGCTGATCATAGCTTTATTCTGTTTTGATCAGAAAAGATACATGAGATGATTTCAAGTATCTTAAGCTTGTTAAAACCTGCTCTGTGGTCTAACGTATTTATCCTAGAAAATGTTCCATATGCACTTGAGAAAACTAGGTATTCTGGTACTTTTGCATGGAATGTTTTGTATACGTCTTATAGGTCAATTTTGGTTACATAATCCTTTAATTAGCAACTTTACATGTAAGTTCTTAGGAATTATTTGATCATAGTTTCTCTTTTATGTACTATCCTGGTCTAGTTTTCAAATTAGCTCATACTAACGTCATTTCCAAAGCTTAGCAGATGCTTTTCTATTTTCTAGGGAAACTCAAGAAGTTTGGTAAGTTTCATTTTTAGAAATATTCTGGGCCTGAGCTTCTAATTGAAGACCTGTGGAAGATTTTTCTTCTCGGTCGATTTCTTTAATGGTAATTAATGTGCTCAAAGGCTTATTTTTCTTCTTTCCAGTGTCAATTTTGGTATTTTATATTTGTATAATTTTTCAAATTTGCAAGTATATAATCTTCATAAATACTGTTTATGATATCTTCATGTTTATTTTACTTGTAGTCATTTATTCTGCATGTAATAGCATATCCCCCCTTTTTTTCTGTTCCTCTTTTATTTCCTATCCTCTTTTTCCCTATCACTTTTATTAATGCCTTGTCTATCTTAGTAATTGTGTTAGTCAGTCTTTTATTGTTGTGACAAAAAATAGCTTAAAGGAAGTAAGATTTATTTTGGCTCATGTTTGCAGAGATTTCAGTCCATGATTACTTGGCTCCATTGTTTTTTGACCTGTGGTGAAGTATGAACTTCATGGTAGAAAGGTATGACACCTCATGGCAACAAGGAACCGGACAGTGAGAAACATCCAGGAAGGAAGTGACCAGGGATCAGGTATAGCACCCAAAGTAACATCCCCATGATCCACTTTCTTCAACGAGGCCCTACCTCTTGTTTCATTGCCTCTCACAGATTTCACCAAATTATGACCTCATCAGTGAATTAATCCATTGATAAAGTTACAGCTCTTGTGATCCAATCATCATCCAAAAGCCCATCCACAATGAAGCCTTGAACACAATGAGCCTTTGGGGGGACATACTGAGTCTTAAACATGATGGCAATCTTTTGTTTATACAACCCTACCTTGTTGTTTATACTGATAGTTTCGTTTTCTGTATCCCTGATATTCACATTTGTTTTGTGTATTTTTCTATCTTATTTTCTTTTTAAAGACATTATTTAGGAAAACATACACAATAATCATATTAACATGCTCATATTATTTCCCAGTTAAACAAGGTAAATTCACTAATAGAACTCAGACCTCTATTTGCTCTTCAAAGAAATCTCCTGGGCACTAAAACCAGAGGTAAACACTATTGCAAATTTCATGTGTGTTATTCCCTTGCATTGCTTAAACTGTCACAATATACATAGGTACACCTAAGTAATATATAATATTATCTTGCCTATTTGTAAAGTTACATAAACAGGTATGTGTGTTTGTGTGTGTGTGTGTGTACACACACTTCTTTTGCTCAACCTGTGTCTGTCAGATTCAGCTGTGTTTCCGGAAGTCACCTCCAAAATACTGGAGGCAGTGAACTTTCTGCCTCAGTGTCTGCTACTGGAGAAACCCAAAAGAGGACACTCATTATCCCAAATAGTGAGATAAAACTGAAGCATATTGTATAGCAATTTTATACCTCTAAATGCTTATACTAGAAAAGAAGAAAGCTGAAAATAAATGAGTTAAACAACTTAAGTTAGAAGAACAACAAAATAAACACAAAGAGAGTAGAAGGAAGGAAACTATAAAGATAAGAGTGGAAATTAATCAAATGAAAAACAAATATACAGTAGAGAGAATCAACTAAGGCAAAAGTTCATTTTTTGAAAAAACTAATAAAGTAGACATTTTGGGGCTCTTTGAAAATATGAAACAGCACAAATAAACAATACTAAAAATAAAAAAGAAGACAAATATTGATAATACTAAGACTAGAAAAGATAAGGCAAATCTATTAAAAAAGCTTTTCCCAAATACACAAAAGCTGGGGTAAAATGGAAATTCACTAGTAAAATGACAAGTTACCAACTGATTCAAAAATCAATTAAAATGCTTGAATTGTTTTCTATTTATTGAATAAATTTAATCAAGACTAGAAGTTTCTTCTTGAAAAAGCCAGTTCCACGAGATTTCCTCTGAAATCAAAGAGGCAATAAACTTATCTATTTGCTATTATTCACATTTAACTTTGAGTTACTTAGAAATGCTTCTAAAAGTTAATTTTCAAAAGTATTTACTTTCCCACTATGTAGTTATTGTTTATTTCTAACATATTTAAAAATAGCCTAGATGATAAAAATTCTATGAAATTTTGCCCCAGGATGGAGTCAGTTTTGACAGCTATACCTTGTGTGATTGAGAATAAAGTTGATTGTCTCCTTTAGATTTACTTATCTTTCATGTCAAACTTGTTGATATTATTGAAAGCTTTCATATATTAAAACATTCTTTGTGCTTGATTCATCAGTTGCTCTGAGAAGTTTAAATCTTTACACTATTACTCTAGATTTATCTATTTTGAACTTGAGCATTTGAGGCTATCCCACAAAGTTTATACAGAATATATATCTGAAAAATTAAATTTATATCATCAGCAATCTTCCTTAAGCATAATTATTTTTTGTCTCAAAGATTATTTTGACTGGCATATGTATCTATCATCTACTCTATCATTATTTTGGTGAAGCTTAGCTCAGTATTACCTTTTCCTCTTTTATTTTTTATTTTCATTTTATTGGTACATTTTAGATATACATAATGATAACATTCATCATAGGGAATTTGTACCTGTACATGATATGTCTTGCCTCTTCTTTTTTCCCATTCACTTCCCCTCCCTTCAACCCTTTTTCCTCCTTATTTACAAAAGCTTCGTTTCCATTTTTCCTTCTACTCTCTTTTTCTTGTCCCTTCCTTCCTTTCTCCCTCTCCCCTCTGTTGTTTCCCTTCCCATCTGAATGTTTTCTTCCCATTTCCCAAAATCTATTGTACATTTGGTCCTTATTTATACTTTTGGTTTCTCACACCAGAGAAACAATGTGATATTTAAACATGTGTGTCCAGTTTACTTCACTTAAGAGTTTGGGCTCAAGATACATCCATTTAACTAGAAATGTCTCAAGCTTATCCTTCTTTATGGAAGAGCAGTACTCCATTGTATTAAAAAAAATCTCACATCTTCTTTATTCATTTATTAGTTGATGGATATTTCGGCTGTTTCCAAGACTTAGCTATTACAAATTGTGCCCCTATAAACGTGGGTGTGCATATATCCCTGTGGTATGATGCTTTTAATTCTTTTGGGAAAATACCAAGAAGGGGAATAGCTGGGTCAAATGGAACCTCTAGTTTTAGGAATCTAGTTAGAGGAATCTCCACTCTGATTTCCACAGTGGTTGCACCAGTCTACACTCCCATCAACAATGGAAAAGGATTCCTCCCCACATCCCCACCAGCATTTGTTAGCAGTTGCTTTCTTTAAAATAGCCCTTCTTTCTGGGGTGAGATAGAATCTCCATATTATTTCAATTTTCATCTCTCAAATTTCCAGTGATACATTTTTTAATATATTTATTTGTCATTTCTAATTCTTCATCTGAGAAGTACCTATTCATTTCAGATGTCCATTTTTGGATTGAGTCTTTCAATTTGGGGGATCTTTTTTTTAGTTCTTTATATATGCTAGATATTAGTCCTTTGTCTGAGGAACGGTTGGCAAAAAATTTTTCTCACTCTATGGGTTGTCTCTTCACTCTGTTGGTGGTTTATTTTGCTATGCAAAGGTTTAAAAGATGAGATCCCAGTTGTTTCTTCTTTGTGATACTTCCTGTGTAATTGGGATTTTGTTCATTATTATACAGATTTAATACAATCTCAATCAAAATACCAACAGCATATCTCACAGAATTAGAGAAAACAATCCTAAAATTCATTTGGAACCAGAAGACACCTAGAATAGCAAAAGCAATTCTGGGAAACAAAGGCAAGGAAGGAATTATCACAATCTCTGACTTGAAATTATACTACAAAACTACTGAGATAAAAACAGCATGATACTGGCAAAGAAAAAAAGACCCAAAGATGAATGAAACAGATTAGAAAATTCTGAAACAGCTCCAAACACACTCAGGCACCTTATATTTAACAAAGGAGCCAAACACCTTCACTAGAAGAAAGATAGCCTCTTTACTAAATGGTGCTGGAAAAACTGGTTTTTCACATACTGAAGATTAAAACTACACTCATATCTTTTACCATGCACTAAACCAAAATCTCCTTTTACTTCTGACTTGTCTACATATTCATTATTTAAGTATTTTAATCCCACTTCCAGATTTCTTTCTGAAACTTTGTTTTGTGTGAACTTTCCTGGTCTTGAAATACTTTTCTTTTTTCCTTCTCCATCTTGCTTTCTTTTGGTCTGATTGTGATTTGTCTTTTTACTCCAATATTCCAACAAAATATGTCAAGGTACTGAGATTTCAGAATATTTCCTATTGGGGACATCTTTATGATCCATATCTTTCATTAATTTCCAAAGTTCTGCTCACACATGGCCCCTGCATCACTCTTTGTTTCTGGAACTCTAATGAGACATTTGTGAGAACTTTGCCTTCTATGCCACCTTTTATATTTTCCGTCAGTATATCACTCTCAATTGCACTTTAGGTAATTCCTTTAGACTTTGATTTTCACTTTTCTGGTTCTTTATCCAATGTTTTAAAGGGAAAAGCCCAGAGGCTGGGGATTTAGCTCAGTGGTTTCATCGCCTGCTGCGCAAGTGCAAGAACCCGAGTTCGATCCCCGGTACCTAAATAAATAAATAAAACTATATAGAATCTTTGTATATGCACACAAAGTATTAAAGGAACAAAAAGAATTGCTAATGTCTTAAAAAAAGAAAAGAAAAAGCCCAGAGGGTCAAGCCCAACATTTAAATCAGTGTTCCCCTAGGATTATCAAGCAGCTCTGAAGTGAGACCACCCAAGGTCTGAGGGGAGCAAAGATCTCAGCAAGTTCACCAAGAGAGGAAAAATATTGGAGTTCAGGATATCAGGGAGAGACTGATACACTCTTGAGGTCTGACATTGGAATCTTAACACTATTATACATAGCATCAAATGAAATTAAAGCCCTATGCATACTTAGAATAAGATTTAGATTTCAAATGCCTGGCCTAACCAACCTTGTAAAACAAACTATCTGGAGGGTGGAAACAGTGTTGTGGTCCTAAAATGTTCTAGTTTCTTATGTGGAGGGGCCAGTCCACCATTTCTCACTTTCACGACTGTAGGATTACAGGCTCAATTATTCATGTTCCAATATAGTTGTGGCACTACAATGAGAAAAGTCATACAACACAAGGAGAGATCAATTGAGATATGCATTTAAGGTTTGTTGGCCATTTTGAGGAATTACACTGTCTCTTATAGCTTTTCTATGCTAAAAAAAAATCACAACTCTCAAACTGAATCATTTGCCACAGTCACCATTAATTATACTGTGACAGATTTAAGTGATTCTATGAAGGAAAGAAGGGTGCTTCATGTTAGATATTAAGTGTTAGATACATGTGATGGCATTTGTGATCCATCACTGACTGGGAATTAAGGGATGTGGTTTTCTAGGTCATATTTCTGTCACACTACAACTTTGCTTGGGCACATAACGAGCCTCCTTGGTGACTGTGAAACATGCCATCATATTTGGAAGATTAATGAAGTTGCAGATTCACAAGTGAGAGATGGGATAGGAAAATCTCTAAGGGGCATTTCTAAAATAAAAAAGTAGGTGAGTATTCATTATTATATTTTGCCATTACTTCCTATTGCTTTCATAATACAAATTAGAGAAAGTAAATTACCAAGTTCCTTTTACATGTGAAGATAGAAAACATTTAAACCTTAGATCAACTCAAACCTAGTTAATTGCCACAACTACTTGAAAAGGTTCTTATGAACAATCAGAAATGAATCTCACCACTATCGGCCCTAAATGTCATCTATCCTTCATCAGATTGAGTCTCTGAAGTTACTCTTTAACTTTAGGATATTTCCTTCATCACCTTTCCCACCTTCTGCAGGTAGACTTTTGTTTGTTATTTCTTGTGAGTCAGTCTTCTCCACTGGACTATTTGGCCCATTAAGACAGAAATGTTGAATGCTATTCTACGCATCCCATCCATAAAACTTACTCCAAGACTGAGAACCTAGGTGGTGTCCAATAAATGTGTGAGGGAGTGAAGGAATGAATGAATAAACTAACAGGAATTCCTTCAATTTGAGAGATATGGACCTAGTTTCATTCTTTTCTGCACATGGATAACCAATTTCTCATTATCATTTCTTGAAAAAGCTACCTTTTCCCCAATGTATGTTTTTAGCTTCTTTGTCAAGAATGAGATGTCTGAGGGTGCATGGAGTTGTTTCCATGCCTTCTATCCCATTGTTCCACATGTCTATTTTTGTCCAAGTAATATACTTTTGACACAAATATACAATATAAAGCATAAGAACAAACAAACACACACAGAGAAATATTGTAAATTAACTATTTTTACCTTTACAGAAGTCTACCTTCTTTTCTCCTCACTCCAATCTCCCAATTATTTTCACTTTTGTTTCCATGATTGTTGCTTTGTGCTTCCTAGCAGTTCCCTCCACATCACCACTCTTTTCCTCTTGCTTCTGGACATGCTGGGCTCTAACTGGGCACTGTAGTACTGTGCACTATCACACTGTACAGTGAGCACACAGCAGCACAACTGTGCCAATGTCTGGCAGACAGGTGAGCTACTTGTGGGATTTGTTCACATCTATGAATGTTCGCAATGCGAGGTCCATTCATATCTGAAAGTTCACAACTCAAATATCTGTAAGTCAAGAATTTCTGTACCTATTTTCATCAGGGTTTTATTGTAAAGGGATGTTGGATTTTGTCAATGGCTTTCCTTGCATCCATTAAGATGATTATGTGAGTCTTGTCATTAATTATATATATTCTTAATTAACCTCCTACTTCAGGAAAATCTATTTTGCTCACCATTTTATCATGACATTCTTGCATAAAAATTTCATCCTATATATTCTTCCCTTGATGGGTTACTACTAGCAACTTGTAAAATTTAACCTTACAAGTAGCCAGGTGTGGTAGCTTGTGCCTTTAATTCCACCACTTGGGAGGCTGAGTCAGGAGAAGCATGAATTTGAGGCCAGCCTGGGTCACACAGCAAGTTCAAGTCCAGCCTGGACTGCATAGGAAGACCATGGCTCACTGCCCCCCCCCAACCAATTAAACCTTACAGAGTGCAAGCATAGACAACAGAAGGAAAGAGATGACAAACATAATGGAGAAACAAAATAGGCTCATCTGAGAACTTCATCTACCCCTAGAACATATTGTCTTCAAGATCAAGAAGGATTGCTCCAGGGTTTATCTGAGAAGCCTAAGCCACTGTGCTGTAAAATCACCATTATGCCAGGTGTGGTGGCACATGCCTATAATCCCAGGACTCTGGGAGGCTGAGATGGGAGGATTGAAAATTCAAGCTCAACCTGAGCAATTTAGGGACTTAGCAAGACTCTGCCTCAATTGATCAATTAATTAATTAAAACAAAAAAGAGGGCTTGGCATGTACTTCAGTACTCAGGCCTGATTTCAATCCCCTGTACTGAGAAAAAAACACTGAGGTCCAGTTGTTTTTCCAGGAGAGGACCCAACTGCAACTCTGACTTAGGTTGGCCCCAGACTAGCTGTCTAGAACTTTCACTTCCCTAATATCCCCCTCTGACTTCCTCTAAGCAGCCTAAACATTTCCTAATCCTCCAGTTTGGCATCTCCTTGTTCTTTGGCCCAGTGCTACTCTGTTGGAAGCATGCAATTGGAGGTCTGCAGTCAGGGTCAGGGAGAGGTAAGAAACACCAAGACAGTGATGTTCCGATGCCAGAGAGGATGATGCAGGACAGAGAGTCCTGCAGATAAAACAATGCATGGTCATTTTATTGAAAGAGATTAAAAGTAAACCACAAGATTAAATAAAAAGGTCAAATGGTGAGATAAAGACTATGAAAAAATAAACAGCTATGAGGACTATGTGGGAGGAGAAGGGTGATATTTTTAACCATGCGATTAGGGAAGCCCTCTTTGAAGAGGTGACTTCTAAACAGAGATCTGAATTAGATGAAGATGCAGAGAAGAGCAAGTCACCCTGAGGTCAGAGCTGTGAGAGAGCTCCGAATCAGCAAGAGGCACAGATGATCTGAAGGACATCAAGAAGGCAAGCATGGCTTAGGTGGAGGGAATCAAGGAGAAAGTAATTGGGAAGCTTTGCAAGGCTGGATCATGTCAAATCATGGATTTTTATTCCATTGTAATTTTACCCCTTTCATTCATAATTGCATGGATTTGGGCCTTTTCTTTCCTTTTTTTGATAAGGTTGGCTAAGGGTTTGTCAATTTTGTTTATTCTTTCAAAGAACCAACTCTTTGCTTCATTGATTTTTTTGTATCATTCTCTTAGTCTCCACTGCATTCATTTCTGCTCTGATCTTTATAATTTCCTTTCTTGTCTGAGCTTTGGGTTTGTCCAGATGCAACAGGAACAATTGGGAAAATGATTGTGTGGATGGCGCAGAGGAAGCAGAAAGCCAAGTCATGAGACTGTGTGTGGAGGCCAGATGTAGCACGGCTGCCCATTGCTCCAGAACAGTGGGGGCAGGGACCCTAGTGAGAAGTGGTCAAACTCAAGGTGCATTAGGAAGGTAGACCCAACAGCACTTGCTAATGAGCTGGGCATGGAAGGTGGGGAGAGAGAAAAAAATCAATTATGCTCTCTTATAGTTTGAATGCCTGAACAAAATATGTCATTTATTCAGTTGGAGAAGCTTAGGGTAGTATATGCTTTGGGTGGGACATCAAGAGTTATATCTGGGATATGTTAACACGTGAGACCTCCAAGTAGACACTCAAAATAATCAGTAACCAAGTCTGATCTCAAGAGGGAAATCATGGCTGAAGACTGGAACATACTGACAGTGTTTAAAAGTATTACACCGAATAAGGTCAGCTAGAAAGAGTGCGTGAATGGAATGAAAAGGAAACTGAGGCCTGAAAACTGAGGGGTGCTGCCATGGAGTGGTCAATCTGCAGAAGAGGAGCTACTAGAGGGCAAGAAGCACAAGGTGGAGTAACAAATGCCAAAAGAGTAGTGTCTCAGGTGCTGAAAGGAGTGATCCTCACTGCAAATGTTGCCAAGAACTTAAGCAAATAGAATTGACCATTGGCTTAGCAAGTAGAAGGAAAGCAGTTCCTTTATGAGGAGCAATTTCTTACAGTACTGGAGGTGAGAATCTCATCAGAGTGAGTGCAAAATAGTAAGGATATATTGAGTGTATGTAAATCATGGCAGGATTTTTACCAAAGAAGAGTGAAGAGATTGGCTAGATGTCGGTGTAGGGTCAAGGGAAGTTTTTTTAATTTTTAATTTAAGAAAAGGGCTATAATATTTGAAGCCTGATGAGAATAATATAGTTGAGAGAGGTAAAATAATGATGTAGGAGAAAGAAGATGATGTTGTGGAAAGAGGGATGAGACCACAGTCTTTTAAGGAGCACAGAGCATTCTGGTAGGAAGAGGAAACTGACATACAACCATATGTAAAGTTAGACAGTTTGGTCTTGCCAAGATGAGGTCATTCTAGTCTGAATGGTCCTGTTTTCCCAATGAAATAGTCAGTGAAGTCACTCTGATAGTGAAGAGTGGGAAGGTTAAATTGAAAGTCTGATGACAGAAGAGACGATAAAAATGTACCCCAGTGTTGAGGAAAGCAAACCCAGCAGGAAAATATAGTAGGGGCCTCATTAAAATCATTTTCCCTACTTCCTTGCATTGCTCATGGCCACTCCTGGACACAGACTTCTCATTCTTTAAAAACATGACTTTCTTAGAACATCTACAGAACCACTGTGCAAAACGGAGATGTGCTTTGTGTAACCCTAGGGCCCTGTTTACTCATTTGTACTATGTACATAGAAAAATTGCCTTTTCCTACTTTACGAGAAGTTATATTGATAATATGTGCAATGAATGGAAAATCCGTGGGAAGGAGAATCACAGAGAGGTGGGATTAGTCAATACCTTTTGTGCAGGAGGAGGAGCCTTCTCTTTCTGAGTAGAATTGACTAGAAATATGAAGTGGACAGTATGGTCTCTTTCACATTAACACGAATGGTTTGAATATTTATTTTTCATTTCATATTTATTGAAGAAGTTTCACTAGTGAGTCATGCTATAACTCAATTTCCAACTGTTGACATTAATTTCATAAGGAAAAAAATATGAATTGGACACAATTTAAGGAACTCCATAAAGAGAAGATTAAGTCTCAGTACTATATTGTAGAATCCTTTTTGGGCCCCCAAAGAGAAGTAATGCCACAGTTACTATATCAAATTTAGTTATAATTCAAATAAGTTCTTTACACATAGAGACATTCACCCAAGTAAGTCTAAAACATAGAGGACAGTAAAATAAATACCTCTCACATTATTTTACTTGTACTGAGTTTGGACAGATTTGGAATAAACCAATGCCCATCTTTTCACTGAAGGTATGTGAGAATGTAACTGTCTGAGGAAATCTGCCTGATGTAAATAATAAGCAGGCTTGACATTCTTCTCTTAGGAAATAAAGAATGAAATGAGGCAAGGACCACTCATGAAGATGGTGTGTAACACCAAAGGCCCATAAACGCCTTCTGAGTTTGTAAATATTTTGTGTACTTGTCTGACTCCCCGTAATTTAACAGTGTTGTGTGGGGAGATGGCCAAAAGTCCTAGAAGCTGTTTTACACTTTCACATAGCCTGAAGTCAACAAAACCTACAGTCCACTTGGCAAAGCCCTCATGCACTCTCCCTTGAAAATATGATAAACTTGTTTATTCTATTTGTCAGTTTTCTGTTTCTGAGTTTCTTCACTTTATTTGTTATCTTTTTATGTTGCCAGACTGTCCAGAGCATTATATGGCTACAATTATGAAGAGAAATTAAGGACCTGAGTAATAATGATTCTGTAGCACAAGGTTTGGTTTATTGTAAACAAGATGAAGTAGTTATTTTAGATACTACAAATTGTTATTGCCTTAAAGATGTAAGACACACTCTTTTTTTCTCTGCGTTCTGGTGCTGAGATGTGGTTTGGGAGAGAGATGGCACAGCAGGTCACTGAGGCTGGAAACCCTTTCGCACCCACCTCTCTTGGCCTTCTAGATCAGCCCAAGAGAAATTGGCTGTGCCAACATGCAGCCAGGACAGGGGCGAGTAGCACAACTTCCTTCTTCACATTTATCCCTGAAGAAACCTGGAATGCTAGCAATAGTAGTGGTGATGCGGTTGCTGAAGTATTTTTTTTCGGGAGGGTACTACTAGAAAGATCAAAACATCATACTGAAGCAGCAGTCATAGGAATGAGATTCTTAAGCTTTCCTGCTGTCTCAGTGGGACAACAGTAAGTAGAACAGGACTACTGCACTGTACAGAAATCCTAGGTTGGACCTTGGAGTTTTCCTGGGAGGAGAAACCTGAGAAAGGGGAGGAACTTTCTCTTACAGGTAGATCCAGTGCTCATAATCATTGCAGTTAGACATTATACGCCCCAAGGTGAAATCAAAGGTAAGTCATGTTTGTGACCTTAGAAACACAGGGAAAATGAATTCCTTCCCTATAGGAATTTAGTAAGTGCTTGGTAAATAAATTCTGCCTAAATTTTGTACTACATCAAAAAACTATTAAAGAAGTAATTCAACCTGCAGAATCATAGTATTAAATAGATTTGCCTCTTTGTTTTTAAACAAAACCTCAATTCTTTCCATGTCACAAACACTCAATATTTTAATTAAATTAAAGAATATTGAAGCTTTAGAATATTGTCAAAATATCTTGCATTAGCCCTAAGCATCTATCTTTCATATTGAAACAATTAGGCATCAGAAGTCATTGAATAGGTATTGTAGTTCTCTAAGAAACACTTTTTTATTTTAAGATGAATCTCTACACTTTGGTCCATATGCATTTCAGGGTTTAAAGCTGGGCATAACGTCTAATCCCTGTAATCCCAGATAGGATGAGACATAAGGACTGCAAAGTTCAAGGCCGGCCAGGGCAATTTAGGAAGACTTTGTCTGAAAATAAAATAAAATGGGCTGGGAATGTAGCTCACTGTTAGAGCATGCATGGAGTCCTGGGTTCAGTCTCCAGTAACACACACACACACACACACACACACACACACACACACACAAAATCTAGATTCAAAATGTATTCTCATTAAATATATATTTTCTTAATTACATAAATCATAAAATCTTTGGGTTAAGCAAAAAAATTTTTCCAAAAGACAATAATTGATGTGTGCTCAGCTTTTTAGGAAGTACTTTCACAAAGATGAGCTCATTTGTTAGTCACTACAACCTCATGAGTTGGGAATTTCCCTATTTGATAAATAAGTTAACAAAGCCTAAAAGAAGAGAGTTCACTCAGACATTATTAAGAAGCCAAGATATGGTTCCTCTGAATCCAAATGTCATGTCTTTCTCATTCCAGTGCATAGCTGACATAATATAAGATTGTAAATATATGGCCACATAAAAAGTAGAACATGAGCAGACTCTTGAAATCCAAGGTTTTACCTATTAGTTACACATGGGCCCTTTTTGTACATGACACTTTGTGAGTGGTCTGCTCATGAGGTGGATATGGATCCCTGTAGTCACTATCTAGCAGGACCTCTGCCTGTCATATTTTCCTGGGCTCCCTGTCACATGTTTGCACCCTGTGGTCCAACTCCACCAGTCATAGTTTATTGGCCCAGAGCTAAATAGTTCCTCCAACTTGAGCCCATCAAATTCCCTGTGACAGAAATTTGGAATCAGAACCATAAGAGAAATAATCAGTATTTCCTTTACTCAACCTAAATCATGGTTATTCTGAACTGTGGAGTGACCAAATTCCTCCTCCTAGACTAGAGGAAGAAATAAGCAGGAAGAGGAGAAACAAAGAATTCTTGACCTTGAATTTCATGAACTATTCCTTATCCTTGTAATAAATTCTCCTTTTTTGTTTAAACCAAAGCCACTAGAATCTTATTATTTGCAACTAAAATCCTAAATAATACATCTAATAATCCTTTAAACTTATCTTAATCACTTCATCCTCAAAATTAGTTTAGATGATGATTAGATGGATAGGCAATAAATGTTAAATGTTACTTTAATTATAAGAATATTTAAATTGGATATTATAGATGGATTTGCAGTAACCTTGGCAAAAGAGACCTTTGCACTTGGCTACATGGAGAGAATCTCTAGGTCCTTGGAATCTCAAGTTCAGTTGAAGTGTTTGTTTACCCATGGGTCTTCAGTCACACTGAGGAGTTTAGCAATGTGATTTAAAAGGAGTACTGGCCACACTAGAGAGTCTTAGGCAACAATTTAGTTAAGAGTAATGATGTAATTTAGAGTGAGAACTGTGGATTGTGTGATATCGGTTGACCCATGGAGATGAGATCAACTATTTGGGCATTGAATCATACATACATCATGAATCTCCAGTAAAAACTCGAAATTACGTGAGTTTCCTTGGAAGGCAATAGTGTATGCATACTGTCATGCATTGATATTGGGAGAGCAGCACTGTCCTGACTCCATGGTTACAAGACAGTAAGCTGTTTGGTAAACTCCTGGATTCTGCCTCACGTGTCTCTTCCTTGGTCAATCTTAATTTGTATCTTTTCTCTATAATAAATGATGATTGTAATCTTTTAGTGAGTCCTGTGAGCACATCTAGGGAATTACCAGAACTGTAGACAATTTCTGGAAGTGCTTGAACTTAACAGTTGATATCAAGTAGGAGGGTGGCCTTGTGTGGATGGTTCACTCTGATTTCACAGTTAACTTAAAGAAAAAAAAATTCCATTTGCTTTTATTTTGTTAAACAAAGCAAGCTCCTTTCTATCGTCTTCTTTAAATATATAAATAGTACTCAACTCAACCAGAGGCCAAAAGACCCATACGGGTTTATACATGCTTCTACAATTGATGTGATAATTGTGTTTATTTTATTTGTTACATTCCTCTCTGATTTATTTGACTATAATATTCTTAAGGCGAGGAAATGTATGTCTTCTTACTCATTATCACTCCCAATCCTAGCATGACAAAGATAGATTGATGACCCTTAAAAATATCAAGTAGCCAATTGATGGATAGATGAGTGGATGGATGGATGAAGGATTGATGGGTGAGTATTTAGATACTATATGGAGGGTAACTGGTTTGATTAACATCACAGTTTTGTAAAGTTATAATGAGATGTTCAAAGGCATAGAGAAGTTACTATGAGTGAGGATCATAATAAGAGCCAGTCTTGCCTGTATAAACCCAACTTATACAGAGAGTGTCAAGGAAAGATTTCCCTGTTGGTTGATGTTTTCCCCACTTCTGAATCAACCTGAGTAGTGCAAGAAAAGTGAGAGGTCTAATCAAATCCATTTAATGGACACCAGCCCCAGGCATGTGCACAAAGAGACAGTGCAGGCCTGGACTTTCAGGCAAAAGCCCAGGTCAGCACTGAAAAGTGTTTGTGTGTTTGTGCTTACTTTTTGAAGTTCTAATATTGAACTGTTTTCATTACTCTACTAATAGGTTCCAGTAATTATGCCTTACAATTGCTCCATGTTTTCTACATTCTTATTCGCTTCTCATGGCAACCCAATAAGAGGAAGATGTTTCTGGTAAAATTAATAAATTGAAGAAAATCAGGGTAAAACAAACCATATTATAGAATAGGAAGTAGCCTAGTTAGAAAGAAATACAAAAATTTACATTGCATTTTGAGCCAGCTCTCTTTCTCTCAATGGCTATGGACTACTGAGTATGTCTTTTCCTTGACCCAAAATTTATTTTCACTTATCAAAGCAGAAAAATAGCACCTAACTCGGAGAATTTTAGTATAAGCTAAATAAAAAAATCAACAGATCAGTATAGACATAATAAGTATATGTTGCTCTTTATTTGAGTGAAGACATAGGCGTTCTCAAGCAGGGGCAGTCCTCCTCTCTAAAATTTGTGGACAATAGACCTTTGTCATGTTAACCATAGGATTCTGCTGGCATTGAGTTGATGGGATCAGTGTGGTTAAATGTTTGGTCATTCTTTTTTTTTTCTTTTCCCTTAAATTCTTTTATTGGTACATTGTAGGTATACAACACAATTACATTTCTCATTGGGAATTGTACCTTTATATAATGCATCTTGGTTCTTATTTTTTCCCCATTCCTAGCCCTCCCTTCATGCCCTCCACCCTTCCCTATTTACAAAGACTTTATTTCCATTTTTTCCATTTCTCAGCATTTTTTCCTTTCCCTTCTTTCCTTTCCCCTGCCCCTCCCACAACCCTTACCCCTTTGGACCTTTTCTTCCTATATTGCATTATCGATTATTCATTCTAATTATTGGTACATTTTGGGTATACAATATAATGACATTCATCATTGGAAATTTGCACCTTTACATAGTCTCTCTTGGTTCTTATTTTTCACCCTTGCCCAGCCCTCCCTTCAACTCCTCCATTCCTCCCTATTTACAAAGATTTTGTTCCTATTTTTCCATTTTCTCCTATTAATCCCATTCCCTTCTATCCTTTCCCTTAGCCCTCCCACTTCCTTCCCCTTTGCCCCTTTTCTTCCTATTTCACATTATCCATTATACATTTTAGTCCTTATTTATGCTTTCAGTTTCTCACACCAAAGAAACTATTTAGTATTTATACATGTGTGTCCTATTTATTTCACTTAAGAGTATCACCTTTACAGCTAAGTGGATGCATATTGAGGTGGTCATTCTTGAGACATTATGGTAGAACAAATAGCATTCTCTCTTAGGCCAGTATTGTTTGTGTTCAGAAACATTAGAAAGAATAGGAGAAGAAAAGGTTGGAGAAGTGAAGTGAAACCACTTCACAGTAAGTCTTGAACACAAGGCTATAGAATCCACTCTGACAGCCATGCAGCCACTTCTTCAGCAGGTGATACCATCAGTCATTTCAGATTAATCAAGCAGAGGTTAGCAGGATAGATTGAAAGACTGGTGGGAATGCTATGAATTGGCAGTGCTCACCCTTGTCCCAGCATGAAGGACTACATACTTTTTCTACATCTCAAGGATCCTGTGGCAAAATAGAAAGGGAGCATTTCTTTGGTATCTTTATGCAAATTACCAAAAACTTACATTCTTTCAGGTGGACATAGCACTGTGCCAAAATTTATGACTTGAATTTTAGACCCTCTGCTGCCTGAGACAACTTTTTCAGTGCCATTGATGGTGAAGAAAGAAAGGGAAGGAAGGGTCAAATTCCAGAAAGATGGCAAAGGAATAGTTGCAGAAATGGAGAATTCATGCATCTGGGCAGAAGAAAAAGTTGAGCTGATTCCTCTGGATGGGGTCTGAGTATTTTCTGCTATGGTAATGTCATTATTAGGTCAGAAAATATTTTAGAGGTGAGATTGTATGGTCCAAGTTAGCAACTGTGATATTGGGGTGCCTGGAGTCTTGAAGACTATTGACTATAGAGGAACAAGAAGATTGGAACTGAAGAGGTATGTGCTAGGGTAGCTGACTGTGCCACAAATAATCGTAAAACTTTCTAGTAACTCAAACACAGTAGAAGTTATTTTTGAGATCATTAATCATAAAGCAGTTCAAGGCTAATCTTCCTAGGAATGAAAATGTTCTCTTTATATGGTAAATTGGGAATCTAGGTACTTTCATTCTTTTGAGTTTGTCTTTCTCCTAGGATGTTATATTTAATCTTCATCCATCAGCAAAAGAGAAAAAGAGAAAGGAAAGTAAATACATCCATGTCTTGAAAATCTTGACCCAGAAATGACGAACATCATCTCCACTCACATTCCATTAATGAGTCACATGGTGACACCTAACTGCAAGGGCCTCTGGGAAATGTAATCTACCACTTGTGGAGGTAAAAAAGGACATGGATTTTTGGTCCATGGTGAACAGCAGTCTCTTCCTCAGGATAGACCTAGTCATCCTCTCTTTTTAAAAATTCTTTGAGGGGCCAAGAATGTAGCTCAGTGGTGCCCTGCCTGTCTGACAAGTGCAAGGTCCTGAGTTCAATTCCTGGTACCAGAAAGAAACAATGTCAGTCTTCACTTTATCATTGTCTTCTATGGGTCTTGCACCTGGCAAGTATGTGACATGGATCAAATAAAGGTGCAGCTGAAGCTACTATGGACATAAAAAAAACCCAACAATCTCAAAAAGAGGAGCTATATAAAAGAAAAAGGTGAAACAAAAGTGTATTTCAAAAATAACAATTATGACTTATTACTATTATTGTTGCTACCATTTGCAGGGTACTGTTTCCTAATCTTCACAACATGCAAGGTTGTAGATTTTATTAACCATATTTGTGATAGACTCTGTCATTAAATTATGTCACTAAAAGTACAGGACTAGCCATGGACTTTTTTCTGACTCCTCATTTCAAAATATTTCTACAACACCAACTTCCATTTAGTGGGGGAAGGATGAGGAACCTAGACTATTATGTCAAATCCTAGAAGGAGAGAGATTTTTCGAGAACACATGGAGCTGCCACAAAGGTAAGTCGGGTGACTTGGACAGTTTTGCTTTCTTGGATTACTCTGGGGCATGAGCAGAGCTGCCTGGGAATCATAAGCCACCCCATATATAACCTGCATTGAATGTCAAGCTTTGTTGCTTTATTCTGCAAGTCTTCCCAGGAGAGCTCTCAGCTGTTGCTGCCGACCTTAGCTTGGCCGCTCCTTGCCATAACATTGGCTTTCCTGTTTCTAACTGAAACTTTTATCGGATCATAGCCTCTTACTTGTCTGCCTTCTTCAGCAGCCACCTCTGCTGATGTCACATAAATGCCACCTGCCTCTCGACATGAGGAAGACCCAGGCTTTTGCCCACACTTCTAAGATTCATTCACTGTATGAGAACTCCAGAAATTTTCTCATTGATTTTATCTTCTGGAAATACACTGAACCCCTGTAGATGCCTTTCTCTCTCCACCATCACAACCATCAATTCTCACCAGAACCATTTTAATAACCTCCTATCTGACCATCCTTGTTCACACTGACCTCCCTTTCTAATTTATCCTCATGGTAAACCAAGAACAGAAGTTTTTTAACGCCTATATATACTGTCTAGTCACCTCTTTGTTTAAAATACTTAATGAACTTATTTTGGGCTTAGCATAAAATGCAAAACCATTAGCAAAAACCATTTAGATCCAATAAGACTGAGACCTAGCTGACTACTATGGGATGCTTCATCCCTCACCTTTTGCACTCTGGACACACCAGCCTTCTTTCAGGGCCTCACATGTGCTATGCATCTTTTCATCTCAGGGCCATCACACCTTCTGTCTCGGCTCATTCCTCCCCTGATGCCTCCCAGGATACCTCCTTCACACCGTAGCTCAATGGCTACTTCTTCATCAGGTTCATCTCTGTTCCTCAGCCTCATTCAAGTCGCCCAAAGCCCCTGTCTTCCTCCCTTATCAAATAGATCTCAATTTTGGATGATACAGCTGTGTGCATGATTACTGGATTAATGTCTTTCCTCCACTATTGTATCACCAGTACAAATCCACAGGTATTTGGTGAATGAGTAAATGATAGAGCTTACAATTTCATAAGATAGAATATGTTTCTTTACCATGTAGAATGATCAAAAAAGGAATTTGAATCACTTTATATTTTTGTTTCCTGCTCAGTGAGTAACTTTTTTTTCAATAAAAGTAGTCTGTGGTTGAAAAATTAACTAGTTACTATGAATCACAACAGAAACTTTTAGTATTGTTGAGGTTCTCTTCTGAGTACATAAATTTGTAGTGCTTCAATTTATTAGTAAAAAGATGATATTTTAATGTGTTTTTCCACTCATCCAGATTTACAATATTTAAAAACTTTACTCTTCAAGTTTTATTTTTCCTCTAAGGATTTGCAATCCAAAGTTTAGTAAATGAAGTATATATACAGTTCATGAACATATTTTAAGACTTTTGGGAAACACTCAAAACAAAAGCTATTTTGAGGATTAGGAAAGAGCTTGTCTGAATATTGCCAAGTATATTTGGAATAACCTTTTTGTGGGATGCAATGAAAAAGAAAGACAAGAACTTCAACATTCTCAGTTCAAGGTTACAAGAGAATGTGAACAAAAAATGTTTCTCATCCTGTTAACACTTGGACAGACAGAACATAAAAAGCAGTGTCTTCTTTCATTTAAAAGAATTTTTAAACACACACAAGGAAACTTTGGCCTTTTTGCCTTTCAGTTTTTCTGCGAAGGTCTTGGATAGAATTTGAGCCCTTTTCTTCCCTCTCCATGTTTTACTGTGTATTTAATGAGCCTGGGATACCTGTATAACTCCCTATCTACATACTAAATGAGTTAGCAGAGGGAGAAAAGGGGCCTCCAGAGCTGTTTGTGCAATGGGTAATATCACTGCAATGGCAGAGCTTCCCTCTCAGCTGCAAACTGAAGGACAGAGGAAAACACTTCAGTCATAGCACAGGACATACAAATCCCCTTTTCAAAAATGGGCAAAGACAAATGGGTGCTGGTAAACTCAGACCAAACAGTTCATCAGAATAAGAACAAATTCTTGGGCAAGAATGACCTCAGATCTTAAGAATTAGGGTTAGGGTTAGGGTTCTGCAAAGTCTATGTCATAAATCAAAATTTTTGTTCTATACTTGAGAACTCAGAGAACTGAGTACTATTTTGCTTATTTGAAATCTGCTGACCAATATAAAGGTGCTGTAAGGATTTAAAATAAGTAGATAAAATAAAATAAGAGCTCAAAGTAAAATAAATATTTGTTTAAGGAGTCACTGTCTGCAGAAATAACTTATTACGTAAATTAAACGGAAGTCCCACAGGGAATTTCAGGTTAAACCAAAAACAGTCCAGTACTGTACTGCATCGTGTGGCTATCGCCCATACTGGACCAGTGTGGTACTGCATACTCAGCCATTTTGGTCATGTGAACACCACCTACTGACAGGGAGAAGTAAACACTGGCCAGGGCCTGGGCACTAAAGTTGGGGTATTTTCTAAAACTAGAGCACCAGCATGGTGCAGTAGCATAGAATGGTTGCTGAGATAACTGAAAATGTTGAAGAAAGCCACAACTATTGCTACTGTGTGAAAAGGAATTATCCTTTGAAAGCAAAAGCTTCCAGCCTGTGGCAGTCTTGGAGCTGGCCAGCCTGTCCACCTCTTCATTGCCCGGTGCTTCTCCTTTAATGCATTTAGCCAAACCTCTTCCTGTAGGACTGTATCTTAGTTTTTACAAAAGAGCAAACAATCCAACTCATTCCTTATGACAGAGACCCAGATATTGAGAAAACATGTATTCAACATGCTGATAATATCAAATTTATCCAATAAGCTAATGAATGTAAAAGATCTATACATACTCAGTATACTATTAAATATACAAATAAATACATTTATTCAATAAACTATTTTGTACATTAAAAACAATATACCAAAGCAAGATGCTGAAAGAAAGCTCAGTAATTTTTTAAGAAAAACTAATAAAGTTTTACTTAAAATTCACAAAGCACAGCATTGTACATAGTAAGAGGGGCAAGTCATGATAGCACAAAACTAATTAAAAATTAAATACATTCTCAAATTGGCCTAGAAACAGAAACTCTTACTTCAAAAATAGGATCTCATCCCTAAATTTAGCTTCTGTGCAAGTAGTAATTCTCTAGCCCCCTTCATTTGATGATGTGAAAACCATTGTCCAGATTCCTGGCATTACGCAGCTATTTGAAAAGCAAAATCAGGACTAGGAATCAGAGCATCAGAAATCTAGAACTTTCCTCAAGTTACAAAGTCTGTCCTTTGTGTTTGACCCTCAAATTCCATTTTTTACAGTATTTCCCTTCTTTGAAAGTGGTCATAATATCTACTGTATTTATGCAGTATCAGATATAGATATAAAACTTTTACTTTAAGCATGTACTAATATTTCAATGGTTGAATAATTGATTATTTTATCAGTAAATGAATACCTAAACTGAAAACTGTACTGGTTGCAATAAGCTAAGCTGTTCTAACTGGCCTAAATATTTTAGTGAGTTAAGAGCAACAGAAATTTCTCTCTCACACACATGACTATACAGGGATACTCTTCATGCTGGGGTAGCAGGTCTTTCCTTAATGTATTCTGTGACTCTGATCCACGAGGGATGTAGTACCATCTGATTCCAATTAGCAGAGGTTGGAGAACATGAAGAACCCTGGGAAAAGCAGCCCAGATATAACGCCAGTCATTTCCACTCAAAGCCAGGAGCGAATGAGAAATGAAGGCTGGGCATTTGCCTGGCTGTAAAGCAGAGAAGCTCCAGACCTGGGAGCTCACTGAAACCATAGCAGCTCTCTCACATTGCTTGATAGGATGAAAAGTGTAATCTACAGAAAAATGTTAAGTGTCCTGAATGTGGTAATAATAAATCCTTGAGTTTAAAAGTTTAAATATAAATTGCACAAATGAGATTTTTTTTATATGAAAGGTATAATCAAAGTTAAACTGAATTTAACTTTTAATTGCTCTCAAAACCAAAATTTCTACTTTTTGTTTTTAATATCAGAAGTGCTGGAGGGATTGTGTCCAGGACCTGGAGTGTGGTGTGTGCTCGACCACTGAGCTATACCCTCAACCCCCTCAACTTATTTTTGCAAGTTAATCAGCCAATAATACACTTTCCCTGGGCACATGGTTTGCATAGGGCACTGTGTTCCTCAATGCTCTGGATGCAAATGCATAAAAAATCTGCATCCCGGTTCCCGTGTCCTTTGTAGTTTGGAAGTTAATAATACAAGGCCATGTACACTTTCTTTTTATTTTTAAAATCTGCAGTATTTCTGCTACACATCTAAGATAAAATCATTTCCTTATTACACATAACCCCGATTTCTTTTGTTAGTTCGTTTTGTGGGTTTTTTTGCGTGTTTTCTGTTTGAGTGGTTTTTAATTTACAAGAGTTTCTCCAACCCCATCATACTATTTCTGCATTAAATAGATCAGGCGTCACGACTGAGTTTTTGTCTCCTCTATCACCATGTCTGGTTGTAGACAAAGCAAGAAAATGCTAAAGACTTGGTCTAATTACAGCCTGGCTACATGAGTACAAACTGAACAATGTTGGATCCAATCAACAGGCCACCCACCAAGAGAAGGAGAAAGAAGACACTGGATCCACCCACAGAGCACTGGAAGAGATTTTTATGGAAACAGGAGATAATGATGTTTTGCCATTGGCAAATGCAAGTAGTGCCTAGCACAATAACACATATACCACATGCTTAATAAATGTTACCAAAGGGTGATAGCAAAAGGAAAAATAGTGGTCTGACAGATGTATGGGTGCTTCTGGCTATACTTTTTTGAACAAAAATACAAAATATGCTTAGATTCAAAGATGCAAACTCTAAATGGACTTTAAAATATGAAAAATCCAATACTTCTTTTCTAATGTCTTCTAACCCTCCAGACAGTTTTTCCCTTGCTAGAATTTCTTGTTAGTTTTTAACCATTAGTTCAAATTTTTGCCAACTGGAAGCAAATAAAAACTTGCGGATGTGCTATAGATAAATGATTCTCAAAGGGGTGTTGGTAGGAGAATATCAGAATCTCTGCAGAGATAATGGAGTGAGGAATGTGCAGTTTGGGAAAACTCCCCAGCTGATTCTTCCACTCCCCCACCCTCTCTTGAATTTAGAACTACTGTTGATCTTTTTCTGCATAATGTGAGACCTAACTGCTGTCACAGATGTGCAAGATCAAGACACGTGGCTAGAAACCTTGTGAATGAAAATAAAAATGTTTTCCTTTTCCTAAGAAGTCGTTTAAAAACAAGGAAGTATCAAAAGAGCAATCAATAAGGAAAATTTATTAAAAAGACATATGGATGGGATGGAATAGTCTATTACTTATCTATTAGGAATTAAATGTTGTAATTAAGAGAGACCTGGAAAATAGTAACTGACACGAACAAGATTTGATTCTGTCAAGAACACTGAAGGTTGACTGTCTCGGCTGACACAGTGGCTCCAGCCACACATCTTCTGGCCCTTCTTTGTTAATGTTCGTATCAGGAGCTGCCTTTATCACTTCATCTAACATGGCTGCTAAATCCCCAGACATCACATATGAGTCCCACGAAGCTAAGAAGGAGAAAAGAAAGGCATACATACACATTTTAAAGAAGATTCTAGGAAGTACCTCCAAAAATTCCCCAACCTGCACTTATTGTGTCATTGGGCCTGGAAAATAGAGTCTTAACTCCAGGCTGTAAAGTGTTAAGATGAAACCAGATATCTCTATTAAAGAAGGAGAGATGGGAAGTTGGGAGGTAAATCCCATAGTTTGGGACTTGAAAGTCCCCCAAAGACTCATATGTTAAAGGTTTGGTCCCCAGGGTGACGCTATTGGGAGATGGTGGAATCTCTGAGCAGTGGGACTAGTGAGAGTCCTAAGGTCCTTGGGAATATAACCCCAAATGGAAGAGTGAGACCTGAGTCCATTTCTTCCTCTTTCTTTTGCTTCCTGGCCATGAGGTGAGGTCTTACTCCACCACATGATCCCCACCCATTGTCTGGCATCCCCACTAGAGGTCGGCTTAACATTACACTGGAACAGCCAACACTGTGAGCCAACCCAGTCTTTTTACTTTACAAGTTGACTGTCTCAGGTATTTGTTTTGATGACGGAAAGCTAACACAATAAATAAGACTTTCTGCCACAGAGAAAGTTATTAATCTCAAAATTCATGCTTAAAATTAAATTTATATGACATATGCTATAAACTATAAATATATATGGATTTGCGTTAACTGGAAATTATTTGAAAAAAACTAATTTTGTTAGAAGACTAACAAAATCAGTGAGGTTGGGATCAGTTACCGTATTTCCTATTTAGTAATAATATGGCCCATCTTTAATCTGAGATTTTTAATCTTTAACTGTGATTTTTTCATATAAATTCAGTGATTACTATCAACTTTATCTAAGCATTCAAATTGATTTGCAGCCCTACTATTACTTGTTTGAATTTATATTTCCATGATTTATCAAGTATTAAACAAGACTTTTTCTGTAAATTTTAAAATAAACAATAGATTTACCTTTTTTGTTAATTAGATATCTTCTGTCTCTATGTCTGGGTTCTACAAATTGAATTAGTGATGACAACAACATTAACCAAAACCTTAAGAATGTCACCAATTCAGTGGGTCATGGTACAAGGGGTGATATTCCAACATAATAATTTACAAAGGCACCTTTGAGCTAAACATTGAACAAATAATCAGTTTTTAACTGTCTAATATATCCATGGATTTTTAATGAATAATTAGATCATGATATGAACACATGTCACTCAGCCTCCAGTACAACATACTCTCCTTGTCTATCTATCCCTGCCTCATTGGCTGCTCATTCTCAGTCTTGGTAGTGAACAAATTTGTTCCTGGGCCTCCTCTGTATCTACTCACTCTTGTGGTGATTTTGTTCAGGCTCAGATTAGTGACTCCCAAATATATATACTTACCCCAGACTACTTCCTGGACCTCCAACCCATTATATGCAACTAACTGCTTGGTAGTGCCACTGGGATGTATAGTAGGCATCTCAACTTCACATACCTGTGCTGTGCTCCTAGTGTCTCTATACACATCCCAAACTGCTCTTCTGACAGACATCTTCAGCTTAGTTATTACCACACACATCAGTATTACTCAGGCTAAGCTGGTTCTTGAAGCAGTAATAAGCAAGCAAAACATTGCACCAGCTTCCAAAAACAAAAGTTTGGTTTTCACTGTGTCACCTCTTCAGTTCTCCTGCATTTATCATTTCCTTCAGCCTTGCTCGAGAGCGAGACTGACAGAGCAGACTTTATGGAAAACATGGTTGGGTCTGTGGCAACAGAAGAAGTGACAGAACTAATCAAATGCTGCCAGTTAGACTTTCTGCCACTTTCAAGTTTTCTGACATCCCATTCTTAATAGGGAATAAGTGTATTATCCTTTCACAGGCAGGGACCCTACATTAAGGGAAATTAGGTATATAATATAATGACATTGATCATTGGAAATTCGCACCTTTACACAATCTCTTTTGATTCTTAATTTTCCCCATTCCCTGCCCTCCCTTCAACCCCATCCATCCCTCCCTATTTACAGAGACTTTGTTTCCATGATTTCATCTTTTCATATTAATGACATTCCCTTCTTGCCTTTCCCCTACCCTGCCCACTTCCCCTTCCCCTTTGCCCCTTTTCTTCTATTTCACATTATTATTATATATTTTAGTCCTTATTTACACCTTCAGTTTCTCACACTAGACAAACTATTCGGTATTTACACATGTGTTACCTATTTATTTCACTTAAGAGTATCACCACAAAGTGCATCCATTTAGCTATAAATATTTCTAATTTCTAATTTTTTATGCCTGAGTAGTACTCCATTTTATTTTTTAAAACCCCACATTTTCTTTATCCAGTCTCCAGTTGATGGGCAATTGAGCTGCTTACAAGTTTTAGCTATTACAATTGTGCTGCGATGAATATGAGTGCACATAAATTGCTGTGGTATGATTCTTTTAATTCTTTGGGGAAGATCCCCAGCAGGGGAATACCTGGGTCAAATGGAACTTCCACTCCTAGTTCTTTGAGGTTTCGCCACACTGATTTCCACAGTGGTTGCACCAGTCTACACTCCCACCAGCAGTGGAGCAGGGTTCCTCTTTCCCCACAGCCCCACTAGCATTTGTTATTGGTTGATTTCATGACAGCAGCCATTCTTTCTGGGATGAGGTGGAATTTCAGCATTGTTTTCATTTACATCTCTTGAATGACCAGTGATGTTGAACATTTTTTCATGTTTATTTGCTATTTCTACTTCTTTTTGTGAGAAATGTGTGTTCATTTCAGATGCCCATTTTTGGATTGGGTCTTTAAATTTGGGAGGTCTGATTTTTTAAAAATTCTTTATAGATTCGAGATAGTAGACCTTTGTCTGAGGAACAACAGGTGAAAACTTTTTCTCACATTGTGGGTTGTCTCTTCACACTGTTGGTGGTATCTCTTGTTGTGCGGAAGCTTTTTAATAAGAAGAGAATCTACTTGTTGATTGTTTGTGCTAGTTCACAGGCAAATGAGGGTTTGTTCATAAAATCTTTTCCTACACCGATGTCTTCAAGAGTTCTATCTAACCTCTCTTGCAGCTGGTTTAGTGTTTCTGTTTAATATTTAGATCTTTAATCCACTTGGATTTTAGTTTAGTGCATGGTGTGAGATATAGGTCTAGTTTTAGTCTTTGGCAAGTTGAAACCCAATTTCTCCAGCACCATTTATTAAAGAGGCTATCTTTCCTCCAGTGAGGGTGTTTGGCTCCTTTGTCAAAGATGAGGTGGCTGAGTGTGTCTGGAGTTGTTTCTGCATCTTCTAATCTGTTCCACTGGTGCTTAGGTCTGTTTCTTTGCCAGTACCATGCTGTTTTTATCACAGTAGCTTTGCAGTAGAGTTGCAGGTTGGGGATTGTGATACTCCCTGCCATGTCTCTGTTACCTAGAATTGCTTTTGCTATTCTAGGTCTTGTCTTGTTCCAAATGCATTTTTAGATTGTTTTCTCAAGGTCCATGAAGTATGATGCTGGGATTTCAATTGGGATTGCTTTGAATCTATATAGCAGTTTTGCAAGTATGGCCATTTTCTCTATGTTGATTCTTCCTACCCAGGAGCAAGGGATGTCTTTCCATTTTCTGATATCATGGTCAATCTCTCTTTTTAAAGGGCTACAGTTTTCAGAGAAGAGGTCTTTGATTTCTTTTTTTAGGTTGATTCCTAGGTATTTCATTTTTTTGGATGCTATTGTGAAAGGAATTATTTGCCCTATTTCTCTCTCAGTGCATCTATTTTTTGTGTAGAAGAAAGCTATTGCTTTTTGTGTGTTAACCTTGCATCCAGCTACTTGACTGAATTTGGTTATTAAATCTAGAAGACTTTTGGTGGAGTTCTTGGGGTCTTCTATATAGAGTATCATGTCCTCTGCAAATAATGACAATTTGACTTCTTCATTACCTATCTTTATTCCTTTTATTTCTTTCTCTTGTCTAATTGCCCTGGCTAATGTTTCCAAAACTATATTGAACAGGAGTGGTGATAGTGGACAACCTTGTCTTGTTCCTGATTTTAGTGTGAAGGTTTTCATTTTTTGACCATTTACTGTGATACTGGCTGTTGGTTTTTCATAGATGGCTTTTATCGGATTGAGGTAGAGACCATCTATTCCAATTTTTTGTAAGGTTTTTATCATGAATGTGTGTTGGGTTTTGTCAAATGCTTTTTCTGCATCTATTAAGATGATCATATGGTTTTTGTCCCTGGCTCTATTGATATAGTGTATTAGATTATTAATTTGCATATGTTGAACCATCCCTGCATCCCTGGGATGAATCCAACTTGGTCAGGGTGTATGATCTTCTTGATGATCGTCTGCATTCTATTTCCCAGTATCTTATTAAGAATTTTTGCATCTATGTTCATTAGTGAGATTGGCCTATAGTTCTCTTTTTTGGTTGGGTCTTTCTCTGCTTTGGGGATCAAGGTGATGCTTGCTTCCAGGAATGAATTTGAGAGTACTGCTTCCCTTTCAGTTTCATTGAAGAGTATTATCAGTATTGGCAGTAGTTCCTCTCTAAATGTCTTGTAGAATTTAGCAGTGAAGCCATCAGGGACCGGGCTTTTCTGAATTGCTAAGTTTTTAATTACATTTTAAATTTCATTGATTGATATTGGGTCATTTAGAATTTTTAGGTCTTCTTCATTCAATTTTGGTAATTCATATGTATCTAGGAATCTGTCCATTCTTTGTTTTCTATCTTATTTGCATATAGGTTCTCCAAGTAGGTATTGATGATCTTCTGGATTTCTGCTGGATTTGTTGTAATTTCATCCTTTTCATTCCTAATTGCATGGATTTGGGCCTTTTCTTTCCTTTTCCTGATAAGGTTGGCTAAGGGTTGTTAATTTTGTTTATTCTTTCAAAGAACCAACTCTTGGCTTTGTTTATTTGTTGTATCATTCTCTTAGTCTCCATGGCATTGATTTCTGCTCTGATCTTTATAATTTCCTCCTTTGTGTGAGCTTTGGGTTTGTCCTGCTCTTCTTTTTCTAGAAGCTAGAGGTTCAACATCAGGTTGTTTAATTGGGCTCGTTCTGTTTTCCTAATATGAGTACTCACTGCTATGAATTTCCCTTGTAAGACTGCTTTCATTGTGTCCCATAGATTCTGATATGTTTTATTGTCAATGTGATTTAATTGAAGGAACTGTCTGATTTCTTCTTTAATTTCCTCTGTGACCCATTGGTTATTCAGAAGTGTGTTGTTCAATTTCCATGTGTTTATGAAATTCTTGAGGTTTCTTTTGCTATAGATCTCCAATTTCATCACACTATGGTCTGATAATATACAGGGGATAACTTCAGTTCCTTTGCGCTTACTTAAACATGTTCTGTGTGTGAGTATGTGGTCTATTTTGGAGAATGTCCCATGTGCAGCTGAAAAGAATGTGTATTCTGATTTTGTGGAGTAGAACACTCTGTAAACATCTGTTAAGTTCATTTGTTCAAGAGTTTGATTGAGTTCTAGCATTCTGTTGCTTATTTTTCATCTAGTTGGTCTATCTATATGTGACAGTGGGATATTGAGGTCCCTCACTACTATTATAGTAGTGATTATTTGATTTTCCATGTCCATTAGTATTTGTTTTATATAGTTGAGCACACTAGTGTTTGGTACATATATATTTATGATTGTCATCTCTTCTTCTTGGATTGTTCCCTTTACAAGAATGTAGTGTCCTTCTTTGTCTCTCTTAATCAGTGTTGGTTTAAAATCCACTTGATCTGCAAAGAGGATATCTACTCCTGCTTTTTGGGGGGTTCCTGTCACATGGAGTATTATTTTCTACCCTTTAACTTTCAGTCTATGAGTTTCCTTTGGGTTTTTAAAATTTTTTTGTTTTGTGTTTGTGTGTGTGTGGTACTGGCGATTGAACTCGGGTCTTTGTGCCTGCCAGGCAGGCAGCGGAATCACTGAGCTAAACCCCCAGCCCTACAAGTTTCTTTTTGAATTAAGTGGGTTTCTTGTATGCAGCATTTTGTTGGATCTTGCTTCTTGACCCATTCTGCCAGTCTATTTCTTTTGATTGGTGAATTGAGACCATTAACATTGATGGTTATAACTGATATGTACTGAGTTATCATTGTCATGACTTTTTCTTTCTGTTGGATTCTTCCGCTTTGCATTTAATTTCTTGTCATGCATGATAGATTCATTCTGCTTTGCTTTCAGAGGTTGTGATCCTCATTGTCTTTTCCTAGTATATTGTCTAAAATTTTTTGGAGGGCTGGTTTGGTATTCCTGAAGTTCCTAAGGTGCTCTTTGTCATGAAAGTATCTTATTTCTCCATCCATTTTGAAAGATAGTTTTGCAAGGTACATCAATCTGGGTTGGAGGCTGCTTTCCTTTAGGGCTTGAAATACAACACTCCAAGCTCTTCTTGCCTTGAGGGTTTGTGTTGAGAAGTCTGCTGTGATTCTGATGGGCTTTCCTTTGTATGTGATTTGTTTCTTTTCTCTAACTGCTTGTAGAATTTTGTTCTACTGTTAGGTTTCTGGAATCTTAAATATTATATGCCTATGTGTAGATTTTTTTTGATCAAGACTAGTTGGAGTCTTATATGCCTCACTTATCTGTATGTCAAGTTGTTTTCCCCTGTTTGGGAAGTTTTCTGCCATCACTTCTGTAAACAGCTTTTTTATGTCATCTGTACTTTCTCCTGTTTCTTCATTGACTCCAATCAGTCTTATGTTATTCTTCTTTACATCATCTAGCAGCTCCTGGATTTATTTCTTGTAGTCCCTTACTATTTTAAAGAAATTTTTCTTTTCCTGGTGACTTATTGCAATCTTATCTTCTATATTTAAAATTCTGTCCTCACACTGGCTCATTCTGCTATGTAAATTTTCAATGGAGTTTTTAATCTCCTGGAAATCTGTTTTCATCTGTTTTATGGATTCCATTTGTTTTCTATGTTGTGATTCCAAAATTTTCCTCAGTTCCTCTATTTTTTTTATCTATGTCCTCTCTAGATTAATGAATCATGTCTTGCACTATGGGCATATCCTCTGCTGTTATCTGAGAAATTATTTCCGATTTCATTTTTTCCAGATCCTCTTTTGTTGCCAGTTCAAGGAGCCCAGGTGTTTGAGTATCAGATTTCTCCATCTTGTTCCCCTTTGGGGTTACTTTAGGTGATCTGGAAGTCTGGTTTTGAGACTTGTTTATGTGTCTTCTCATTTCAATGGGGGAGGGGGAATGTGTGCTTCTGGCACCCGTGTGGCTCACCTCCTGGATGCAGGGGGCAGCTCTGCTCCTCAGCACTGGTGGTGGTGGTGGTATGGTGGCCCAGAAGGCTCACCTCCTTGGTGCTGGGAGCCCCTGCTCCTCGATGCTGGGGGCAATGGTATGGTGGCCTGGAAGGCTCATCTCCTTGGCACTGGGGACGGCTCTCTAAGGGAAATTAAAGTACATGGTAAACAGTAAAACAACCCCCACAGTAGTCCTCTAGCTTCTCCAGCTAAAATTCTTGGCTCCTCCCTTTTAAAAATTCAATTTATCAATAGATCTGGCCACTTCTCATGGCTCACACCATGGCGTAGACCCCATTTATGTGTTTCCAATGGGTCTCCCTATTTCTATCCTTGCCCTCTTTGTCTACATTTCAAGTGATATCAAAAAGTGATTATTTTCAAATACACATCAGATCTTGTCATGCTTCTGCCCAAAACTCTCAGACAGTTCTCCTGCTCATTCAGAATAAAAGCCAGTTTCTTCAACAGCCTTGCAAAATCTGATGCATCTTTTCATTCATCACCTTTCTGACTCCACTGCCCTCTCTTCATTTCTAGCTCAGTCTTTTCCAGCCACATGGACTGCTCTCAAATATACCAAGTACATTCCAGCCTCAAGACCTTTGCACTTGTAGTTTCCTCCTCCTGGGATGTTCTCTCCAATACCTACATGGTCACTCCCTCATTTTCATATGCTTACTCCATTATCACCTTTGTAATGAGTCTTTATCTGTCAATCTATTTAAAATTTCAGACCCCAGCTCTAGACCTACTTATTCTGTGCTTGTTTCCATAACAATCCTACCTTTGCAATTTTCTGGTGTAGTTCTGTCTAGTGTCTCTCTCACTCCCCTGGAATACACACTTCAACTTCATGACTACATGGATCTTTGTATATCTTATCCATTACTATCAATGAACAGTGTCTGGATTAATCAATAAACATTTTTTATTTAATAAATAAACCATGAATGCCACTATGGGAGACTTTGAGGCACTTAAACATAGAAAATGTAACTTAAAGATGTGGAGGAATATATGGTAAACATTAATATGCATTTAGCATTCACACATATCCAAGAAAAATGACATTTGTTTCAAATTACAGAAAACAAAAATAATCTGAGAAAGTACCACTTTAAAAGCTAAGAGTATTATTTCTAAATCTATAAGGTTAACAATCAAGACAAAACTCCCTATTTTATTATTAGAGATCCCTTAATTTAATCCCAAATTTGAAAGTGTATATATTTTAATTTTTATCTCCAACAAAGCCAAAAAACCAGATTATTTCATAAATATTTGTACTGTTCTTGTTAGAAAGTAAAAATTCAGTTCACCTCTGACTCCAGATTAAAAGGAAAAACCTTTTTAGCAAGATTAATTACCTGCATCCTAAACTGATACTTCCCCAGAGTAGGGTTTCTCAACCTTAGCACCATTCAAATTTAGGGCTGAGTAATCTTTATTGTAGGGAGTCATTCTTTGTATTATAAGATGTTGAGTAGGACCCTTGGGCTGATCCACCAGATGCCAGTAGTATCTCCACAATTAAATGTTATTTCCAGACATTGTCAAATGCCTCTGAGTGGTTGGACAGGTCATCGCCATACTGAGAACTGTCTTGGAGTTTGACAATGCCTAGAACATCAGCATTCCCAGTGTGGCTTAAAGCTCTGACCCATGGAATGCATTGTGGGATTATTGTAGAACTATGATATCAAACCAGACAAGCAGATCCTTAAGGGTATGATTTAAGAAAATATTGAAAAGGCTCCCTTTAAAAAGCACCTCTGAAATTTCCTGTAGCATTTCTTTGGCTTAGCAGTGAAGAAAGATGTTACCTGGAAGAAACTTATTAAGGTATATTGGCCAGGAATCTGTACCATAGTCAAGGTACAGATTTCAAAACCAAGGGGAAGGACAACAAAAATTTTAATGGACAAAATGAAAGAAAACTCCAGGTCATGGGCAGAAGGCCTTGAAACAGAGAAGACAATTTACTTCAGGAACTACATGAGGCCTTTGGCCCTGGTGAGACAGCAAGGATGAGCTTGTAAAGGAAAATTCCAGTGTGGATTTTTGCGTAGGATTGATTCTGCCTCAACTGAGGGTAAAAATGAAAGTAAAATAGTCAGTTAAAAATAATAACAATTTTTAATAATAGTAAATACCCAACTTTACTATCATTATGGTCTGAACTAACATTTCAAGTTTAAAAGAATTGAAAATGAAATTATTCAAAACTAACAAGAATTCTGTCATAAGAACTTTAGTCATATCTGAAACATCTTTTGAAATTTAATATTTAATTGACTTCTCAAACACTAAAACTTTTTTTTAATTTTAGTAAGTCTTTTGTAATTAAAAATTGTCTTTTCTCCCTGACAGTTTTTAAGTTCTCAGATTCAATATTTTTAAAAAGTAAGACAACTGATTATGCTAAAGAAGAAATCTTACCATGTAAGTTAAAATAAAATTGTGCTGGCTCAATTTTTCTTTTGGAAGATATAAAAGAAAAAAATTCTTAGATATTTAAAACATTGGTTTTTAAATAAATACTTTTAACTACTTATTAAAAAATATATTATCAAGGCAGGTCTGTGCAGCCCTACCAAGGTTGCAAGTCGTGAGGAACATGCCGAATCAGCCTGCACCCCAGTAACAATTCACTGGACCCCCCCCCATACTGCCACATGGTTCCACATGACAAAGATGCAGAGGACACCGGACCACCAGATCATGGTACTGAGTCCCGCAGCTCCCTACCCAGAGGTAGGGGCTTCTGAGCTGGCATCCCACTGATCCTGGTCCAGAGGAAGGGGCTTCCTGGCCACCATCCCTCCTACTGCTCCCAGCCCACAGAAAAGGGGTTTTGGGCCATCATCCCTACTGCTGCTCATGGCCCCTGTCCCACTTCTCCCAGTTCAGAGGATGTAATCCATGCAGGCTCCAACAGACCCCCCCCATTCAAAATGAGAAAACATGTAAATAAGTCTCAAAACCTGACTTCCAGATCACCTACAGCAACCCCAAAGGGAAATGAGATGGAACACTCTGATACTCAACCACCTGGACCCACTGAACTGGCAACAAAAGGGGATCTGGAAAAAATGAAATCAGAAAAAATTTCTAAGATAACAGGAGAAATTGTGCCCCTAGTGCAAGACACGATTAATAAATCTAGAGAGGAGCTGAGGAACATGATGGAATCCCAACATAGGAAACGAATGGAATCCATGAAACAGATGCAAACATATTTCCAGGACATGAAAAACTCCACTGAAAGTCTACACAGCAGAATGAGCCAATGTGAGGACAGAATTTCAGATATAGAAGATAAGATTGAAATTAGTGACCAGGAAAAGAAAAATTGCTTCAAAATTATAAGGGAACATGAGAAATCAATCCAGCAGCTGCTAAATGATGCAAAGAAGAATAACATAAAACTGATTGGGGTCAATGAAGAAACAGGAGAGAGTGCAGATGACATAAAAAATCTCTTCACAGAAATAATGGCAGAAAACTTCCCAAGCAGGGGAAAAGAGCTTGACATACAGATAAGTGAGACATATAGGACTCCAAATAGCCTTGAACAAAAAAACTCTACACATAGGCATATAATTGTTAAGATTCCAGAAACACAACAGAAGAACAAAGTTCTCCAAGCAGTGAGAGAAAAGAAACAAATCACATACAAAGGAACGCCCATCAGAATCACACCAGACTTCTCAACACAAACCATCAAGGCAAGAAGAGCTTGGAGTGACATATTCCAAGCCCTAAAAGAAAACAGCCTCCAACCCAGATTGATGTACCCTGCAAAACTATCTTTCAAAATGGATGGAGAAATAAGATACTTTCATGACAAAGAGCACCTTAGGAACTTCATGAATACCAAACCAACACTCCAAAGAATTTTACACAATATCCTAGGAACAGACATTGAGGATCACAACCCCAGGAAGCAAAGCAGAATGAACCCATCTAGCATGACAAGAAATTAAATGTAAAGGGGGAAAACCCAACAAAAAGAAAAAGTCATGGCAATGACAAGTCAATACGTTTCAGTTATAACCATCAACGTTAATGGTCTCAATTCACCAATCAAAAGAAATGACTGGCAGAATGGATCAAGAAGCAAAATCCAACAATATGCTGCATACAAGAAACACACTTCATTCAAAAGGAAACTCATAGACTGAAAGTTAAAGGGTGGAAAACAATACTCCATATGACGGGAACCTGAAAAAAAGCAGGAGTAGCTATCCTCTTGGCAGATCAAGTAGATTTCAAACCAACACTGATTAAGAGAGACGAAGAAGGACACTACATCCTTGTAAAGGGAACAATCCAAGAGGAAGAGATGACAATCATAAATATCTATGCACCAAACACTAGTGCACCCAACTATATAAAACAAATACTAACGGACATGAAAAGTCATATATGCACTAATACACTTGTAGTGGGGGACCTCAACACCCCACTGTCACAAATAGATAGATCAACTAGACAAAAAATAAGTAATGAAATACTAGAACTCAATCGAACTCTTGAACAAATGAACTTAACAGATGTTTACAGAATCTTCCACCCCACAAAATCAGAATACACATTCTTCTCAGCTGCACATGGGTCATTCTCCAAAATAGACCACATACTCACACATAGAACATGTTGAAGTAAGTGCAAAGGAATTGAAGTTATCCACTGTATATTATCAGACCATAGTGCAATGAAATTGGAGATCCATAGCAAAAGAAACTCAAAAAATTTCATAAACATGTGGAAATTGAACAACACACTTCTGAATAACCAATGGGTCACAGAGGAAATTAAAGAAGAAATGAGACAGTTCCTTCAATTAAATGACAATTACAATACAACATATCGGAATCTATGGGACACAATGAAAGCAGTCTTATGAGGGAAATTCATAGCAGTGAATACGCATATTAGGAAAACAGAACGAGCCCAATTGAACAACCTGATGCTGAACCTCAAGCTTCTAGAAAAAGAAGAGTAGGACAACCTCAAAGCTCATACAAGGGAGGAAATTATAAAGATCAGAGGAGAAATCAATGCAATGGAGATTAAGAGAATGATACAAAAAATCAATGAAGCCAAGAGTGGGTTCTTTGAAAGAATCAACAAAATTGACAAACCCTTAGCCAACCTTATCAGAAAAAAGAAAGAAAAGGCCCAAATCCATGCAATTAGGAATGAAAAGGGTGAAATTGCAACAGACCCAACTGAAATCCAGATGATCATCAATACCTACTTCCAGAACCTATACACCGATAAGATGGACAACACAGAAGAAATGGACAGATTCCTAGATACATATGAATTACCCAAGTTGAACAAAGAAGACCTAGAAATTCTGAACAACCCAATATCAAACAATGAAATTAAAAATGTAGTTAAAAACTTATCAATTAAGAAAAGCCCAGGCCCTGATGGCTTCACTGCTGAATTCTACAAGACATTTAGAGAGGAACTGCTGCCACTACTGTTTAAACTCTTCAATGAAATTGAAAGGGAAACAATACTCCCAAATTCATTCCTGGAAGCAAGCATCACCTTGATCCCCAAAGCAGAGAAAGACCCAACTGAAAAAGAGAACTATAGGCCAATCTCACTAATGAACATAGATGCAAAAATCCTTAATAAGATACTGGCAAACAGAATACAGAAGATCATCAAGAAGATCATACACCCTGATCAAGTGGGATTCATCCCAGGGATGCAGGGATGGTTCAATATATGCAAATCAATCAATGTAATACAATATATCAATAGAGCCAAGGACAAAAACCATATGATTATCTCCATAGATGCAGAAAAAGCATTTGACAAAATCCAACATGCATTTATGATAAAAACTCTACAAAAAATTGGAATAGATGGTCTCTACCTCAAACTGATAGAAGCCATCTATAAAAAACCAACAGCCAATCTCATATTAAATGGTCAGAAACTGAAATCCTTGACACTAAAATCAGGAACAAGACAAGGATGTTCACTATCACCACTCTTGTTCAATATAGTTCTGGAAACATTAGCCATGGCAATTAGACAAGAGAAGGAAATAAAAGGAATAAAGATAGGAAATGAAGTCAAATTGTCATTATTTGCAGATGACATGATACTGTGTATAGAAGACCCCAAGAACTCCACCAAAAGTCTTCTAGACTTAATAACCAAATTCAGTCAAGTAGCTGGTAACAAGGTCAACACACAAAAATCAATAGCTTTCCTCTACACGAATGACAGACTCACTGAGAGAGAAATAGAGCAAATAATTCCTTTCACAATAGCATCCAAAAAACTGAAATACCTAGGAATCATCCTAACGAAAGAAATCAAACACCTCTTCTCTGAAAACTATGGCACTCTGAAAAGAGAGATTGAAGATGATATCAGAAAATGGACAGACATCCCCTCCTCCTGGGTAGGAAGGATTAATATAGTGAAAATGGCCACACTTCCAAAACTGCTATATAGATTTAATGCAATTCCAATTGAGATCCCAGCAGCATACTTCATAGACCTCGAGAAAACAATCCAAAAATTCATTTGGAGCAAGAAGAGACCCAGAATAGCAAAAGCAATTCTAGGTAACAGAGACATGGCAGGGGGTATCACAATCCCCAACCTGCAACTATACTACAAAGCTACTGTGATAAAAACAGCATGGTACTGGCAAAGAAACAGACCTGAGGACCCGTGGAACAGATTAGAAGATGCAGAAACAACACCAGATACACTCAGCCATCTCATCTTTAATAAAGGAGCCAAACACCCTCACTGGAGGAAAGATAGCCTCTTTAATAAATGGTGCTGAAAAAATTGGGCTTCACCTTGCCAAAGATTAAAACTAGACCTATAAAGACACTATCTCTTCCTCGGCTCTTGAATCGAGTTTATATTCTATAAAATGCTAATGTTAAATAATCTTTCAAAACTCAGTGGACCATATATGTGTGTTTCTATTTCTAGATTCTCTGTTTTATTTAAATGATCTATATGTCTTTCCTTACACCAACAGTGCCTTGATTACTGTAGCTTTAGAAGTAGTCTTAAAATTGGGTGCTAAACGTCTTCCAACACTGTTTTTGTTTTTGTTTTTGGCTTTTCTGGGTCCTTTGTACTCCTACATAACTTTTAAATTTCAATATCCAGTCCTTCATTTATAGTAAGTATACACAGACCTGAATTTTTATATATACCTTGTGTTTTCTAATCCTGCTAAATTCAAGTACAATTTCTAGGGGCTCCTAGAGATTTCTTAGTATTTTCTCTGTAGATGATCATTTCATCTACATATAAAGATTTTGCTTCTGCCATGCCAATCCTATCCTAGTTATGTCATTTTATTGCCAGACTGTTTTGGTTTAGACCTATGTTTCAAAGTCTAATGGACAGATGAAGAGTAGGCATATATGCCCTTGTTCCCCACTTTAGGGAGAAAGCATTGTATCATCTCCATTCATAGAAGGAGTTTTTGTTGGAAGTATGGAGTACATATCTTTGTTCTGTTGAGAAGGTTCTGTTCTACTTCTAGTCTCCTGATAGCTTTTACCATGAACAGCTGTAGAATTTAGTCCAATACTCTTTCTCCAACTAGTGACAGGATCATATGGCTTTCTCCTTTCCTCTGTTTAAATTATGACTTTTGGGGGTGGATCTTCCAATGCTGAACCAACACTGCCATCCCTATAACAAAACCACTTTCTACATACTGCCAGACCTGACTTCTAATAGTTTGTTTTGTTAAACAAATTTCTATCTATGTTCATACTTTTTTCATCTATTACCTTTATCCAATTTTAGGATTAGCACAATGTTGATTTCCTAAAATGAGGGGAGAAGTGTTCCTTCTTTTTTCTGCTTTAAATGTTTGATATAATTTATCAGTTAAAATGTTTATGAGCCTGCTGTTGTCATATAGGTAGGTTTTCAAGCTAGGAATATACTTTCTTTAATAGGTGCTATTCAAATTTTATATTTCCTCCAGAGTTAGTTTCATTAATTTGTCTTCTAAGTTATTTCTTAGAAGTTGTCAAATTTATTTCAAAAAAGATTTTTGTAATATGCTTTCTATATCCTTTTAAATTCTGTAAAATCTGTGGTAATGTCTCCTAGGTCTTAATATTGTAATTTAAAAAAATGTGTAACTGATATTGTGTAACAGGAAGAAAAGGTCTAAAAGAGCAGGGGAATTGGGAGGGGCAGGGGAAGGGAAAAAAGGGAAAGGAAAAAATATGAGAAGACGAAAAAAATGGAAAGAATGTCTTTGCAAATAGGGAAGGGTGGAGGGGGTGAAGGGAGGGCAAGGGAAGGGGAAAAAAAATAAGAACCAAGAGACTCATGTAATGGTACAAGACCCCAATGATGAATGTAACTGTATTGTATACCTAAAATGTACCAATAAAGTTAATGGGGAAAAAAACCAAAAAAAAAAACTAGACCTATATCTCTCACCATGCACTAAACTAAAATTAAAATGGATTAAAGATCTAAATATTAAAATAGAAACTCTGAACCAGTTGGAACAGAGATTAGGCAGAACCCTTGAAGACATCGGTGTAGGAAAAGATTTTATGAACAAAACCTCAGTTGCCCGGGAACTAGCACAACCAATCAACAAGTGGGATCTCTTCTTATTAAAAGGCTTCTGCACAGCAAGAGAAACCACCAGCAGTGTGAAGAGACAACAAACAATGTGGGGAAAAATCTTCACCTGCTCTTCCTCAGACAAAGGTCTACTATCTCAAATCTATAAAGAACTTAAAAAGATCAGACCTCTCAAATTTAAAAACCCAATCCGAAAATGGGCATCTGAAATGAACACACATTTCTCACAAAAAGAAGTAGAAATAGCAAATAAATACATGAAAAAATGTTCAACATCACTGGTCATTCGAGAGATGCAAATGAAAACAACACTGAGATTCCACCTCACTCCAGAAAGAATGGCTGCTATCATGAAATCAACCAATAACAAATGCTGGTGGGGCTGTGGGGAAAGAGGAACCCTGCTCCACTGCTGGTGGGAGTGTAGACTGGTGCAACCACTGTGGAAATCACTATGGAGATACCTTAAAGAACTAGGACAGGAAGTCCCATTTGACCCCACTATTTCACTGCTGGGGATCTTCCCCAAAGAATTAAAAGAATCATACCACAGTGATATATGTGTGCCCATGTTCATAGCAGCACAGTTTGTAATAGCTAAAACTTGAAAACAGCCCAAATGCCCATCAATTGGAGACTGGATAAAGAAAATATGTTTTTAAAAATAAAATGGAGTACTACTCAGCCATAAAAAATGAGAAATTAGAGACATTTATAGCTAAGGGGATGCACATTGAGGCAATACTCTTAAGTGAAATAAATAGGACACACGTGTAAATACTGAATAGTTTCTCTGGTGTGAGAAACTGAAAGTGTAAATAAGGACTAAAATGTATAATAGGTAATGTGAAATAGGACGAAAAGGGGCAAAGGGGAAAGATGTGGGAGGGCTAGGGGAAAGAATAGAATGGAATGAGATTAATATGAGAAAATGGAAAAATAGGAACAAAATCTTTGTATATAGGGAGGAATGGGGGGATTGAAGGGAGGGCTGGGCAAGGGTGAAAAATAAGAACCAAGAGAGACTATGTAAAGGTGCAAATTTCCAATGATGAATATCATTATATTGTATACCTAAAATGTACCAATGATTAGAATGAATAATCGATAATGCAAAATAGGAAGAATAGGTCCAAAGGGGTAGGGGTAGTGGGAGGGGCAGGGGAAAGGAAAGAAGGGAAAGGAAAAATGCTGAGAAATGGAAAAAATGGAAATAAAGCCTTTGTAAATAGGGAAGGGTGGAGGGGTTGAAGGGAGGGCTAGGAATGGGGAAAAAATAAGAACCAAGATGCATTATGTAAAGGTACAATTCCCAATGAGAAATGTAATTGTGTTGTATACCTACAATGTACCAATAAAAGAATTTAATAAAGTGCAAAAAAAAATAAAATATATTATCACATTATTATTTTCTATATTTCTTTCCAGTGAAGACATTCTAACATTGGAAAACACATGATTCCTAAACTTTAAGTCTTTTTCTATTATACTTAATATTTGAAGGAACTCACATAAATAAATCTAAGTATACATGTCATTTGAAACTTTATTCCAGCTTGTGGGGCACAGCAATTTAAATCTTCTCAACTCCATCTTCATTTGTACAGAGCTACATTCAAGGAGTAAAGTTGAGTTCCATTTTCTACCCTCATTCTGAAAAAATATACAAATACATGATAAGGCCAAAAGTAAAAAGTTAATGAAAAATTTCAAAACTTTGTTGATCTCTTGAGTTAACAAGGTACATAACTATTCTCTAAAATTAAATATTAATCAAAATTATTTGTAGTGTAAAACATTCTTACATTGGCATCTAAATACACATTGACAAACCCAAAGAATGCAGTATTTGCCTTTATCTGTTTCAAAAATTTGCTTTTAATACATGTTATTTTTATACTATAAGTTAAAAATTATTTTTAAAGAGAAAAATACAGCTAGTCCATCAGTAGTATGAACTGAGTCTTTGGGTTTAAGAAAAAAACTGAACACAGCCCAACTCCTTGAGGATCCATTGAGAGAGGATCTTCACTTGTCAGCCAAAGCCGATTTTTAAAGAAACTGTATTTAAAAATTCAGCAAAAAGACACATGCTGGAGTTCTCTGCCAAATGATTTACAACATGCATATTCTTGAGTGGTTTTTAAGGTCTCTGCTCTTACTGAGCTGTATTTCCAACTGTTTAGTAAATCTTTATTGACTTGTACATAACTCTCAGGAATAGGAATGTATCTGTGACATGAGAGAAGTTTCCTGGTGTGCAAAAATGAACTGTTTACTTTCCTTGCTGATTCTCTTGCCTCATTAGGGATCTGGAAGTTTACAAGGCCCCAGACAGTCACCTGGAATATTCTACCTAGAGGAATGTATCACATTATCTAGATGTGTGTCCTAGCTGAATTACAGAAAGAACTTTTTTATTTTACTTGGCACTAGTCAATTGCATTGCTTTTTGCTAGAGGTAAAAACCGAGAACTCTAAAGTAAGTAACATTCTGTGGGAGAGGGAAAAGTAAGCAAGAGAAACCAGACAACATATGGCACAGTTCAAATTAAATTAGAGGATGCTGCAGCTAACTCAACACCGGAGGTGGTAGGCCAAAGGGAGTTTTGACAGCATGGTGACAAAACATTCAAACTCAAAATATCTCAATCGGAATCAATAATACCTCCATCATTGCCAAAGAAAAACAAAGCACAGAACAAAATTAAACCAGTGTTATTTCCCATCTCAGTTCACATCACAAACCCATGCCACATCATCTCCAATTCCTAAATTTTTATTGCCATTAGTCACTGTGCCTTTGTCCAACATTTTTCTAAATATTTACAAAATAAACCCTCTCCTGTCCATTTCCATTGATATTACCTTGTCTTAGGTTTTATCCTTTTTCCAGTCACATGTAAAGCCACTCTCACATATGCCGTATGTGTCCTTGCTTCAATCATCTATATGCATGGACCTGAAACACTAAGGACTCTCTGGCTGTCCCTTTAGTTGAGGCTCTATTACTTCTGTTCATCCTTCAAGACTACCCACAGCTCCTACTTCCAGGAGAATTGGCCCTTCCCTTTTCAGCATCCCCCTAGTCATATACTTACACTGATACTTTAGCTTTACCACATGCAGTACACTTAGAGAAAGATTATTTGTATCTCTCATAAGCAATGTTTTATTGAGTTGATATCTCTCATAACCAACTTGTCTTCTTCAGTTTCCTATATCAAATCCCCTTTATCCGTGTCCAGCATCTTATTTTAAGTCTCAGTGTGGGGCTGGGGGATGTAGCTTTGTGGTATAGCATGTGCCTAGTGTGCAGGAAGCCCTGGGTTCAATCCCCAATATGACATTCAAAAAGAAACAATGAGTAAATGTTTTTAGTTTAAATAATCAAGTGATCACCACACAACTGATAAACAATAAAGTTTTCCCAAATAGCAAGTTGAGATAAATTTATTCATCTATAATTTATGTAGGACTTAGTCTTTCAGTTTTCTAAAATCTTTATCCAAACTTTCTAATATCCTCATAAGCTAGGTATCACTTCATGTTAGAAGAAATTTGAAGAAGACAGTGATTTAGGTCTGTGACCTATAGACCTGTTCCATCTCACCCTGCACATGAGATGAGGTGAGCGTCATTCAAATAGTAAATTTCACTCGGCATTTAAGTAGGATTACAAAGAAAAGCTGATCATAAACATTAACAGAATTCTCCTCCTAAATGTTGAAAATCTTCTTACAATATATTGACTTTAATTTCCTTAAATAGGATTTTTTCATATGCCATATATATTTACATCTTTCATAAAGAACAAGAAACATCAACTGGCTAAAACTACATTTTATTTTCCTCAGCATGTTAAAAAGTATTAAAATACCCCTCTATAGATTCTTTTGTTAAGTGCTATATATAAAACAAGTTCAAGAAATCAGTTTTCGATTGCCTTTGGATTCAAAATGTAATAAGCTGCCAACATAGAATCAGGTAAGGCTCCAAATACACACAAAAATCACTTAGGAAATTATTGTGTCTGTAAATAATAGTACTATTTAACATGTAGTCCTGTTCTAAATATGTATACATGCTGAATAAACTTTATGAAAGGCCTTTTAGTTAAGAAATATTTGAGGCCTTATTTTACCATTGAGGAAAATTAAGGAGCGTGAAGACTAAATAATTTGAGCACTATCACACAGCAATCAAGTACCAGAGCTTGGATTTTAACCCAGCTCTGTGCTTCCAGAATTCATGCACTTAACTACTGCCTAAAATTTGTGGAGTAAGGGTAGAGGACATACTCAGGGGCTAGGAGATGGAAGAAAGATGCTATAAAGCAGCTCAACTAAACTTCATTATTCAGTAACAATATGTTACTGCTTTGTCCTTTCTACATTTAAATTCTCCAGTGTAGCATATCTGTATATATACATGTATATATAACTATCTACACATGTGTGTGCACACATACATATGTATGTGTTGATACATACGTTTTACTAGGAGTTATCTAGAATCTTTTTCTAAGAAGGAGAAATTTTGAAGAAGGAGTAAAACAATATACATTCTAGGAGTCTTAGAAATGACCAGTTTAGATATCATGGGATTAAAGAAAAGAAACCGCAAATTTGAAAACTATTCTGGGAACAAAAGGGACAGGGCTTCCACATAGGAACATTAAATTCTCAGTTACAGGGGGAATTGAGTCTGCTTTAGTGCTCCAAACCCTTTTCCATTAGCAGTGGGGCCTAAGCATCCCTCACCTTCTCGTATGCCCTCGAGTGAGAGCTGAGTAATGACTGGTTGTGTAGGGAGAAAAGAACTATTCCAGGAGAGGAGACAGGGTGGGCTGGCGGGGCTGGGGGAAGGCCTGCCATTTAGCTTGTAAAGTGCAGCAGCTGTGGCCTGTTTTCACTAATATCTGACATGTTTTTTTGGCCACTGGCCAAACTGAGCTGTACCCAACACTTCTATCCTTCCTGTGCCTCCAGGACCCTTTGTAACTGCTACTTGAGACTCCAGTCCTCTCCAAATCAAACCCCTGGGTTCCTTTCTCCCCTTAACGTGCAGGCATCCCACCCTAATTAATTAACCCAACACCAGCTTCACCCAGGACCTTCCCACACTCTGCCCCTTCTTGCAGCCCAGAAACATCAGCACATTCCTGACTTCATCACTTGTCAACTCCCTTTCTGTTAAAGACCAGTGTCCCCTTTCCCTGACCTGGCCTCTGATTTGATCTCACTTTAAAGTATCCCACTTTAAGAGACAGTAACAAATGCTGCCTTTTTCCTGTTTGGTTTGTTTATTCATGTTCACTTGGTCTGTTATAATTAAAGACCAAGGGACTTAAGAGAAGAGCCGAGGAAGACAGCTTATGCCTTTGATATGTGGATAAACTCAATACTGGATTTGTTACAAAGCTCACTTTACCTATTACTAACCGTGTGACCTTGGGTGAGTTTCCTTGTCATTCATTAAAATACTTACTGAGGGCCCATTTCTATGCTGTTTTGTTTTATAAATGCTGGTGCTGTGATTTAAATAAATAAACAAAAATACCTGTCTTTTTTATATTTTGGACATTAATAGTGAGGCAGGAGAGAGGGCGGGGGAAAGGGAAGTAAAAAGAATTAAGATATGTTATAGATATGAACCAATTCCCTGAGATGAATGCAATTATTATGTACCACAAACACGTACTAATAACAAAATTTTAAATGAAAAAATATAACTGAAAGTTCAAGAAAAAATATAAGGGATGAAGGAAATAGAGAAGAAATGCAAGGATAGAGAGATTGGGGGGAGGAGGGAAGATGGCAAGATAAAACAGAACTATAGGGAGTCATGTGATGTGATGTTTGACCAGATCTGAGGAGGCAAGAGAGTGAGCCATGTGAACCTCTGGGAGGAAAGCATTCCCAACAGAGGAAACAGCCCCTGTGAAGGCCCTGAGATAGGAAGGCCTTGTACAGAGTACTGACAGACCAGTAAAAAGAAAGCTATGTGCGGTAGACAGCCAGAAAGTGATGGGAAGTAACATCAAAGTGACAGGGAACTAGAAACAGAGCTTTGTATGCATAATAATAAAGAGCATGGATTCACTAGAGGGTATTGATTCTAAGAGTAATGTGGTTCAATTTACCTCTGAAAATCCTCAACTAACTTCTCTGTAAAATAGGGATGATAAAGTAGTTAAGATCAATCTCCTTACTTGAATCCCAGTGCCACCACTTCCAGCAGTATAATTTTAAGTTAATTATTTAACCTTGTAAAGCTTTAGTTTTCTCATTTTTAAAGTAGAACTGATAATACCTTCTGCTTTGTAACATTGTTCGAAAAATAAATCAAATAGTACATATTACAGTGCTGAGCATAGTGCCTAGCACATGGAAAAATTCAAGACATGCTGATAGTATCAGACTAGTTAAATCAAGTGAGATCATGTGAGTGCAGTACTTGGCATGTTCTGCATAGCAAGAACTTACATGTCATCTACTGTTATTTATGAGCAATACAGATTATTACCTCAATGGCTGTTCTAAAGTAACCTGGTACATTTTTAAAGTTTATATAATTTGAAAGAGTCAGAGTAGCAAAAGTTCACAGATAATTTCCAGATATCTCAGGACTGACAGAGGATTAAATGAACTGTACTCTGTGTAAAGCACTCTGCTAGGCACTGGAATGCCTATATAATTGAGTGAGAAAGGGTTTAATACATATATATATATATTTATACAAACCTAACATATTTTTGTCTTATTGAAAAGTTATATATAATATGTATAATATATATTTATATAACACACAATGTAAATATTATGTATAAATGTAAGTGCATATATAATTATATTATATATGATTTGTAATATTTATTATAATACAATGCAAATACAAGCTTTAAAAAGAGAGAAAGAGTTGAGATAAGTCCTTGCGTGTTGCTGACCCCTATTGGGTGGAAAAAATAAGAACTGGTTTGTCAAGTTAAACTTTTTAAAAAATCAGAGAAAGTCTCCAAAGGACAATGATATTTCTTTGGGAATAGCAGGGCACTGCAAGGAGAATAGTAACTATGGGCATATTCAAAGAGATTGAGGCAAGAGGGGAGTTTTCAGAGACAAAAATGAAGAGGATTTCATCAGATACAATTTCGAACTGTAATTGTTGGCCACAATGATTTACAAGAATGCAAAATTTAATATTTTCATTCTCATTATACCTAATAAAAAAGAATTCCCACTTAAAAGCAAGTGAGAAATTGTCCCTTCTTATTGTTATTTTTTAAAATAACAGTCAGTCTGGGGTTGAACAGTTGCTGGACAGATGTCCTTACCTGAAGACTTTTTGTAAAAGGTTGTAGGGACGTTTTGCATTCTTATGGCTCTGGAAAAGTCTTTTGTGATAGTTGCTATCAGGTAATTGGGCACAAGAACCTTTTCTTCATCACCTCTCAGCTTTATTATTTTTTGTCATTGTCATTGCTAGGGTGACAGGAGCAACTCCATTTTGATTTAAACAACTTTTTTTCCCAGTCTCCTGAAAGAAAGAACTGTGAGTTATCAACTCCCTGGTCACAGTCTATATCCAGGGCCAAATTGTGCCCTTTGCGTGATTTCACATCTATGCAGATAGGGGGGTGGGGGATGGAAGCCTCATACTTCCCACAGCCTTGCTTCATCATAACGTGGCTCAGATCTCACTGCTTTCTTTTGAACTGTGCTACCTTATTCAGAAGAGATAGATCTCATCTTCCTCTCCCTTGCCCACCACACACACACACTCACACACACACACACACATGCACACACAAATATACACACATACACATAATTCCAAAACAAACCCAGGTCCCCCAAGTGTAGGTCGTTTTGGAAACTCAACCACATATCCTAATCTGATTTTAATAGCACCCTTACAAGGAGTGAAGAGAAAAAGATTAATGGAGCAGCCTGCAGTAGAGTGAGCCCTGGCTCTTTTCTTTCTCTAAAGATAGACAAAATTTAATATTTTCATTCTCATTTTATCTAATAAAAAAGAATTTCCTCATAAAAGCAGATGAGAAATTATCCTTGTTTTATTGTTATTTTTTTTTAAATCATGCTATTTTGCACAGGGCCAAGTAATACTTTCAAATGGCATAAGCATTAAAAAGGTTAAGATACTTACATATGTAATTTTAAATAAAAAGGATAAACACTAAACGTGGTTGCATCTTTCAAACATTGCAAGAATTACATGTGCAATGAAATTAAAACAGCTCGTTATTAGACTTGTAGATTATCTACTATTTTTTCCCCTCCTTGTCTACTTATTTTGGTGCCCTGCTTACCTGGTGACTCAAAAGCCTTTCCCTGTCTGTTAAGGAATCCAGCCTTAACTCCATCTGGCCAAAGCCAGTCCTCTAGAATATTCCTTTGAAGATATGTCCTCTAGTAGTGATCAGTTGTACTAAAGATCAATTATGCTCTTGACTTTTTTTAATGGAAACCATCGAACCATCCAAAGAGGTAAGAAAAGGAGACGTGATATTTTGATCTTTATTAGGCAATGTTGCGTGTTTGAAATAACAAAATTCAAAACGTCAAGAAATTGGGTAATAGAGATATGAATAGATATAGACACAGGTATAGATATAGATATATAGACCTACTCTTAGGAAAGACATAATCTTAATTAATTTTCAGGGTTATTTTACTTCTCGATTCATTCTGCACTGTTTATGCAGTAACTTCAGTGTGCATACAGGGACTAGAAGCTAGGAATGGAAACCTGTAGGACAAGCTCCTCCCAGTCTTTGTCCTCCTGGCTAATCAACAACGAAGCTTCTTTAGAGCTGTTGACGTTTCACAACTTCTACTTGGGTAAATATTCGGAGCTTCTAGTCGTTTTAGTCTCCTCTATCTAGTTCCACCCCTTTCTCTTCGCCTCCAGAGAGCGCCATTTGGATGGAGGTCTCTGTGAACTGCTTGCTTGGTTTGGGTTTGATTTGGCAGGGGAGGCATGTTTCCCATGCCTTTGTGCTTCCTCTGGTACCTTGTTCTCTCACCGTGTGCCGTCAAGTTGAATTGGGGCTGGGCAGAGGCATTCGTTCCTCCAGGCTCAGGTTCCACGCAGTGCCCACCCGTGCTGAGTTGAGCCCTCCTGCCCAGGCATAGGTGCCCCGTGCCAGATGCCCAGTTCACTCCTCCCACCTTTCCCCAGCCTAAACCCGCGCCCCTCTCTTCTTAACTTCTCACTCCTGACACAGGAGGAGCCCTGGAATCTGAGATTTCTTCCCAAGGAGAAACGGTGGGTAAGCCGGTGTCCTACCCCTCACATCCTTCATCCTCTTCTCCTCTCTGTCACCCTCCAAGGATGTATGTGGCCGACTTCTCCTTTCTTGATGCAATCTGACCAAGACTGACCCTTCCTTCCCAGAAGTTTTGGTTGCCCTTTCTCGGGTCCATTATGTTGGGCAAGGAGCAGGGAGAGAAAAATTAGCCAATAAGGAAGCAATAACTGGAGAACTGTAAGTGACAGAGCAGATGTTTATTATTTTGTTCAAAATCCTGACGCTGTTATCCACTCATACATACAAGCAGTAGGACAACGCTAGCTAAAACATCTACTTCTTGATTGTTTCTCAGGAATGTAGCAGGGCATGTTTACTCTTTAAAAAGTTTAAGGGTTTGACCTCATCTTCGACAAAGGAGCAAAACACCCTCACTGGAGGAAAGATAGCCTCTTTAATAAATGGTGCTGGAAAAATTGGGTTTCAACTTGCCAAAGACTAAAACTAGACCTATATCTCGCACCATGCACTAAACTAAAATCTAAATGGATTAAAGATCTAAATATTAAAACAGAAATGCTGAACCAGCTGGAAGAGAGGTTAGATAGAACACTTGAAGACATTAGTGTAGGAAAAGATTTTATGAACAAAACCTCAGTTGCCCGTGAACTAGCACAAACAATCAACAAGTGGGATCTCTTCTTGTTAAGAAGCTTCTGCACAGCAAGAGAAACCACCAACAGTGTGAAGAGACAACCCACAATGTGGGGAAAAAAATTTTACCAGCTGTTCCTCAGACAAAGGTCTACTATCTAGAATCTATAAAGAACTTTAAAATATCAGACCTCCCAAATTTAAAGACCCAATCCAAAAATGGGCATCTGAAATGAACACACATTTCTCACAAAAAGAAGTAGAAATAGCAAATAAACATTTGAAAAAATGCTCAACATCACTGGTCACTCGAGAGATATAAATGAAAACAACGCTGAAATTCCACCTCACCCCAGAAAGAATGGCTGCTATCATGAAATCAACCAATAACAAATGCTGGCGGGGCTGTGGAGAAAAAGGAACACTGCTCCACTGCTGGTGGGAGCATAGACTGGTGCAACCACTGTGGAAATCAGTATAGAGATACCGCAAAGAAATAGGACTAGAAGTCCCATTTGACCCAGCTATTCCCCTGCTGGGTATCTTCTCCAAATAATTAAAAGAATCATACCACAGTGATATATGTGCACCTATGTTCATAGCAGCACAATGTGTAATAGCTAAAACTTGGAAGCAGCCCAATTGCCCATCAACTGGAGACTGGATAAAGAAAATGTGGGGTTTTTTTTTATATAAAATGGAGTACTACTCAGCCATAAAGAATGAGAAATTAGAGACATTTATAGCTAAATGGATGTACATTGAGGTGATACTCTTAAGTGAAATAAATAGGACATGCATGTGTAAATACTAAATAGTTTCTCTGCTGTGAGAAACTGAAAGTGTAAATAAGGACTAAAAGGTATAATAGATAATGTGAAATAGGAAGAAAAGGGGCAAAGGGGAAGGGGAAGTGGAAGTGGTAGGAGGAAGGAAAGAAGGGAATGGAATTAATATGAGAAAATGAAAAAATAGAAACAAAGTCTTTGTAAATAGAGAGGAGTGGAGAGGTTGAAAGGAAGGGAAGGGGAATGGGGAAAAAATAAGAACCAAGGTAAATTAGCTAATGATGAATGTCATTATATTGTATACCTAAAATGTACCAATAAAATTTATTTTTTTAAAAAAGTTTAAGGGCTGGTTAGCTCTGCAAAAACAATCAATCAATAAATAAATTTTTAAAATAAAAAGTTGAAAACTACATCTGTGAAAAATAATTATCGTACCTTTTATTTTTGTACCTAAGGCATCAGAAACATGCAGTTTTGGAGACTAGAAGTCTGAAATGAGGATGTCAGCAAGGTCATACCCTCAAATGCCCTAAGGAAGGGTCTTTTCTTAGCTCTCCCAGCTTCTTGTGGATGTCTTCAGGCTTGTACTGTCTGGGCGGCTTGTGGCTTCCCAAGCCCAATCTCTGCCTCTATCCTCACGTGATCTTGTGTCCTCTGTGTATCCAAATCTCACCAAAATCCTTGGTGAGGGTTCCCCTAATTCACCATGACTTCCTCTTAACTCGATTACAGCTGTAAAGACTCTATTTTATAATAAGATCACATTCACAGGTCCTTGATAAACATGGATTTTGAAGGGATACAATCCAACCCAGCACAATACTCATAGTTGAAGATTTTAACACTTCAAACTCTCAGTGATTGTCAGAGGTATCCATGAATCCGAAACTTTAAAAAAGCTAGCCTTAAAGATAAAAGTATATTTCATTGCTATTCTTTACTGTCTTTATTCTATTCCCTTTGGGAACCTCTACAGGGTCCTGGTTAATTACTGACATTTTAGATGCCCAAGTACTGAATATTGCAAAATATTTGGGATAATCCTTTTAATATAAAGAATGATTGGATATAATAATGTTATTTTGAGACCCTTGGCTTGTTTAAAATTTAAGTAGCATTACATCTCTTTATAGAATTGGTTTAGCATAATCATGAACACAGCTTTGATGCTATCTGTAGAGCAAAAATAGTGCAACTCTGCACATTTTTTATTTGAAAGCACTCTCAGACGACATGCAAGGCACAAACATTGGCCAAAAACTGTAGCTAAGCATTGTGCCAAAAATATGCTATGTGTTTTTAAGCCAAAGACTGTTTAGGAATCAGTCCTTCATATTCTAATTATTAAATCAGGATGAAAACCAAGAGAAAAAAAATATGTTTAAAGTGCTATGCTGTAAATATTCTCTTTAGACTTAGACTTAATGTCCATGACAACTTCTTAAAATACAAATAAAATTGATCAACAGCCTATGTAGGACGGGAGAGGACTCCTCTATTTAGATCAACCAGAAAATGGTGCTAAGAAGTAGCTTGGTAAAATAATGTGAACTAAAATTAGCAAAACAAATGTGTACTAGGGGAAATGACTTTACACATATGTTTCTGAATGCGTCTGCTTAGATTAATGTTTTCCTGCACATAAAATTGGTTTTGGAAAAAGACTGCAGCTATGAAAATGAATCCACAGTAAGCAAGATATTTGGTCTTTCAGAGCTAAGATATGAAAATTATTCTTTTAAAAAATGACTAAGAATATATTAGAATTTCCAACCGCAGAACATACAAAAATTTTACCATATATGATAAATGGATAATGGAACCTCAAAACAAACCCAAATTTTCAATGTCTTCAAGATGGAAGTATATATAGCCTGGGAAAAACAAGTACCTTACCTGGCATTCCACTTGAGTCTTATGTGGCTTTCCTTTGCCATCCTCCACCCAGTAAAACGTTCTATCACTCACTCTTAATTCTGATGCTAATATCCACCTTGGAATCCACTTCTATCTTGGAAAACAGCTCATGCATGTAGGAGACTAGGTAACCCTAACAAATCTTGATAATTTGCTTGTAAAAGGAGTAGTTTGGAAATAACATCAAAAGTAAATACATTCTCTCTGGTTATAAATCAAGACTTAACAATGCATTTTTCACATTATGGTGTTAAACATGGGTTATGTTTCAGGATCCCATCAGGGCTGAAGTTCATGTATTAATAACTGTGTAAATGACTATCAGTGGAGAAGTTAGGAGTGCAGAGAAGAAGCCACTTAGAATTTTGCATCACATTCAGCTGTCCAAAGTTGGTCTCAGGAAAGCACAAGGGACCAAAGTCATTGCCTCTGCTGCTTTTCTTTTTGACTACCCATGTGTCATAGAATTGACAAAACCACGTTATTAAGCCATGTTTCCTAACTTGGTCTGATACTAAGTACTCCAAGCTAAAGTTTAGATTTATTTCTTTTCCTACTTTTTTTCTCTTTCCATTCCCTTGTGGTGATTCTTAAATGACATTAAGGTACAAAGAAGAAAACCAAGGCATTCTAAGAAATGGTGTTTGGCGATGTTCACTGCTATCTGTAAAGACTCAATCCTCATGGTTTCGCTGGGACCAGTACACAGAAGGTGTAAGCTCAAAGTCCTACAGGGCCAGGTGGTTCATATGAGATCAGTGGAGAACAAATGTATGTGCCCTGCAAAAAATGGGCAATCACTGTTCCATCCCACCAATTACTTCATGAAAAGAACACGAAGTGTGGCTTTTCAAGATATTTCTCAAGATAACTTAGACATTTTAATTTTTATGTTAATAGTCCTGATTTTTAAATGCAAACACTAATTCAAAATTCTTACAAAGTTTTGTAAGCCTAAAGGCCTGACACGACATCAAGTATTGCACAAGTCTTTGATTTCTGGAAAGAGCTTTCTGGAAGCAGATTTGGCCATGTTGCCCTGGGAATGTGGACACATAGCCTAACATCCAGGGCTTCAGTGATATCATCTGCAGATGGATGAGAAGGTCACCCTTATCTCTGAGATCTTTTATAAGGTGTGCACAAATCAATGGTGAGTTACAGTTAGTCTCCTCACCCCAAATTACAGCCCTTGGATGAGGGCATGACTGCTGATCCAACCACTAACAAAAGATCAAGTGTATCTCAATCTAGCAAGATCCAGTGATTAGTTTTTTAATATACAATTACACAGCACATTATCTAACTAAGGATCAAATCCAAGACCTCATGCTTGCTAGGCAAGCACTCAACCCCAAGCAACACCCCAGCCATCCCTGGCCTTCTCTTGGCAGAAAACTTACAAAAACACATAATCAATAGTGGATGAGAAACAAAGCAAACAGAAAAAAATAAAAACAACTCTTTTGCATACAGCAAGACACTAAAATGTTTCTCTCCCCCCCCAAAAAAGTTTCTTCTTATCACTAGTCTCAACTACTAATACAGACTTAATTTCTAAACAAGTCTCATTGTTGGATCTGTCTAAATAAATTCAGGCCACTTTAAAAGTAAAACTTCACAAAAAAAACTATATTAGTGGATGTGATCCATTCAGTAGTTTCACAGTCTATCCTCAAACTTATGTGAACCAATGTAGTGCTCCATTAATTTAGCAACAAAAGAAAAAGACAAAAATCTATTAAAGATGCTGGCTCACTAATCTGATACTCTGAATTAAAAATTATTAGGCCCATCCAAAGTTGGTGTAACTTTCCATATTTTCATTTACTTCTTGTATACAAGCCATTGATAAACTTCCCGGCAAAGCTTCCTGTTCTTTCTTCCTGAGATGAAATAAATCAATTATACAAAATCACCTTGCAGTATGGATGCTTCCTTTCCCTGACACAAATATTCTTATAAAAGTTTAACAAGAAAATTTTAAAACATCTCATCAGTGTTGTTTTTACAAAGCAACAGCTAGTTATAAACAGCCTTTTAGCTCTCAAGGAGATTTAAGATACTTCAAAGTCTTGTTCTAAATCCCCTAAATCCAGCTTGCTCTTATATATTTTCTAAAATATAGTATGTTAAGTTCAATGCTTTAAAAAATGTCTCAAGTGTTTGTACGTACTTGAAAAGTTTAAATGGCTCTTACTCTAAGAAATGGGCACTTTCAGGATCTTCAACTCAACTAACATACTTTTTTCAATTGATAAAGAAACAAGCGCCTATATTCACTGACTTTCAAACTTATCAAAGAAATAACATCTCATCTGTCAAAGGCAATGCGTATTAGTGTATTTTGATAAATGTTGAAAAAGGACATAGCTCACATCCTTGTTCTTGGAGATGGTCTTCTTGGATACTCTTATCAGGAAATAGGCGGATCTGTTTACTTTTAATATATCTCATGGGTCGGTGGCAAAAGAAAAAACTTTAATAAAAGGCATCTTGACAATTTTTAGAATTTTTTGCATTAGTAGTCACAAAAATCTTGTTATTCTGAATGTTTTAGTTAATATTCAATGATACGTGCATGCTTTTAAGCTCTGACTTGAATAAAGTATAAAATATGCCTAATGCTAAGTACTTATTTAAAACTAAAAATCATAGTATACAGTTTTCCCATAGTAAATGTTAGGTGATGATGCACACCTGGGTTACACCTGGAAGGTTGGAGTTCTTGAAAATAAATACACCAGAGTTTCTGAGGGCAATATCTTTTTATTTCACAGAAAAACTCAATTGGACTGAAAATAATTCCTCAGTTTTCTACTTTTTTTTGAGAAAAAATAATTAAAAGCAATAATAATTTATTATTTCTCAGTTTTAGTACATATTTTGAAATTTTTACATCTAAGAGGTACACAGATAATTCTTTAAGGTCCATTTCCTCTAACAACAACAAAAAAAATGTGCATCCCTTGCCATTGGCTGAGTTTCAAAATTGGAGAACAAAAGACCCAAATGTTTATCTATTTATTTTCTTGTTTTGTCAATTCTATTTACCAATGAAAAGTTGTGGAAGCATGTAGAGGCATTCATTTTCATGCATATTTTGCCCAATGACATCCTGTAATCTTTCCAGCATTGGTTTAATAGAAAGAAGGTCTTAAGTGCTTCCCAGGACATCAAACAGTCAGATATATAAATAGATACATGATAGATAGATAGATAGATAGATAGATAGATAGATAGATAGATAGTCTTATTGTGAAATTTACAAGGAAATGAATAATTTTTCTTTATGCTGCTACTAGCAGACTTTGGTGTCATACACATAGTGCTAGTTTTTCAGACATGCAGAATGCAAATGTTGTGAGGTTATGGATGCTTCCACCCAGATTTCAGAAGCAGGCCTTGGAGGCCAGGCCTGGAGAAGACAATCTATGTAGTTGTCAAAGAGAATCCAAAACTGCAGTGGAGACCCCAGGAAATCAGACATGCCAGCAATGTGGATTATCTGCTCAGCAAAGACAATGAGTAGAGCCAGCCCAAGAGAGAGGCCATGTGGTTTGCAACCAGCAATTCTGTGGGAGCAGAGTTATTTAAACCCTTTGAGCCTAGACCTAACCAAAAATTGCCCCAGGTGCTGGCCATGGAACTACAGAATTTAATGTTTACCCTGCTGGGTTTTGTTTTACTTTGGTCCCATTTATTTCTATCCCTTTATTTCTTCTTTTAGAATGAGGATGTTTTCCCTGCACCAATGTATGCTGGAAGTGTTTAAATTTCTTTTTTATTTTCATAGGACTTCATAGCTAAGAGCTTACCTTGAGATGTTCCAACAAGCTGAAACTGTAAAGACTTTGGCAACTCTTAGAGATACACTAAATGCATTTTGCATAATGTGACAGACATGAGTCCTTTGGGTGCCGGGGTAGAATGTTAAGATTTAGAGCTAAAATGTCCCCCAAAAGTCTCATTTGTTCAGAGGTGGGTTTTTGGAAGGTGGCTGGATCATAGGAGCACTATAATCAGTGGATTAAGCCACTGATGAGTTTATTGCTGAAGATGCTGTTAGCATGTGAGGCCTGGTTGGCTGAAGCAGGTCACTGGGGATGTGACCTGGGAGGGTATTCTTGCCCCTGACTCCTCCCCTGTCTTGCTGCTTCAGAGCTGCTGTGGGATGAGCAGTTGTCCTTTTCCAGGACCTTCTACTATGCTGTTTCTCCCACAACAGAAACCAGGAACCAAAATAAAAATCTCCTCCTTTAAATTCAGGTACTGTGGGATTCGGGTGCTGTATTTTATGTCAGCAATGGGAAAGTGACTAACACACTATGTCATTAAGAAGATAGACACAGCTACTGAAAGGACTAAGTTATTTATCTGTGAAAGAAGCCCGGCCTCATTTCTTTTCTTCTAAAAAACGATTGAAGAATCATCCTATAATGAGGGATTCTATGCCCAGGATGCCCAAGCACATTAGTCTTCAGAGTCTTCATTGCACAGAAGCGCCTTCCTATAGTATGCAACACCAAAATATGCGTGTAGGAGCCCTGGGAACCAGATTTTCCAAGGCCAGGGGCATGTTTGCTGTGAACTTTCTCTCTTGATGTGTTAAATGAAAGTAAGAGGAGTAAGAGCTTTAGAAAAGAAGGTATCAACTTAGTATAGTACCTTCTTCTGAACTCCATACTCTAGGAACTATACTGCCATATTTAAAATTCCATTCTCAGACCACTGACTTTAATGCAATTCCAAAGCCATCTCTTTCCTAAACGAATTTTTGAAAAAGATACTAGCTAAGAGATATGGCTTATGCCTAGGTTTAGAGTATAGATGTGGTTTAATCAAAAGGACAGATGAGAGAAAGGAAATTGGAAAGCACTTAAATTCTGTTGAATCTCAATGCATTACCTCTAAGCCTCATTGCTTGGAAATGCTGTGGCTTCTTTGAAATGAGATACAATCCTGGGTTTGGACTACTGAGATTATAAATAAGTCAATGATATCTTTTGGGGAGATTATGATTTTAATCTTGCTGAGGCTCATAGCTGAGCCTGAATAATTAGGATCTCTCCCTAAAATTTCTTCTTGCAAATTGAAAGAGATCTACATTATATCCTTGAAAAGTCACATACTCTTAAGATTTTGCAAAAATGTTGTTGCTGCTGGCAAAGTGGATTTTCTTTTTTTAATTATCTATATTATCTATATTTATTAACTATCATTAACTATGTAATAATAATCACCAGCTCTATAATTCATTCTCCACAATGTAACCATTCAATTAGTTGACATTAAGTCAGTTATTTCATAGTACACTGTTGTGTGCTACAGATTACATTCCATATAAATGTTGAATTCCAAAAAAGTCTTAGGTATTCTAAAAGATGCTAGTTGAATCTATGTTATAAATATCCCATTTGTAATATCCTGACATAGAAAAGTTTTTATATCTATGCTTGGAAATTGTATTTCAATACACGATACAAGCTTAACCTCTCTCAAATAATACATTAATTCAAACTCACCCTTGGAAACAATTTATTTTTTTAATAAGGAAAATATAATTCTAGTCAGACTTTATTTGATTGGATTGGGAGCAACCTATAGGATCAGTAAAGTATACTTCTGGATGGCTCTGGGTGGGACATGGAGGCATAACCTTGGGGTCTGACTTTTGTTCCTCTGCCTTGGAGCCAGTTGATCCTTTGAAACCATAAGCTAAATTAAACCTCTCTTCCTTTAAATTGTGGGTATCAGTTATTTTTGCCCCAGCAATGGGAAAGTTAACCAATATATTTAATTACATAAAAGACAGAAGAGACTCATCAACATCAATGATACCAGCACTATGTTAATAGATAGTTAATAAATAATGACCTGTATTTACAGAGAATATGTACAAGTGCTAACAGCTATCCACTTAATACAATATCATACGATGTTACCTCCCTAGAGTTCTTCTTTGATAAAAATAAATGTTTTACAATACATATTGGATGCTGATTCATTATAGTTACAATGTCTAGCATCGTAAGTATTCTACCCATGTTCTGCAGACATAGAAATCAAATACTGAAGGACCTAAACCAAAAAAGGCAAAGGAACTCTACTTATCAAATGCTGTCAGAATATTATCTAAAGTGTAAAATATATATTCCATGGGAACGTGGGAATCACAACAGCAAGCATCCAACTATTGGGAGTTAATAGAGTCAAAAACTAACCTTTCCAATTGCACCAGACAGAAAATCTATAGGCAAATACTGTTTATTTCCTAGTATTTGAATGTTGCTTAATTTAGTTATCCTTATTACAGTAGTTTGCTTTTCTGTAAAGAAAAAATATTTTCTGTTTTCCAGTTTTCTTTCTTCTAACTGGTTCAAATGAATGGACAAATTATAGCTCTTTATTCCTATAGTGCTTCTTAGAAATAACATATGCATATACCAGGGAAAATAATTCACAAGTTGGTAAATGAGTAGAGCATTTTGGATTAGAATCTATTTATTTTAAGGGAGAGAATAAATTTTCATATCATGTGGACATACAGATCAGGGAATATAATCAAAGCAGAAAGGAGCACATATGAATGTATATTCCTGCATTTTCATGGAATGTACATTTTACACTTTAGATAATATTCTGACAGTATTTGATAAATAGATTTTCTTTGCCTTTTTTGGTTTCGTTCCCTCAGTACTTGATTTCTGTGTCGGCAGAACATGTGTACAATACTTATGATGATGCACATTGTAACTCTAATGAATCTGCTTGTATATGAATATTTAGAGCAGCTTTATTCATAGTAGTCAAAAATGAAAAAAGACCATCAACTGATGAATAGATAAATAAAACATAGTATGTCCACGCAATGAAATGTTATTTATCTGTAAAAAGGAATAAATACTGGTATGTGTTACAATGTACATGAACCTCAAAAAACATATTGCAAGAAAAAGAAGTAAATCACAACAAACTACATATTGAGTTATTCCATTTTTATGAAACATTCAAAATAGACAAAGCTATGACAAAGCGAATTAGTGGTTGTATAGAGCTGTTTTAGGGAGAGAGGAGTGATAATAATCAGTAAGCTAAAGATTTCTAGGAGAGAGGGCTATGAAAATTGTTAAAAATTAGATTGTAGCCATATTGTGCTATTCTTGGCATATACTAAAAAACCTTGAAGTGTACACTTTGGGTAAATTAGATGGTATGTGGATTATATGTCAATAAATGGTTTTTTAAAAAGCGGAGAGAAGATTTGAATAGTCATCTGAGGTTAGACTTATTTGGAAGTACAGTCATCTACTTCATTTTTGATACAACTCAAATTCACTAGAAAATTACTATCTCCTCTACTGTATGTGATAATGTAATTTCCATGTTTCAAAACTATTTTTTATCTCCTTGTTTAAAAATCTGAGACATTTACAAAGTATCACAGACTTTTTACAAAAATGAAATTAAAAGGATACTCAAGTGATATGATCATCACAATTGGCATTAAATTATTGACTTCATATTATTCTTTTCTTATCCACTCATCTGTTGTTGCTCTTTTTCTGTTTTAAGGCTACAATAATTTACTTCAGTTTTACCAAAATGAAGCTTTGTTTTCATGCTTGTCAGCATTAATGTGAAGCTAACCATTTACCTTAGGTGTTATCAAAAACTAATTTATTTTTAGGATAAGTTAATAATATCTAAAACAATAGTGTTCTGCTCTGTCACTCACCAAAGTACTTTAGGGTAAGAAAAATTTTACAGAGTTTAACTGTCAAATAAATTTTATAATGGACAATTCAGAAATCCAATTTGGTAATCCAGAGAAACTCCCTCTTTGTTCCTCCCTCATGCTCTCTAAATGGTTTAAGAAACAGCAGTTACAACATTGACATCTAGTTGCAAATTGCACAGTATTCGTTTGCTCTCCCTGGTATTCTAAAATCATTCTAGCTTTGCTAGAACCTAGAAAATGCTGTCTACTAGGTATAATATGTACGTGCTGATATTTTTTGCCATTTCTGCTGAGCCAAAAACTAAAACCAAACTGCAAAAGCCTATAAATAAGGAACACTTCAAGTAACAAAAACTCTATATCACTCTTAGCTGCAAATCTGAAATATGGCAGATCTTTTCCTGAAGGGATATCTTAGTAACCACAGTGCACGTCTGTGCCTTATCTTTAACCCCTGTTTAAACTCCATCTGTAACTAAGGAATCAGGCAAGATCTCCAAAACTAATTTATAAAGGGGAAGAGTCTGCTCAACACAGTTCCAGAAGTTCATGACCATAATGAAGGTGATGCAAGAGTGGAAAGAAAACTGTGAAGCAGCATGGATCTTGACTGGAAATTGTACCCCAAATAAACTGAGCTAATCTGGAGCTGATATAAGTGACTTCAGAGGTGAAGTTGAAGTAGGGGCCTTGCATGGGCCATCACCCCTGGTGATCCATCAAAATGAGTTCTGCATCTGCTGAGACCTTAGAACTGGGTGCAGCTGCACAAAGGCAGGGCCAGGCAGAAAAGACTCCAGAGCCACACTTCTTTGAAAGACAACTACCAGGTAAATTCTCACATTGCCAAGAGAATTTTCACATAAATCAACCTCAAATTATCCACTTTCTCTCCTGGAAGCACAAATATTTAGAAACATTAACACAACATAGACTTTCCTTCCAGAGCTTTTTAAAGCTCAAGAAGTTTGCACAATCATCACTTCTACACCAAGTGATCTGAAAAAAGGAAAATTTGGAAGAGTTCAGATTTTAGATATGAAATTTGAATGAGAAAATGTAACAGTCAAAAATATTTTATTACTAGACTATTATTTTTCTTTTCTGTGAAAAGAAATATTGCAATAATATTATGTGTTGGAATAAACCCACTTAAGACTTACAAAAGGCTAGAAAAAGAAGTATGTCTCCTCTGAGTTATTATTTCTGAGTCCAATTTTATGTTTCTCAACATCTTGGCCATCTGTATTCATAAAACAAGGATTTTCTTGTGGATATTTCACTTTACCTATGCAACATAAACAGATCTGGAAATAAATTTATTGCAAAATTGAAGTTATCTGCTAAATCTTTCCATTGGTTTTCTTATCACCCAAATAAAATGAGTGAGTTTTGATACTTTCTTTAGATTTTATTTTTACTCCAATAATCAATTTAGAAATCAATGGAATAATTCTTTTATTTTAGATATTTTAAAGTCAAGTCCTTGTGACTGCTTTACAAATGACCTGTGGATCGATCCCGGGCCTCATGTTAATTTCACAGACCAGGGTAGTTCGAACTTAGGAAGGGCAGAGTGCAGGATGCCACATGTAAGATAGCAATCATCAGCTCTATTAAAGAGGTTCCAAATCTTCTAGCCCCGCACTCAGAATTCACAGTAATTCCCGTGTTAGCACTCGCTAAGCGACAAGTTGATGGGGCAGAAGATGGGGAGGAAAATGACCCTGGAAGCAGAGTGTTGGTTTTACACTCGCTGGGTATCTGTTACAAGTGAATTTCCTCTGGCGCCAGCAGGTATTTTGAGCAGGCAACAAGGGGGATCCCAAAGGGGCAGGATGGGGTGGGGAAGAAGGAGCTGGAAGTTTGAGGATCAAAGCTTTAAAGATTCCAGAGGAAATTGGAGAGATCTGGGTTGATTGGCCAAATGGATATGGAAGATACTTTTAATTTCTCAGAGAAAGGAAGGGAGTAAGAGAGATCCCAGAGGAGAGCACACCAGGCTGGACTGCAAGGCAGAGCAGCTGTACCCACAATTTTTACTCTCACAGATCCTGCCAGTGTGCCAGGGATGATCTGCTACTACTCCCAGTGTCCCCAGGAAGCCGGGAGGGCAGGATGAGGGGGATAGGGCCTACCAGGGGCGTTGACGTTTGCTCAGAGGCCGGAACACACCGAGCCCTCCCCGGAGGTCTGGAAGGCAGAACCATCAAAGCCCGGCGGTCTGCTGAAGCCCACAGTAAAAGTGACTGCGGTTTATTTGGATTTGTCATTATAACGGTCTGGGGAGACAATTCTTTGTCCAATGCGGGACCTTGACAAATTGACTGGGCAGTGCAAGAGAGGACCGTCCCTCTGACCCTGGGCGGTGCAGGAGCGGAAGGCGGGATCCTCCCATTTGTTCCTGGCCCCAAAGGGCTCGCCCAGCCTGCTGGAGGAGCGACTTCACCTGCCTATGCGCAACAGCAGCAGCCCGCCCTGCTGGCCAAGGTGCCCTTTCCGACCTGGGGGATTGGGGCCAGAGCCCGGAGGTCTGCAGGGGAGATATCTGCTTACTCTCCTGCAACATTTTCTCCCCAGATCCTGGAAAGGTCATCACACTTGCTACCTGGCTCTGGTGATCTGCAGGCGACCCAGTACCCACGGGAGTCCACCGGGGTAAAAATCGTTTTGTTCCATAGCGTCAGGCTCCTGAATCCTAGAAGTCGTTTAGATGTCATTTGTAAAAGCACTAACAAATGGTCGGAACCTGAAATTTAATTCTACTTTATATGGAATGTGATTATAGATATACATATGGATATAATATATATACATGGATAACCCTTAATATCACAGATAAATCTGCTCCAAAAGACTAAGCCCTTGCTCTTAACGATGCACACACCTAACATGACTAGAGCAAACGACTGTGAAATTTATTTCTGAGCTTAAATTATGCTTAGAAATTACTTCTGTTGTTAATATGTTAAGTGGTACACTAAAATCCTTTTAGAATAAGGACATTTGTACTGTCTACTAATAAAGATAAACAGGTAAATGTCTAACTTACAGTCAAGAGAAATTACTTCTCCAGCAATATACTACTTTTAGTGTAATTTATTGCTACATCAACTTTAGGCCAGTGCTATTTTATCAGGTTATGCAAATGAGTAGCTCAGTATGTAATTCTGGATAAGAATTTAGACTGTTGGTAAGTAAATCAAATCATTTTGCTTTAGGATCTGAAATAGTCCTTTTTGGACAATCTTGAGAGCTGTGTCAAGCACTGTGGTTAATCTATGTAATTGTTTGCTTTTATTTTGCTTAAAAACCTATGCTGGGAGAGTGATCTGAATAAAATTCTTTTTTATTCAGTAAAAGAAATTGAATCCCTCCAGTTAAAAAGACGAAAGTTCAGCATGGCTAAAAGTGAGGGTTTTGGCGCTTTTGAAAGAGACCATTTGAACCTGAAAATTTTGGGTGTCTATCTATCTTGCTAAAACTCAGGGCAAGATAAAGTGTAACTGCCTCTGATATTTGCTGGAAAGAAAACATCGAAATGACTGCTCATTTATCACTGTAGCCACACTCCCCTCCTCCACCTTGGTTTAATTGACAATGTAACACAGAGATGTTTGTGTCTTTCCTTAACTGTTGGAAATGAAACCAACCCCATTGAAGGAATAGTTCTAAAAATTATCAGGCCTATTATGTAAAGAAATTACAAGAAAAAATTAGGAATTGTTTGTTAAAATTCTACCACCCCCAAGAAGCACCATCCAAATTCTGTGCTGATGCATGGTTTTCTTTCCTATTTTGGTGCTTGGTGAATCTGCACATGTAGATTCATTTATTTCAATCATTCTTTAAGAGTGTAGTCAAGATACTTTGTGGCACTATTCCTGAACTCATTGGAAAAATATCTACTTTAGTGATCAAAGAGATTAAAATAAGTTTGTTGGTTTCTAATGCAGGCAGTTATTGTAGCCAAATGGAAACTGCATTTATCTTTTCTAAACAAGTCTAAACACAGGAAGAAAACAATAGCCAATATGCATATATAATAAAGTTCAATCTCAAGAGTAATCACTTATATAATACTAAAACAATAATATGATCCCTTTTTTCAGTGATCTAGTTAGTAAAAATTTCTTAAATACAGTACCTGATCTTGTAAGAATACAGTGAAACAACCACTCCCAAATATTACTTGAGAATCTGTAAATTAGAATAACCTAAGAATGTCCAAAATTCTTATTAAAAGATTCAAATACGTATACTCTAACTTAGCATTTCTATTTTGGGGAATTTATGTTCACAAAGATATTATTTAAAGAGTATTCATAGTAACAAAAATGAGAAGTATATACAACATGAAAAATTATTTTGCCACTCAATTATGTCATAAAACTTAATAATACCTAAAGATGTCTAAGACGTTTTAGATAACAAAATGGGTTATTATAAAATATAATTCAATTTTTGTCAATGAACATCTTTTCTGTTATCTAAAATGTCACCTATCTTAAAAAATAAGGTTTCATTTATATTGATTTTCCTTTATATTGGAACTCCCCATTGTTCCAAAAATGTGTCTGTTACATAGGGGTGTCTACCCACAATTATTTAGATTAATATAGATTTATAATACATGCTCATATATGGCACCAATCCTCCTTTATTACTTGTCCTTTTCTTAAATGTTTCTGCCAATATAAGAAAATTAGTTAACTGAATTTTTAAACAAAGCATGCATCTATTTTTATTAAATTTACTGATGAAACAGGGAGAACTACATCTCCAAAATACTGTGTCTTCAAACCCAGGAACAACTTCAATTTCATGTAAAATTTTGTTTCTCCCAATTTTTTTACTGTTCCTCAGTGGTGTGAATATTGCCTAGGAGGAGTTATAGTGATTAAGATAAAAGCCTCTCACACTTAGGAGACCTTGAGCTGGTCACATAAACACCTTGTACCTCCATTTCCACCTACATAAAATAGAAAGAATAATGACCCCTCCCTTAGCCAGTCGTGTGAGGATGAAATGAGAAGCTTCATACAAAACACTTAAACCAGTATCTGGTAATAGTGAGTGCTCAATAGATATTTCTAATTACCAAATATTGACATTGTTTCTTGAGATGTTTTCCTAAATATTTTATCTTTTATTTTGCTGTTACTATAAATTAGAACTTTTCTTCTTCTTTTTTTAAATTTTCTAACAGGTTGTTACTTGAATTAAGGAAATTGCTAAATCTGTGTACCAATTTACAGATTATCAACTACAGTTATTCTCTTGTTCTGTTTAAAGGTTTTCAACTGATTTTCTTCAAATATCCAGTTGGCAATTTTATCATCTGAAGACAAATATAAATGATCCTCTGCCTATGGATTTACTGATTAATTTCTTCCTCCTGTTTAACTGGCTTAAAATTTCCAGAATCATAATAAGTGACAATGGAGATAATATATTCTTTTGTCCTTAACTTTGGTGAGAATGTGTCTAGATTTTCATATGTTTTTATCACATTACAGAAGTTTCTACTTAGTTATAACATTTTTGTTAAATTTTGTCAAATGACTTTAGCACGTATGACATGACTATGCATTTTTCCTGACCTATTAAAATAATGAAGATATTAATAACATGAAAATATCGTTGTATTCATACATGTTTATGAATACACTTATATGTCTCATATTAGTCTGTTCATGTGCTGCTTAATTCTATTTATTATTATTTTGGTTAGGATTTTTATAAAGATTTCCAATGAACTGGGACCAGAGTTCTTGAATGTGATGGTAACTGTGTACATGGACACACTTAATCAAGTGCATTAGCATTCCTAGAATATGCTGTCAGTGTTACATTATCTTCACAACAATAGTTAGAAACTTCCTTTTCTTTCTATCCTCTAAAACAACTTAAGTAATGGTGAAGTTGCCTGTTCCTTAGAAATGACGTAGTCCTATAATAAAGTCACTTGAGCCTGTTGCTTTTTGGTGACAGGATAGTAAAAAGTTGACAGTTTTTCAGTTCTAAGAGCTACTAGATTTCTCTGTCTCTTCTGGTTTGAGTTTTACTACATTGTATTTTTTTACAAAATTATCTATGCTTTCATATCGTTGACAAAAGTAATCTCTAAATTACTCTGATCCCTTAGATATGTATCTTTATTTCCCTTCTTGTTTCTAATTTAAATCTTATTTTAACATGCGGGAATAACATGTGCACTAACATTGTTCAGCTCTCATTTATGCATCTATGTGACTGTTAATCATTATTATCAACTTGACATCCAACAGTTCAGTTAAGCACACTTCTGGGTGTCTGTGGGAGGTGGTCCTAGAGGTGACTGACAAGTAGGCTAGTAAACTAAAAGGAGGACTTGCTGTGATTCTGGATAACACCATCCAATAAGCTTGCAGCTAAGATGAAATGAAAGGGAAAGGAGGACTTCAGCCTGAGTTTGCTTCAGCAGGTGGATCTTTTGCTTCTGCCATTACCTGTGGACATCAGATTATTGTTTTCTCAGCCTTTCAATGGGTACTCACATCAATGACTCTCCAGGGAGTTTCCAAGATTTCAGTATGGACTAGTGCTGCAGCTTTGATGCCTCTTCTGAGATTTCCAGCTGCTTTGGCTGAGCAGCTTCTGGATCGTCTGGCTCCTCATCATGTAGATGGCCATTGCGGACTATCCTGCCTCTGATCCTATAAGATTTATACATATCCCATTGTGATTTGTTCCTCTAAGGAACCCTACCCAATACACTGTATTAATGCAGTTTAAAAAGATACTTTGTATAGGTCTACTCGATTTTATGTGTCATTTAACTACTGAAGAATCTAATGAAAACAGTTACGCATTACTAAATACTTTTGATGTGCCAGGGTCTTCAAATAGATTTGATTTAATATATATTATCCATTTTAATCCTCACAATAAGAACTGTTAGTATCCCTATTTACCAAATGGGGAAATCAAAGCCCAGAGGGGATAAATAAATTTTTCTGTGAGGAGGTAGCAAAACAAACAGGTTTCTAATGTTGGCAGTCTGATGCCAGAAAAACCCATCCTGTTAAGTATTTCACTATACTTCTACCCTTTCTATCATGGTGGTCTTACAAGTGGGCTTGAGAATTAAGGTCATAATTCAGAAAATTACCCATAAAAATAAGTTTTGGTCTTAAAGTAGGTCAAAAATTAAGCCATGACCGCTGCCTGGCTTGCAAGCGCAAGATCCCAAGTTCGATCCCAGGTACGAAAAAAGAAAAAATAACCTATGAGAATAGGCATGGAAGACACTACTCTTCCCTACATATTTGAAATGTCAAGTAAATATATGTGCCTCTTCAAGACTATCTCCCAGCAAAAACTCATTGGTCTTTGCTATGATCTTAATGTTTCTGCCAACACGGAATTCATATATTAAAACCTAGACTTCAATGCATTAGTTAAGAGGTGGAGCCTTCAGAAGGTGATTAGCTCAGGAGGGCCCTGTCTTCATGAATGAAATTAATGTCTTTATAAAAGAGGCCCAAGGAAGCATGATAGTTGCTTTTGTCCATCCTCTGTATGAAAATTACCAGAAACAACCCCTCGCCAGACACTGAATCTGCTGAGGCTTTGATCTTGAACTCCTAGCCTCCAGAACTGTGAGCAATAAATTTCTATTGTTTATAAATCACCAGGCTAAGATATTTTTTATAGTAACTCAAATAGACTAAGACAATCTTCCACTTAAATGCAATGAAAAACAAAGGGTTTTAAACATGACCAACTTGGTTAGAAGTTTAGTCTGACTACATCATGAAGAATGGATAGAAGGAGCAAGAAAGGATGTGAAGACCAGTTTGGACTAATTGCAGTTGCAGTTATCAGGGTGAGGGGGTGGTGGTAGCTTCAACACTTATGTTCACTGGGAAGATGGAAGAGGTGAGATGGATTCCAGAGCTCTTTAGGAGGCAGAATCAACAGAAGTTTGTGATGGATTATCCTATGTGGAAGATGAGACAGAAAGAGGTGCCAATAATCAGTCCTGGGTTTCTGAATTCTGTGGTCAGGATTGCTCCAAAGGAATGGGGCTTGCTTTATCCCTCTGTGTCTGTGACCTGTACTCCTGGCAACAGGAGAATCTCAATTTTGAAGAACATTAAAAAATTGATATGATTAATTAGTTAATAAACAATTATCCAATTAATACTTACACATATTACAAAGACAGAAAATCGTGAGCCTAAAATAGTTTGTGAAATTATAAAAAGATCCAAGAAACCCTCCCTGAATAAACACTAGTTTATCTCATAAAGAAAGACAAAATAAGTTGCTTCACTAAGAAATATTTCTACCATAAGGGAATGATTAAAACACGTTGAGCAGCAATGGATAAATATCAGTAAAAAAGACCTGGATTTCATCAAATTCTTTGAATGACCAAACTGGGCAAATCATAGCTCCATCACTCTTTTATGTCTGTAAAGATGGACAATACTACCCACCTAGAAATATTATTATGATAATTAAATGTGATGCTACATGTCAAATTCTCAGTGAATCTGTTACCCAGTACATACATCTTTCCCTTTACAATAAACAAATAGCTACTGGGAGTTAAACCAGTTAGTCCTTTATACCCCAATGTGAATTATTTTACTGCCTTTTAAATAAAAATAGTACTCTTGGAGGCTATACTGGTTAAATGAGTTTGTAACTTTGTAAATATTTAATATCCAAAGCAAAAGCAATTATTACAAAGAAATGTAACAATCTGAATGTCTGAAATTACCAATATGTTGATAAAATGTAAAATATAATTTTATCACAGTGGAATATGCTTTTTTAAAAAAACATGGATGTTTCACCTATGTTCTTTGCTTTGAACTTTTTAAATATCATTAGGTAAAAAGATTTTCTTACATCAGTCCACATAAATAAAATAGCTTCACAGTCATGACAATATGGAACTAATACTGTCATAATAAAAATCTAAGAATATTAAATATTTTGATTGCTTTGAAATTTGTTTTTCAGTTATTATTTATTAAAATACATAAATGCCAAAAGCTTTATAATCATTTTGCATATACATACAGAGGTTTTCATTGTAACTAGGTTTGCTCAAGCACACAGAATTGGGATGATACCTTGACAATTCACTGCAAGTTCACATTGCAGAGTAAATGCTTAATTTCTTAAGAAGCATTTGGTTTTGTTATATATATATTATATAATATCACAACAGTATTATATATTATAACATATATATATATTATCTGTAAAATAATAGACTTTACTTAAAGAAATGGAAGAAAAAGAATTATAATTCAGGACATATAAGAAACAGAAAATATCCTGAGTTCGATCCCCGGTACCAAAAAAATAGAACTTTTAATAATGAATTAATATTTATTACTTAGCACATGCTTGTGTGTGTGTGTGTGTGTGTGTGTGTGTACAATCTCACAACCTCCTAAGAGTTCTATGAAGCTAAGGAGGTTAATTATGTGCAAGCTCATTCAGTCAGAAACAATCAGTCCTGGAATGACCCATCCATCTGGCTTCAAACCTGTCTCTCATAGATCCCCCTCCCTCCAGCAGTCACTTTGCCAAAAGAAGCTCTGTGTTAGAAAAAAAAAAAAAAAAAGATGAAGAAGCTCTGTGTCTGTGACCTGTACCCCTAACAGAGGGACTGTCTCAATTGAATCCCTTTTTGCTTCAGATCTGGATATTTTGCAGTCAATCAACTCAACTTTTTTGTTTGGAGTACATATCAAATCTACAGAAAAGCTTAAGGCACAGAAATGTTAGTTCAAAATGTGTGTTAAATGAAAGGAGACAAACACCAATCTGACACTGGATCTACTGGTTTGCAGTTAAGGCAGCCTGCTGTCCTAAACAGTGTGCTATGACTAAGTGAGGGCCTTCTTTTCCAACTTGATGAATAAGATGGAGATGAAGACGAACAAGAGGCACGTGAATGATAAAGTCTACTTTGCCAGTTTCTTGATACAAAGAAAGTTCTAATAAATATCTGCTAAATGAAAAAAGGACTCCAAGGGGCAGGACATTAGGCATAAGTTGTTACAGGCATTGAAAACATTGTCTTATTTATTTAAGGAGACTCCTGCTTAGGAATAATTCTTATTGTTTAGTTCTTTGGATGTTGATTGACGGGTGTGCTGATTTTACACTTCAAGTACAAGCATGACTTAAATAATTAATAAATCTTCAAATATTAGAATAATGATTTTGAATTTATTTAACCAAAATTCTCACATTTTATTGATCAATACATTAAGCATATTTAAAATGCTTCAAAGAATTCACACAAATGATCACAATAATTAAAAACCTACCTAATAGAATTAAACAGCATAAAAGGTGTTTAAATTCTGAACTTTAATTTTCTTTCCTTTTCTCTTTTTCTTTCTTTGTTTTTTCTTTCCTTTTCTTTTCTTCTTTCTTTCTAATTCTGAGAGAGGTTCTGACTAGTTGCCTAGACTAATCTCAAGCTTGGGGTCCTCCTGTTTCATTCTCAAGAGGAGCCGAAACTACAGTCATGTGACACTATGCCCAGCTTAAATTTGTTTCTTAATCATCCCTACACTTGTTTTAATTTCTCAAATAATTTTCTAGATTTTCGGCAGACAATATGAAGAATATTAACAACCAGTACCGCTGACCAACCAGGCCGGTGTGCTGCTTTTACTGAAGTAAGATCCTGAGCTCCGCCACCCTATTCTCTCACTCTCCCCACAACTGTCCTAGGTATAAATGCTTAAATCTAGGAATACCTGGAGAATTGAGGAGACATGTGACAAATTTGGGGTATTTACTAATCTGAATTAAAATATTTCACTTTTATCCACTCAGCTTTCTTACCACATTATAAGATTCAGAGAAGAAAGAATATTTTTTCAGAGTAACTAATGTTAATGTGGGTTATTAACCACTGGTCCTTGTTTGGGACACAGTATCTGTCCACATCATCCAAAATGATTTGAATCCAAATCAAAAATGATCTGATTGAGGCTCTCTGGGTGCCTGAATTTTGCCCATGCTAACTTTCAAAAGAGTTTAAGACCTTAACAAAGCAGATAAGTTTTGATATCTCACAACCTTAGTTATTGTTTTCTCTACTTGATGCTTATTTTTTAGTTTTGGATTTTTTAAAATTTTGCTTTATCATCATTATAGAATCATATTTTATCTTCTTGGATAACTTGGGACTGAACTGGTATGAACCTCTGAAAAATCTGGTTCATCAAAATACCACTTCTCCCTTCTCATCAATGGCCAAGGTTTTCTTCTCATCAATAATCAGTATTGACATTTAGGTGTCAATCTGTAAGAGAAAATAATAAAAACCTTAGTTTTGGCCATCATGTCTATGAGGCATGTTCATATAAAAATGACCAAAAGGATATGAATATTTATTCTTGACCTTTAACAATTAAATCCAGAGTAAAGACCTAATTGGAAAACATTCATACCTAAATGCTAACTAAAGACTTGAAAATGGTTGCAATCACTAAATGGAAGGATGAGCAATAGAATATAGGTGGTATAGTTTAAATCTAAAATGTCCCCCAAAAGCCTCATGTGTTTTAACATGACTGAATCATGAGGGAACTCATCCACTGATGAGCTAAGTACCTGAATGTGTTGTTAGGAGGTGGAGCCTGGTCAGAGGGGAGGCACTAGGGGCATGACCTGGCAAGGTGCATTCTTGTCCCCAGATCTTCCCTCCTGTGTCTGTTTCCTGGGTGCCATAGGTTGAGCACCTTTACTTCTGCCATGCCCCTCTGCCATGTTGTGTCTGCCTTGGAGCCAGCCAACTATGGACTGAAACTGCAAACCAAAATAAACCTCTCCTCCTTTAAGTTGAGGGTGTCAGGCATTTTTTCCCAACATCAGGAAAGTGACTAATACACTAGTAAATGCCCACATGTAGGTGATTTGTGCAAGAAGAGGCCAGTGTGAAAAATTAATTGATCAAAGATAATAGGACAACAACATAAAATATATAGTGTCACAGGATCCAAGCAAAGATAAAAAATTTTAAATAAAGATAGATAGATAGATAGATAGATAGATAGAATTGTTTCAAATAACCAAAAAATGTTAATAGTCTAAATGTCCATAAATCAAGACATTTGGTCATTTCGTTATGGTACAGTAATACCATAGACTATTTCATGACCAATGCAATGAGGTAGATCTATGCTTGCCATGAAAAGATTTCTGAGCCATGTCATGAAATTCCAAATATGTAACATATACATATATATATATATGGAAGCTATATACTCATACATATACACCTATATTGAAAAGTGATAGATATTTGTAGAATGTAAGTATTTTATAGACTTTTAGTTTGAACACTAGAACAGACAGGACATTAGAAAAAGTGTGGAATAGGACTTTTATATTTTGATTAAGGTATTTACTTATGTTTTACCATTTAAAAATACTATTTGGGTAAAATTTTATACCGAATCAGCTACTAATGCTGTGTGAAGAAACTAAGGAGGATGAAAAGAAAGGTAAAAGCCTTTGGTATTTTTCATTAGAAATGTGATGGCAGCCTTAAAAGAGCAAGTTCATTGGTAAGGGAAGAATTCTGATTACAGGGTAAGAACAGGCGAAAGTGGGGGCCACAGGTACAGCACACTCAAGATTTCATGAGTGCCTGGGGAAATGATAAAAGGAGAAGGTTAAGTCAGACCTGTTCAGGAATAAGTCTATGCCATTGAGTGAGCTGGTGACGGCCACAAAACCACCATGGGACATTCTGCTGCAGTTCTGGGAGAAAAGCCTCTCTTCTTCTTTCTCCTACGAGATTATGCATGGGAAGAGTTATGTCTGCACCATCACGTAGTGATTCTGATTCCATCTGAAGCCTGACAACGAGGAAGTCAAACCAGCAGAATGCAGAAAGAAAGATGCACTGAATCCTACTCATTAATTTAATCCCTGTACTGAGCCAACCATCTACTTGGACTTATACCTGAAAGAGCCAGTAAATTCTCACCCTTCTTTGATAAATTGGGGGCAATTTCTATCACTTGATGCAAAACTCATCCAAAAAGTATATTTTTATTTGTGACTCCTATCTACCTAATGTAAGAAAGAATCCCTTAAAGTAATTTCTCAGTTAATCCAAAAAGCTTAGTTTGGCCATTAATTTCAGTAGCTGTCCCAAAGCTTTTACCAGCACAGCTTGCTAACCAACACTGAAATAACATTGAGCGTTTTGAATTTCACCTCCTGTCCTTTGCTTAATGAATAGTGAAGGGTCCCAAAAGTGAATGGGAAAAGTAACTAGACAATCAACCCCAGAGATACTCAGTCAAGTTGGTAAAAAATTGCTTGGTCTTATTGAAACTACCACCTTTAACAGATTAATTTTCCTGGCATACTGCTGGAGTGTGAATAGTAGATTTTCTTTTGAAAGTTAACATGTAAACTATTCAGCACTCTCAAAGAATGTCTACCTTCATTATAAATATAAATCTGTTTCCACATTATGAAGAAGGTGGAGATTAATTGCTTTGTAAGACTTATGGGTTTGCACCAGGGTTTTTTCATAAATAAAACTATATATATATATGATATTTGATCCACAAAAAAGAAATGTATGTGATGTATCTGTAGAAAATAGTAATTTAAAACACCTAGAATAACCACTCAACATAAAAACAGCTTTGCCGGTACCAGTGAATCTACCTACATGCTCCTCTAATTTTATCTCTTCACAAATGCCTTGGTAAAAATCACTGTTTTGAATTTTATGTTTAACAATCCTTTATGTTTCCACATAATTTCATCAATATATATGCATCCCTAAACAATCAAACTGTATATAGCTTTCTATGGTTTGATTTTTTATTCTACACTCCTAGGACTTGACCTGTTCCTTGATTCATCCATATTGTTGACTATAACTGCAGTTCAAGTAATATTCCCTATTGTATAATAGTAAGGCTTTACTTTCAACCTTGGATTATTATTCAATTTTTTCTCTTTCTTTTTTCTACATAGGGTATTGAATACCTGTCCTTCATACTGGGCTATGTCCCCAGTCTATTTTATTTTATTTATTTTATTATTATTTTTTTTAAGAGGCAGGGTTTCAGGAAGTCTCTAAATTGCCCGATCCAGGCTTGAATTTGTAATCCTCCTTCCTCAGCCTCCTAGAGTACAAGAATTGCAGGTGTTCACCACCATACTCAGCTTTTTTTCCCTTTATATCTAATGTAACCTGGGGGTTGGGGGTAGAAAGACTATAGTCCAGACAGTGTCTGTATGAAATGATCATAATAACACAATTCCTTTCTCAAGAGTTACTAATATAAAAAGAAAGTTGGTGATTCTATTTACTAGAACAAACTGCAGTGCTCTCCTCATAGAATCTTAATAGAAAGTATGAGGACCTAGTCATCACACTGCAATATGGTGTTCAAAAGCGAAAAGAATGTACATATCTTGTTTTCTCTTTAAAACACTTAACATATAACTGTTCTTAAAATATTTTCCTTTAGGAGGAATCTGTGGTTCCATATTATGCCAAATACCTGGATAAAAATTGAAATACAAGAATACCACTGAATAATTAAAAGAAACAAAACATTAATATGCGCTGTAATATGTCAAAACTCACAGACGTTATGCTAAGTGAGAGAAGGAAGATGCAAATGGCCACAGAATGTCTATAAAAGGCAAATGCATAGACACGGAATATGGTGATGATTGCCTGGGCGAGGAAGGAGCGAGAATGCAGATGGGCCACAAAGAGACAGAGGGAACTTTGGGGGATCATGGAAATGGTCAAAATTGGTTTGGAGTGATGGCTACAGAATTTGATAAATTTACCAAAATCATTAACTTGTAAGACTGAAATTTACGGTATGTAAATTATACTCCAACAAAGCTGCTAAAAACTTAGATGTTGTCATAATATCTCTGAAATATTAAATTTGTTTCATTATTCTATTCCACTTAATACAATCTATAGGAGGTTGCTTTTTTTTCCTTTTGAGGAAACAGCTTCAGTCTATGTTTTAACACTTACATTGACTCTACTGTATGTGCCTATTTTGAAGTAAAACTGGAATGGAAAAACAGAGCACCTTAAGAAGACTAGCTTGTAAAGGTGACATCTGAGTGGGTAAGAGTGAGTTCAACTACTTATTAAGGGCCCTAGATTACTATGGTGTTGCGAAGATAACCACCAATCCACCTAGATGCAGAGAAACCCTTCAGCAGCAGCTGATTTCCCGAGGGATCTTATGTCAGGATGAGGAAGGATTACAGGAAACTTCTAACACTTTATTTTCCTTCCTGGACTCTGGGAGAGGTTTCAGTAACTCAGCGGACAGGTCAATTGCTACTTGCACTATAGAATTTCGCTCATTATAACTTAGGCCTTGCCTCCTCTTTTTAAAGCCCCTTTCGTCTTGTCAAAAGCATTTAAGGTTTTAGTTTTCGTAAGTTTGCAACTCTCCATCAAGTTTTGTTTGTTAAGAGGTGGTTGCTAATTAAAGTAGGCTTTTGTGCTTCTCTTCAAAGGACACCAACTTATAAAAAGACAGGAATAGAAGGACAAGTTGGGCAAATCAATAACACTATTTGCGATGTCATTTTAAATGAAACAGAGCATGTTTATCTCAACATGGCTCAGCACTAATGCTAAATTATGAGAAAAGAAATATAAACTGTTTAAAAATGTTTTTAAAATCTCACAGAAATATTTATGGAACAGAGAAGGAAGGTGACTATTTACCTAATTTAAGCTCTTTTTCCAAAATAACAATTTGCTGTTATCTTTATATTTTTATTATTATTCAAACGGTAAAAATTCCTGTGATAGTTTTGCATGTAGAGATAGGAACAATGTAAGTGAAGTGTGTGTCTGTACAGTTTAACAATCCAGAAATAGTAGTCAGAGAAAAAAAGAGAGACAGACAGACAGAGACAGGGATTATCACTCTCAACCTTTTTCCAGTAGAAAAAATTGTAAGATGACAGAATATGCTGCTATTTTACAAATATCCCTCAAACTACTGTGCACTATATTTTTCTTTCATGTCATAAAAAGGTTACTTTTTAAAAAATAGACATCTGCTACTTGATTTAGAAATTCATGAGGGGGCAGATACTTCCTGGAGACCACAGGTATAGGAGGAAGAGCCTCACCCCAAGCAGCTCTTGAGGCTGGCAGGATGAATGTGGGGGTGGCACACACTGAAGTAAACCCCACCACGCGAGTGATGAATAGTCAGGGCATCTGGCTGGCCTATATCATCTTGGAAGGACTGCTACGCATGGTTTTACTCAGCATGCCCTTCCTCAGCATTCCTGTTGTCTGGACTCTGACCAGACAACATGAGAAACAATACAAATAGTAGGTATTTCAGTTCTTAGTAGGTGATATTTTAATTTAATTTTTGTAAGATGAAAAATATATGAATATGTACATATAAAATAAACTATATGCATTTGTATAACACTAAAATAGTGGCTTCATAATTCTATTACCTGTTTCAATTTAATGGGAAATCACATGCAAATATCATTATTAGAGAGGCATGATTATTTTCCTTCTCTTCTAATACAGTAGAGTATTCAAGAGTGTCATTTTAAAGGAATTTTTGTTGCTTTGTTGGTCATTTTCAAACACATTTTGTTGGCCTGTTGACCGAGGATTTCCCCTATCACTAGTGGCAAAGTTTGGGTCCATTTTTTGTATTTATGAAGACCTAATATAAGTCTAATATAATAATATAAGTCTTCATGATGCAACCACATGACTAAATATTTTCTTTCACCCATTTACTGGAGGGAAAAAATGTTAAAATTTTATTCAATTAAGCCACTGAGACTTCGGGTTCTAAAACAGCACATTTAGCTTATCTTGAGTTATACAGCACAGTCACTGGTTGCTCAGAATGATCAACAGATGTTAGCTAATAATAACTACCAGAAATCAGGCTGTGGTGCTCATGGCCATGTTCTTCTCTATATGTGGCTCCACGTAGGAAATTAGGTAAGACCTCTGGACAGTTTTCAGGGCATTTCTGAGTAAAGGAATACAGCAAAGGGATGTAGTTCAACCCAAAAGCAATGGCAATAAAGCAAAAATAACACAGGGGGCAAAAAAACCCCTCAATTTGTCCCTCAATGGTGAATGCCTTTCTATTAATCGTGATATTTCTGCTTTCTGTTCCAAGGTCAAGACAGGGCAAGGTAAACAGTGATACAGTTGTTCCTGTTGGGATATCCTTTTACCTAGATGATATATCTATCATTCCCATTTGCTTATACAACTATTCTCCAAACAGGTACCAAGACAGCTGATGAGGTATCAGTTCTACCCAAGTGCCCAAGAACCAGCTGGGTTTTTTTTTCCTAATAAGATGTCTTACCCTTATGTGTCAAGTTGATGCTCTATGTACATAGTCTAAGGTGTGTTACTATATGGTATGCTTGTGCTTCCATGACGGTATTCCCTTATTACTTTAATTCGAATTTTGGACATTTTCCCAAATTCTTTAAAAACTCGTTCATCAACAGTGATCGATAACTTGGGTTGTCTTTTACATACAGATTTTAGTAATTTTATCTCCAAGAATTCTTTATGTTCTTAAAGTCACTTTACTTTTGCCTGCACTATCACCTCACTGTTCTGAATTTGATTTTTTCCACATTTTTTACTAGTGCATATTTATTACACAAATTAATGGGCTTCACTTTGGCAGATTGTACATGTACAAAACATACATTCACTCCCAGCATCTGCCTTCTCCACCCTCCCCCTAGTTCCACATTTGATCCTATTTATGCCCCTACTACTTGTTCTTATACCCTCTCTACTGCCACTACTTCTTTTCCTCTTGTCTAACAATAGTCTCCTTTCTACTGTTTTGTGATCTTTTTTAGAGTTCACATATTAGAAAATGACATGTCTTAGTCACTTTCCCATCAAGGGGACAAAATACCTGATACCCACAACTGAAAGGACAAGAGGTTTATTTTAGCTCATGGTTTTTAAAGGATTCAACTTATAGGTGGCTACTTCCAAAGCAGATAGGGCATGGTGGAAGGGCATGGCTCATCCTGTGGCAGCCAGGAAGGAGAGAAAGAGAAGGTGTTGGGGACAAAAATACACCCTTCTAGGTCACACTGCCAGCGACCCACCACCAACCAGGCTCCATGCATAAGAGCTCCATGCATAAGAGCAAGTCAGCTATAGCAACTCCATAATCCAACCACATCTCAATGCCTGAGACTTTTGAGAGACATTTTAGATCTAAATCATAATATTTGGCATTCATCTTTTTGAGTCTGGCTTACTTCATTCAACATGATGATGCCCAGATCCATCCATTTTACTTCAAATGACAAAATTTCATTCCTTTTATGGCTGAATAATACTTCATTGTGCATATATACTCCATTTTCTTTATCAATGCATCTGTTGATGGGCACCTAGGCTGGTTCCATATCTTGGCTATTGTCTATTGTGCTCTAATAAATAAGGGTGTGCAGGTACCCTATTGTATGCTGACTTTAATTCTTTTGGGTATATACCAAGGATTGATGTACCTGGATCAAACGGTAGCTCTATTTTCAGTTTTCTTGATTCTCCTGCTACATGGAAAATCAACCTGAGATCCTTGTCAGACGTCATACGTAGCCAAAATCACAAAGAAAAAACTGAGACTTTATAGTGAACTGACTAGTGTCCCCCTAAAATTCATGTCCACAATAGGATATTTGTAGATATAGTTAAGAATTATATCTATTTCCCCACTGGTGAGGATGACCTTATTTCCTCAGTTTACAGATTCAAATGCTAATATCTTCTGGAAATATCCTCAAAGATGCACCCAGAATTAACATTTTATCTCCCCTGTGAGTGTACATTAAACCAATCAAGTGCATGCAGAAAAAGCAACCATCACAAAGCCTATGGGAAGATGGGGGCAGAGACTGGAGCATACTGCCAAATATCAGAGGCCACAGAAACTGAAAAAGGCGAGGAGGGATCCTTCTCTAGAGCTTTCAGAGGAAACATGGCCCTGATGACACTTTGATTTGAGACTGCTGGTCTCCAGCGCTATCAAGAATAAATTCACATTGTTTTTAAACCACTTAGCTTATGAAATGTTTTTCAGCATCCTTGGAAACTAATATGTACCAATGTTTTATAATCTCTAACTATGTTCATCATTCATGAATATAAAGATAAGAGCTATACAAGCTATTGCCCTGTTTTTATACAAATAAAATTTGAGGTATGAATTCTCAATTCTATTTAAACTCTGGGTCAGGACAAGTATTTTTATTGAGAACTATTTTTTTTTACATAACATATCTTGATTCTTGAAACCTATTTTTTTTTAAATTGTAATACTGCACCAAAGAACTGGCAGAAGATTATCTTCATTATGAATACTTGATTTTTTTCCTAAGAAACTCAAGTATTTTTTTAGAATTGGAAACATTCCAATTTTGTACAAAAGAGGAAATTATTTTTAATGAAGCTTTATCATTTTCAAATCACAATACTCAAAAGAGATGTTAACCTAGCATCAACTTTAATGGAAATAATCCAAACGAAAATACTTGCATTTGTGTTTTAATCTTTGATAATAGCTTTTATAAAAAGTGTAGATATTTGCATGGCAAAGAAAGTTGTGATTTTCATGTTGAGGGCGAAATATTTGGTGAAATCAGGAACTTACTATTCGACTTTTGCATGCTATACAAGTATTCCACATGGTGTGGATTTAATGAATTTGGGAAAAAATAAAAAGCAATTAAACAGTCAATTAAATCACCAAAAGGTGAAAGGGATGACTGAAGTTATTATAATTTAATACTGCGTAGATTTTTCACATGTAACTGAGATCATATTTTTCATCCAAAGTAGTAAGATTTTACATTTTACTGAAAGCATGTGCATGCGCGTGCACGCACACACACACACACACACACACACTCATACACTTAGTTGTACTTAGTTTTTAGGAAGTTTGTTGTTGCTGTCGTAGCTCTGATATTCTATATACTCTTATCCCTAACCCAAAGTGGAAATGTAAAAAAAAAAAAAAAAATGCTACTTTTAAAAATAACCTCAGAGATAATAATCATAGGAACAACTACCATCATAAACCATAAATGTTTATAATGGTTTACTATATGCTAAGCACTAAGAAAAACCACTTCAGATACATTATCTCAGTTCACACTATGGGACTCATTCATGGTGTCACCACATTAAGGAAGAAGACCGAAACCCACCCAAGTTAAGAATTTTTCCTGGTTCACACAACTAGTTATATAAGCAGAACTTGGACATAATCCCTTGGTTCATGGTTCAGGAATGTTATATAGAGCCATAAAAATTTAAAAGAAAAATATAAAAAGAATAAACATCATGATTCTGCTAAGGACTTTCTTGTTTTATAATTTGACATTTTCCACCTAACTAGTTCACTCTTGTATTCAAATTCACTTGAGAATTGTTATATCCCACCCTTCCTAGGTAAATTGTTTCATTATGGTGATCTTTACAGTTTGGTTAACAGAAAAAGAATTTAATTTATTCATACAAAAGGAAGAAATTTAGTATCTGCCTAATATTCTAGCTTAAAATAATTCTGGTTTATCAACTCTTTGTTTTGTCTATGGAGTAGCCCCTCAAAAACACTTGGCAAATTTTATTACTGAATTAATCTAGCCCATGTCTTACTTTACTTTAAGAATTCTTAAATTCTTCTACTAGTGGTTCTTTAAAATTGATTTAGAGCCTCTAACTAGAGAATGGTCCTCCTGTCTTGGCAAACTTTAGGAACGAGGGTCAGATGACCCTAGTCATCATAGACCATGAATCTGCGTATACAGCTCTTCATGACAGTGATTCCTTTGAAAACAAAACCAAGGGACTAAAGCCTAAGGCTTATTATTGCTACTGTTGGTGTTGTCATTGGTATAAAATATACAGTAGTGTGGGCCGGGGATTTAGCTCAGCAGTTCTGCCGCTTGCTGCGCAAGTGCAGCGACCAGAGTTCGATCCCTGGTACCAAATATATATATATATATATATATATATATATATATATATATATATATATATAGTAGTGAAATGACAGGAAGTTCCTAGGCATATCTTCTCTTAATCTTAAATTGGTTGGAAATTAGAAGCAATATTAAATAAGAACTATTTTTCCTATTATATTTTTAATGATAAGTTCTATGAATTGAATGTAGCCCCAAAATTCATATGTTGGAGCTCTAATGTCATTGTACTTGGAGATTGGGCTTTTAGGAGGTAATTAAGTTTAAATTAGGTCATAAAGGGGGATTTTCTAATCTGATTCTGATAGGACTAATGGCCTTATAAGACCATTATAATGGTCCTCTTTCTCTCTGTCTCTCTGTCTCTGTCTGTCTCTCTCTCTCTATATATATATATATGAAAATATATATCTATATTATATGATATAGATAATATATATGTAATTTCCAGATTCTACTCTATAAAGAATTGACACCCTTTCTCACTTCCTAAGGGCTAAGGATAAGCTAATTTTACTCATGTATGTCACTCTCCAAAAGATAATAGAGTAGAAAAGACAGAATGTTATGATCTAAAACATTAATTCATTCAACAAGAGGAAGCAATTTATTCAGGTTGTATTATAGATCAGCCCTACTTTAGATTCTAAGTTACAACTGAGTAAGACACATGAAGTCCCTATACCCATGAGATGTACATTATAATGGAGGGGTGGGGAAAGAGAGATATAAAGTAAGCAAACTTTAGAAAAATAATTTCAGAATAGATTAGTAGTTTAAAATGAGGCTTAAGAGTCAGATTGTTGGGGGGCAGGGATTTAGCTCAGTGGTGCCACTGCCTGCCTTGAAAGTGCAGGGTCCCAAGTCCAATCCCCGGTATAAAAAAAAGTCAGATCGTCTGTATTTAAGCCCAATCTCTGCCATTTGACCACTTCAGTAACTGACCTTGAAGACTGACCACCCACACTGAACTCTACTTCCTGGTATTCATGCCGCTGTATAGGCCCCTCCTATAGGCGTGCTAAGCATGTCTCTTGGCTCACTTTTTCCAACAGGATGAGGCAGAAGTGATGTTGTTTTGGGTTGCGATGCCAAGAGGACTTTCAGTTTCCACTTGGATCTTACAACCTCACTCTGCTGGAAGCCGTTACCATATAAGATATTCAACCATCTGAGACAGTTAGGTGGAAGAAGCCATGTGGAGAGCTTGAGTGGAAGGAGAGGCCAGGCCAGACCCTAGCTATTCTAAGCATCCCAAAGTCACAACTGGCATTCAGCCTGTGGAGTCTTCTGATGATTTCAGCCCCTGATGCAAGTGAAAACCAGAAAACCATCCAACTGAGCCCAGTCTGCCCACACAACCAAGAGAAATAATAATAATAACTTCAGTCACTGTTTTGGAATTTTGTACAGCTATAGACAACTAGAAGAGCAACTTCATGAATTTAACTATGCCGCAGTTTGCTCAATGTAAGGTGCCTACCTTACGTGGATGTTAGGAGGACTAAATAGTAAGTCTACAAACTGCTTATAATAGTGTTGGTATGTGGTAAAAAAAACCTAGTAAATGTTAGCTACTATTCTTTATTTTTAATAAATAAAATAGGATAATGGAACAAAAATATTCTTAATTGGATTCTCAAGGAAATTTTCACATGGATAATGATACTTGAGCTCAGTCCTGAAGAAAAGAGGGGCGGGGGGGGGGGGCGGACAGCCAAGCAGTACGCCAGCAAAGGCTTCCAAAAAGGGAAAACTCAAGGACAAAGCTGCTGAGGGACACAGACATGACCACTGCGACTGGAAGGCAGTACGTGAAGAGTCACATAAGAACTTGGATTTTATATTAAACCCAATAGGAAGCTTTAAGGGCTTATGAGCAGGGGGATATCTTAAACTACTCATCTAGAAATGGATTTTAGGAGGACAAGAATGGAAACAGAAAGACTCTTTAAGAGACTGAGAGTTGGAATCATCTAAGTAAAAGTCTTTGAAGTCTTGAAGACTGACTGTAGCAGAGAAGATGGAGCAGATCTAGGGGAACGGCTGTTTAATGAGTGAATGGTGGGACTGCCCATCAGGCCTCCATGGTAGAGATGAAATTTTTATTTTCATGAAATCCTTCTGGCATTTACATTACTTAAACCACCTTTGACAGAGTTCTGAGCATTATACCTCAGGAAAGCTCAAGTCTGTATCATTTTGTATAATTCAGTGTTCAACTGTTACTGATTGCTGTTAATCAGAACAAACTTTCTCAAACTAATTTCTGCTGATTATTCAAACAGTAAAAATCATTCAAAGCAATATGGTTTCATGGAGGAAGTATCACAAGACAAAGCAAGACCTGGGTTCAGGCGACCATCCTGTCACTGACATCTCACGGGAACAGAATTCTTGGCATATAGGGCTTCCTTGACTCTCAACCTTGTTTAATTCTGACAACATATTTCTTTGTGTTTCTATTTTAAAATGCTACATAACCTAGAAATATGTCATGTTCTTGAGATTAGGATTTATATTCTTGAATGTTCCTGCTGGTCCTGGGATCTTAACTCCATGACTACCCCCCTCAAACTCAAAATCACCTGCCACAAGGAAATACTTTTTTTGAAAGAGCCTGTTATTCTAATGCTCATCTTCTAAATCAACAAGAAAGAGACTGATATTAAGTTGGGCTGTATCTCTTTCATGCCCATCAAAACATCATATATATAACATGTAAGTGTTTTATATTTGTCTTCCATATAACCCACAAGATTGATTATTTTTAGCATAACTTGGGAAATTTTGCTTTCAAGTTTTCTTGTAAGATGCAGAATAGTCATCACTCAAGCAAGCTTTCCTAAAACTTCACTGCTATAGGGGGAAGCCTCTGGCACACATTCGGTTAAGGTTTTCATTTCATATAGGAGTTTTTCTCTAGTACTGATCAAAGAAAGGAAAGATTCTAAATAAAAGAATGAAGGCAAAGAACCTGCATGGTACATGACTGAAGAGTTTCTCCACTTTCCTTCTCTTTTTTAGCACTGAGTAAATGTAATAAAGTTCTTCTGGTATTAGAAAACAGGAAAATGACTTTGTAAAGTTTTTGCCTCTCACTAGCTACCTGAGTTTCTTTCAACCAACTTGCTCCCACTGTGTCCTTGAAAAGCACAGGCATGGTTTCCTTTAAAGCTCCATTGCAGAGCATGTGGCATGCAAGACATGAAATGCAAGACCCAAAGAACCATAGAGCCTTTCTTTAAACATGACTGTTGTTATTTTTCAGCCTTAAATCTTAATGTTGTTGGCATCTGATCTACAACTCACTGAACTAGATGTAAGAAGAGGGGGGTTGGGTGTAGTGAACATGAAGAGGACTTCTGGTTATTGAGTGGATGTACACCGTGGGCTCAGCCAGATAAAGATAACAGCAACATGCAGCATCACCATCACTGACCTCCTTAGATAAGTGCTAGTTTCACGAGTACTATATCCTCTTTCCTTGCTAAAATATAACAGACAGGTAGCATTATCACTTGTAACAAATAAAGGGAGATGATGGTCAATTATAAAATGAAGTTAAAATTTAATAAAAAATAAATTTGATCTTCAACGGGCTTATGTGGAGAAAGTGAACAGCAATTAATCAGCAGCAAATGAAAGGTATGGTGGCATAGATTCAAGAAAGAGGCACAAAGATGCATAAAAGATCAGCAAGTTGAGAATGGCTACCATCAAATAAAAACAGGAACACTGAAACTGTTGGAAGACATAGTTAGTAAAACTTGAAGATATAGGCATAGGCAAGGACTTTCTGAAAAGAACCTCAACTGCACAAGAAATAACATCGGGAATCAACAAGTGGGATATATTAAATTTAAAAGGTTCTGCGCAACAAAGGAAACAACCAACAAAGAGAAGAGACAAATTATAGAATGGGAAAAAATTTTGCAAGCTACTCCTTGGACAGAGAACTAATATCTAGAATATACAAAGAACTCAAAAAAATCAGGCCCCTCAAAAACAAAAAACAATCAAAAATTGGCAATTGATATGAATAAACACTTTTCAAAGAAGTACAAATGGCCACTAAATACATGAAAAAGTTTTCAGCATCTTTGATCATTAGAGAAATGCAAATTAAAACAACAGTGAGATTCCATCCTACTGCAGTAAGAATGGCTATTTTTAAAGATTCAAAAACAATAAATTCTGGGAAGGCTGTGGGGAAAAGGCATTGTTGGCAGGAATGTAAACTAGTATAACTATTATGGAAATAAGAATGGAGATTCCTCAAAAAATTAAAATAGAAATTCCATTTGACCAAACTATATCTTTTCTGGGTATCTTCCCAAAAAATTAAAGTCATCATATTATAGCGATACATGTTTATAGCAGCAAACTCACAATAGCTAAATTATGGCAGTAGCTTAACTGCCCCTCAAAAGATGAATGGACAAAGAAACTGTTGCATACATACATGAGGGAGTACAACTCAGCCAGAAAGAAGGGTAAATTTGAGTCATTTGCAGGAAAATGAATGGATCTTGAGACCATAATACTATGTGAAATAAATCAAACACAGGTTAAATGTCACATGGTTTCTCTAATATGAGAAATCCAAAGCACAAATAATTTCAATAGCAAAATAAAAGAGAGGTGGTAGAAAATAGGGAGGTGAACTCTGGAGATGGGAAGGGGATTTAGGGAATGAGGGAAAGAGGAGGGAAAGGGAGTGAAAGTGATCAAGATGTGATATGTGCATGCACCAATCCCCCAAAATGAATGTAATTATTGTGTATCACAAATATATACTAATGAAAAAGATGAAGAAGAAGAAGAAGAAGGAAACCTCCAAGGGTGCTAACTAGAAGTGGAAAAAAGAATTGGGGTTTTGATGACTGGGGAGCCTTGGTTCTTGTCTTCTAGTCACATGATAGTATAAGAAAGGATAAAAATTTGAATTGAAAGCATACACCCTCCAAAGAAAATGTGATGGGGTACAAGTCAGTTCAAAAGAAGTTTGTGATATTTTCCTTCCATAAAAAAAAGGAAGTAAATTGTTCCACCCAAAGGCAACTGAGCCAAATTTGAACTTCCTGAAAATTTATCAGTTGATAAAGCAGGATTTAAGTTCAAGGACACATTCCTATGCCTAATCTTCATTTTACAACTTTTGAAGATAAATTTTCCTTAGCACTAAAATCTTGCAAAGATAGACTCTCTTGAAAAACAAATTGTTAGAAGCATGCAACAAATTGGCCAGATGCCTCTGAGACATAAACAGTTTCTTAAAAGTAAGGTAAGAACTTTTAGAAACTATCTCAGACTTTCAGAGGAAGCTACAGTTTTTGATGTAGTGCTTGAAACAGTAATGTTCAAACTATTTCTTCTGCTATCGTAAGGGTTAATCAGCTTCTCAAAAATGCTTCTCTTCTCACAGAATATAGTTTATATTTAGGGGAAATTTGGCACAGCTTAAGTTACAGCTCAACTGATTTGTTCAGAGGAATCCAACAGTAAGTCATCCCCCCCCCCATTTGTCCTTAAGTTTTTATTGGTAGACGCAGACAAAATTTCAGCAGAAAAACCATGACTAACATACTTTCTTCAAGAACCCTAAATGACAACCTTCTTCACATCTTATACACAGACTTGTAGCCATCCCTTCCAGAATTTTAGAAACGTCTCAGAATTCATTATCAAACACCCCCCCAGCCCTTCCCAGCTGAAATGTATCACTGAAGAATAATGGGACACTAATTTTTGCTTTTAGTGTTATAAACAGAAACAATTGCTAAGCATAAATTAACCTTGTGGGATAAAACTAGTTTTGCTCACTTCTAGAAATCCTCTATTTTTGAGTTTCTGATACTGAAAAACTATGCAGACGGCAGCAACCTACTCAGTGGTACATATTACTGTGATGGTCACTATCTCCACAATGGCCTAAGTACCCCACACTCTAGGGTGTGACAGAGAATCAAACCCAAAAATAGAAAAAAAAATTGACCCCAAGAAGAAAAATCTTCACAGCTTAATATCCTGGTGTAAGTAAGGCCATCATGTAGATTTTTAATTATCATCCCATTCCAGAACCCAAATATATAAGCTATTGTGATGATTTTGCAGACATCTCAGTACCTATATGTATGCACACATATATACACACACACACACACACACACACACATTTCACAAAGTACTGACCCATGCCCATTTTCACATAGCTTTTCAGTTTAAAAATAACTTCAACATCTTGCCAAAACTGAGAAAAGGGAGGGAAAATTAAGAAAATTAGTTTGGAAATCAGAAGGGAAATTTTTAAGACTCACTGAATATTCTCTTAAGGCTGCCTTGGATCTCAGATTAAGTTATTATACTCTCTGAGTTGCAGTACTGGGTCATTTGTGCATGAAGACAAAGGCAGCTTCAACTTGATATTTCTGTCATCCCTGCTGTGGGAAGAGTCCTTTCCTTGGTTTATAACATCAATCACTCTTGCAATAAATCTTGGTAGTGGATATGGTCATTTAAATCTCCACCTGCACAAACAACAGAAAATAAGAGCTCATAAATCTCTACACTGGTGATTAACAAATTTTGGACCCTCGGCAAAGATATGGGGGGTGCTCTCTAATTCATTAATAAAGACTGATTTGCTGACAATCTGTTTAGTTTACAGTATAAGGGGAAAGCAAACAAGACCCTGCTAACAAAACAAAATGTTAGAGGTTAGTGAATTCCCAGCTGATCCCAGGATTAGAGATATGATATCTTAATGTGGCAGAGGGGTTCAGACTCTGAGCCAAACCCTCAGAAGGATGATTGTGCTTTGCTCCAGCCCTCACACTCACTGGAGTCCTAATTGTAAGGAAACAAAGCCTGGCAGAGAATTAGTAAAAGAGATTCATGTATTCAGTCTCCTTGGTTCCATGGTATCCATTTCAGTCAATCCCTGGGTTCCAGTTCTCTTTGACTGTCTACTTACTTTCCAGAAGATTTTCTTATATTCCAGGAAAGATGTTCCAAACTGGGCTTAAGGATATAATTCCCAAGGATATAATCCCACCTTGTGTTTTATAAAGTCAGCTTTACATAAAGAAGCCTGGTAACAAAGAGGATGGCAGGAGAAGAGAAAGGCAGACATTTGCACAGATCTCAGGCATAGCGATGGATGACAACAACCAAAACCCTTAAGATCACATGAAATATTTTGGGAAAGAATTGCAAGGGAAATTTTCATTTCAGTATAAATAAAGATAAATTTGTAGAAAATGGGTGCACCTTGAAACTATAATGCTAAGTGAAATAAGTCAGACAGAGAAAGTTAAATATTGCATGGTTTCTCTTATATGAGAACCCCAAGCATAAATAATTTAAAGAGCAAAATAAAAGATAGATGATAGGAAACAAGAAAATAGACTTTGCAGAGATAAGAAAGGGGTCTGGTGGTTGGGGGAAGGGAAAGTAAGAAGGATCAAGATGCACTATGTGTATGTACCAATTCCATCCAATGAATTTATTTATTATGTATTGCAAATATATATTAATAAAAAATAATAAAAGTATAAAACAACTTTAGGAGATCAAAGAAAAATAAAAGGTTATCCACTAATAAAATATTTTCCACACATTCACATTACTTTATCTCATTCCCTTCCACCCAAACTAAACTGGGTGTGGTTGTGGACGGCTGTGTGATGATCAAATGTGCTTGTGTGCACACTGGAAGTTCCTTGATATCTTTAAAGTGACCGAATGCAAGTGGATTTTTTTTCATACTTTTCCCACCAACAACATCATCAAGTTTTATGAAGCACTGGTTTTCTTAATTTGGCACAGGTAAAGTGGGAAGGTTAGCTTAGTAAAGCCCTGAAATCCTATGTAGCATTAGCAGAAGGCAGCGGAGGCCCATCTGGATTTTAATGGGCGGTTCCTCTTGAAGGGGAGGGGAGTGGAGTGTTTGTGGATTGTGTTGGAAGGAAGGCCTCAAAGAGCAAAGCATCTGGACTTTTTCGGTAAGCTCTCAGTAACAACCTCTGGGATCTCTTCAGAGGAAAAGAAGGGCTTAGGAGATTGGCAGAGGGAGTAGGACTTGCTCCTCCTTGGCCTGGGCCAGAGTGGAAGAAGGAGACCGTTTTGTGTGCACTGCAACTGGGTCGATTTACATTACAAGCTGCAAGTCCTGGTTTGTGCGAGTGTCTCCTCTGCTCTTGAGGGTCTGAGAGCTCGCTGGGCCCTGCAGGCCCCTCCCCTGGACTGCAAGGATCCGCCTCTCTATTCCCCAGATAAATTCCTAGTGTCCACCAAATTCCTCAGCTCTCTCTCACACTCCTCTACGGCCACGACTCCGGGGGTGGGGAAACAGAGCGCCGGTTGGTTTTCTTCCCGCAGAAGCCCTTGCGGTTGCTTTTCACAGCTTTGCGAAGGGAAAGGGGTGAGACCCCCCCAACTGCAACTCCCAACAAGAGGTGGCTGCTCCATACCTCCTGCCGTACTCGCACACTTGGGAGGACCCTTTCTCTCTCTCTCTCTCTCTCTCTCTCTCTCTCTCTCTCTCTCTCTCTCTCGTTAAGCATGTCCACGGGCTCCCTCAGCGATGTGGAAGACCTTCAGGAGGTGGAGATGCTGGAATGCGACGGCCTGAAAGTGGACTCGAACAAGGAGTTTGTGACTTCCAATGAGAGCACCGAGGAGAGCTCCAACTGCGAGAACGGGTCTCCGCAGAAAGGCCGAGGAGGCCTGGGCAAGAGGAGGAAGGCGCCCACCAAGAAAAGTCCCTTGAGCGGGGTCAGCCAGGAGGGAAAGCAGGTCCAGCGCAACGCGGCCAACGCGCGCGAGCGGGCCCGCATGCGGGTGCTGAGCAAGGCCTTCTCCAGGCTCAAGACCACGCTGCCCTGGGTGCCCCCGGACACCAAGCTCTCCAAGCTGGACACGCTTAGGTTGGCGTCCAGCTACATCGCCCACTTGAGGCAGATCCTGGCTAACGACAAGTACGAAAATGGTTACATTCACCCGGTCAACCTGGTGAGTCCTGGGTAGTGCCCGCAGTGCGAGCGCGCGCGTGCGCTGCGCGGGGCTCGAAGTGGGGGAGCGGCAGGGTGCGACTTGTGCACCTGGCCACCTAGGAACCGGTTGTGACTTACACAGTCTCCACCTCCACCTCCGCCTCCGGGAGGGCTGCGGGCTCTCCCCACACTAGTCCTTGCTCTCCACTCTATGCGTCTCCGGATCAGGAGTGATTTATGCCAGGTTTTGACCTGGCAGCCCGATTAGGGATTTCCAGGGGTATTAAACTGGCAAAGGGGAGGGATCCCCAGAGCCGGTGCCAGCGCCACTCCTGATGGCGAGAAGGTGCTGGTGTCAGACAGTACAGGCAAGATGCTTCACACGTGGGACCCGTGTATTTATTCATCCCTTTAGTTTGCTTTTAGCTGAGAGTAAAACTTGATTTTCCCTTCTAATTTTTGCAACTCCGTTTCTTCTCAGGAGTACTAGGACCACTAGATATGGACCCATTCATAACTTCCCTTATAATTAATTATCCATGTAAGTCACGCAACTACTTAAATATTCTGTGCTTCTATAAATGGATTAACATTTAAAATCCCACCATTTCGAGAAAATTACCTAATCAATACATTTGCACAAATATTAATGTAATTAATAATATGAGAATAATGTCACACTCATCCAACATTTACAAACATGTTACCTATGTCTTTTTTTTAATGGCCATTGAGCAACTGGGCTAATTTTTTTAAAAAATACAAGGTTGTAACGTTTCTTGAGCTCTTTTTTCTCAAAGGTGTTTTACTGTATAAAAAATGTATTTTATTTCCCTTTGCATTTGATTTCATTTTAAAACTTCCAGACTGTAAAGAGAAAACAACAATAATTTACTAGGACTTCTGTTTAGATATGATAAGAACCAGAGATTGTTCTCGAAGTCAAGTCTTATCAGCAGTATGGGTGAGAGAGGTTCCAATTGTCTTCTCGCTGAATTGGCCTCAGGAATTAGGAGGAGGAAAGGCAAAACCACATTTTGCCATAAAAAGATTTTTTTCCAATTAAAAATTTATTTCTAAAGTGAAATGGGCAACCTTTTAAAATCTGGAAAGCATCACCTAGAACATTTACAATGGCTGCTGTCTTCCTCTTTGAATAAGAAACTTAAATTGCGCTCTATTATAAAACAGCCTGGAGAAAGGAAAAGAAAGCTTTGCTCCCTCAGTAGTAGAAAGATGATCTTAAATAAAATGTTCGTGCCACTGTTATTAGCACCTCCCCCCCTTTACGGCTAGGGATTAATTTAAAACTGTGGTTAAAGCCCAGGTTTGTGATGGAGGAAGCCAAAATGAGCAGCAGGGAGGTAGGTGGGGGTGACAGCCGGAACACCCGGGAACTTGACCACGGCCTCAGCAGAGGGCTAGGAGGGCGCTTTGACCCCACCGGCAGCAGCCGTGGCCTCAGACCCTTCTCCACCTCCCAGCAGAGCCTCTGCCTGGGACCGAGCCCCAGCCCGGGATCCTAGGCTTTCTGAGGGCTCCCTCTCTGGGGGTTCACTTCTGTTCCACTTTGGGCCCCTCTTTCTTCTTCTAAAGCCCACCACTACCACGGGGAGCCGTGACTTGACGCCACGGCAGCTTTCGGCTTCTTTCAGCAGCGGGTCGCGCTAGCACAATGAGCAAACTGCGGAGAAGGAGGCCTCTCCGGTTCCCTGCGCGCCCGCACCCCGCACCCTCCCCGGGTCCGGGGCCCCGAGCCCACCCCTCCCCCTCCTCCGAGGCCACTTACCTCCCCCACCCTCTTCTCTCCCGCAGACTTGGCCCTTTATGGTGGCTGGGAAACCCGAGAGTGACCTAAAAGAAGTGGTGACCGCGAGCCGCTTGTGTGGAACCACGGCGTCCTGACCTTGGAGGTGCGAGTCTGGGAAAGGCGCGCTCCCGGGGGAGCGGGCCCCGGGAAGGCGACCCCTGCCCTCCCTGCTCTCTGCCTCTGCTTCCCCCTCGCAATGCTCCTCTCCCCATCCCACCCCAGAACACTTTACAGCGACGAGGAGATTCGTTTCCAAACCAGAGGAGGTCAATTGTATTTAGGGATTCCCATCTATTTAACTTTATTAACTTCTACCGTGAATGGTTCTGCAAGCCTTGCTGGTCCAAGTGCAATATGTAATTATAAATATATAAATAGATAATAAGAGCCTATCAATGTGTATCTTTTGTACAATATGTTGTAAAATGTAGATCATAGAATAGCTGACTTTGACAGTCACATTTATAAAGTAATTCACTTAAAGATATATATTTTTTTCAAACAAGTTTTGCTACTTTTGAAAATAAATCTTTCTTTATATTGCTAAAAGCCCTGGTATTGGTGTGCTTTGTTTTTTTAAAAAATTATTTGGAAGAAAAAGTGGAAAACCATGGGATAGTTTGAAATGGTTATTTTAAACCTCAATCCTAACTTCTAGTAAAGGATTAATTATGAATTCCACCATGAAGATGCAGGACATATTCGGTTATGAGACCTGAAAAAGAAACTTGCAAGTTACTTTAAAGACCGTTAGAAATAGTGTTACTGTAAACAGAGAATAAGCAGGATTAAAGTTATTTAGTTACACAGATCAAGAGGGGAAAACAGCGCGCGAGCACGCGCGCGCGCACACACACACGCACACACACACACACGCACACACAAATCCACTTTTCCAGGATTCTGTGGTGTAATTGCTGCCACGGTCAGAAAGGAAACTCCACGTATTACAACTTTCAGGGCGTAGATGTGATCACAAAAATCCATGCTTGCGGATTACTGAAGAAAGAGTGGAAACAATGAAAGATATACATTCCATATCTTTTAAGGTGTGTTTTACGATTTCTACGTGCTGCAACATACCCTATATATTTCTTATTAATAATTCATTAATTTAACAATAAACGCCTGCCTGCATTTTGGTTATGGTTACCCTGTGAGTTCACTCCCACCACGACTTCCGGCTGGCTGGGTTTTAATTTAAACATCTTCCAGGCTGCGAAATAGCTCGGAGGGGAAGATTACATTGAGATAAACAGAGAGGAGAGGCGGAGGAGCCTGGAACCCGGTTCCTCACTGCCCCTGCGCAGCCCTCGGCGGCCGATGCGCCAGATGCCACTGGGGCTGTTTAATGTTCGGGGTTATGACCGCAGTGTTTACAAGACGTCTTCGGTTATTTATACTGTTATTCCTCGCAGAGGGCCTTGAAACTTCCGCTTCCTTTGCTCTTTCTTTTGGATTTTCCCCCGGTGTTCCCTGCTCAGTGTGGTACCTGGCATAAGGATCTCTCCACTCCATCCCACTTTCTCCCAACCCCAAAGGCCAGGCCTGTAGGGAAGGATTCTGCTCAGCTGGTCCGGACTAGGGAGCTGCTGCTCCCGGGGTGCCCTGCTGCCCAGTGTAGCTCTCCACTCTCCCGGGGCTGGGGACTTTGGTGACTTCGCAGGCCTTTTCTAGGTGTCTGGCAACCTCCCACTCCCACCCCAACTTGACTTTCGTGCACGCATTTCAAGCTCTGGGCACCGCTGCTTCCCCAAATTCCACCCCTTTTGTTCACTTCCACCAGAGGGACAGAGCCCTCGCATCAACTGATTCACAGCTCAAGTCCGAAGACTGGTGCTAGCAAGATTCAGTTATTGGCCTTTCACTCTCAGCGAACTTTCCAAGTTTCTAGGCACTTTATTTTACAAACCAAATAAATGCTCGAAATTCACAGCACTCCTTGCAGGCTGCCATAAAGAAGCGATTTCTTCTCTCTCATTCTGACAACCCTAGCAGCAGACTGACATTTTTTAAAGGTTCCGAGCTTCTACCAAGGATGTGAGCCCTTGGCCTGCCAGCTGAAGGAAGGTGGCCTGTATGGGGAACATGTGGATTCCATTCTTCAACCAGCTAGGTGTTTCCTAAAAGGCCCCCATCCTCAGTTTTCTCATTCTTGCAAATAAAAAATAAAGGTGATTATACTTATAGTCATATTCATACTTTGGCCTTTCATGTTACAAAGTCTTAATGAGGCTCAGATATGGGTGCAATCTCGTTATAAAGGAAAGGCTCTGTGTAAATGCTGGTCAAATGGCAGGTGGTGAACTCTAGACCCAAACTGAAAGCATTTCAGGCAGGAAGCTCAAAGGATGTGTGTTTATAACGTAAAGGGGATTATCCTTTTATTGCATTAACGTGTCTCTTTGATGCAACCTTGGACCCTTCTCACCTCTCACCTTTCTAATATTGTCCAAATTTGTCCAGAGTTGTTTAATGAGATGATTTCCAGAAATCCAAAATCCAGGAAATTTCAGAGAGCAGAAACAGAGCCTAAGAGACATAAATAGTAGAAAATGCTGATGCCTTGATTGAGACACACAGCCCATCAGGGGCCTTAGCAGCGGGGCCTGGGCACACGTGGTTGTTCATAGTTATAGACTGAATGGATCAAATACTGGAGAGGGAATGGCTGGGTTGCATCTTCCACTACCCCAGGAACATGACAGTGTGACCTCCCCACACACTTCCACCACACCCATGCACCCTACACACGCAGTCTACCACCTGATCACCAGCGAACACCCAGCTTCCCTATCCCTTCTGTTCTCCTTGTATCTATCACAGAGAGCACAGCTTTCAGCCTCCCTGCTGCCCACCCCAGGTACTTGCTGTGTTGCAGTTTGAGGAGCAGCTGCAAAACAGGAATGACCCTGTTTGTGTTAAGTCAGTAGAGGTGGGGTTGAGTGTTAGGGAGGATCTTGTGATTTCTGGTTTATGAAAGCTACCTTAGAAGGTGCTTTCAGAAAGAATGGGGGAATGATTAAGGAGGCTCAAACAGATGTGTGGAGGGAGAATGAAATGTTTCAAATAAGTGTGAGTTCTCAGGAGGAGCAGATGTATTCACATTGTATTATAGCAGAGGAAATTCTTTCTCCTCTCTCTTTCCCTCCCTCCCTCCCTCTGTCCCGTCTCCTTTAATAAGCAGTTCAATAAGCAGTTCAATATCCTTTTAGCAGATGTTTCCACTGTCAAATTGGAGACTTTTTTCTGAAAAGAGAAGAAAGAGGAAAACAGTTCTGTGGCCCATTGGGTGTATGTATTTAATAATTACTAAAAGCTTTGCCTGGTGGGCTTTTAAGCCCTCATTCTTTTTGCTGAGCCATCTGTTCTTTCCAGTCTCCAGAGGTGCCGATTAAGAAGTCAGGTGGGGCCCAGGAATTGGCATTTCTCACAAGTTGCCATGCCTAGCTACTGCCCCCTTACCCACTAATCTAGGAACATTTTGAGAATCACTGTTTTGAGATCTGTCTTATTAGGCAAATGAAAAGAGCAAATTCAGAGGTAAAGAAAATGTTGCAGAGGGCCTCCAGCTTTATTCAATCTTCTCTTCACTCTAAGATGACAAGAAATGGATTCTTCATTCTTCATTGCCCACCTGGAAAGAAAACCTCTCATGCTCAGAAAATGAAGAATTTGTTCCACCATAGTAGATGGATGCACGTGCATGCTCATCTTATGGACTCAGAGACAAATTTCAGTTATTAGGTGACGAAGTAAAGGCTTGGGTGGATTGAGGCCACTCTCCTCTTGGCTCCCTTGTGACTTCTAAGGGGAAGGGAAATCTGGGGTCCTGGGCTCACGCCCCCTGCCAGAGGTTTCCTCGGTTCATTCCCAGGCACCGCTTCAGTGAGAGTGGTCAATCCGCTCTAAGTCAGGCTCGGTACTCGGAGAGGCTGAGCCAGGACAGGGCTGCTGCGGGGACGACAGGGGTGCGGGGAGCGGGAGCGGAGAGATGGGACGGGGGAGGCCTTCCCTTCGGCGGTTGTTCTGCCAAGCAGAGGAGTTGACGGAAGTAGGCGGGCAGCGGACGGAGGCTTCGGGCTCCAAGCCAGAGCCTTCACAGTCCTCTTTCTGTCCCTTTCCCTGCGAGCGAGTGGCAGCCAGGGGAGTTATGCGTTGCTGCAACGCGCCGCGGAGAGCAGCAGCGGGCCGGGCACAGCTGGCCCAACAAACGTTCTTCTGAGCTTCGCGTCCTTCGCTCCGAGTTCTGGCTCAGCTCCTGGAACTAGCTGGGTGCCAGCGGCGTTCCGGAGAGTCCAGCCAGCTCCAGGCGTCTGGGCGCTTCGAGTCTTTGATCTTCAGAACCTGGCAGCCTCTGCTGCTCCACTCTCCTCCCGGAAACCACCCAAAAGATTAACTTCTGAAGCCCTCAGGGCAGAGGGAGGAGAAAGGGTGGGAAAAGGCGCACCGACCAGCCATTGGGAAGGCTGCAGAGGAGGGAGGCCAGGCTCCCGAGGGCAGCGTCACGCTACGCTCCGTACTCAGCGTCCCTTGTAGGGCCTGACACCTCTATGAACCTGGGATCATGAATGAATTCTTGACTCTTAGAGGGTATGGAGAAGCAAGAAGGAAGGAGATGAGATAGGCGAGGAGGGAAGCGGGGCTATTCTTAAGGTTAAACTGAAAGCGAGCTTTTTATTGAATCTAAGAATATCTGAGAAGAAAAACGAAAAGAAAGAAAAGAAAAGCAAGCAGACACGGAGGGACCAGATGGAACCAACTAAGCTGGCTTCTTGCAAGACTCAGGTGAAATGTATTCTTTCATTTTCCAGTAGAAGATATTATTTAAGTTTTACCTATTAGGCTTGAAAGGTGCTTTAATAATGGAGATGTGAGACACGGTACTTTATAAAAATAAAATGTTCACATGATTCGATTTTTAAATTAATCCAAGCGATGTTGAGGATGTAATTTGTTGCTTTCTACAGATGATATGCTTGATTCTGTCTTAGTGGAAAGAACTTTTGACTGAGCCTTTGAACAAAATCCTAGACTTTTCAGGATCTTGGATTTCCCACCTATAAAATGGGTGTGACAATGAGTGCTTTGGTAAAATAATGCGCATGTGGACAATGTCTGGAATATGATAGATACTAATTGATATTAATTCCCCCTTCTTCTGGTCATGAAAATAAAAAGTGCCCAAAAGAATGATATATGCTTTCCCTAAATAGTTACCTAGACAATAGTACAATTGACCAATTATTAAATTTTTGTGATATTCCAATTGCAGCAAATCACCTTGAGTGCAGTTAAAAAGGGGTTATCATTTAGGTTCCTTTCTTCTTCTAGGACACCTATCATATTTTATCTTCAGAACAACATTGGCCAGGAAATAATATCATATCCACTTTCCATAGGAGAACTGAAACTCAGAGAAGGAGAAATAAATCACCAAAGGTCCTACAGTGTGAATAAGTGGCAAAAGTTGAATGTAGAATTATTGTATTTCATGAAAACCAAAAAACTCCTGCCTTGATCATAGAAGGGTCCCTAGTTTAGAATAAAGAAAGATACAACCCTAAATAGGAGAGAAATGTTTCTAATTGAGTCATGATATTTTAAAGGTAGAATTTAAAGTGTTATGCTTATATAAAGACTGCTTTTAGAATTTTCTATGATTTTGATTATAGTCTCCAAAAATCCATGTATTGAAGACTCAGTGCCCAGACCACAGTGCTATTGGGAGGTGATGAAACCCTTAAGATACGGGGCCTGGTCTTTAGGTCACTGAGGGGCATGCACTTGACAGGAACAGTGAAACTCTGGTCTCTTCTTCTTTTTCATTTTGCTCCTCAGCAATGGAGTGAGCAAGGCCACGTGCTCCATGATGTCTTGTCATAGGTCCACAGCATTGGGACCAATCAATTATGAAGTAAAACCACCAAAACTTTGAGCCAAAATAACCCTTTTCTCTTTATAAATTAATCATATCAAATATTTGTTATACTGATGGAAAACTAACACAGACTTATTTGTAAGTATATTTTTGTCACAATTAAGGATTCATAAAAGGGAATTATAACCAAAATAAATTCTATAAAATATTCTAAAAGGTAACATATTCAGAACAGAACTCATTCCCAATCATCAAAATCTGTTAATTTTCATACATATATTTATATTTATTGTATCATAAACCACCCCAAAACCCATTAGCTTGAAGCAATAAGCTTTTGATATTACTCAGTTAGGACAGGTTCTGCTGCTCTTTCTGGCCTTGCTGGAGATTTGGCTTGGAGCTAAATAATCAAGGATGGCCTCATTCATCTGGGTGGTAGCTAGCTAGTTATTGGTTGGGTATGCGGGTGACCGAATGATGTGTCTCACACCATCCCATTGGCTAGTGTTACTTGTTCTCATAACAACTGGGAGGGAACCAAAGATACAAGACCTCTTGGGCCAAAGTTCAGAACACACATATTGTCACAAGTGTTTTGATCTATTGGCTAAGGCCAGTAGACAAGGCATCACAGGTGCCAAGGATAGGGAAATATAGTAGATTTTCCTTTTGAGTGGAGAAACTTCAAAGTGAGATTTCACAGAACATGGAGAAAGAGGAGGGTGAAATTTTGGGACCATTTTTATGATTTATCTAATACAAAACTTTTCATAAAATTTATTATTTGGGGTGTAGCCCTTCTGAGCATTTTCTACCTTTGATTGTCAATATCTAGTTATTTGTACCCAATTTTGTTCTCTGGATTATTATTAAGAATATTTCTTAGAAGAGTTTATAGCTGAGATTTTCTTCCAAGCCACTAATACCTGTCCTGTAAGTTTCAATACTGACACTTTCTTGATATTTTCAGGAACCATAAAGAAAATACTAACATTTAAATTACTTGCACCAATTTTTCTCTTACTTATTACTACAAATTTGCAAGTTCCCTGATCCTATTTGCATAGTTTGGCATGTAACAGTCTCAGTGCTAGCCCCAAATACATTAGATCCTATTACCTAAAAAGTATAAATGGTATCTTTTTGGGGGAAAGGGTCTATATAAATATGAGTAAGTTAATGATGAGATGAGGACATTATCATTGATTATGTGAATGGCCACTAACTGCCATCGCAAATGTCCTTATGATAGTAAAGGACAAGATGATGTAAAGACAGATTGGAGTGATGTAGCCACAAACAAAGGTATACCAGCAGCCACAAGAAGCTGGAACATGCAAGGAATGGATCCTGCTGTGGAACCTCCAGAAGGAGTATTGTCCTGTGGACACTTCAAAAATGGTTCAGTGAAACTTATATTGAACTTCTGGCCTCCAAAACTAAGAGAGAATAAATTTCTGTTGTTTTAATGCACTAAGTTTATGGTAATTTGTTATAACCACCAAAGGAAGCTAATGCAGCTTGTGACAGACAATCTTTTGCACGTATATCAGTAACAAAATGTGACAGAGTCATCTACATGGTTTACTTCCTTCCTTGCATCATTTAGGGCATTTGTATATTAATTTGTAAGAAAATACAGAATTAAGGATATTGTCTCAATGACATGTGCATTCATTCCTACATATTCTCTATTTTCATGTCTTCCTGTGCATAAATTATCATTTTTTATCATATGGAATTAGATAATAATATTTTAAAAGATATTTTAACTGTAATTAAATCCAGCATGACTACTACCAACAACATAGATATGTAAACAAAGTCACCAATGTTAAGGTACAAAATCAACTTTAGAAATGTGAAAGTGTTGGGAAGGAAAATTCATGTTAAATGATAATAAACAGTGATTCATTTCATCTTATGCACTACCACTGAGTGTCCACTGTATGCACAACCCTGAATGCATGTACTATGCAGGGAAATAGAAGAGTAGGATGACCACCAACTTGGGTCTTTCTAGTAGTCGCAGAATTTCTTCTCTACAAGGACCTTGAAGGTCAGGACAGCCTTGTGTTCAGAAAAGTACCAACTGTCCCAATTTCCAGAAGGGCCAGCTACCAAGACATGCCAGCTACCCCTGCCATACTCTAGTCTATATATATAAAACTTCAACCTGCCATTTAGGAAGTTACTCCAACATGGAGCACTCTCACCTTCCTTTTGCCCAGACTAACCAATCTCTCAGTGTTGGGAAAATGTCTGGAAATGTGATTTCAAAGTATCTTAACCTCTGTCTGTTTTGGAGGTGTTTTATTTTTCTAAGGCTGAAATTAGATCTCATGCCATTTGGAGATGAGCTATGTGTACTAGGCTGTCACTCTTCTAGCCTGATACAGGCACCTATTTTATAAATATATATTCTAATCAAAAGATGTCAGTATATGACAGATAGATGCCATAGCAAAAACTTATCTCTAGTACTGGAAAATTGACACAAAAACTCCGAATGAGAGTACCAGTTGGCCACATCCTTGTTAGCTGAGCTTTACTTTTCATTCCTCACCTGCCAATCCCTCTGCATCATCCTAGAGACCTGTACCTCAAGCAATTTACATTTCCCAAACCTTTTTGTCTTCAGTGCCTGTCTTTTGGTTTTTCTCTTCTTTTCAATCTTATAAGTTAAATCACATAATATATGATATTAGATTCTACTATATTCCTCCTATTTCCTACTGGTTACATTGAAATTTCTTAAAATAAGGTTTTTAAAAGTAATATTTTCAAATGCTCACAGACAGGCCTGATCTTTGAAGACTCTGTCACTAAATTACTCTGACCCCAAGCTAATCATTTCTCCACCAGTAATATTTCTACAGTTTCTTCCAGGCTACTTTTAATGACTCTAAAGAAAGGTCTTCAGTTTTTTAAGTCAACTGCTGGAACTTGATTTGATAAATGCCCCCACTTCATCTGAACTGATATTGCCAAAATTCTCAGAAATTGTTGGTACTATGGCTAGTTTTAGAAACTCTACTGGCCTTGAATTATCAGAATGAAGAGAAATGAGATTTCTTTTAAGATTCTCTTTTGTAGAATGATTCCTTTTTCTGTGTTAAATGATTGTGAGAGAAAAAATTATAATGAAATTGTACATTTACATTGATTTAGTTACCACATGGTACAACATCTGAGACTAACTCCACTGATGGCTAGATAAGCAAAATGAGGCTGAAAAAAATGACAGCTCACATGGCACCTTCTAAGGACTTACACCTCTACAGCAAATGTAATGTTTTATAATATTTCATTTGTTCCATGGACAGTTTATTTTATTATTTTTTTGTTTAACAGGAGATAAGAAAGTCTTTATTGATGAGGGAAAAATAAGCTTTGCTGGTCATGCGCAGGACGAGGTCAGTCGGTGAGCATCTCCACTAGCTCATCACTCTCCCTGTCATTCTTCCTGTCACTCACTGGCTGATTCTGCAGGCTCCGCCTCTTCGCTGGGCTTCCTGCCTCATGCAGAGGGCGATGATAACAGCGATCAGTATCACATCCAGGGCTGCTAATGCCCCGATGGTGCATTTGTATATATACATGCCTTCAAGAACATGTTCTCTGAACGTCTGAAGTGTCTGCTGTCCCTTCTGCTTGCCGTGGGCTTCTGTCCCCTCCATGACCATGGGGTCAGAATACAGCTGCTGCTGCTCCCACTGGGCCTGGGACACCATGGCCTCCTGCTGCTCAGTCAGAAGCATCAGCAGGTGGTGAGATTTGGAGATGAGCTTGGCACAGGCGGGGCCCACGGGGGGCTCAGCGCAGTCCATTTTCAAAATGCTGATGACCTGGGTGATGAGCCTTCTCAGGTTGTCGTCAGGGATGAGTGGCTGCAGCAAGTGATTCAGGCCTGTTTCTAACCCAACCCCCAGGGACGGCAGCACTGGGGAGGTGATGTGTGTGGGGGTCCAGGCCAAGCCCGAGGCAGAGTCTGCAGCAGACACACGCAGGTCCCCTGGTGCTGATGGGAAGCCACCTGGAGGGGAGTCCATGAAGCTCCTCAGTGCCTGGAACCCAGGCCTCTTTGCTGGGCTCAGGCCGCTGCGTGTATTTCCCTTGGTGAGCTGTGCCCTCAGGTTGGCCTGGGCTGTTCCGAGGGACACAGGGAAGACAGTTCTAGCCAAGCGACAACTCTTTTGTGACTGCCAGGCAGGTGGAGTTGCCTTCATTCTTAGCACTCTGTCCTGCCCATGGTTTAGAAGCCATATGCTGTGGGTGAAGTCTTTCCCTCTGCTTCTCACCACAGGCCGGGCTCTGGAGGTGGGGGACCTGCTCAGCCAGGGAGCCAGCAGGGAGGAAGGGGTGGCCGCCCTCTGTCCCTCTGTGAGGATGGAGAATCTGGCTGGGTTCCTGGGCCTGGGGGCCCTCATGATGCTGCTCCAGCTCCGTGGCACTGGGGTCCCCGAGGCTGCTTGTGCAAGGGGCCAGGTGACCTCCCTGTCCCTGACCTGCTGCTTCCTCCTGTCCTGCAGCAGCCTTTTACCTGTGCCCTTCAGGCCCCTGAGGCCCCTGTCCACTGTGCGCAGCCTTCTTCCTCTCAGGGCCTCCGCCATGCTGTTTTCCTGTGTTGGAGCCCTTCCCAGTTTTCTAGATATTTGGGGCTCCAAGGTGGGACCCAAAAGGGTGGGCTGTATACCTCTGACAGTGTCTTCTTCCTTCTTAACCTCCTCCATTTTTTTCTGAATTTCTACATTTAACCAATTTCTGAGCAAATACAGCTCTTCCAATTTATTGTTGTTGGATTCATGGATAAAGGAGGACTTCTTTATATCCTTTTTTAAAGAATCTGTGTTATCTCCATGAAACACATTTGGAAAAACCCTTGCAATGAGTGGGAGTAGAGCTGACTGCACAGCCTCTGGGTTTCCCTCTGAGAGATAGGGCACCATGTAGCTGAGGGCGTCAATCACGTCACTTTGGTCATGAAACTTGAGCTGGTCGCTCATGATGCCTGACCAGGGGGCCACACTTTGCTGAGAAGACAACGTCTAAGGCTCAATGCTCAGCTGGGTGCTGGTGCTGTTGTTCTGGGCCTGCAGGGCCTTCATGAGCATCCCATCCATGTTCCCCATGGCTGCTGCCTCAAGGCACTGCATGGTGTTGGACAGACAGGCGCCGTCACAGTGCAGCTAGACTATCGGGCACACAACCTCGATATCACTCTTAATTTGGCAGAGGCAGCAGGCCGTGTGGCTCGGCAAGATCAGTTTTTGCAACTCCAGAGTCATGGTGAGGATGTTCTCCAGCACTGCAGGGGGCACGTGTGTTGCTCCCAAGTCTAGGTGTTTTAATGCTGGTAATTTACAAAAAGATGGATCTTCGATAGTTGTCAGAGGGTTATTGTTGAGGACTACTTGATGTAAAAACTGCATCCCGTGCCATGCATGAAATGTTCCATAGCTGATCTGAGAAACAAAATTGCAACAAAGATTTAAGTACTGCAGGGAGGAGTCTTTTCGTAATTCAGTCAGGGAGTTTCCATTGAGATTTAGTTTCTCAACCCACTGGTATGTTCTCCAAACATTCTTATCAAGGGAAGAAATAGAATTTCCTTGGAAATTTAAGATGGTGAAGTTCTTGTTGTGGGCACTGGGCTCGAGGGCAGGCACCTCGTGCAGCCTCCGGGTGGGGCCGAGGTCAGTGCAAGACAGGGTCTCCTCCTGGCAGGAACAGAGCTCGCATATGTCCTTGTGTGTCGTGCTGCTCTGTGCACCTAGCACAGTTAAAGCCTTCACCCCTGATGGTTGAGTGGTGACTTCAGTCAGGATTGGATGCTGAGCCTGAACCTGGTCTGGGTGTGGCAGCGTCACCCCCGTCCATGTTACAGGGGCTGTAGATTTCTGCAGGGACGGAGAGCGTGCGGCCTCTGTGGAGGGCACGGCAGTACTGCTGAGATCCACGTGGGAAGGTGGGCCTGTGACCAGGGGTGATGGGCGATGTTGAGAGGGCTCCTGACCAGGACTTGGAGCTCCCGTCTCAGGAGGCGCTGGAGGTTGAGTGACAGACTCAGCTGGGTCTGCAGGCAAAGGTCCAACTATGCCCAGAATCAGGTTTGGTGGTGGAAGCGTCACCTCGGTGGGCCTTTCGTGAACAGCTGCAGACCTCTGGAGGCCAGTAGGAAGTTCACCCTCTGTAGTGCGTACTGGAGTGATAGTGGCTTCCACATCATGGACAGTTTATTGAACCATTCCATAAATTTCAGATATTTAGATTATACTCAATTTCACTTTTTCACTTCAGGCCAGAAAACACATCTTGGACCTTTATCTGTACTTCCAGTCATAGAATCCTGTGGCTCCTGACACATATTTCCAAATTATATCTTATTTTACATTATATGTATAATTTCCTGGTTCATTACTTGGGCTGCATTTAAATTTAAGTGTTTTTTCTTTGCCACATAGAGAAGTTTAAACACCAAACAGATAAATAGAAAGATGGATCGACTTGAGCAAATTTCTCTTTTGCACTAACTATAATTATACCATTTGTTAAAGGGGCTATTTCCCCAACATATGTTATTGGCCCCTCTGTCAAAAAGCACATGACTTAAGGTACTTAGGGTTGTTTCTAGTCCATTTTCAATATGTCTGTTTTTGTGCCAGTATCATGCTGTTTTTATTAGTGTAGTTTTGTCGTATAACTTGATGTTTGGAATTGTGATTTCTCTGGCTTAGCTGGTTTTGCTCAGAACTGCTTTGGCTATTCTGGGTCTCTTGTGGCTCCTTATAAATTTTTAGAATTTTTTTTAATTTTATGAAAAATGTGGTTGGTAGTTGATTGGAATTATATTAAATCTCTATATTATTTTTGGTAATATGGCCACTTTGACAATATTGGTTCTGCCTATCTAGGAACAGAGAATTTCTTTCCATTTTCTAATATCTCCTTCAATCCCTTTTTACAAGCACTATAGTTTTTGCTATAGAGTCCTGTAGTTTTCATTGTAAGGTCTTTCATTTCCTATGTCAAGTTAATTCCTAGGCATTTAATTGTTTGAAGCTATTATGAATGAGATTGTTTTCCAAATTTTTTGAAGCTAGTATGAATGGGATTGTTTTCCTAATTGTTTTCTTGGTGAGTACATCATTGGTGTCAAGCACTGTTAGTGGTTTTTGTGTGTTGATGTTTTATCCTGCCACTTTGCTGAATTTATCAATTCTAAGAGTTTCCTGATGAAGTTTTTTTGTATCTTCTCTGTAAAGAATCATGTTATCTGCATATAAAGATGGTTTTACTTCTTTCATATTCAAATCTCTTTTATTTCTTTCTCTTGCCTTATTACTCCAGCTAAATTTTCAAGTACTATATTGAACAGGAGTGATGAGAGGGGACACTTTTGTTTTGTTTCTGATTTCAGAAGGAATGCTTTCAGTTTTTCTCCATTTAGTATGATATTGGCAGTGGCTTTGTCATAAGGTCTTTCTATACTTATTTTCACCAGGGCTTTTTTTTTTTAAATCATGAATAGATGTTGGATTTGGACAAAGGCTTTTTCTACATCTATTGAGATAATACTATGATTTTTATCTTTACTTTGTTTATATGCTGTATTATATTTATTGACTTACATATTTTGAACCATCCTTCCACCACTGGGGAAAAGGTGGCCTTTTTTTGGTACCAGAGATCGAACTCTGGTCCTTGTGCTTGTGAGGCAGGCCGTGGAACAACTGAGCTAAATCCCTGGCCCAGGTGACATTTATTTTTCCTTTTGTTTAACCATTCTCCCAGTTAAATTTGTTCTTTCCTTTGGGCTCTTTGATAATGTTGGCCTCATTGTCTGTCTAGGTTTCCCTTGAGTACTTTCTGCAATGCTGGTTTTGTGATAATAAATTCCTTTAGGTTCTGTTTGTCATGGAAAGTTTTTATTTCTCTATCAATTTTGAATGATGATTTTGCAGGATATATTAAGTGGATTGGCAGGGTTTTTTGGGAGGGGACCTGAAAAACTTCGCTCCAAGCTCTCCTGGCCTTTAAGGTTTGTGTTGAGAAATCTGCTGTTATTCTGACAGGCTTACCTTAATAGTTTACTTGATGTTTTTCTCTAACAGCTTTTAGTATTCTCTCTGTGAGCTGAAATTCTAGGCTTTTGACCATAATGTGTCTTGGAGTCATTCTTTTCTTCTCATAGCTATTCTATATGCCTCAATTACATGAATATTGGAATCTTTCCCTAGATTTGGAAAGTTTTTTGCTGTGATTTCATTGAATAACTTTTTATAGATTTTGTATCATCTTCTAATCTTTCCTTAACTCCTATAATTATTAGGTTGGTTTGGTGTGTGTGTGTGTGTGTGTGTGTGTGTGTATCATCAAGTAGCTCTGAATCCAGCTTCCATGGTGTCTTATTGATTTCAGGATATCATTAAGTACATGGTCAACCTTGCCTTCTAGTTCTGACATTCTTTCCTCATATTGGTTGTACCTGCTGCCAATGCTTTCAATGGTATTTTTTATGTCCTGGATTTCTGCTTGATTCTTTTCCATAATCTCTAATTCTTCACAAAAAGTGGTCATTCATATATTGTACTGTCTTGTTAAATTCAATCAACTTTTTGTTTGTGTCTTCTTTAAGCTTTTTGAAAATTTTATTAATGAGATCCTTTATCTATTCATTTTTATCCTCTTTGGCTCCACGGAACATCTTATGAATTTATTCATTTATTTCACCTTTAATCTCTTCAAACATTTTAACCATTTGGCTTTTGAGTTCTTTGCCTATAACTTCCTCCACTTCTGTATCTGTAAAATCAACTTTTGGAGAGTTAAGAGTTTTGGGAGGCATGTTTTTGCCTCGTTTTCTTGTGTTTCCATTGCTTTGGTGCTGGACATTGAAGATCAGTTAGGATTGAAAAACTTTCACTACTGAGGAAATCTCTTTAGTTAGTGTAAATTTCTCAGTGACATGATCTTAAAATTGGTTATGTTTTGGTATTTATACACCCCTTCAACCTACTCAGCATAATAGATTGAGTTCCAGTTGCTCCATTGAAAGGAGAGAATACCTACCAGTTATATCAGACTTTACAGCACCAACCATCTATCAAACACATAATTTAAAATTTGTTTTAACAATTTCACCCCTTTTAATAAGCCAAAAGACTGTCATACAGTTCTAATGACAAGTAGCGTAGGATGTAGAAAATGAGGGAAGGGAAAAAGAAGAGGAAGGGAATAAGAAAGAAGGAAAGAAGAAAAAGAGATAGGAGCAAATGAAAGAAAAAAGAAAGAGGACTTCATTGATGTTGTTTTTATATCTGGAATGGAGAGCGAGGGGGTTTGAGAGGTTGTTTGTTGGGGAAGCAAAAAGGAAGAAGAGGGATTGAAGTATCACTGAAGGTTGACAGAAGCAGTAAAAAGATTGGAACCAATTAATCTGCTGTTAGAAAGCTTGTGTTTGAATCCTTTATACAAAATTGTTGGTGAGGTTTAACTTGACATGCCCTTGAAAGATACTACCTAAATTAAAGCATTAATTAATTTTAGCCTCCATTTCATATATGCAAATACTAAATATGAAATGAGAAAAAGGAGAGAAAGAAGCACACTCACACAAACACAAATGAAGAAACTCCTGTCAGTCCTATTTACACTGTAGTCAGAATTTGCCTGGAGTGTTCTTCCCCCTACATTCACACATAGAGAAACTTCGACTCCCAGCAGTTGTGGGGCTGAGCTCCAGCCCTCTGTGGTTGAGTCCAGGAGGTTAGATGTGTCTCCTGGTGCTTGAGTTCTTCCCCCACTACAATTTGTTCTCCTGTCTACCAGTGAGTAAAGGGATTGGGGAATCTTGACAGACTGCTAAGTCTGCTTTTTTTCCATCTGCAGACAGTACTCTGCTGGACTTCAGCTGAGCTCCTGCATGTGAGACTAGACAAAGTTTTTTTGCATCTGCCTTATGATTGGATACCTGCAGTTGTATCAGGGTTTGAGGGACAGTGTGGATGATCAAGTTTCCAGTCTTCAGCAGACTTCCAAAGGCGTCTTCTCAATCTCCACCCCCTTCCCTTCATAATAATCCCTGCAGCTGCTTACATCTGCTCTTTCTATACCCGTCTGGGTGAGCGTGCCCTTTTGGTCACACTGCTCCTTTCTGGCTTTTTGGCATGCACCAAATTCTGTCCCCGCCCCACAAAGGGTCTCAATCCAGCCCATGATTTCAGTAGTGTTTAGGGCTCATAGAGTTCAGCAGCATGAGGCTGGCAGTGGGAAAGTTCCCACACGGGCACCAAATTCTGCAGTGTTGGGAGGGCGAGTTATAGGTGGGATACCCCATGGGCACAGAGCTCACTGCTGTTTGGGGGAGCAAAGGGACAGAGCCTACTTTAGCACTGCTCCAATGTCTTTTCTCCTCTCCTGAATCACAGGGTTGCAACCACTTCCTACCCCACAGACCTCTCGATGTCTGGCTACAGTTCTCCAACCAGGACAGCATTTTTGTTCCTTTCTTTCCCAAGGGCTGGCCAGTCACTGTCCTCTGAATGATTCTCTGGATTTCAGTTTCTTTAGTGCCCTGTAAATATCTCACTCACTGGGCTCCTTCTTTCAGTGAGGAGGAAGTTGGAACAAGTGGGCACTGGGCAGTGGTTGCTCGACCGAGTACCACTCACGGCAGCCTGACAATTGTACTCAGCTCTTCCTTCAGAGGCTTAGCTCTTTTCTCAAGATGATATATTTGCCAGACCTGGGATGTAGGCAGTGTGATGATCGAGGAATGGCCCTGCTTCTTTTTCTAAACACCCTTGATACTGGAATTCATCTGCTGTGCTGCTGCTTCAAGTTACCTTCCCATGTATGGGTCTTGGGTCCCCCATGTTTCCAGATAGCCACATTTCTTGGTGTATATCTTCCAGTTGTCTCCTGAGCACTGCTGCCTCTAGTCAGGCAAGATGATCTCCCTTCTCTAAGGAACTCTTAAGGGCTGGGGCTATTGCTCAGTAGTAGAGCAGTTGCTTACCATGCACAAGGGCCTGGGTTCAATCCCCAGCACTTAAAAGAAAAAAGAAAACTAAAGAGTAAATAAACAATTCAATTAAAGATAGACAAAGCATGAAGAAGCATTTAATAAAAGAAGATATGCATAAGGCAAAAAAGCACACAAGGACATGTTCAAAATTATTAGTCATTTAGGAAATGCAAAAAAACACAATGAATTATACTGCATACATTGCAGAAGGGCTAAAGCAAACAAGGAAGGAAGGGAGGAAGGAAGGAAGGAAAAATGAATGAACAAAAGAAAGAGAAAGAAAGAAGAAAGAAAGAGAAAGCAAGCAAATGCTAATGAGTATGTAGAGAAATTGAACATTGCTAGTGGAAATGTAAAATTGTACAGGCACTCTGGAAAATAGTTTTATATGTACATATACCAGCTCCCACAACGAATGCAAACATTATGTACTACAAATATGTACTAATAAAAATACAAAACATACAAGAACCATCAATTGCCAGTCATTTGTTTCAGAGAAACAAGATTTGTGTTTACAGAAAAACCTGCACATGAATGCTTAGAACAGCTTTATTCATAATAGCCTCAAACTAGGAACAACCCAGCCATCTTTCAACAAACAAATTGATTAAAGAAATGAGGTATATTTAATTTACGGAATACTGCTCAGCACTAAGAAAGAAGGATGAGCTGTTAAAACAAATAACAATCCGAATGAATCTGTAGAGAAATATGTTAAGTACAAAAACCAGTCCCAAAGGTTACATAATATATAATTCCACTTGAATAACACTCACAGGCAAAGAAAGGGTTACTGTATTGGCTAGAATAACGTGTCCAGATTATCAGGTGTACATTGGGTTGCTGATATGCATGAAGGCAAGGAAGAACATACGGGAGATTCTCTACAGCGTTTCTTAGTACAGCCAGTACTTGCCACCCATGGTAGTTATGTTCTATAAAATAGCTACAAACACTGATCAAACCAATGCTCCTAGGGGGTACATGTATATATTTTAAATATGTACAAACATATCTGGTGTAAATTACAACTTTAAATCCTGAGAGCAAGTCACCCTCTTATCTATCTTGTTGATTTGGCAGAAGTGAAAATTCTGTAACTGCCTCAAAACAAAAAAAGTTTGATTTTTTTTTCAGTTAGAGAAAGGTTCAAAAGTGTTAAATGATTTCTCTGAGGCCACCCTACTGGTTGTCAGAATTGGGATTAAAATCCCACCCACTGACCCCACAGCCGGACCTTCTTGTACTTTCCTGCCCTGCCCCCTACTGGCTCCATCCTCTGGTCACATCTGCATGAGAGCTGGAGGAACAGGCTGCTTGCTTGTTGGTACCTCAACTAGAAACAAACCAGCAGGGGAGCCACCTTTCTCTCTGCCCCATGCATCACCTCCAACGGCCACAAAAGTCTGCATTTCACACTAGCCAGCCAGATCCCATGATGGAGTAGGCCAATTCCTGCAATAAATTTCTTGATATGTATCTCCTACTGGTTTTGCTTCTGTGGTTGACGCTTCACTGATACACCAGGCTAAAGAGAACAAGGGCTGCAGATAGGATCAAGCTCCATCATTGGCTGTAGCTAACTTTCAGATGCATTGCCCTGCATTATCCAGACAGGGCCACTGAGGTCATGGTGTCCTTCAGCATGGAGGAAGAAGACAGAAAAGCCTGCCAGGATGATGCAGTGTTGGAAAGACCAACCCACCATCGGGAGGTTGAAAGGTACAAAAATAAGTCAGTGGAGGACCAGAAAAAGGAAGAGCTACAGGCAAATGCTGCCACCCTTTAGAAGCCAAACTCTTCCCCAGATCTGCTCAGGTCTACATTTTTGTCCGGTCAAACCAATTTTGAACTGTAACCTTCAGAACTATAAGATGATCAATTTGTGTTGTTTATGCCACTAAGTTTGTGGTAGCAGTTTGTTTCAGTAGCAATGGGAAATAAATATATCAAATCTATAGAAATTTCCCTAAAATTTTCACAGAATAAAAAGTGAAAATACATAAATCTAGTTTATAATACATATAGAATATATGTACTTAAGTATATGTCCATTTTGTTTCTAAAATATGTAAATTTTAATTAAATCACTATAGCATTGAGTTAATTTGTGCTTTATAAAAGAAATTCAGAAAAAAAATGACCACTGGGATTAACCTTTGTGTACAAGAAGGCTGACATTGAGGTTTCTGCCGAGTGCACAATAGCAGATGTAAGATTCAAGGCAGAGCCACTATGAAGCATTTATAAAGAAAATGTTCCAAGAGTTGGTTTTGTGATCCTTGAATGCCTTATTAAAATAAAAAAGCTAGAAGGGACAGGAAAGTGTGGGGAGGAAATGAAATTTTTGTGAGATATTTGGAAGACACTGTGTGTTTTAGGGCTGAGCTGTAAGCCCCTCCGAGCTCTATCCCAGGGGCGAGAGGACAGACCCCCATCTCACAGGTGAGGAGCTGAGGGTTACTGGGACAGCTTCAAATGTTATTCTTGCAGACGGGGAAAGGTGATTTCTGCCTGAGCCCACAGAGACACTTTCCTCGGTGGCAAACTCAGGATTGGGGCTCCCAAAGCTTGGCATTTCCTGGAGACAGTTAGAAGGCCACCTTGGGCCCAGTCCAAGCTGCACCTAGAGAGGGAGAGGCACCTGAACTGCAAGGTCCACAGACAACATCTCAAGCAGCCATCTGAACAGAAGTTGCACCTCCCTAGGACATGGGACAGGATCTATAGAGAACAAGTGGCTCTAAATATCTGCTGATGCAAAGGAAAGGGAGCCAAATTATGATGATGTCCTGTTTTTATAAGATCTGGACCCACCTCTTCCTGGCTCATCTTTTGGGAACAGAGACTGCCAGGGTTGGGAGAAGAAGGAGAAAAACAAGAGGGACTTTGAGTAACCCAAGTGCATGTCCTTGCTCCGCTGCCAGCTTTAAGCAGATCTGTGCTGGGGAGTTGAGGTTTAACACATACTATTTCTATTAATGCCTTCAGTTGGACCTTCTATTTGTTGACCTGATACTCTGTGACACTTATAACTGTTCTCTATCTCAGAATTAGCAAAAAAAAAGTCATAGGGCTCACCAAATTTTTATTCACGGAAATAAGAATAACTTCCTCCTATTGAACACTTTTTTAAAGAGACAACAGATCTGGGCATGACACGTGCCTGTAATCCCAGCACTCCTGGAGGCTGAGGAAGAAGATCTCAGGTGAGGACAACCCCCGGGCAGGTACACCAGCTGCCAGTTTGGCCCTGTGGTCAGACGCAGGTAGCTGCGCCCTGCTCCTTCCGACATGCCCCGCCCCCTTGCATCCGGGAGACCCTGAGGACACCCCCCCCCCGCCCCCGCGGGCCCACAGGCCGCCTGCTTGGCTGCAACAGCCCCACCCCCACCCACCCCAGCCCTGGGCCTCTGGCCTCTTGGCTGTGCAGCTACCCCGATTCCACACTACAGAGGCACAGGGGGACATAGAGACCATTGTCCTGAGTTGCTGAGGTGAACAGCAGAAAGAAGGCCTCTTTCAGGCTCCCTGATGAAAACTGAAGCCCACTGGAAAGGTGAAGAGAACCTCTGCAATCTAGGCACACTAGACCACCGTACTTGGTTAGTTGGAGGGATCATCACCTCCCATTTGATTCTGGACTCTTTTCAGTGGAAAGACAGCCGGAACCTGTAGTGGAACCTGTAGTAGAACCTTACGGAGTTCTGCCCTTTGGGAGGGCAGGGAGCTCAATTTGGGACTTGCAGCCGGAAGTCTGTCTGAATCTCAGGGGTCTGTAACTGGCTTACTGAGACTCATTGACTTATAACTGACAGTACCAAAAACAAAAAAAATGAAAAGACATTTAAGCAAGTCACAAACCCGGGCTTCCACCCCACAAAAGGCAATTTCTGGGGAAAACGAGGTGGAAAAGTCTGATAATCAACCATCTGGATACCCTGAACTGATAGCACTGGAAGTAACAAAACAGAAGAATGAGGCTCTAGAAAAATTCAAAGCAGAAATAATCTCCCAGATAACTACAGAGATGGTGAGCAGAGTGAAAGACATGATTAGAGGCTCTAGAAAAGAAGATCTTAAATTGAAGTCAGCCTGGGCAATTTAGTGACTTAACAAGATCCTGTCTTAAAAATAAGAAACAAAAAAGAATGTGGTATTTATACACAATAGAGTACTACTCTGGCATAAAGAAGGATAATTTGAGTCATTTGTGGGATAAATGAATGGACCTTGAAACCATAATGTTAAATGAAATAGATCAGAGACAAAAGCTTAAATATTGCATAGTTTCTCTTATATAAGACACTCAATATATAAGTAATTTTTAAACAAAACAAAAGATAGAGAATAGGAAACAGGGAGATAGATATTTTGCAAATGGGAAGGGAGCCAAAGGATGGAAGGAGGGGAGAGGAAAGGATGGAAGGGGAAGTAAAAAGAATGAAGATGTGTTATGTACATGCGAAAACTCCCACACGGAATGTAATCATGTATTCCAAACATGTACTAATAAAAATTTTTTTTAAAGACTTGGGGATGTAGTTCATTGTAAAGGCCCTGATTTAATCCCTAATGTCACAAAAAAGAGGCAATAAGAAAATTGGTAAATAAGTACACAGAGTGTTTGGGTTACACCAGCACACCAGTTCAATTTATTAAAGGGACTATGCATTCCTCACAGCACTTTTCAGTCAGACTGGAAAGCCAGTACTAACACCTTTTCCCCTTGACTCCCTGTTTCTGCTACCACACACAACTTGAACACAGAATTGTCAAGTTCCCCTTCCTTATATGCACCCATGCAGGATCTAATGTGTTCTTCTTTTACCTTATTTTTATATCTCTGTTTCTTCCTTTCCATTTCTCCTACCCTTGTTGCTATTATAGGTCCAGATTGCCCCAACTCTTGTTACTATAATAGTTTTTCACTGGTGTTATTGCTTATGTCTTAGGACCATGCCCCAATTCAATCTATTTCACATTAAAACCAAATCTTTATGAAATTATGTTACCTCCCATGATTATTTACCTGACAGTCAAAACCTTCTGGAATCTGACTACTTTCTTCCCAACTCTATTCTCACTTTTTCCAAATCCAACGTGTTTGTTCCAGATGAATACAAGGTATACATCTGGATTTTTCCTTCTGCTTGGATGATTCCCTTGATTCTGGCTATGGTGCGGTTTTGTAAAATCTCATCCCTCCTTTAAGGTCCAAATCCAATGCCCCATCCTCGGGAAGCCTTTCCTAACCACCTCAGCTAGAATGTGTAAGCTGCGGTGTGAGCGAGGCAGATTCTGGCTCTAGTCAGTATAATCTTCGTAACTAATCAACTAATAACTGGAAGAGACAAAACATTCACAGGGTCCTATCAATACCGATTTGATCACACAGTGAAATCTACACATCTGAACCAAGGATGAGTTAACAACAAGGACGCGATTCATATAAAGAAACAAGATCTCCATTATAAATCAGAGCTTCCCAAGAAGATATGAGGGACACAGGAAATGTGTTAACAAGAAAGATACCTTAGTGGTGGTATAGAGTTCCCTGGGTTTTCACAGAGTAGATGAAGGACCCATCTTTATAGGCAGTGTCCAATTAGAGGGCAGAAACCCCACAGCAGCCTTCTATAACCTGACTCTATTTTCTTCCCAACTCTATTCCTACTTTTTCTATAAAAAAAGAACGTTTAAAAAGTTAACTACCATAGAAGTTTGACTGTGAAGGGAGAACCCTAGGACTGAGAACAAACTTGGAAGAGTTGCTTCCTCCTTTCTAAGTTGGGGTCCAGGCTCATTGGGAAGTCGGCTGAACAGGTTCCCTGGGTTATCCAAGCTGAAGCTGACCTATAGCAGGTCTGAGCAGAGACTGGAAAGCTGGGCATTTCCGCTGGAGCCAGCAACCGGGGAACACCTTTCTGGGGTGTGGTAGGCAGAGGCTGACAAAGTGGGAACCTTAGGAACTGGAAATTAGTGGGGAATCTGTCCTTCAAAGTTTTAGGGAAAGCCAATCTACAAGGGGCGCCACACTTGAGAAGGTTGTGTAAAGCCATCTAAGAAGAGATCTCCACAGGGGTGGTGATGTGTTCTGGCCACCTTATGCCCCCCTGCCACACCTCCTGCAGAAGGCTGGCTGGTCCACCAAAGGAGCCCTGGGGAGGAGAGCGGTGGGGGAATGTGAAAGAGGAGCCTCTTCCTCCTGCAATGTTCCTGCAGCTCCCTCTACTGACAACGCTTAGTACAGTGCCAGCTACAAGGAAGACGCGCTTATAAAGTCCAGCTCTAGGGTAAATTTACAGCCAAGCAATGAAGGGTGGATTTGGAGGCGACAGGTAATAAACTGACGTCTGGAACATTGCTATACCATTTTATTCCTATGTGCTTATTTTTCTATTCATCAAACAAAATAGATTTGTAAATCACTATGCTAGGATCCTAGATCCCAGGGTTTCTCCAGCATCACCATGATCATCAAAAAATTCCAAGGAAACCAAAAACATTTATTGAGATTAGCTCTAGGATAGGTGTCTCCCTGATGTAGGATAACATAATGAGAGTAATACTTTTTGTAAGCAGTACATAAGTACTGAATACTATTCTTATGCTGTGTACAAGGAAACTGAAGTTCAAGTACACACAGCTATTGAACCTGAGGTCATGTAAGCAAAATATCAGTGTTCTGTTCACTATCTCAGCCTGAATTTCTTATCAAGCGAGTAAATTTTTGTGATGTGCTAGGAAATTCCATATTCTAAGCTGAAAATGTTGTGTCTCCATTAAGGTCTGTTTTCTGAGGAATCCTGCTATTACATTTTAGATGACACGCTTTCTACGAATACTTTTGAAGTGCAGTGGAAGTCAAACTCCCCCCACCCTGTTTTTGAAGAACTAGGGATTGAACTCAGAGCCTCACACATGCTAGGCAGGTGCTCTACCACTGGGTTACATCTTTAGCCCTTGTAAAATACTTGCCGTCATTGTCCCTCAACCTCCCAGGTAGCTAGGATTGCGGGCATGTACCACCTCACACAGCAGAAGTTAAGTTTTTCTTAATGCAATTTGGCAGCTTTTTGCAAGCACAGGTCAACTGTACACACAGCTTAGCTTTCATGGAGCTCTGAGTGTTAGGAAGTGCTAAGTACCGTGCATGTTTGTCTGTTTGTTTTTGCTGCATAATTTTTGCTGCAACCCAGGTATTGTTATCTCATTTTCTAGATTGGAGAACTGAAGAGTGGAGAGGTTAAATAAGTTGACCAAAATTATCCCCCAAGTAGTGCTACTGGAATTTGTGTGCAAATAGACCTGGCTCTAGGGCTCAACTTCTCGGCCATGTCAGGAAGCCAGAGCCTGTCCACTTGCCCTTTGCTTCATCCTTGGGTATAATTTAGATTTTATGTTTTAAAAATATATAATTAAGCTAGCATATTTTTCATATGCTTTCAATTAATAAAAGAAATTACGCCTTTGAGATGATAAGAATCCTTTAGGAATGGTAAGCTGTCTTACAGGAAGTAGCTCATTTTTAACCCTTTCTGTTATCTGGGAAGGAGCCACTGATAGGGCAGCCTCTGATTCCAGGGGACACATACAGAAGATATGCAGGTGTCTGCCTTGAGCGGTTTGCCATTGTTCGGGATGAGGAGACAGCAGTTGATGTAGTATTTTTGGCAGACTTATTTTCCATTGCCTTGCTTCCTAGCTTCCTGTCTTGGGTCAGCTTCCATTGCCTTGCTCCTCATCCTGGCTCAGCTTACTAGAAGCATCACATTCCCAGGGCAGCTCTTCATGACCTTGAAGCAGTGAGTCTTCTCCTTCCTCCACTTTATGTTTAACAAAAATAGATCTCAGTGTGTGACACTCTGACTGCAACAGAGCTTACACAACTGCTGGAGGCAAAATCTCCTGAAATGTTTAATATGTATTTGCTGCACTTGGTATTCATAAAACTAATTATTTGTGAAAAGAAGAAAAAATACCAATTTTAAGAATTTAATATCCTATAACATTATTTTACTTAATTTTATTTTTGTTAAATGAAATTGTGTATATCTATGCCTGCTGAATCTGTGCTGTAGAACCATGGACATCTATTAGTTATACACTCTTCCTCGAGGATGCTTTTCATAGTGTTCTTCATTAGAGATTAAGGGTTAGCTGATCTTGACTGTTCTTGCCATATTCCACGAGCTTCAAGTTGATGTTGAACTCTACACACTTCCTTTTGGAGAAAGTGTCCTCAGTGATGCTTCTGCCATAGTGCTGTCGCCATAGTGCTGTCCTCCTAGCCTATCAGCCAGCTGGAGACAACAGTCCCACCTTTGATGTCACAGCCATGTTCAAGTCTATTGGGATCTTCCTTGGGATCTTCCTTGGGATCTTCAGTGGCTCTTTTGCAATGGGTGCTGCTACAGGAGTGGTGACGGCTTTGGTGACAAAATTCACCAAATTGTGGGAGTTCCAGTTGCTGGAGACCGGCTTGTTTTTCCTGATGTCCTGGAGCAGCTTCCTTTTGGCTGAAGCATGAGGCTTCACAGGTGTGGTGGCCGTTTTGTTTTGTGGCATCACACAAGCACACTATACATACCACAATTTATCCGCAGAGTCTCAGCATAGGACAAAACAGTTCTTTGAGCTTCTCAATTTCTTGGCAGAGAATTTCATCTTCTCCTACATGGGGCTCACACTCTTGACCTTCCAGAACCATGTCTTTAACACAACATTTGTATTAGGAGCATTTATTTCTATTTTCTTGGGAAGAGCTGCCAATATTTACCCCTTGTCTCTCTTACTTAATTTGGGTAGAAGGAGTAAGATTGGATCAAATTTTCAACATATGATGATGTTTGCTGGTCTTCGTGGTGCAATGGCATTTGCCTTGGCCATTTGAGATACTGCCACTTAAGCACAACAAATGATGTTCAGCACCACACTTCTAATTGTGTTTTTTACCATGTGGGTATTTGGTGGGGGCACCACTGCCGTGCTGTCATGCCTGCATATAAGGGTTAGTGTTGATTCAGACCAAGAACGTTTGGGTGTTCCTGAAAATGAAAGGAGAACTACTAAAGCAGAGAGTGCTTGGCTCTTCCGGATATGGTACAATTTCGATCATAACTACCTGAAGCCTCTGCAGACACACAGTGGGCCTCCCCTCACCACCATGCTCCCAGCCTGCTGCGGGCCCATTGCCAGGTGTCTAACCAATCCCCAGGCTTATGAAAACCAGGAGCAGTTGAAAGATGATGACTCCGATCTGATTCTGAACGATGGAGAGACCAGTTTGACATACAGGGATTCTACTGTGAACACCTAATCGGCACCATCTGGTGTCCCAAGGAGATTTATCGGCAACAGCTCCAAAGACATCTTGGATCGGGAGCTTGCATTTGGAGATCACAAACTGGTCATTCGAGGGACACACCTGGTTCTTCCTATGGATGATTCTGAACCTGCATTAAATTCATTAGATGATACGAGACACAGCCTAGCCTAAGCTTATTAGTACTTACTTAATGATTTGTATAATTTGCATATGTGATTGTGAAGAAATTTGTACTACCTAAAAAGTCCTAGTGCATGTCTCTGAATGTGTAAGCTATATAAATGCTATTTATATGGCATAGAAAGTATATAAATATCCTGTACAAGCCAGATTGTGAGCAAACTGTTCTTTTCAGTTTTGATGGCTGCTCTGTGTAGGCTGGATCTGTTTTAGACAGTTACTTTCACAGTGATGTTGTGTGTTCTGTTAGCTTTATGTCTCAGTTAAAGTATAAAAAGTGACAGATTTACTCTTTCTTGTATTTACCTGACACTCATCCAGAGTACCAAGTTCTTGTGATGTGAATTAATCTGTGTGTGCACATGTGTGCGCATGTGTGTATATATGTGTGTGCATGATGGGGGAGGGAGAGGGACAAGGGGGTGTTACTGCTGAGGGAACCCAGGGAGGAGAGGTTCTTTTGTTGGCAAACTTCTGTTGACTGCTGCTGTCTTTGTCCTGACCTTTCTCTTTCCCTTTTCTCAGGTGGCCCACTGTGGTGCAAGAAACGGATGGCATTTTGATCTTGCCCCATTCAGGTTGGGGAGTGAAGTGCAGGGGCCTTTTGCCCCCTTGCTATGAAAGAACAGATTCACTGACTACCATACATTGCTGTTCTGAAAGCAGGCTGCACATGACCTCCAGGACCTTAGTGCTTTGCTTCCAGGCCAAGACTGCAGGAGTCAAATCTGGCTGGCTTTGCCAAAGTACAGGTGTATGTAGTTCAGGACACTTGATTTACATTTGGAGGGGCTGGGGCAGGTGGAGAGGGCAAGAAAGAAGTAAAGAAGATGGTGATGTCAGGGGTGTCTCTTCCCAAATATGTAAATATACCCAATAAGTTTAAATAAGAAATCTAATTGCTGCTTAATTTTTGATCATGTACTTTATCTGTATAGCAAGCTTTGTTGTCCGAAGTTTTTTTTATCGATTTAAATTGCTGCCTTTGAACAGCCAGGCAGGAGCAAAATGTTAAATTTTTAAACTTACTTTGTCTAATTGTCATTTGTTAGTCGGTAGTAGATGTGAAAATTTAATTTATGAATCCATGATCATCCATACTACACCAAAGGCAGTCTCTGGAGCACTTATGGCAAGGTGGCCCCTTTGTGTGCACTGGGTATAGTTGTCTTCTTTATCATGTTATTTTCAATATTAAATACCTAAGCTGCCATATGAGTTTTTATCTTTACAGTTTTCAAGGAAGAGCACAGAAAAATTTCCCATTTCATATTCATAGTATGTAAGTGGCTTCTATTTTGTAATGCTGAAAATACTTAACAGTGCATTGAACACTTGGAAGGGAAATACTTTTTGGTGTTGATTCTGTTAATGACTCAGAAGAACAGTACACACCCTTGTGGATTTTTTTTCCTCAGGTCTGAGTAGCATTGCCTTAAATCTTACCCAATTAGAAAGTCACTTTATTTAATGTGATGTTCAAATTTTCCACCAAAAAATCCTTCCAAACAAAAGACATACTTCTTCTCCAAAAGTGTTCTGTGCTATCGCAAATACTCCTTGAGATTTTAAAGGAATTTCCATGTTGTACCCTTTAGTGGCAGCCTTGACTGTTGGCATAGCCATCTGTTATGTAGTGGTAGGCAACTTTCCTGCCATGCAGGACTCCCTCCTGTGAAGTGTATGTTTTATACAGTGTGTGCCTCTTCATGTGGCGAATAATTTCTTGTTAATGTATGTTTGAGGGGCTTTGAATGTCAGCATTATTTACCCACAGAGTTATTCAAGTTGTAAAAGGTTATACAATAATTTAACAACTACTTTTTTTATTCTGTCAGGTTACTGAGCTCACTTTACGAAAGTGGCTGTAAGTACTTAGCATGACAAATTCTGTAACTCATCTGTTTCAGCATGCATTAGGGAAACTGATAATGCTTGAGTCCACTAAATCTGCCTTCAGTACTTTATCAAAGAGGAACCAAGCCTGCTGTGCTTATATCAGCATCTCGAAGATTCTTTGGTCCTCCAATCAGTGTACACATCTCCACACAAAGAAGAGAAAACCATCTCTGCTCAGATACCTATCGGATGGAGACACCTGAGTGAACTTTGATGAAGTACAGTCTGAGTTACCATCATGCACGAGTAGAACTGCTCTTGGACCTGTCTTTCTGTCATTTGCAGAACCTACATGTTTGATTGACTTGAACGTTGCATCTTTTGAGGCTATTTTGTAAGGTCTCTTGGCATTTATCCTAGTTGTCTGTTTGGCAATGTGCTGTTGAAGTAAGAGACTTTTAATCTTTATGTATATTTTGTTTTCCCTTGAGATATTATAGTGGTTTCTTTTAGGAAAATCTGTCATTAAAATTATAGCCTTGCAAATAACCAATGACCATATTGAGTCACGGCTTATTCTAGTGAGAATAAATAAATAAATAAAAATAAAAATAAAAATAAACTCTTCCTGGGACTTTAGCTCCATGGCTAGATCTAGTATTTGTGCCCAGAGTTCCTGATGTAGGCTAAAGAGGTTTTCATGCTTTTGAAAGTAGTCACAATCACAATTACAAAAGTAATGTTGCATATTACTGCTATAATTAATGGAAATTCCTACTTTTCTCACTTTTGGGGATAAATTCCTCCTTTCTGTTCACATATCACACCACATGGGGGCGAACTTGTTTCTCATTTCCTCTCCTGCATTTCTGCAGCAGGAATTATTTTTCTATTCTTTAGAGCACATTATTTAAGATTGCAATTATTTTTCTTCCTTGAATGTTCTGTAGAACTGTCCGCCAAACCATCTGAACTTGGAATTTTCTTTGTAGAAAATTCTTTTGACTATTGATTGGAAAACTTAATTATGGAAAAATGTTTTCCTAGGAATTTGTCCTTATTTTCAAATTCATTGGGATATAGGAATGTTTATCCTATTGTCTGTTTTAATGACTGCAGTATCTATAACAAAGTTTTCTTTTTTATCTCCGATAGTAATTATTTGTACCTTTGTTTTGCAATCTCAATTAGGTAGATATTTATAATTTTTAATATTTTAGAAAACCAACTTTGGGACCTATTAATTCTCTATGGTTGTTGTTTTATTAATTTGTCTTCTGATATTTAATATTTCTTTCTCTTTAATTTATGTAAGCTTATTTTAATTTCTCACAAATGATAAAATTAATTTCAGTCTTCCTTCTTTGCTGATATATATGCATACAAGATTTTAAATCTCCTTTTTCAGTATTTCTACTTCAGCTAGATCACAGAAGTTTGCCAAAAACATATTTCTCATCATTCAGCTTAAAATATTTCCTAGTTTCTACTATGATTTTCCTTTTTCAGCCATGAATTATTTTGAAGAGAATTTTTTTATTTTGAAATATACAACAATTTTCATATTTTTACTTCTAATTTTTATTGTATTGTATTCAGGAAACATGTTTGCCTGATTTCAATCCATTAATATTTCTTTAGATTTGTTTCAAGGCCCTGTGTTTTGTAAATGTTTGTATATATTCATTGTGTGCTCAAAAATATTGGTGGATTGTTCAGTGTGTGTGTGTGTGTGTGTGTGTGTGTGTCTGTTTTAGGTAAAATTTTTCCTTTGTGCTATGTTAATCTGGTTTATTAATTGTGGCAGTTAGGGTGGAGTGTCATCTTGATTTGCTTTGGGATCTGCCCTGCAGATTGGTAGACTATGCTTGTGGGTATGTCAGGATGGGTCTTGAAGGTATGGCTTTTGGGTCTATATCTGGTTCTGTCCCCCTTTCTTTCAGGCACTGTATCCTGCTCTGCTTCTGGCTGCCATTAAAAGCATCCTTGCTCTGCCATGCCCTTCCCCAGTAGAAACTCCCTAACCATGGACTAAAACTATGAGCCAAATTAACCTCTCCTCTTTTAAGTTATGGGTGTCTTAGTGATGGGAAATCCAATATTATTTTAAATGTTTTAATCAAATTCTATGAAAGGTTAAGAAATATCTTCCTTCCTTGGTATGGATTCATATGTTTCTCTTGGTAATTCTCTCACTTTCCCTTTATATATATTGAATCTCTATTGAGAGGTACATACAAATTCTAAATTGTCACATTTTCCTAGTGAGCTGATATTTTATCATTATGAAATAACCTTCATTATCTCTGGTAATATTTTTTGCTTTTAAAAACTGTCTTGTCCAAGGAGATTAAGATGGACAGCAAAATACAGCCTCTCCAGTACCTGGAATTAAGAGACTTGAAACACAACAACTTCATGGAAAAGAAAAAAAAAAAGAAGTAGATCTCTGGGAATCAAGAAGCTGCTGACAGGGAAACTAGAAATTACAGAGAAGCTGGAGAAAATGAGCACAATGTAGAGAAAAGAATGAAGTAGTCTAGAAAGCTAACCTCGACTTCCGAGGAGGGAAACGTTTTTCCACTAACACAGGCAGGGTAAGCCTGAAGTGAGTTGGTGGCTCCAGGGAGAAACTATGAGTTGAGCCAGTAGTGCTAGTCCCAGGGAAAGCCTGCAGTTATTGTAAACTGTGAAAACAGCATGGGATTTTACTCTGAAAGTCTACCTTTCCACACAGCAGGTTAGAGTTGAAGAAGAAATCCAGCACAGTGCCCACAATATTTGAGAGTGTTTAATCAGGAGCCATTTGGGGATGGGGTTGTTTTAAGACTAATATACAGAACAACTATACTTAAGGGTTTCTGGGATTACCTTACCCCAGTGACTGAGTGGAAGACAACCATAAGAGACAAGTGTACAGAGGGAACAGACAAGACATAGATCCCCTGAGAAATATAAACTCAGAACAGGACGACGCAGGGGTCCTACCCTCCATAACGAGAAACCAGGCTGTTGGTGAACAACTGAAATGAATAGATACTTCTCAGAAGAAAAAGGCCAAGAAATACATGAAAAAAAATGTTTAGCATCTCTGGCTAGTAAAGAAATTCAAATTAAAACAATATTGAGATTCCATTGTACTCCAGAAAAAATGGCTGTCATCAAGAAATTAAATAATAGCAAGGCCATGGGGAAAAAGGAAACTTCTAAATTATTGATGCAAATGTAAACTAGTACTATCAATACTGGAGAGTTCTCAAAAAACTAAAACTAGAAATTCCATTTTACCCAGTTATTCCCCTTCTAAGTATCTTCCCAAAAGAGTTAAAGACATCATATTACAATGATACATGCATACCCAGGTTTATAGTAGTACTACTCATAATAGCTAAGTCTTGGAAGTGGCCTATATGTCCATCAACAGATAAATGGATAAAGAAGTTGTAGTATTTATACATAATGGAGTACTACTCAGCCATAAAAGAAAATAAATTTAAGACATTGGTAGGAAAATGGATGCACCTTCAGATCATAATGCTAAGTGAAATAAATAAATAAACAGTTAAGCTTAAACATCCCATGACTTCTATGAGAAATACGAAATACAAGTAAATTAAAGAGAAAAATAAAAAATATTTAATAGGAAACAGGGAGATAGAACTTTTGTAAATGGGAAGGAGACCATGAGATGGAGGGAGGGGAGAAAAAGGGGCCAGGAAGTGGAAGTGAAAAGAATTAAAATGTTTTATATACATGTACCAACTCCCCATGATGACAGTAAACATTGCATACTACAAACATGTAGTAATGAAAATAAAAATTTAAAAATTAAAAACAAAAACTGTCTTTTCTAGCTTTGTTTTGGTTAGTATTTGCACAGTACATTTGCTTTCAATTTTTTCTATGTCTTATTGCTTCAAATGTGTTTGGAAAGCTACATATAATTGGATTTTATCTTTTTAAAAAATCATATTTGATAGTCTTCCCTTTCACCAGAGCATTTAGTCCACATGCATTTATTGCAATTTTCTGTATATTTGGATTTTAATTTACCACTTTTTGTGCATGCTTTTTGTTCTGTTGATTGCGTGTATTTCCTTTCTTCGATTCAATGAAAATTTTCTTATTATTCAATTTTCCCCTTTACTGGTGGGAGTTCACATTGTCTTTTCCTATTCTTTCAGTAATTATTGTAGAAATTACAATGTGTATACTTAACCTTTACCTTCCTCCATAACATTAGAAGTACTTTAGATAACTTAACTATATTTACCCTGCATCAGCATTTATGCTATTATTTTTAATTTTTTATTTACTGTATTTCAATTTTCTATTTTAAATGCCATGTTGTTTGTTCTTTTATATATTCACTTATTTACTACTTTATTGTCTCTTTATTCCTTCTTTGCTTCCTTTTTTTTTTTTTTTTTTTTCTGGTACCAGGGATCAAACTCGGGACCTTGCACTTTCAAGGCAGGCGGTGGAACCACTGAGCTAAATCACTGGCTCTCTTTATTCCTTCTTGTATCTTACATTTTCCATCTGCACAATTTAGCTTTCATTTTATTAATTAATAAGCATAGTTGTTTATTATGTATTTTATAGATCTAGAGATGCAAATACTGCATTAAATATTTGTGATTTTGTTTCTGTTGTTTGTTGTTTCTATTGGTACTTATTTATGTTGTTTTGTATCCTCGGGTGTCTATTTAAATTTGACTATATATGTGCTGGTAATGGTATTTGAAAATACATTTGTAAGAATAATTTGAAGTATAGGAGGAATCTATTTTCCTACAGAGAGATCTCTTTATTCCTGCCAGGGACACTATCAGGTCTGAGACCACCTCAACCTAAGTTCAAGATTTGAATTCCCTGAGACACCAACATGATATAAACAGCTGCAAGAGGACTTGTTTAAATATATTTTTATTCTCAGGCTATACATTTTTTAGGCCCTGCCTTACTTGGTGTCAGGATGGGCTCCTGTTCAATTTCCCACTTTGTGCAATCTCTGGGCAATTACATTTAATGAGAATATCAAAATGAAAGTTCAAAATTTCAAGATTGGCAAATGTTCACAATGCAAACAGACCTCCTAGTGCTCATGTTTCTTTCTTAATTATTTGTTCTTCATTTTGGTCTCATTGTCTTTTATTCTTTTTCCAGACTATTCCATTGTCTTTAAGGAAAGCTTCTCGATTCTCCAGTATCTCCAGCATTTTTAGTTGTTTTTCTTAGTAGAAATGGGCAATTACCAAAATTCAGAGGTCCATTCCTTTCTTTCTGAGCCACTTTTGCAAAGTTATGTTTTGTGTTTTATTTCATCACAATGTTCAAGTGTTTTTGGCATGAAGTTCCTCATAGTGTGTTTTTAAAAAAATCTGTTTAGTCTTTACTGTATCTGAAGTTAGGACTGTCTCCTTGTTTCTTGGTCAGCTATAGTTCTTTTTCAGATTCACTCAAAATTTGTCGGTTTTATGACTTGTATCAAAAAATCAATAGAATCCTCCCTATTTTATGTTTTCCTATTTCACTAATTTTTGTTTTTATCTTCTTCCTCATAGATTTTTTTCTACTTCTTGGAGTTTCTTTCCTTTTCTTCCTCTAGCTTCTTAAATTGGACACAACTCATAATTTGTCAGGCTTTCTGCTTTAAATAACATTTAAATTCCTATATCTCTACTAATTTTTATCTACTTTACTCAGAGAGTAAAGCTTATTGGTATATCTGCTATGATATAAATTTGTCAATTTTTCATTATAACTATTAATTTTTGTTTTTATTTTGCCTGCTATTAATATGGCTACTAGTTTTCATATCTAATATTTTCCTGGAATCTTTTTTATTTTTTAACTTTCTATCTTTCCATTCTTTAAATATAGAGTCTTTTAAAGATAGTAAAGTTTTTCTTTATTTATTTAACCCACCGGAGTTATCTGGCTTTTAATTGATGATTTCAATAGATTTATATACATAATATAGTTGAATTATTTTAATCCATTACTATATTTTGTTTTTTGAAAAATCAATTTAATCCATCCCCATATAGCATAATTGTTGGAAATTTAGAATTTTTTTTCCACTTTCTTACTTTGCATTTTCTATTTGTCCTTTTTTGCTGTTTAATTTTATACTCTCTTGACTTTCTTTATACTTTCTGACTCATTTAAAATGCCTTCTTATTTCATTTCTTTCTTGTGCTATAAGAGAATACACCAATTTATTCTCTCATGATAGAATTGTCTTATTTCTCTTACTTAACAACAAGATCTAGAATTATTCATAGCCGAACTCCTCTTTCAAACACTCAAGTTTTAAGGAATTTTCTTACATTAACCTCCACCCTTCCCTCTAACTTAATTGACTTGCTATGGAATGATACAGTTCCTGCAGTGCAAATAAAATGGGTAACTTTCCCACCACTAGAAAGTGAAATGCATTTTCAAAATAACTGTTCATTCCATATAATTCAAAATAATGTTAATATTTATCTTCACCTTATCTTCGATCTAAATTTAATTTTTTAAATGCCTAACTGAATTTTGAGGCTAATAACATATATTTACTTCTTTATGCTTCTAAAACTCAATTAAATTAAAAAAATAAAACTCAAATTAACACAATAAACATAAATGTTAATTCATAGAAGTATTAAAAACCAATCTGAGGGGCCACCAGAAGTGGAGAATTTCTAGATCATATTCAGTAGATGTCATATAAAATACTGAGTTGGCAGGAGGGATTGAAGGAGACTTCACAGACAGTGTGGTGTGTGTGTGTGTGTTTGCACGTGCGTGTGGGTGCTGCATTCATACAAAAGGTGTATTCATGTATTTGTGTAGAAAAAGAAATTACATAATTGTTTAAAAATAAATGGTGGGCCGGGGATTTAGCTCAGTGGTTTCGGCTGCCTGCTGCGCAAGCGCAAGGACCAGAGTTCGATCTCCGGTACCAAATAAATAAATAAATAAATAAATAAATAAATAAATAAATGGTATGGATCATCTTTGAAACCTATATCTGTGACTAACACTATAAAGATTTCCACTATGGGAGCTATGGTCAGAGACCATGGGGATCTGTATACCATGTGGAATTTATTTTTTGTTCTGAAACAAAGATCTTATTATATATATTTTTCAAATGCACAGTCAAGTGACTTAACAGCTTATCCTTTTCTCGCAGAGTTGCTATGACACCTTTATCATTTGCTATATTCTTTTCAATATGTGGATCTGTATTTTCTGTTCTTTTCCACTCATATTTTTGTCCATCCCTATTCCAGTACTACTTTGTGCCATTATTGTTTTTCAGTGTGTTTTTAAGATTTGGAAAGTTTAATGTTCTTTTGCAAATTTTTCTGTTATGCTCTTGCATTTTCTTTTCCAGCTGAAATTAAGAATCTAATTTCATAAAAAATTATCACATTGGCTCTTGATTGGGATAACATTAAATTTATAACTACACTTGAGAATTGACATCTTCAGACTATTGAGATTTTCTATGCAAGTAGTTTTACACTTGCTTCTCTTCTTTCCATCTTTTGTCTCTGATTTTCTTGGTGTTAACTTTATTATCTGCTAATATCATCCTCTTCCTCCGTGAGTAGGGCATGTCACCCTCTTGCAATTCAGATGCTCCAAGTTTCACTATCAGAAAAGGGAATCACTTATTCTCCCAGATGTACCTTAAGTAAGTCATGGGATAGGCTACTCTTTCATAGAGCTTGGTCACATACCTTTTTCCCATTAATCACTGCAGTTAGCAGGTGGGGTAATGAGTACAATTAGGAAAGATAAATCCACTGTAATTTAAGCAGTGATGGTAATATAAAGAATGTTAAACTATAATAGGTATGGAAATATTAAGGGGTTGGCCAGGAAAAGAAAAGTCTATGGAATAATAAGGAGCAGGCTGTACCCTTAGGGCTGGGATGGCTCACCCAAGGAAGAGCCTCCCTCCATCTGTCCCACTCCACATCCCCACCATTATCTCCAGGCTAACTGGGGAGGCCATGGCCATGGTTCAGCAAATGACATAGAATCCATGGTGTTTCACAAGCAGAATTCATTGAACATCTGCCCTCTAAGTGCTGGGAAATGCAGTTTACAGAGAAGTGTCATTCTAGGGGCACTCTCACCAAAGGGGGCAGTGTTTTAGTTATTTTTCTCATTGCTGAGATAAAATACTCAACACCTAAAGTTAAAGGAGGAAAGATTTAGTTTGGCTAACAGTTTATAGAGGTTTCAGTTCATAGTTGGCTGGTTCCAAAGGCAGAGGAGAAACAGTTTTTGGTGGGCAGAAGGAAACAAACCAGTGAAGCAGCAAGCAACAACAGCAGCCATCTTTCTGTCCTTTATATCCTTCACATTCTATCAAGGCTACTCACTCTCAGGGCAGGTAGCACTCACACTTGGCTGGGGGACTCTTAATCTTAGCATTTTACTGAGAATCAATCTCAGCATCACACAGTCTAGCTCCAGCTACCTCTGAAAAGCCCCACCTATGACTGAGAATGAGGAACGAATACTAATAGTTATGGAGTTTCTTTTTTGAATGATGAAAATGTTCTAAAATTGATTGTAGTGCTCATTGCACAATTCTATGAACACACTTAAAATAATTACATTTTACACTTTAAATGGGCTAATTGATGAGTAATCTTTATCTCCATAAATAAAACAAAAGGCTTGTCTAAGTCTAACCCTCCATTGCCCGTGCTAGGAAACTTATTTGGAAACAGAGTTTGCAAAATGTAATTAAGTCTTCAGATGAGATCACATTGGATTATACATTGGACTCTGTAGCCAATGGAAAAAGAAGGGGAGGAAGAGTTGTGACAAAAACAAAAATGATGTTGAGATGGAAGGAGGGACTGTAGTGGTATGGTATAAAGTAAAGCACTTCAAGAATTGGCAAGTGGCCACCAGAAGCTAGGAGAACGGCATGGAAAACATTCTCCCTCAGCTCCTGAAAGGAATCAACCCTGCTAGCACCTTGATTCTGGATTTCTGGCTTCTAAATTGGTAACAGTATACATTTCTGCTGCTTTAAGCCACAAATTTTGTGGTGTTTTGTTACTGGAGCACAACTGTCAATGTGAATATAAAATAAAAATGCAAAGTGAAACAAGAAAATTATTAAATATGAATAGACAAATATAACAAGCCAATAGAAAGTATGAAAACATCACAGTCCTTGTTTCACAAGTCTGTAATTGATAGCTATGACTTCATTTTACCTCTTTATTTTGTATTTCTTCTGCTCTCAGCCAGTGCCTCATCTATTTGTGATTCTTTATGTGGCAAAATGGCCCAGATCTTCATTTTTGAAGAGTCCAAGTCCTCAAGAAACCACCTTTGATTTTTGGTTGTAGTTGATTTTCATTGATCTTGATATTGGGAAGTACTACAAGGATTCCCTGGGATCCAGATGTCCTCTGAATCTCCACTGCATAGAAACAAGCTGATTTGCTCTTGGGAGTCAGAACCAATCACTCTGGCCACTAGACTATCTCCTGTCTTTGCCTTTTGTTTTCATGGTATGAGGAACTCAAATAGCTAGGTGGCAGTTCCACTGTCCAACTTCATAAACTTGTTGACTTTTTTTTTTCTGGTACTGGGGATTGAACTTAGGACCTTGTGCTTTCAAGGCAGGCATGGTGCCACTGAGCTAAATCCTCAGCCCTCCTTGCAACTCTTGATGGAAGCATTCTCCCCATGGGAACTAAGGTATCTAAACCAGCATCAAAGTTCCCAGGTAAGGAAGGAAAAATTCTGAGAGAAGGCTATTGGTGATATTGTAAGAAGAGCCACTCTCCCTGCCACATTTTGATTCACATGTATCTTGACTATGGGAGACACACTGTCACATGACTCATAACATCAGAATCCTATTCTGATAAGACAGAATCCCATTTTTCCAGGGTCCTGTCTCCCAGGTGGGACCACAACTGTATCTTTCATAAGTAATTTCATCTTTAAGTGAGCTGCTTCTAAGTGGTGGTGTGTATGTTCAGCCCAGTTAATTCTAAGGCACTTCCTTTGCTGTGAAATGAGTTCCCTAGGGCTGAGGACTTAGCTCAGTGGTTCCAGCACCTGCCTTACAAGCACAAGGTCCTGAGTTCAATCTCCGGTACGGGAAAAAAAAAAGTTCCCTGATAAGAGGTAATGTTGATTGAATGCACTGATTTTGTGAGTTCACAGAAAATGGTGTGAACAGAAACACTGTGAGCAGTAAAGGCAAAATCATTTCCAAAGTATATGATTATTCCACCAAGGATGAATCTTTGTTTCTTCTTTGATGGAAGAGATCCAATGTAATCAACCTGCCACCAGATGGCTAGCTCTTCATCCTCTGGGAATGGTGCCATATTAGGTACTCATTGTTGTTCTCTGCTATTGACAGAAGCGCTTGGCAGTAGTGTTGGCAAGGTGAGCCCGGTAAGGTAAAGCCAGTTTGTTGACCGCATACATGACTTCCTTCACTACCACTATGACCACTCTGATCATAGATGCATTAAGCAAACAATGGGTTGGCTGAGCAAAGACATTCACTGATATCCTCATGTGCTGTTTTGCATTTTGTCCACCTGACTAGTAACAGTTTCCTCTGGAGTGGATACTTCTAATGTGCATTCAGATAGGACATAAATGTCTCCACAGAGTGTGCCCATGCAAAGAAGTCCATCCATATACCTCTTTCTTAGACTTCTTTGTCACCCAGTCTCCAATCTCATGCCTTCCAAGCCCTTGACACTCTAGACAAACCACTGGCAAAGTGGATAGCCTATTCTGGTTATCTCTCACTTTTTTTTTTTTTTGAGATGGAATCACACCAGGTTGCCTAGGCTGGCCTTGAACTCATGATCCTCCCATCTAATCCTCTTGAGTAGTTGGTATTACAGATTGTGCCACTATACTTGGCTTTATCTCTCACTTTTGACAAGCTGGACAAACAAATACTCTGACTTATGGACTGCATACCTGGAGCCCTCACCAATGCCTTTCAGGGCTGGGAAATTCACCTGTCTTCCCAGGCAGTGGATTCTGGGGTGGCCTTCTGTGCTGCAGGAGCCTGTCTGGGGTGCACACTGAAACCAAAGAATAAATCCTTTCCTATTTCAGTGTCTTGTCAGTATTCTCCATCAGTATTGACGGAACTTAACATTGCGATGGCAAGGAAAAAGAGACTGCTTATAGGGTCTGGATCCATCTCACAGGAATAAATTTGGATCTGAAAGGCAATAAATCCACTATAGCACAGGCACTACTGGCCCAGCTCAGGTCACAATCCCTCTTCTCTATAAATCACTGAGGCTATTAACGTTCCATTTGGACGCTTGTACATTGAGGATATGAAGAGGAGTAGCTACTCAAAATAAGGGAGAAGAGCCCTTTTCCCAATAGAATAGAGGAGTTCTAGCCAAATGAAACAAAAATATCTTCCCTATACTTCAGTCTTTGATAGCTAAGTGTATGTATGAACACACACACGTTTTATCCCTATCTTTAGGTCCTCTTAATATAATTTAATTATCCCATAGGCCACTGCAAATGTATTCCATCTCTCCTCAGTAGAAAAAGAAAATACAGTCACATCCAGATACTGAATTCATGCTCAAATTCAGGATCTTTGAGTGCTGTAATTCTTTATCAGGTCCAGATGGCTAAATGACAAATAATGAATACAATGCCCCAACACATGATCAAGGAGGGGGAACGGGATCAAAACTAGCAAGAAAAGCAAAAGGAAAAGGAACATACAATGATGGGGAGCATATGCCTGCTGAACAAGAATAGTCAGAGTAAGAAGCACTGTACTTCTTGTGGTTTATATCTAGATGTCTCCCCAGAGACTCATGTGCTAATAGGTAGGGCTTTAGGAAGGTGACTGAGTCACCACTGATGAAGTTATAGCTAAATGTTATTTGGAAGGTGATCTGGAAGGTGAAACCTGCTTGGAGGAGGTAGGTCATCGAGGGTGTGGCCCTCCTTCCTTGATCTCTGTCTGCTTCCTGGCTGCCATACCATGAGCTGGTTCTTCTCTGCCATGCCTCTCCACCATGCTGTCCTTCCCTGGAACACGATGCCTATGGACTGACACCTCTACAAACTGTGAGCCAAAATAAACCTTTCCTCCTTTAAATTGTGGGTATAAGGTATTGTGCTCCAGGGACAAGAAAGTGAGACACTTCTCCAGCAGAGAATCAAGAAAGATCTTTGTCAACCAAAGTTCCAAGATTTACTTCACCTCAAAGGCTTTGCCTTAAAGGTGTAAATTTTAGAGAAAGAAACTCCCAGAATCGTCCTGGCAGCCTAATTTATCCTTCTACCACATATGAAGACTGGGATACTGCCTTTAAAGAAGCACAACCATAGGTACCTTTTTCCAGGTTGAGAAATTTCCAACAATACTTTAAAACTTTACTTGGCTGCCAATCAATGTGACTTGGGGAAATCCATTTGGTTGTTATCAGAAATCTCACTGAGACATGAGCTTTGAATGTGGACCCTGTCCTTCCTGTTTTTATCTCTTGGAAACTTGCCCAGCAACTCTGTCAATCTCTCTAGCTCTTAGTTCAATGGCTTTTGTCATAGACTCTGTCTGAGTGTAACAGGAAACAGGAGGAAACAGGCTGGGAGGATAAAGCCAGGTTATAGCATCAGACTCCATTCCTTAAGTTGTTCACTGCTTAGCTGGCATGAAAGAAATCATTTTTATGCTAAGGGTATGTAACAGATGGTATCTGGGGAGAATTCTGAGGAGTGAGGTATTCTTGATTCCACTCTCTGGGTCTCCACATTCATACTTAGTGTATTAAATTTTTGTGAGGTAGAAAGTTCAGTTATTTCAATTACTAGAGTAAATATCTGATCCTTACTGATATAGGATAACTAGTCTTCTGGTGAAGGTACTCTTCCTAACAATGCTGTATAATTTTTGCCCACTATTGCCTGTGTCTTTCAGAAAGGATATGCTGAACTATAAGCCCCGTAACACTACAGGAGGCAAGAAACAGCCATCATTTCCATAGCCAGATTTTTTTTGTTCAGGTAAATTCACTAAACCTACAGCCTTACTGGACATAACAAATAAACTATGAGTGTCTCTCAATTTCCTGTGATGAAAGATCTGTTTTGTGTTAGTTTTTGGTTACCAATCCACCACAACAAAAGCTTTCATGAACAGAAAAATGCATGCTTAAATGCCACTGTGATGTCAATTATTAAATATTTCAAAACACTTCTATAAATTTCTAAACCTATTTAATTTCTGACTACTACAGCTTGCAAACTGATGTCACATTTTCAGTAGCACTGATTTAACTAATAAAGTTTGCTCTTTTTCCTGCCAGGAGTGAATGACTTCTCATTATTTCTACCTCTAAGACTAAAACTACTACATTTCGCAACTCCAGCAATCAATTGCTGTATTAATCAATAGTCTTAGTGAAAAACATACTACATGTTCTAACATTACAATGTATTTTCTTCTAGCTGGCATTTGAATAATGGGGCACATTACAAGAGCAGTGAAGTCCACAGACTTTATCTCATTGTCTTACTTCTCTCCTTTGAAATTAATTTCTTGGTTAGAGGAATGACATATCAGATAATGTGTTACTGTAAAAGCATTTAGTAAGTCTATTATTAAAGGAAAATGGTGCTTGCAGTAGAACCACATCCACTTCCAGAATGAAGCAAATTGTTGACAAATCCATGACCAAAGGGAGTCCCGAGTAACTGGGCTTGACTCAGGTACCCTGCTGGTCTTGAAGGAGAGCGCCTCATAAAGCATTTGCATTATCACTGTTGTAAAATTGACTTTTCAGCAGTGGCAGTAGCCAATGGAATAGCATTTCGCCAACCATTTCCTTGGTAAGTCAGACCATGTTAGTCTACAGCTTAAAATTCCACTTTCTCTAGCACCTGGAAGAAAATCCAAACGCTTACGGTCTACAAGGCACTGATGGTTCTAGGTCTCTAACGATTGACCAAAAACAATAAAGTCCATTTATGGTATACTCTATGCCCAAAATTAAATGCACATGTTTAGAAAACTATACGAGGGATACATCGTTTTTTCCGAATCCTTTCCAGTGGCTCGCAAGCAAAGCAGTCCGGCCCAACGCACTTTTGCGCCACCCTCTCACGTCCTCCTAGATCGGCAAGTGTGCCGGAGGGGCCTAACTCCGGGACCCGGAAGCCGGAAGGTAAAGAGAGGGCCGGGCGAGGGAAAGTGACGGGGAGCAGTGAAAGCCGGAAATGAGTGGCTAGTGAGGCGCCCAGGAGCGCCCTGTCCGGCGACGCTCTAGCCCCCGCACGCCGTCTCTATGCTCTCCCGCGGCTGGTCTATTTATTGTCGCGGGGAAGCAGCGGCCGCCCTGTACCCGGAACAACAAAGCGGGGAAGACTGAGCCCGAGCCTCGGGGGCCTCCTAGTAACGGGCCGGGGCGGGAGGTCCATGGAGACTGGGGAGCGCGCTCGCCTCATCTTCATCCTTGTCCTCCAGCTTCTGCTTCGCATCCGACGCAACCGGCAGCAGCGCTGCCGCCGCGTCCTCTGTGGCCGCCCGGTCTTCCCACGGTAACCCGGCCGGCGACCCTGGGCGGGGGAGGCGGGCACCAGGCGGCCTGAGCGCCGGCTGCGGGCCGTGTGGGCGCGGGGCTGGAGGGCTGGAGCCGGGCGGGTGCCGGGGGGGGGGGGAAGGCGTGCGGGGGCGGTGACTGAGGAGAGCAGTGAGTGGGGGAAACCGGCCCGGTGGCTGAGGGCGCGTCTCGCCCCGAGGAGGACGAGGAAGAGGAAGAGGTTTGGGCATCTCTTCGGGGATAACGGCGTGGGGGTGGGGCGTCCCTGCCTGGGCGCCGTACCGAGCCCGCTATGGGCTAAAACCACTGGGAAAGCCTAGGAAGGGAGATTGCCCATCTGTCTCTGTGGTGCCCTCACCCCGGGAAAGAGACAACGTGCCAAGATGCTGGGGATCCATTGCTTCGCGGAAAACTTCCAGCGGCCTCTCTGCAGCGGCGGGAACGCTCCCAAATAGCGGCTTCATGGGCGCCTGGCCTGGCAGTGCCAACAACCCCACTTTATTTTATTATTGTTATTATTAGCCAAAATTAGGTTTGATGAAAGAGCTGGAACTGAGCAAGAGAAAATGAATTGTAGGTAGGGCTGAGCATAATCGTTTAATAATAGCAAGTAAGAGCTGCAAAAGTATATCAGGTAGGGAATGACGGGTTTTTTTTTTAAGGTTTTTATGCCGAGATGTACATCTGCAGCTCTGTCATTGCAATTAGATTCAAACTGTAGACGGTACGCATCTGTGAGCTCTCTGACTGCATCTGTCACCTGCAGTTCCACAGCGACGCTGGCAGTACCTAGTGTGAACTTGTGAATTTAGGGTTACGAACATGCCTTCAAATTGTGCTCAAGAAAAGAGAACAGGCTTGATGTAGTGTGTGTATATGAGGAACCAAGGACAACTTCCCTGGGGAAATTGGAAAAGAGAATTATAAGGAGAATGTTCAGTCATCCTGCTGTAATTTGCAGGCACTTTTAAAGTTTGAAACAACGACAGTTCTTTGAACCAGAGAACTTTTAGCATTATCTGATTGAAAAATTATTCAGTTTGATATGCCCAGTTAAATATTCATGTTTATGGTGTCTCTTTATCCGTGCATCACAAGCTACTTAATAGTTTAATACGTTCCAAAACCATTTTAGGTCAGTAAATGAGGATTGCCTGTGGCACACTGGAAAGGTCACATATACATACTACAGTAATAACATTTTTGTGGTCAGTGAGAACAAAGCTCTCTCTATAAAGTGGAAGACTAATGATGAAAGTAAAATTGATAAATCATAGAGGCAATTATATCAACCGCAGCTTCTGTTTGTCTACCATGTCTCTTACTAAGTCTGGCTTCTCTTGAACAAAAAGGCATTATCTTTAGCCTCAGTGTCCCTCCCCTCTTTTTATAGTCTGTTCTCTCAGAATCAGTCTCAGAAACTGTAATGGCCTGCTACTGTGTACTGTCCTGAATGAAGGAGAGCTAGCCAGAATACTCACTTTCTGAGTCAAGTGTTTTCATTTTAAGCTTTTAATCTGAAATTGAGGTTCAGTAATTTCATGAAGTAATTTCATGTCTGTGCAAGGTGGTGGGCAGTTTTCTTTAACAAGAATGAGTAGTGTGAACATTGGGAAATATATTGCATTTTAAGACTAAGAAGAAAAATTCAGTATTTCTATCTTTGGATTAATGAATCCAGGGATGTTGTTTAATCTTTTTATGTGACTGTTCTGTGAAGGATATTCTGGGATGACCCCACTGAGCGTTGTGGATATTGAGTTCCAGGATTTATTTCATAGTGTATATGACACATAATGAACTCCCTTGACGTCAGGGATGCCATCAGACTCCCTCCACTTTGAAGTTCCTTGCTGAGTCCTCTGTCCCTTCCTAGATGGAGACGGGGGGGGGGGGTCAAGTCCTGTCTTATACCGCTATTAAAGATCCGATTCTTGCTCTCCTTGCTCTCAGTCCCGACATTCCTGATATTTGGTGTTTTCTTAACTCCACTGTGTACTTACTCATATCTCAATGAAAAATGATTGTTCTATGATGTTAGTATTTTTTTTTCTTTTCCTTATGGGCTTTTCAGCATATGTCTTTGAAAATATTTGTACCTCTAAGAGTAAAAGAAATTTTGGAAGTGGTCATACTGTAATTGTACACATAGTCATTCTAGGTGAAAGGGTGTTGAAAAGTAAAATGGTAACACAGAGCCTGCTTTGTCTTAAATCGAAGCTTAAAGTTTCATAATTCTTATTCAAAAAACTGATATTCTTAGCATGAGTCTATTCCGATCATTTTGCAGTTGAATATTTGACTAAAATTATGTTGCCAAATTTGAGGAAACTACTTAAACTATTTCCCCACATTTTTCTTTATGTGGGAAATTGTCACATCAGAATTTTTAGGTGGGTGTATCTATGTAGAGAAGGTGCAGAATTTTCTATAAAGTACAACAAATAATGAAATATAACTGAAAATCCTGGAGCATGTCATTACTTATCCATGTATATGGCGTGTTATTTAAAAATCAGCAAATATTACATAATTTAGTGGGTTTGAGTACTTTTTTTAATAAAGGAGGCCAGTAATAAACTGGTGATTGATTTCCTTTTGTTGCATCATAGACCATGTGATGAAATTATTGCTGTAAAAAACAAAGTTTAAATTGATTTTAGAAGAATTTGTAGTAGAATGTTTCTGAGTTAGAACCTTCAGTGGCTTGAAAATTTAGCTATATTGTGAAATTTGAACCAATAAAGATTCCTTGAAATTTATTCCCATTTGTTGTACCTTTTATATGCCTGATGCCACTTCAGGTGTATATAACTGAATGAAAGATGTTTTGCCCTTCGGGTGCTCTTTGTGTACTTGTAGAAAGCAGAGAAATGACATAATGGATAACAAAAAGTGACATAGTTTGACTTTTAAATACTTTTACTACATACTACTTGGTATTATAGTTATTGGTGTGTGGATGTCATCCTGCCTGCGAAATTAGAACTTTTTTGAAGGCCAGGATTATGAATCACCATATTATAAAAGTTCATATCCTGTAGATATGTATTTTGAAGTTTGATATGTTACTAAATGGAAATGATATTTTTATTTCAGTTCAGAGGCTTAACTAGTGGATGAGGAGAACCTTTTTAAAATCTAATAATTGATGCCTAAAATTTCAACTTTTTATCCTAGGGATGCAAGTTATAAGCTGCCAAATTTTTTTCAAATATAATTAGGTGGGGTTTTTTTTAAACAAACAATAGAAAGAACAGTTGACTGATGTAACCTGTAGTACAGGATTTGCTTTTGTTACATAACTACCACTTTAGGAGATTTCAGGAGGTTGAGAAACTATACACATGAGGTTTTTAACAGGCCACATGACAAATTTGAATTCTGTGTTTTGATGGAATGTTTGTGCTTGTATAGATGTTAAAAAGTAACATTCGGTGGGGGGGTGGGGGGGAGATCTAGCTCAGTGGTTTCACTGCCTGCCTCGCAAGCACAAGGTCTCGAGTTCGATCCCGGTACCAAAAAAAAAGTAATAGTCTAGAAGTATGTCATGTCCTTAGTGGACAGGAATCAGATCACATCAGAAATTCTACTCATCTGGTCGTGTTTGTGACTAACAGGTGATAAATTGAGAATTTGACTTACATGGCTAGTTTTGTCCTAAGAAATGTGTTGCCAGGGGTGCTATTAATATTTTTTTGAAAAAACACTAAGGTGATGTCTGGGGCAGTTCAGATCCACCTTTTTGTGGGAGTCAATAACAAAACTTTAAAATTTCACCAAGAAATGTAGATCAGAAGTTTAGCTGTTGGTTAATTTCATCATGGACCAGTATTCATTCATTAAAAAAGAATATTGCAAATCAAATGATGTGTTAAAGACAGTTTTCTTAGGACATGTGCTAGTGACACAAGTATGGAATTGTGCTAGCATGATAAACACCTGGCTCTGGACATTGCCCCATGTTATGTTTTGGTGTAACTCAGTAGATGAGGGCTTAACATCTTAAAAGAAGTAAAACAAAATATCTGTTGCTATTAGTTATTTCCAGACAATTAGTTATTTCCCTTTCTCTTCCTGATAAATTGCAAGCACTTTCAATGAGACAGCAGTTTTGATTTGAATCAAGTTGCTTTTCTTGGGGTTAGCATGGATATAACATTTAATAGCATGGACTCTGGACACAAGATGCCTGTGTTTAGCATCCTAGCTGTGCTTGTTAGTTGAATGGCCTTGGACAAAAGGGTTTCAATGCCCTAAACCTCAATTTCCTCATCTGCACTATGTAGTTAATATTAGTACTACCTCATGGGACTGCTATGAGAATTAAGTGTAAAGTACTTATAACTTTAGTTAAGAGCTGAAAAAAATAATAGTGCCGTTAGTGGTCCAAGGTACTGCTTTAAAGGTGAACCATTAAGTTGCTTGAATGGCGTGTTTCTTTTGTTTATAGACTTCTCCTAAAGTTTTTTTTTTTTTTAATCGTGGACCATTAGACTTTGTGGTTAGTTTTTGGGAGGGGAGGGTACTTTTTTTAAAATTTTGAATTGTGACACAGACATCTGGTTATCACTTACGGCAGATGGACTAAGTAAAGGGAGACATCTATGTTTCTTGGAAAAGGAAAGCCAACAAAGCCTAGTCTGGCACAGGGTTGCAGCTATTGAAATGCTTTTTCCCTGAGGACCTGCCTCGTTTAGCTGAATGAAAGGAATAGACCCCATTGGTTTCATTTAGCAGAATTAGTCTTTCTTTAGAAGACAGTGTTTTTTACTTGTATAACCTTAATTGACGGTAAACTTGAAACTTGTTAGTGTCATCTTCAGGCCATTTAACTTGAGTTTTCTGTGTCACTATACTTGGTGTAAAAGTAGCTTGTAATTTTAGAAATAGCTGAAATTGCTGTTCTGCTCCAATAATTCAAGTGGCCTATGAATGACTTTGAAGGATTGCACAATTATTTGTTTATAGGAAGGCTAAAAACAAATACTAAGGCTATCTAAGGGAAATAATTTGATAATTTTAGCTTTGTTTAGGTTGCTATTGAGATAGTTAACTTTTTAAAGTTTTAAATGTTTCTGGTTAAACAAAATGAACTGCAAACTTTCCTTTCCTGTTTTGTCTAATATCTATGTTTTGTTTTTAGTTGAAATATATTTTATAAAATATAGCTTATATAAAATATATTATTAAAATTATATTTTACCTTAAATATGTAGGGATGAAGTTTTACAACTTTTTTCTTCCATGTATGCCAATTTTATTTTAGTTGCTTTTTAGAAACCTTCATACACCCAGGGGATTGGCAAATAGTATATTTGTGTTTAGAGGTGTGACTTTTACTTTCCTGTCTAAAGAAAGTAAAGCCTAGCTGATTATATTGAGTTGAGCAACTAGATTGGCCATAATAGTCTCACTATTAATATCATATTAATATTATTGTCATAGCCATTGTGGATATTTGATCTAAAAATTATTGAGATAAGAGAAGAAATGATCATGGTTATTTTCACAAGAATATATTTAGATACATATCTCCTTTAATTTTATATGCTCTGATGACTGTCAGGAAATTTTTAAGAAAGCAAGCCTCCAAGGTGTCAGTACTACTGCCTACAATAAAACTTGTTTTGAGCCAAAGTCTAACACCTCATTAATGTTTCTGTGCTGTGCTTTCCACCACACCCTTTCAGGGACAGATGTTGCTATCCTTCATATAAGACAGTAAAAAGCCAGTGTGTAACCCAAAAGCGCAAAAGAAGATGGGAATTTGATTTATGGCTATAGTCAACATTTATAGGACATATGTGAACTGGACGCTTCTGTGGAACAAGAACCACCCCATCTTTTGTAATTTGCCAGATACATTTGTTAAGCCACAGATCCTTTTTTCTCTCACCTGCTACGGCTACAGTGAGTTTCTTGTATGTGTGAATAGCCTAGTGAAGTTGTTCTGAGCATCCCTTAACTGGTTGAGGGCTGACCATGTTCCAGGAGCTTTGGTAGCCACACATTGGGATGGTCACAGGAGACACGACCATACCAGTTTGTTAGACTTCTTCAGCACAGATTTGGTGTGCTCACCTCAAAGGCACTGTTCTATCTACTGTTGGGGGTATGAGATCAAAGGTGTGACGGTGGCTCAACAGACTAAAAAGCTACATGAATAATTCTGTCTTCTAAGCAGCATATTATTGGCATAAATCTTAAGTCAGTATTACAAAATCTTTGAGTGGCCAGTAATTTTAAAGCTTCTATTTTAAAGCACAGTACAAAACTACTTGTGTAATCATAGTCATAATCAATGTCACCTAGTGACATTTTACCATACCTTTTCTGCTTAGATATGTTTAAAATAAATACACACTGTTGCTTGCAGTATTCAGTACAGTAACATGTTGTACATGTCTGTAGCCTATACTAATAGACTTCACCATTAGTGTAGGTGTATAGCTTAGACTATATCGTCTAGGTTTATGTAAGTATGCTGATGTTCACACAGTGACACAGTGACAAAATGTGTAACTTTTATGGGAAGGCAAATGGAATATTGGAAGTGCTAAAAGTCCACAGGTTTTTTTTAATTAAAATAATTATTTTCTTGTATCAAAATGTATTTCTGTATTTTAAAATCTCCTAGAACACAGTTGCTGTTCAAGATTTTGAGGGGTCTATACTAAGACCAATCAACCTTCTAGGCACAGCAGCACTAAATTGAATTCAATGGAAAGTGAAATAGGGGAATAATAGGATATCGTTGGAGAACTTGAGTGTTTTGAGGCTACTTGAAAATTCTATTTCAAAGCATAGTACAAAACTACTTGTATAAGTATTTAATGTGTATATACATTAAGAATGCATGCCTCCCGATATACTTTCTCATAAGAATAAATCTTAATCTGTAGGATTCTTTTTTGTCATTGCAAAAATGTTCTTTCCACATCCCCCAGCCCACATTTCTTTCTTTTGTTTGTTCTTAAATTATTCATTTAATCTAGAAACATTTTCTTGTTTTCAAGACCAAGTGCTAGTTACTGTATAAAGATTGAAAGACACATTTAGCCAGGCATGGTAGTGCACACCTGTAATCCCTCCCAGCAGTCAGTAGGCTGAGGCAGAAGGATGGCTGTGAGTTAGAGGCCAGCCTGAACTACATAGCCAGATCCTGCCTCCAAAAAAAAAAAAAAGACCAAAATATATAATAGATAATGTGAAATAGGAAGCAAAGGTTCAAAGGAAAAGTGGGGGAGGGGGAGGAAAGAAGGGAAAGAAAAAAATAGAAGAAAAGGAAAAAACAGAAACAAAGCTTTTGTAAATAGGGAGGGTGGAGAGGTGGAAGGGAGAGAAGGGAAATGGGAAAAAACAAGAACTAAGATACATCATGTACAGGTACAAATTATCAATGATGAATTTGATCATTCAAGAACTCATTTAAAGAATCATTTTTCTTTTCATATAGTTGAAATGCCTTCCCCAGATCATTCACCCTAAACTTTTTCTTTTATCATCTTATTTCCTAGATTATATTCTCTAATAATTTTAATTGCTGGCCTATCTATATGTTGTCTTTTTTAGACTGGAGTGTAACTGCTAGAAGAGTTCTTTGCGGGACCATTTTGTTCTGTATTCCCAGTGTATACCCACAGGGCTTGCTTCACAGCAGTTACTTTATACCAAATGTGCAATTGTAAGAGTTTCTTAGTTAAAGAGTGGGAAAGGGCATTCTGGACAGGTATGAAATCATGAAAGTGTCTGCCATTACAAGAAGAATGGTATAAAGTGTAGACTGGAAGTGGAAGATTAGGTTATAAAAGGAGGACTGGAGGTGGGATGTGTAATGCATTCCAAGCCAAGCAGATTAGATTCTATTTTGTCTGCCTGAGAGAGCCAGGACATGTTTTTTTAAGTAGGAGTGTGACACAATTAGGAAGATAATTCTGGTAGCAGTTTGTTAGATGGACTAGATCTTGGAGGTTGCAAGCAGAGAAGAATTTCATTTGAAGACTGTAGCCGTAATAACATATGGGAGACCCTAAAATAAAACTGTTGGTTTAGGTACGGAAAATAAGCTGGATTTGAAATTAAAGGCGCATAGGAGAAAAGTGAGAGATAAAAGATGATTCTGAAATTCCCATTCACTAAAATTAAGAGACTGAACAGTATTTCTGAGGGGATTAATAGTTTGTTTTGAATGTGTTGGTTTAAAAATAATGCACCCACTAAATATTTGGGAATATAGAACCAGATCTCTGATGGGTTAGTTTTGATGTAGGAGTCAGCCTTAATAAACTCGTGGATAGCATTTGAAGCCTGAAAAGCTTCATGAGGACAAAGATTTAAGATTTTGGTTTTTCAGGGGTCTTAAAATTGTTTGAGAATGTGAGAAAAACAAAGGCCTCCTCAGGCACATATAGGGATTTATCTATATACAATTTCTGGGAGTTCCTAACCTCTGAAACTATTGTTTTAAGCTTTTTAGGAACTACTCTATATAGACTTCAATGAAGAACTTTTAATTTAAAGAACAGATGGAAATATTTCAGATGGGAGGAAAACCCAGGAAAGATATCTCAGAACCCAGCGGTGGGGGTGGCAAAGGAGAATTTTGAAAGCCAGTTTCCCAGCGCTTTATGCTCTGGAGCAGTCCAGTAGGAGAGTTTCAACCTTGGCCGGCCTCGGCACTGAGCTGCTCATTTGTAACATTTTGTACTGTGTAGAGGCAGAAGGCAGATTGTGCCAGTTTAGAGCACGAATGGAGTTCAGGAAAGAAGCCATGGTAAACAGAGTGCAGAAATCTTGATGTTCTGTGTGATAAAGAGTCCTGATATAAGAATATGGCCCTTTTTAAAGACTTACTGAAGGAGAAATTCCATCATTTTGATTACCTATTATGGTGTTTTAGCCCAGTGGTTCTCAGGTGCCTGCTCGTGAGAAACATCTTACAAATGGCTTCAAAATTTAGACCGTACCAAGGTCAAGTGAAGTCAGTACCTGTGGTGAATCAGCTTTTTCATAGTTTTTATTTTGTCTCTTTTAAATAGTTAAGTATCAGTGTTCATGCTGTGATTTGAGTAAGTTTGTTTCCCCTAAATCAGGTAAACCCGAAGTTTTATGTTACTGGTATTAAAAGGATGAAATGTTACGCTAGCTATGGTGTTTAGGGACGGTGCCTTTGGAAAATGATTGGGTTTAGATAAAATTACTAGGGTGGAAGCCCCGTGACTGAATCCTGGGGACTTTATAGGAAACAGCACAGGGACATTAATTATAACACAGGTCCTCATCTTGTCCTGTGGTACTCTGCATTGCCTTAGGGTGCTGCTGGCAAGAAGGCCATCGCAAAAACTGAGCAGATAGGTGCTGGCACTGTGTCCATAAGGCTCCAAAATTGTTTGCTAACTAAAGCTCTTTTCTTTAAAAAGTTAGCCTGTCTCTGGTATTTTTTTTACACTAAGGAAAAATTGACTAATTTAGGCCAGAAAACTTCTTTATCATTCTTTGTATCTACCGTGTAAGAATTATTACTTGAATGTTTACAAATTACTCACCTTACTGTTGTGCTACTTTAAAATCAGTGTTTCTAATTTTAAATTTTAAAAATTATGTGTTCTGATCTCTAGCCAAGTTCTCTGTAGTATCTCTTTTGAGTGACATGACCTTCAGTTCCTCATATCTGATCGGCTTTGTTAAAAGGGCTTACCTGAGGGAGGGTGTCCAATTTGTAATCCTGTTTGTTTTAACTACATTGTATTTTTTTCATTTGAATTTTGTTCTGTTTTTCTGAATAACCTATTTCATAACATCTTTCTTAAAATGTCATTGATGCATGACACAGACTTTAAACACATTTTTTTATGTTAAAGCAGACAGTTCATATGAAGATTAATCCTCCAAAAACCATTGAAAGGAAACTGTCCAAATAGGAAATTTCACTTTTTTCCCCCTCTGCTTTGCTTTCTCTTGATTAAATTTTTGGTGAGCTATGAGTGGTTACAGACACTCCATTCACACCCTTGAAATAATATTCAGAACACAGAGGTTTGATCTCGATGTATGCTAGCTCTAATACCAACCAGAAGCTAGAAGAGGATTTGTTTAGTTCATTAGCTACCTAGTGAGTTAACATTTATACTTACAAGTAAAAATAATTTTAAAATTATATTAGCATTAATTCAATGGCTAAATTAGTCTTTAAATTGTAGCTTCCTATTATGGAAAAATAATAGGAATAAAAAATTAGGAAAAATACCAAGCTTCTCTCTAAAGAGATAAAACTCCCCAGCTTTTAAAATGGTAGTTTATATTAAGTGAAAATAGGAACATATGTAAGACCTCTCAAGAAAACTGATAACATACAAATAGAAAGAAATGAACATCTTAAGCTTAATTTTTAAATTTAATATCCTAAAGTGTTGGACTTCTAATTTCCCTATATTTGTAGGTAATATTTAGCAAACTGTTTCTTTTATAATATGTAGTACTTGGTCAAACTTTTCTTTGTCTCCTTGTCTGTTTTATTTCCTTCATGACCTCCCCCTACACCTCCTCCCTAGATAAAAACCTCATAGTCAACTATTTGTTTTTATTTGAAATGATTTTTTGTTTTTTTGGTTTTTTTTAAATTTGTGGTTAAATTTAAGGGTTTTTTTTTTTTTTTACCAAATACTAATTTGACTTAACAGAAAAATCAGAATTGTATTTTTTATTTTACTCCTTACTATTAAATTTGAAGAAACTTGGTCTGTTTTTGTGTTCCAAAGCTGGAGGGACTGCAATGAATAAGTAGAAATCCTTTCCATTTTTGAACATTTCTCTGTCCCTGGAAGATGAAGAAAAGAGGTAATAATAGTAAAAATAAGAATTGCTAAATTTGAATGCCCACTATGTATAATCACTGTGCTGAGCACATTACATGACATTTTACTGTTGTAAGATTCTATTGTCAGCCATATTTTACAAATGACAATAATGAGGCACCACAGTAGTGTTCAATAACGGAGTAACTTTCCCTCAGTCATACGGGTCATAATGTAGATGTGGGTGTAACCAAAGCAGTTTGTTGAGCCCTTTCTTTTGTGTGTGCATTGCTTTTTTTAATAATCTGAAGCTAACAGTTAAGCTCTGTAGACATTTTATTGAATGTGTATAGTGCCTTGGGAACCATGCCAGGATTGAGGTACAGAAACAAGTAAAGTTTGATTATGGTTCTGGGGAGTTTATTGTCTAACCAATACATATAAATAGGAAATACTTCACTGTAGGAAAGTTTCATAATAGTGTGGAAAACTGCCATGATAGAGGTATGCATAGTAACCTGGTAATGGGACTTAAAATAGGGACTTAGGCTCAGTCTCAGGTATCAGATTTCTTAGTTCCTTTGATTTTTAAAAAAATTTTATCCATGCTGATTTTTTTGGTACCAGGGATCGAACTCAGTACCTTGTGCTTGCTAGGCAGGCGCAGTGCCACTGAGCTAAATCCCTCGTCCTTACCAGTGATGATTTAAATTACCTTCTGTACTAGTATTTTCAAGTTTTCATTTCTAATCACAGGACTCTTCTCTGATTATCTATTCTCTATCTCCTCTTGAATGTTTTACAAGTTTCCTCAAACAAAATGTCCAAAACAGTTTCCCTGTCTGCCCTGCAAACCTGCCCTCCCCACAATGTGTCCTGTGTCATCAGGTAGTGGTTTAAACTACATACCTGAAGTCATCCTCCATCTCTCCTTTCTTCATCCTCATAGTTATCATAAAGCTCTGTTTACTCCGTCTCCTGAGAATGTCTTTCTGTCAATAATTACCACCACCATGGACCAACACACCACGGTCATCTCTTACCTGTAGTATGGCAGTAGACCCTGGCTGGGTGTCCTTACCCCTTCCAGTATAACCCTGAGTATCATCTTCAAATTCAAATTTTCCTTATTTATATGTTTGTTTCTGTGTTGAAACAATGAAATTCCTACATTATTAAGATGGGATGGATATTAAATTGTGCATTCTTGTGTATTACAAATTATTTCATTTTCCCAGCCAGAACTATTTCATGACTACATAAACCATTGAATGCATCTTTCTGTAAGGACTCATTCAGAAAATCAGCATCATTTCAACCTGTCCCTGCTACCTTTTAGGCAGCATTACAAATAGTTTCACAGACTGAAGCATAAAATACATTCTTCTTTACTATTGTTGTATTTTTTAAATAGTTGTTGGCATCCCTCAGATTTATTGTTAATTTCCATGAAAATCATACTCATTTTGATGCAAGTTATTGACTTGAATGCTGCATGGTTACCAGTCATCAGACTTGGCATTTAGATGATCATGAAGACTATCTCTGTATTTAACTTAATGCAGTGATGAAGGTTTTGTATATCAGATACTTTTAGTTTTACTTAGGTGTGTATTAAATGTTTATATAAGTGGTATATTACATAATCCTTTCCCTTGGAAATATACATTTTTTGTGTGTGTGGCCAGGAGCTATTAACATTTTCTTCGTATATTGTATGACAAAATTGCCTTCCCTTTAGGACTGACTGAACTCTTGAGCCAAGCACAAAAATGTCCTAATGATGGAATGTGACCCTGCCAAGCAAGGGAAAGGTTATAAATCATTTGACTTATGATATGCATCTAACTTTAACCCTCTCTCTTAACAGTAGTTCTATAATTAAAATGGAAATTTAGTGTCTAATTCTTAACTTTGCCTATATTGTGTCTTCATCTTTTATGTTAGACTCTTGAGATTTTAGAATTCATTTAGAATTATCCAAATTTGTTTGGTTCTTATGGCAAAATTTCAGACATCAAGAGAGTTATCTAAAACCTTATCCAGATCAATTAGTGGGTTTAGATAGTGAAAGATACCTATATTTTATTTATTTATTTGTTTGTTTGTTTGTTTTGGTGCCGGGGATCAACTCATGACCTTGTGCTTGCGAGGCAGGCACCACAGGCACCACGGAACCACTGAGCTAAATCCCCGGCCCCAAGATAGCTATATTTTAAAGTTAAGGTATGTTACAGATTACATTCCCTCATGGATATTTTAGTATAATCTCTGAAAAATAAGCGTGTTTATCTGCATAACCATTCTGTTATCCTACCTACAAAATTAATAGTAGTTCCCTGATGTCATCTATTATCAAATACATTTAGATTCACTTAGATCAGCCAAATTTCCTTCAAATGTCTCATACTAGTTTGTTCATTTTGATTAAAATATGGACTTTACATTTATCAGTGTTAAGTATTATTTGATAGTGCCTCATTGAGTTAGCCCAGAAAACAGCCAAGTTTTTTCAAAGGACCACATAGTAAATATTTTAGAGTGGTGGGTTTTGGGTGTTTGTCAGAACTCCAGTTATGCTTCAGTCACTACAAAAACACACAAGCGTGGCTGTGTTCCAGTAAAACTTACAAAAGAGTTTGCTGTAGGGTGCGGACTACTGCTGAACCTATTGTGATCTGATTTTTTCCCATCTGTTGCTCTGACCAGTCTCAAATTTTCTGTCAATTCATTAAATAACTGTACACGTAACATTATTCAGTTATCTGAATCTATCAAACAGTAATAACTCATTTAATCCACATGTGCTGTATGCCATGTACTGCCATAGATAATCATAGTTAATTCTTAAAAGTACCCCAGGAGTTTCAGATATTATCTCCAATTTACAGAAGAGGAAATGAGCACTTTGAAGTTAGGTAACTGACTCAGTGTCACACAGCTAAATGCAAACACTACATTAGAGCCCCCACCTTGTGCATAATTTGCGCGTGCCCCAAGCACATGTGAAAGGACATGCTCTTTCTAAAAGGCAAAATGTTACTTTTTTTCTTGTTGTTTTGTTTTCCTTCATCTTGGTCACGGGCATATGTTGAGAAACCATCAAGTAATGTGTTGGAATCAGGATACAAAATGTCTTACTTTCTCATGCTTTATTTTGAGGACTTTGTAAAGAATGTGAGGTTAGTTTGGGTAGCATGTCTTAGGTATAGAAAATAGTCATCAGTAGGTGAGCACATGGATTCATGTTGTATCTGCATATTGACCAATCTTCCCCTTCTCCCATTTCTCAGATCATGGGTAGTAATTTTGTGGTTAAACCTTTGAAGCCCTTTACTCAGTATTTTCAGCTACAATTTGAACATACTTAAAGTAGTGAGATTCTACTGTTTTGTAGAATCAGTTTTCATTTTTGGACTTTCAGTTAGATTTCAAGGTTTTTATTGCTTTGATTCATGGAAAATTTTACACGGTAGTCTGGTGAAGTTTGTCTTCAGAGCCAGGAGGTGGCGATGTTTTCCAGGTGATGACTTAAGGTGGCAGTTTCTCATAGTTGCTGAAGTTGTGTTTCTGAATACAACCACAAAGTCAGAGGCTGACTAGAGGACTGAAATATAATGTATTCTTACCCACAAAATCATTGAGCAAGGGAGAGGCTGTTTCAACTTCCATGGTGCCTTTATATAGAAAGCTAGAAATGGCATTTCCTGAAAGTAGGACAGCTGTAGTTTTGAACTTTACTTCTTATTAGGAGGAAATATTTGACAGATCATACTCATACTAGGCATTTACTTGAGAAACAGGACAAAATACTTAATCACACCATGACTTAATTTTAGGCCATGGACAGTGGGCAAGTTATTTTCATTTAGAATGAAAATTTTCTTACAGTAAAACTAATACATATTTAATACTTTAAAAATCCGGACTTGACTAAAAAATATAAGGGTGGGGCAGAGTCACTCTGCTGTGCCACTTCTCTGAATATTTGTCAATATTTTGGCAGGTTTAAGTATTAAAGTGCATACCTAGATATATAAACCAAAATGAATTCATGAAAATTATGTAATTTTTCTTACTCTAAAAGACAATATTGTCTAAAAGATATATTACATCTGGAATTTTATCCTTCATAAAAATATATGTAGTAGTGTTTTATATGAGACTGTGCTGTACTTTCACCAGTCCCATTTAGGTAGACATGTAGGTTGTCTCTTACTAACATTTGTACTCAGTTCAATTATTTCTCAAGATACTTGTGTACCCCTTAACTGAAATTCCACATATGTGTATGTGTCCTTTAAATTACTTGAATAACCATTGCCAGATTATCTTTTCTAGAAAGTTTTTGTGCCAAATTATAAGAGAATGCCACTTTACTCATACCTTTGCCACCACTGTTTATTTGCCGATGTAAATAAATAGTACCACATTCTTTTAAGTTAGCATCTCCTCAATTACTGATAAGCTTTTAAAACATATATTTCTAAAAGCAAAGGACTTCTAAATAAATAAGCCCAAGAAAAATGTTAGTAGAAATTTAAATTTTGTTAGAATCAACATTATATATCCAGTTTTAGTCTCACATAAAGCCCTGGGCTATAATAACCTTAAATGTTCTTACAAGAAAAAAAGTTAAAAACTAAAGTACTAAACATTCAACCAAAATACTTTACAATATAAGAAATAATAAAAGAATGCAGTATATCTGTAGAAGAAAAGAAATGGTAAACATGGGCAAATAATTTAATAAATCAGAAGGATCAACTATTTTTTTAAGTAACTTACCAAAGTAGAAAACCTTTCAGCAAGATTGAGAAGAACAAAAAACAGGGACAAATGATACTAGAATGAAAAAGGATTATACTGCAGCAGAGTTTATAAGATTATTAAGAAAACCATGAAGAATAATATGCTTGATATATGAAAAAATTTAGTAGAAATAAGAAATTTCCTAGGAAAATATAGTAAAACTGATTCAAGGAAAAATAGACATTAGTTGTCTTAAAAAATTGAATTGGTTTTTTAAAAAAAGATCTAGTAAGAAACGGATCCACGTAACTTTTAAATAAGATCTTTTAAGTGGTCTTCCATAGAATTGAGGGAATAAAGACCACTCTAACTTGTCTCATATGTCTAGTATAATCTTGATATTCAAACCAAAAAGAATCATATAGGCTACTTCTGCTTATGAACATAGATATGTCAATCCTAAGTGAAGCATTAGCAAACCAAATCCATCAGTTTTTTAAAAATCGTCACTTAGTTGGGTTTATGGACATAATATAGATGTTATAAATTTAAGAGAAATGTATGAGGATAAATAAATTATAATAGAGGTTTACTGGAAGGTAGGGATGAGGATTTGATTTGGGAGAGATGCATGGGGGAGATAGCAGTTGTAATGTTTATTTTTGAAGCTGAATAGATGTTCGTTATATTCCCTTTGCCCTTTTATATATCTTAAGTATTTCATGGATAGTGCTATAGTTAGCAGATCTGACAGCTTTCCGAGTTTAAATGTCATTTCTAAATACTGTGGTGTTTTTTGGAGTTGCTTAAACACATTCTTTGTTTTACAGACTAGTTTAACACATGAAATATAATAAAGTTTATTACTACATAAGTAATCATGGATATTGTGTCAAAGGGCTCACAGGGAAGAAACTGGCTGTTAGCTCTTTCACCTTCATATGAAAGTAATGGAAGCTTTGGAAGTAATGTTTCAGGCTTCCTATAAAAATTTTTTTCCATGCCTAGAATAAAAAGAAACAGTTTAGATTTCTAGGTGGATGACAAGTTTTTATATAGATATGAGGTTGAGATGGATTTTTATAGCATTCACCTGCCAAATAATAATTGAACATTTACTCCTTTCCAGATACAGTGTTGAGCCATGAATGTGTAGCCCCGGGGGCCATCACTGCAAATTTTTGAAAGGTGCCGTATGATGGGTGTATAATGCTCATGTTTATTTTTTAGAAATGTTTCTATTGATGAATTATTAATTTTAATTTTGAGTTTCATTGATCAATGTATACTTAACAGGAAAATAAAACATCAATAGAATAAACTATTACATTTTTAAAATGTAATGAGTGTTTAGAATAAACACCAACATTTTCAACATCAACTGTTTACTTGCTTACAAGATCTAAAAAATAAAAGCAGAAATAAATTCCTATGTGAATTACAATATAAATACAAATAAAAATAAAACTACCACTTAAATTATCACACACCTAAGGCAGTTTTCACACATGAGAGGAGCATGTTCCATACACAGGTATCACTTACACTGACAGCCAGCCCATGTGTTCTGTTTTCCTGTCCTCTTTGGCAGGACCCACTTGACATCTCGCTGGGCTTCCTGTTTTCTTAGGAGGTTCTTCTGATGTTTCACCTGTCTGTTCACTGGGCTGCTCCAGAATTCTTTTTGAGGAGTTCTGTAGGCAGATACATACTATTCTTCCTCTGTTGTAATTGATCATTTATCAATTCCAGTCTCCTCTTAAGAAAATTTCTCCCTGATATTTTTTGCTTGTTATTTTCTTTGTAAACTATGAAACTATTTATGCTTGACATGTTTAGGATCCAGTAAAACACCACCACTGACCAACACTTTGTGTTTCAAGTGACATCATAGTTGCTGCATAACTCGTCAACATCTACTCTACCTTTGGTTTTCTCAGAAAATGTGACCTTTTCTGGCTTCATTTGTGTTGAGGATTCACTATCCATGTTTGTTTGTTTGTTTGTTTGTTTGTTTGTTTGTTTGTTTGTTTTGAGACAGGGTCTTGCTGTGTAGTCCAGGGTAGCCTGCAACACTGTAGCACAGGCTGACCTTGAACTCACATCCTCCTGCCTAAGCCTCCCCAGTACTAGAATTACATGCGTGCACAGCTTCACTGTCAATCTTATCATCATAGTGTAATGTCCACAGTATCAGTACTACTTTGTTTTTCTTCACCACACAGGCCCAGTGTTATGTCTTTCTTAAATCTAAAGATTGTGCTATACATTTCTCTATTGTGAACTTGGAACAGTCAACATTTTTTCAGGAATCTCTGTGCTTTGTTCTTAGGAATAGTTCCTGGTGTTCTTTTAGCAAATGTAACATCAGTGGTTAACTAGTGAACCACTTATCAAATATGATATTTGGTTTACTTTTTGAAATAGACACAAGTAATCTATTCACAATGTCATATGGTTTATTATTGCATGAGTAAAGACCTAGTGGCTGGGTTCCAGGATAAATTCTTTTTTTTTTTTTTTTTTTTTTGGTATTGGGGATTGAACTCGGGACCTTGTGCTTGCAAAGTAGGTGGCGGAACCACTGAGCTAAATCCCTGGCCCCTAAATTTCTAAATTCAAGGTGTAAAATGTCTTCATATCTACCAGGGCACATATTTTTATACCTTATTTGGAAGGTTTACTTGGTATATATTGCCAAAACTTTCAACAACCATAAAATGAAAGTTGTTCATCAGTTGTCGTGTATTTGGATGGTGTATAAATTACTTGACAGTTCAAAACAAAACTTTAAAAAAATAAGCAAATAGCAAAATTGTCAGATTTTTTTCTTTCTTGACAGGTCTTTTTGTTGTCAAAATGTAGGCAATTTTGAAGGAAACCAAGTCTCTTGGGTGTCGTTATTGTTCTAAAAATCTGCATGCCACATCTGTCACTTCTCCATAAATCCTTTAGATTCTGATGATTAGATTGATAAAGTCCTTCTGTGAAGGCTTTTAGTTCAGATAGTGAGGTGTCGTGATAAATATATTCTTGAGTATTACTGTTGATGCATATGAAATGTTTTACTTGTATTTCACTATTAGCATATTTCAAAACATCTTGTAGCATATTGTCCATTACAAACAATTTCCAGAATTGAATTGCAGTGTTGGCATTCTGTCCAATAGGTTTCATCCTTGGCAAGGATCTAATCACATTTTCCAGCCTAGTTCTAACATTGGATTGTTCAGGTATTCATGATCTGACTAGTCAGATATTTACTTACATTGTCGTTTCTTCCTCATCTGAATCATTGTCTTCATTCTGTAGTTCTCTCTCTGTCATATGTTGCTAACTTCTTTGGCTCACATGATGCAAGTCATCATTGGTACCCAAGTCACCTGTTGACTCACTTTCAACCTCCTCCCAAAGTTGTAAAAGCAGATTTTCATGCAATATTGTACTGAATTGGGCTAAAGAAAAATAAAAAGAAAACATTTTAATGAAACAAATTATAAATACACAAAAATGTAACATGGCACATAACGTGGGTAAAACTCACTCGTTTACACTTTGACACACGCACATTGTACCAAGTGAGTGAGTACAAAGATTGCTTCCTGTATTCCCATGGTGCAGCTACTGAGATACACAGCCAGCTACTGTTATGCTAAAGTAAATATTTTAATTAGAAAAGTGTGGTATGGATGTCTGTGACCCTGAGTGAGGAACTGAGTTATGAACCCTTAAGACATAGTCTTTGACCTCAAGAAGCCTACTTAGTAGAGGAAATGGATGATCCAGATGTTTAATTATAGGTACCATAACAATCAGGGGCAGTTTGGAATGTTTCTTCCCTAGTGGGGGGAAATTAATTTCTACCATCTTTGCTGTATCTGTTTGTTGTTTTTTCTTTGTTTTTGTAGGGAGGTTATTTGTTTGTGTTTTGCTTTTTTGGAATAGAAATAGAACCCAGCCAGGACCTTCACACTGCATACAGCCCCATCTTTTTTTATTTTGAGACGGTCTTGATAAATCACTAAGTTGCTCAGGCTGGGCTAGAATTCAAAATCTTGCCTCAGCTTCCCAAAATGCTGGCATTCCAGACATGCACCACTATACCTGGCTTGTTATTTTAAACAAAAGCTGTATGTGTGTATTTTCAGGAATAATTTAAGCATTTTTAAATACTAATACTCATGTAAGACCCTTTAAACCCATTAATACATGATTTACACTTAAAACTAGAAGAGAGTAATAGGCCCTCTGATGCCTTGTAGAAATTGAAATTAAACTCTTTTTACTGAATTGTTATTCTAGTTAGCCTGAAGTGAATCTTTGTTTATATCCAACACTATTCTCTTATTTAAGATTGTAAAAGAGTCCTTTTTTGTACTTATGAAAAAAAGTGAGGTCTTTGATGTATGGTGCCTCTTCTTTACAGCACTAACTTTTCCTTGTATATCTTTGATTGGAAGTTTTTTGTTAAAGCCTGTTTGCTGGGTTACTTATCTGGAATATGATCAGCTAATAAATTAGGATGAACTATTTCCATGTCCTAATTTTTAGAGTTTAACTTGCCAAAATGTAGAAATAGTTGTCAATTTTGAATTAGTTTCAAGACTTCTTTGTACTTACAAAGATTTCCTTTACCCCTCTTTCTTGTCTTTTTACCCTATACTTTACATTGTCTCTCAGGCCATTCAGTAGTTTAAAACTTAAAGTAGTAAACCTGAGTCAGTTTGTTTTTACCTGCTTCGTATTAAGAAAAAATCTGGGGGCCCGGGATTTAGCTCAGTGGTTCCGCCACCTGCCTCCCAAGCACAAGGTCCCGAGTTCGATCTCTGGTACCAAAAAAAAAAAAAAAAATCTGTCATGAAAGAGTAAATTTGGTACATTTTCTTCATTCAGAGTGTCTCCTTAGGTGTTTAGTTTTTGTACCTTATCCTTGAGATACGCAGCAGCAAGGATTAGGTTGGGCTACATATAACAAAAGTTCAACGTGAGATCTAGAATTAAGAGGTGCAGGGATAGTAAGGAGATTCACACCATCAGGAGCCGTACTTTTATCATAATTCTTCTGCTGCTTTCATGTCATTATCTCATGGTCCCAAATGGCAACCTAATCTCTAGCGCTTGTGTCTCATGTAACCCCAGGCAGCAAGAATGAAGGACAGAAAGGCAAAGAAGACCTTACTGGCCTAGTTCATTGCTTTAAGCAAGTGTCCCATAAAACAGTAACCATTTCATGTTACATTTTGCTGACCAGAACATAGTCGTGTGGCCACTTGGATAAACCTTTTGCCAGAGAACCTAAAAACTACAGTATTTTTGTCACTTTTGTACCTAGCCAGGAATTTGTGTCCTGATCATTATGATCACAATTTTTTCATAGTTTTTGTAGGAAACTAGCAGAAGATATTGCAGTCACCAGGTGGCTTAATTGTGCTATAATATAATCATGGGAAGCAGTGCTGAGAAATCTCTGATCTGCCTCTTAGTTCATGAATAACCACTGTCATTTATTGTGTTAGTATTTCCCAGATACATGTGCCAAGTACTTTTCGTACATTACTATTACTACTTTTAAGGTACTGGGGATGGAACCCAGAGCCTTGCACCTTTAACACTAAGTCTTCCACTGAGCTACACCACTCCCCATCATACGTTATTTTATATAATGTTGACGACATCACTCTAGTAGGCTCTATATATTCCTGTTACAAATGAGAACAGAGGCACGGTCCCCACTGCCACCTTTGCCTTACTCTTGTACATAGAAATGATTTGAGACAGCTCAAATGTACACAAGAAACAAAATGACATGGAGATTAATGAGAAGGTAAGAATGTAAGAATGAGAAAATATGATGAAATTGGGGTGCAGTTGATACACAATTGAGTATTATATAGTCTTGTACATGTGTGAATTCTTGGTCTGATTTGTCACTTTATGAGAAACTGAAAGGCAGAAAAATGAGGGAATTAAAAAAATTTTTAATCTTGACATCGTTGCTTTTGTTCTGTAAATTAAATGATTGTGTAGAAGGTTAGTTTTTTTTATATTGTGGCTCTAAGGACTCTTAAAGATAATTAGAATATATTGTTAACATTTTTTCATTTAGATATGTGTTGAGGGTGAGGAGGGGGTTTGCTAACCCAAATTACTATTGCTTTTTTTTTTTCTTTTTTTAATTAAATTCTTTTATTGGTACATTGTAGGTATACAACACAGTTACATTTCTCATTGGGAATTGTACCTTTACATAATGCATCTTGGTTCTTATTTTTTCCCCATTCCTAGCTATTGCTTATTTTTTAAGATGTGAAAAACTCAGAAAAAAATTATTAGATGGATATGGGTCATGTGCTTAATGTAACCTAGGGTTTGACTAGCTGTGGGTGGTGCCACATATCTGTAATCCCAGCACTCTGCGAGGCTGAGGCAGAAGGATTTCAGTCTGAAGCCTAGCCCTGAGCAACTTAGTGATTTAGTGAGACCTTGTCTCAAAATACAAAATTTTTTAAAATGTCTGGGGATGTGGCTCAATGAGAAGACCTTAGGTTCAATCCCCAGTGTCTCAAAAAAATTAAAGAAGAGGGGACTTGATTATTTATATAAATGTTCTTATAGAGTCTTGAAAAATATATTTTAGAAGATTCTGACCTTGATAAATATTGTATTTGTTAGGTGTCTCCCCTGTTGCACAAGCTTGTGAACTCTGGGGAGAGTAGACTGCCTTATTTCTTTTTTTCCTCCAGTAACCTCTGCATTTTGAAAGTATTCAATAACTGAGTAATGAATGTATGATCTAGGAAATGATAAAAATCTTTTAAATAGTATGATTAATATTTTGTGTTGAATTTTAAATGAACTGGGCCAGGGATTTAGCTCAGTGGTTCCACTGCCTGCCTCGTAAGCGCAAGGTCCCGAGTTCCATCTCCGGTACCCCCCCCCCCATTTTTTTTTTTTAATGAATCAGTTACTGTGTCTGAAAACAAATCAACCATTGATAGCCCCAGTAAGTTTTGTGAAGTATTAATAAATACACTGATGGCTGAACTTTGGGTCCACAAAGTCTAGCTCTTGAACACAAAATTTTGGGGGACTTGCTGTAACTGTGGTACAACTGGAACATAATGGTTGTGAAGGCAGGTAGCAGGAGATAAGTCTGTCAAATTATTGGCATGTAAAGGTTACTTATTGAGTTGAGAAATGAGAGATCCAGATCTTGAGGGCTATCATATGGCATGCTATTTCTTTAATGACATTTTTAGTTGTGAGAAAAAGGGACATGATTGGATTCTTGAAACATTTGAAAAATAGATTTCTTACATTTTTGTGTCAAGATTATTTGTGAAAAATAAATCAAAACATTTAAATTTAATGATTTTTTTTTTGTATGTGTTTTATTTCTCAGGATGTGAACTTCGTGGTGGGAAGCTAAGTTTTTAAACTATCCCAATGGATGCAGACAGTGATGTTGCATTGGACATTTTAATTACAAATGTAGTCTGTGTTTTTAGAACAAGATGCCATTTGAACTTAAGGAAGATTGCATTGGAGGGAGCAAATGTCATTTATAAGCGTGATGTCGGAGTAAGTATCTGAATTTTGTTTTGTGCACTAGGTAGTCTTTAATTTTATACAACTGTGAATGGTACTAAAATATATTCATCCTACAGGCAGTTTATGAGTACCTTAGCATGAGTTAATTGTACTGGATACAGAAGTGAGCCCTACATATGTGGTCCTTCTGTCATGGAGGTGACAGATAATGAAGGAGATAGCTTATCTGAGTCCTCAGGAAACTTACTCATTGTCAGGAGTTTATATTACTGTTTCCTCTGTTCTTTTGAAGTGAGGAAAGGGATCTTTATACTTCCATGTGTATTTTTTTTCAGATACAATTATATTTGTCTGATGCCCTAATTTTTTATGATTTTTGTAGTATGTTAATTGTCATATTCTTCGTAACTTAGCAAGGATAGATGGTTTTCTTTCATCGATTTGCTAAAAATATGGTTCATACCTCAAATCTGTAATATTTAAAATGAAAGCCTTAGTAGTAATGAGTAGTAATAAACAATGTTTTGAGATTAACATTAGAAATGAAAGTATTTGTTAGGTGTTTTTTTTTTTTTTTGGTACTGGGGATTGAACCTCAGGGCTTTGCCCTTGCGAGGTAGGTGGTGGAACCACTGAGCTAAATTCCCAGACCCTTTATTAGGTTTTTATAAACTAAAGATTAAAAGATAAAATTCGCAGTATATTTAAAGGTGATATTAAGCTCTACAAATTAGGCTTCTAAGTATACTTAAAGTGTTAAGTAAGTTCTTAGTACTAGAAACCAAGTTACAATGAATTAAATTCACTTAAAATTTTCAGTGATCCACAATTAAAGATTTTCAAGTTTATCAGTAATACCATTTTCCCCTTAAAAAGAAGAAAAGAATAAACGTGTCTGCTAAAAAGTTTAGAAAGGAAAATGCCAAACACTGCTTTTGGATTTTAGCATGTGGAAAGAAAGTAGATTTTTTAGGAAGGTTGACTGAAAACTCTTGAGTTTTCTTGACAAATTTGTGATGAGAGACAATTAAATACAGAATAGATTCAATCCAGTGTTACTTATGTGGGAAGTGTTATGTATTTTAGTTAAAATATCATCTTGATCTTTTTAAAATTTTAAGCCTTCCCCAGATTTAACAGTGCTTTACTTTGATAATATGGTGTATGACAATGAAAAGGAAGAATTTGAAATGCAACAGAAATTTTAAGGAAAAATGTCATTTACATATTATTTTATCTGTTGAACATTTATCTCTTTCTTACATATAATGAGCATGTAATAAATATTTCCATAAATGAAAAATTGCAGTGAAAATTTAAGTTCCTAGATTATCTTAGACCTTGACCTATTTAGCCTGTAGGTACTTTCGTTCCAACCCATATTTTAAAATCCTTTTTATCTCCAAGGAATTTGAAATTACATCTTCAGCTCCAACATTTCTCCTGTGCTTGAGATTTCCATGCGCTTGAGTGTATGATAGGCATCTCAACTCTAAATATAATGTAATGTAGTGATGGGCACCCTGAAGCAGAATAAAGCAGAGCTAGGAATTAGAGTATGATAAGAGATGAGGATTTTGATGTGATAGTCACTAAAGGATTCTCTGTGGGGATGACATCTTGTAAGAGACCTAATAAAATGAGAATATTGAGTGGAGACTATTCCAGCTGGGAGTAGCAGCTATTGCCAAGCTCCTGTTGTGTGAACAAGTTTGGCGTGTGTGAGGATCCATGAAAATTCTAGTGATGTGGCTGGAGTAGAATGAGAATTGAAATGTTTATGTACTTACAGTCCATTGATCACAAATGCATTGTTGAGAGATTATATAGACCTTGTTTTTTAATTAATTAAAAGTCCTTGGGGAATAATTTTGTTGTTTGTGTTGAATATTGAATTTGATTTCAGAATGGATAGCCATACATAGGCTTGGAGTGGCCTATGTAACATGGCCACATAGAACAAAACCATATGTGAAAATTAATACTTATTAAGTAATTAGATTGTTTTTTTTCCCAGAAAGTATTAATGAAGCTTAGAAAACCTAGAATTACAGCTACAATTTGGTCCTCAGGAAAAATTATTTGCACTGGAGCAACAAGGTAAAGTTACCTGAATTTTTAATTTTTATTTTTTCCTTTTCTCCCCACAGAAAAGACATTTCTTAGACTGAAAGTAAAGTTATATGTAATGTTTGCTATGTTTCTCAGTATAAAATTTACTTCCTTTGTAACTGATAATCTTTCTCTTATTTTAAAACATAGTGAAGAAGAAGCTAAATTCGGTGCCAGACGTTTAGCCCGCAGTCTGCAGAAACTAGGTTTTCAGGTAACATTTTCAGAATTTGAACTACAAATATTCAAGGATTTATTTTTGTAAAATTAAAAATTTTAATTTAATAGACTAAAGAAACCACCATAGGAATTCTTCTGATTCTTCTTTTTCTGAGGTTTCTGGCTTTACAGTGTGAAAATTCAATAGCAAAACTTGGCCATGTGGGTATTTATAAAAGATCTTGGCTTTTCCTCAAATTTCTTTCCCATAAATAAATTTGATTCTTTTCACATTAAATGCCTTTTCAAAAAAAGTTCTTTATTATTTCAAAAATGCTAGGTCAGAATGTTGAGTGTGATGAGCACTGTTGACATGGACGTGTTGAATAGCAAGCTCTCATGTGTACAGTGACTGTCACGGGCAAGGCAGCCTTTTCAAAAATGTTGTTCAGCAAATCTTTGAATGAAACTGTTATGATGGATTTGCTAAGTCACTTGCAAATGTTGAGTGAAAGAGAAAGATAAGATTTGATCCTTGAAAGATGAGTTTTAGACATGCTGAGTGGCAAGTTCTTACATGTGGAAAGTGACTATCACTGACAAGTCAGTCTTTTCAAATGTTTTTGTTCAGCAAATCTTTGAATAAATTGTTATGGTGGACTTGCTATGTCACTTGCAAACTGAAGTGAAAGTTGAAATTTGGTCCTTGAAGAGGTAGACCAAACTCTTTGGGATTTATGTAAACTGTGGGATTAGTGAAGGGAAGTTAAGTTTGTCTCAGATGACTTCAGTCTCGGAAGTAGAAGGAACTGAACTTGCTGGTCTTGGCACTTGAGGAGAGTGGGAGTAGAAAGAGCCTTGAGTTGTAGCTGTGATGTGATGTGTGTGGTATTACTTGGTACTTTGGCTTTCTACTGCTTTGTGCAAGTACTGAGTTGGAAGACAGCTCATCCAGAATTCTGGTTGTGGGAGAAATGTTAGAAAAGATAAGGAGATAAAATAATGCAAGATGTTGGTTGGAATGGCTAAAGTTATTATTGTTAAGAGAACATTATTTTCGCCTTACTGATATAAGAAAACATCTGACCTTTGGAGCACAATGTACACTCTTTAATTGACTTTTTAGAGTGACAACTTTTCCTGTTCAACTTTTCTAGGAGAACCCTGTTTTGATTTTTTTTCCACCTCTCAATTCTTCCTTCTTTCTTGGCAATTTTTATATATCCCACTTAAAGTATTAAAATTAAACTCTGCGTAAGACTCAGAAATCCAGATGACAAGTACATTTCTCATCATGAAAATACCTCTTTTTACTATTTTTAATGAAGTTTTTCAGGTTTTTTTTTTTCATTGGATTTTAGCTTTTCATACTAAACTTTTCATATTTTAGCTTTACATTACTAGATCTGTGAATAAGAGAGTGTTTCATCTTGTTTGGTTCTATTTAAAGGATTGAAACTTAATAAGGATTGCCGTGACGAGCAAATTTTTTATTTCAAAATAATTCATTAAGCTTTACTTCTCTCCTAAAGGTAATATTTACAGATTTTAAGGTTGTTAACGTTTTGGCTGTTTGTAATATGCCCTTTGAAATCCGTTTGCCAGAATTCACAAAGAACAATAGACCTCATGCCAGGTAGGTCGTTGAGAATCAAGATGACTTACCAGATTTGAAATTACCAGTCAGGCTGTAAATATTTATATTAATTGTGACTTTTTAATATAGTTATGAACCTGAACTTCATCCTGCTGTATGCTATCGGATAAAATCCTTAAGAGCTACATTACAGATTTTTTCAACAGGAAGTATCACAGTAACAGGTAATCTGTGTTACTGAAACCAAACTTGTCAGTTACGGGCTTAGTGATATAAGACATGCCCATACCAAGATAGAAATAATGTCTACATTGTCCCCTTCAGTTACTTACGCCCTTGACGAAGAGTAAGTCCTTTGACTTTTCGCACTATAGATTAGTTTTGCCTGCTTATGTACTACTTGTATTTCTTATGTATAATATAATGTGCTATTTTTGTCTCTGTCTTCTTTCATTCTTGGTTATCTTGTGAGATTCATCCATATTCTTGTGTGTAGGTCATTCACTCTCATTGCTATATAGTATCCAGTGTGAATGAACTCTCGATGGGCATTTGAGTAGTTAAAAAAACAGCTTTCCCAGTTCCAATAGTTTGGAACTATTAAAAATATTCTGATATATCCAGGCGTGGTTGTGCACACCTGTAATCTCAGTGCTGTACTCTGGTAGGCCAAGGCAGGAGAACTGTAAGTTCAAGCCTAGCTTGGGCAGCTTAATGAGGCCCTGTCTCAAAATTAAAAATAATAAAAGGTGTTGGGGATGTAGCTCATTGCAGAGGCCCAGAGTTCAATGTCTAAAACTGCAAAAAGGAATTTTTTTTTACATATGACTCCATAGTAATGATTATATAAAGTTATGATACTTTGTATTTAAAATAACCAAGAGAAACCAATTTTATAAACTTTACAAAGATTTTTCCTTAAGATGTTCAGATAGAATTGGCATCTATTTGTTATGTGTGTTTTGTTATATTTTTTGAATCATTAAGAATTTGGAAGGGGTGGTTACAGAAGACTAGGTTAGCATATTAAAGGGTGGTATCAGTGTGTAGGATGATTTTTAAAGAAAATATGATTATAAATTGTACAGAAGCACTGCTTGAGAGTCAGGTCCAGTCTTAGACAAAATTGTGTTGAAGAAAATTTCTTGTAGTTTTTAGTTTTTTCTCTTCTTTGTAACCAGTCAACTTGGTATTCTAAGCCAGGTGAATGTTTTTAACTCTGGGAAAGCTGTTTTTCCTAGTGCTACCCTTCTTAGCCCTTCTCACTCCTTCTTCCTGTTTGTTACAGGGCCCAATGTAAAGGCTGTGGCTACCGCTGTGGAACAGATTTACCCATTTGTGTTTGAAAGCAGGAAAGAAATTTTATAACTCATCGCTTAAATTGGTTAGAATCTCTAACTGAGCACCTTTTAAAACCTGTGACACATTGGACTCAGAAGGAAAACTGGACCAACAGTAATTGAGGAAATAGACTCTTTTATTCACTCACGGCTACAGTGTAAGCACCAGTCCCTTTGGATTTTATTTCAGTCTTTGGTGTAATATAAAAAAGGAAGTTTACAAGACATGACATTGCTGCTTTTACAAGAGGACAGTCTATTTATTTTCGCAGTAATTCTCATGTCCCCATAAGCAGAGCTGTCACAATGTGCACTACCTTAAATTGTTTTATTGTTTTCATTGTTATTTTTTCCAGTTTGAGCTAATGTGTTTAATTTGTGAATAGTCTTTTACATTTTTGTATGCTGAATATGGGCACCAAAGAACCTGTAAAAGTTATCTTTTCAATTGAATGTGCACAAATAAAAGTTTGGAAAAAGATTTCTCTTCATATCCATTCTATAACTTTTACTCCCCATTTTCTATTTTAACAAAAATTGTATTCATAGTTCTTTTTTTTAATCTATGCAAGATTAGACTTTGGCTAAAGTGTGTTGGCTTCTTTTTGAAGTGTATTTTGTATATATCTATATGCTACATGTGTATAGTATCTTTTCATGGTCTGTTACCAAATATCATAGAAATTTTTTTCTTGCAGATTAGAAATAAAAATATGTGTATAAGCTCTAGGGAACTGGGATAGAACTTTATAGATAAAAGATAATGTTTTATGTTGCTAATTTAATATGATAGAAAATGTTAAATAACTTTTAAAAGTTTAGAAATTGTAGTTCTAAAAAGAGAAACCTCTTACCCACTCGATGGATGTGAGAAAGAAGCTGTGATAGGTTGTGTTTATCATACCTTTGTTATTCTGGAAAGACTCAGCTAGAGTTGGAGGGAAGTGATTGAGGTTCTTAACTGATTAATCCTAGGTTGGTGCTCAAGGCTATACGAAGATCTCATGAGAAGTTGATGACATTGTGCTGTTTTAACAAGAAGTGCCCACAAGCAGCCTCTGTGCCACAGTGTAATTATAATATAGTTCAACTTGAACTTGAAAGCCATTTTTCAGGATATATGTTTCCCCTTGCTGTGTCTTATTTAATGGAGCTAAAAATGACTACTCATTGTATGGGATCACTACGTTTACTGTTTATAGTAAATACACATCAATGAGCATTGTCCTCCTGCGGGAGCCCTGAGGAGTAACAGAGGAGCAAGCAGGAGTTGTGGTCTACTACTTGTGTGTAGGAGTTTCTAGGTGTAAACCAGTGACTTCACCTAGAAATGCAGCCTGTGTAGAGTCAGATTAGCTTCTCGGTAAAAACTTAAAAGAGACAGTATTCCAATACAATCTTCCGTGAAAACCTGAATTACCAAAATGTCTTGAAAAGTAAAAGCTTGAAACATTTGAACCTCTGTATTTAGAACATTTTCCTTACCAGAGTATAAAATGTTGAAAATCTAACTTAAGCACTGCACTGAACAGTACATATTATTTTGTTTCTTTTCGTCTTCTTCTGAAAGCCTTCCCCTACCCTGCCTGCCTGTCCTTCAAAAGTAGGAGGTAAAGGCTGACTTTTATACTTTCTTGTGAAAGATTTAAATGTGACTTTTAAACTTTGATTTTTTTTTTACATTTTGTGTTTATTTGCTTTATTTTTAAGATCAGTAGGAGAGCTAAACTCATAAATACAGAGAATAAAAATAGATAAAAGTTATAGGCAGACTTAAAACTTTGAGATTTTTCCACTTAGTTTTAATTGACAGTAATAAGGTGAACTCCTGTTTTGCAGTGTTCCCACATACACACACAAAATATATATATATAGAATAGGGGAAAATATAATTATATATCCAAAGTACAGATCCAGATGATGTAACATTTTCAGTATTCAGATGATTTGAAAACTGGTCAGTAGCTCATGGACATGCTTTATCTGAGAGGGGAGAAAAGACAGTCTGACAGGCTAGATCCAGCCACGGTGTGAGCACCCCTGATTGTGTCCGTGGGTAATCCTCTAAACAGAACAAAGCTGGGAAGATGTGAGTGTGTTTGATGTCTTCTGCTGGCTTTCCACAAGTACTGTAAATTTTTTTTAATAAATAAAAACTGTGAATATATACATACAAATTATAAGCTTTCTCCTCTTTTTTGCAAATAAGCTTCATTTGGTGTGGGGGAGGGATGGGAATTGGGAAAAATTATTTTGAAGACAAAATTGTTATACATGTAGGATAAAAAAAATACATGAAAGAATGTTGAAGATACTGAAGCTGAAGTCAATAATAAACCAGCTAGGTTTATTTTTTTGTGCATTTACAATGAATAGCCAAACCAAGAAATAGGTAAAGTATATATTGTTTGAAATTGAAAAGAATCATGGAGCAACTTTGTTAAATATATTACAATCTGTGTGATGCTTACCAAAAAAGAAAAAGTTCATACTGATAAACCAGTCTTGAGTTTTAAAAAAAAACTTTGGCGTATAATTCCACCAAAGATCCCTATAAGTTAAATTGATTCTTTGTAGAACACACCTTCCTTTCTTTTCCCAAAATAAAACATAATACGTGTTCTAACTTGCATACAAAATGTACTGTGACAGAATCAAGATCTCAAATCTCCTTTTACCATCTTGCCAATGTTAATTTGGATAATAAAAATGTTCAAAACCAGGACTTTCAAAAGCAGGACTTTTAGTCTCCTGAGTCTTTGATATTATCATTTTACTACTGCTTACATCGGTTTATAGTCTATCCAGTCTGTTATAAGGGAATGTACAGTAGTGGACTGTTTCCTTATATAAAACTGGGATAGTTTGTTAGGGGACAGAGGGGGAAAAATGCCAAGCTAAATAAGGGATTTGGCGCCTAGAATTCTTTTTTCTTCTGTTTAATCATATTTAAAAAATTTTTTTTAATGTTAAGTTGGTTGTACTTTAAGTTTTTGTGTTGTCTTCCACAGTTTGCATTAGTAATCTAATAGGTGGGCCAGGAATTTAGCTCAGTGGTTCCACCGCCTGTCCAGCAAGCGCAAGGACCTGAGTTCGATCCCCGGTACCGGAAAAAAAAAAAAAAGAATCCACCAGTAATGGAATAGGTTACTATTTCACTGTTTCAAGATTCTTTTTTATGGACTTTCTATTAAGAACATGGGTAGTGAATTGTCCAGATGTCTGAATGTCATTTATTTATTATGTCTAAATTCATCTGAAAGTCAGCATCAATTATAGTCTTGTCTGCCATAACCTGAGGTAGAGATAATTCCTGAAGAGTAGGAAGAACTGCAGGAAACTGTGATTACTGTAACTCATCATGAAAGCTTTCCAGGGAGAGAATTTTTTAGGTTTGATTTAATAACTTAAACCTAATTGCTTAGAAATTTGGATAAATAATCTATGGCCTGACTCCTTCTCTGACAGTTTACTCACAGCTACTTCTAAATAAATATGGTCCCAGGATTTTCAAATTTATCTTTCTAACCATTAAAAAAGACAAAAAATGCTTATTTTTCTCAAGTATTACAGAATTGTTTAATACTTTATACGATTAAAATCCATAAAAGTAATATATTTTGCATTAAATTTTACTTTGTAAATTAAGTTGCATAATCCTTGTGGAACTGTAACTAGGAATTAACACTAAAATCCTAGCCAGGACCCTATCCTAATCTAGAATGGATGTGCAATTAAGTTGTCCGCCTTGTGTCCCAGTTCTTTTTTGTACAAGTCCCAGTCCAGATAGTGTTTTAGTAGGCAAAAACTGTAAGCTTGTGTGCAGAACACCTGTGTCTAAATAATAAAAGTGACTGGGTTCATATAGCCGTTTAAGGCCAAGATAGATCTCATCACTAGGACTTACTCTTTCAAAGGTGGCTGTGCTAAAAGAAAGTACTGAATCAGCCAGTTTTTATTTTTGTTTTTTTTTAATCCTGCTATTGTACTCTGAATAAGTAAGAGTTGCTCAGGACATTGTTCCTCATCAACCTTTAAAGAAGGGATTAGCGGTTGTCATTATAATATCAGGGTGTCTTTCTTAAAACAGTGTCATGACACTGAACAGAAAGCATGGGAGTGGCAAATATGCACAGGTACAAAGACCCTGCAAACATTCATATTAACCTTCGTAATGATTTGAGGCCTTAGGTCTCTGGAGAAAGCTGCTTTGGTTTTCCGCTTCCACACAGCTTTTTGCACTTCAGAAGCTTTTCTTGGGGTTTGCTTTTTTGAAGCTGTGTTGGCACTAATTCTTTTTGGTGATGACTCATAAAACAAATGTTGTTTTTCACATAGTTCCTGAAAGAGAAAGAAGCACTAATGAAAATGTCATTCTTAGTTTATTCTACTTGAAAAAAAATGTGCAGGCTATTATTTTTTAATTACCCTGGGGTTTTAATGTAGCTATGCAAAAACATTTTCATTGTGAAGCTTTGATGTAGGGTGGAATTCAGTGTATACTACAGATCTTCGTGAATCTCATGCAAAGGGAAAGGTGGGATGTCTTCTCAGAACCCAATCAGTCCTCTGCAGGTTAAGATTCCAAGGGTAGTATGGCATACAGAGAACTAGTAAAGATTTCATCTGAAATCATTTCATTTGCTTCCATTTCTCAGATTCTACCAATACGCCTATATTTATATCTGTATATCTTGCCTTCTGCATTATCTCATCACATGCATCAATAAATTCTGTAGTATTATTCCCAACAGCATAAAAATATTTTACTTTTATTAAAAAGAGGGATTGTCTTTGAACCTTCCTTTTCAGATTTTTTTCTATAATGAACGAGTGAATGGAATTGCTGTGCCATGGTCAGTGGTATGGATGGAGTGGATAAACATTCCTGCTTTCAGAGAGCTTACATTTTCAAAGGAAACAAGCACATAGAAGCATAGAATTAACAGAAGTGCCAGTGAGACATGTAATCAGGAAAAGAGAGAAAGAATGTTTTAGTTGTGGGGAGGGATTATATCATACAGGTGGCATCTCTAAAGAGGTGACACATTTAGAAACTGGGATGAAGTTCAGGAGAACATCTGATGAAGAATTCCAGAGAACTCCAAAGGGGGCAGGGAACTGGTTTGGTTCCTAAAGAAATTTGAAGTCTAGGAAGGTAGTTTTAGGATGGGAAATTGCAGCTCTAGACACGGGCATGCAGATGGGGTATGTGTATGTGGTGGTGGTGGTGGGGTTATAATCCCATAGACGGGAAATTGAGGGTCAGTCAGTGCACAAGTGGAAGCACTGATCTTTGCACCAAAGAGTAGGTGGTGAGTACAGACATGGGTAGATGAGTAGAGCTCATGGCAGACGAAGTGGTCTCTGTTTATGTTTGTTCCATGAATAAAGGCACTGACAGGGAACATAGGCAGTGTTAAAGGCTTGAAGAGAGCAAACAGATGTGACAGTCATCTTGCAAAGTAGGAAAGCTGCCTCACCAGGGAACTGCAGTAGAATGCAGGACATTTCTAAAGACCTAATTGCAATTTGTACTTGGCCTATCCAGTCTGATCATCTATATCTTTCGGCTTCAGCAATACTGTATATGGTGTGATTTAAAAAAAAAATAGGCTGAATGGTTAAAAAAAAATTACAGTAAGAGACATTGGCGTTAATCCCCCTCAGAATACTCCCTGCCTTGAACACATTTATCCCATCATTCTTGCCACTTTCTGAATCAGTTTACCGTGTATGTTTGCACTAATTTCTGTCAAAACATTACACTGTGCTCTCACACACGTTGTTGACTGGATCTGGCACCGGGTAACTTCTGGCTCTTCCCTGAAGTCCACACTTTCAGTAGATTCAGGACATGAAGGCAGCCACAACAGCACAACTAAAGACTCCAAAGAGGACTTCCAGAACTGCTCCAGAAGGCAACAAGAACAATGAGATAATGTTCAAAGCAAAGGGGGTGGGGGTGGGGGGGGAGTTCTGAGGTGTATTAATGCCAATGTGTCTTTTACTGTAATAAATTTTTACTTTTCACATTTCATCATATTTTATGATGATATTGCATCATATTCTGGCTTTTTGTCCAGTCTGGATGCTTGTTCCTTTCTTGTCCTTTCTGATACTCCTTCTCTGCTTATTCTCTAACTGTTGACATAATGTGTCCTGTGCTTCTGATTAGATGGTCTCATCTGGTTCTACAATTTAAATATCACTTAAAAGCTGATGGCCTCCCACATTTGACTAATGCAAAGGGTCTCCAGAATTTTAAGCTGACATGTCCACCTCACTAGTCATAGATCTCTATTTGATGTCAAGTAGACATCTCTAGTATGTCCCAAACAGAACACCATTTCCTGCACCCTGAAATGACCTCTTTCAGATTTTTTTCTTTTTTTCTTTTTTTTGTACTGGGGATCGAACTCAGAACCTTGCACTTGCAAGGCAGGCGCCGGAACCACTGAGCTAAATCCCTGGCCTTCTTTCAGATTTCTTTATCCCGCTGTCCATCCACTTTCCCAAGCTAAAATTCTAGGTGTCATCCTGACTACTCCATTGCTTTACTCCTGTGTTCAACTCATTCATTCATTCACTCAACAATAAGCTCCAATTTTTTTGCCAAGAGATTGTTTTGGGTGCTGGCAAACAACAATGGGCAATATATACAAAATGTCTCTGCCCTCAAAAGATATAAAAGTAATGAGAAGAGGTAAATCAAGTAAAAGGCAGTAAAGCAACTGTTTTGGGAAGAATGTTCCTCAGTAAAGTGCTGAGAATAGTCACTAATATGGTCTAAGGTGAGGAATGAGAATTGACCACTGGGTTTGGGAATATGGAAGACATTGGGGTGTTACAGACAGCTCAGGAAGGTGGTGGCCATGTCTCATTGGAGCAGGCTCTTGAGAAAATATGTGGAGCAAATTGATGATTGAATATCAACAGCTGTTTAGAAGAAACAAGACAGAGGCTGGAAAGGAGAAATGGTACCAAAAGACTTTAAAAATAGGTCAAGAATCACAGCAGGTTTCTGTTCTGATGAATAGAGTGGTGAAAATACAGATGATGTGCAGGGGTGAGTAGGGAAAAGTCTTAGAGAATGTGCTAGAGAAGGGAGAGGGCATGAAGCAATTGGTCTCTCAGGAATGACAGAGTTGATCTGAAGAACCTTTGGGGATGAAGAATGGTAGTAGATACACACACTGATGCATGGGTTGACACAGGGAGTGGTAAAGTTCCCTCCTGATTATGACCCCCTTTTTGGTGAAGTCAGAAGCAAAGCGAACAGTGGGGAGTGAAGATAAGGTTTCCAGAGAGAGGTGATTATGGAGCTGCCACTTGGGACAGAGGCAGATTTAATGGGCTGGGTAAATATGTGATGGCCAATTTAATGGGCTGAGTAAATATGTGATGGCCAAGCACCAATGAGGGCCACCTAAGGCCAGTGGTCATTGCCAAAGCAGGATCCACCACTGTTTGCATGCATCCCCAGCCTCCTTCACTAGGTTGCTGCAGGTGCTCGCTTGGGCAGGCCTTAAAATGTAAATCCTGCCATGTAACTTCTCAGTCGAAAGTCCTTTGGTAGCATCCCATTGCAATTAGAATGAAGACCAAACTCTGCACTCAGCCCGAGAAGCCCTACACACTGGTCTCTACCTACTTTCTAACTTAACTCATGGGTGGTGACCTCCTGGACTTCAGTTCCTGGAACAGGTTCAGCGTGTTTCTGAGTTAGCCTTTGCACTAGCTGTTCTCTCTGCCCAAGTTCTCTTTCCCCTGATCTTCTTGGGTTGGCTCTTTGTTACTACCCAGATTTTATCTCAAAGATTACTTCTCAGAATAACCTCAGAATTACCCAGTCAAAAGTAGCCCCCAATCGCTTACTGCAAATCAGCATGTTTTGATTCTCCTGGTAGTTTTTGTAGCTGATAATGTTGGGCCTGGCACTTCATAGTAGCACCGGCATCGTTGCCTAGCACTTAATGCTCAATGATGTTTAGAATAAATGAAGGAATGGCCACACCAATTAACTGCTAAATGTGAAAATAACTTAAACCTCAAAACTGAAATATTTATAAAATATGCTCATTTTTTTTCTGTTTCCTCTTAGATTAGAGAAAAGGGTAAATAAAATCACAATTGAAAAAGCAAACACAGCAAACGTCCCATTTTGAGTTCATAGCTGGCAGAGCAGATGTTCAAAGTAAAAATCCTATCAAATTAAATTACTGTAGGAATCTTTTCTGACCTCTCAGCTGAGTCACTGTTTATTTTATAAGGAACTTAACATCCTTAGAAGAATATGTGTTTTTTCAGCTTTGCAGCAGTAAGGGTAGAGGAACCCAGCTCCAAATATGAGAGAGGAAAATATTACACAATGTGTAGTATCAAATTCAAAGTTAATGTGATATTATGGTTTCCCTTCTTACCCCTTAGAAAAACTCATTGGGACTTTACCATTGAGACTGGCTTCCCTAGCGACAAAAGTTGATTCATTGTTTTATTAACTTCTAAATTCCTGAAGACTCCCTTAGCGCAGCAGTTTTCAGCTTCTTTGTACTAGCAAGTTCCACGTGCTTCCTCCTGCTCAGGTTTCCTTAGGTAATTTGATAACTTATCAGTACCACTATTTGGGGGGTTTTGTCTTTGATATTTATCTCCAGGAAACCATTTTGGTCAGTTTACATAATTCAATCTGCTTATATTTTCATTCTAAAAACTGTTACCAACCCACAGCCCCAGTAAGAAGCCCTCTGCTCTCCACTATTGCATAAATAGGAGTTAACCCACATTTCTGACAGGACATTCTTCCTTCTGGCCCTCATTACCAGCACACACCCAGGAGGTACTGCTGTTGGCTGTAATTAAGTTTGAAACGCAGAATTGTTTTGCCATCTTATCTTTTATATTTCTCTTCACCAATATCCTAATATATTTTTGTTCTTTGACACAGACCTCAAAGTACTGTCTAGTGGTCAATACCTTTGGCCTCAGTCTTCTCCTAATGTACAATTATAATTTTCTTGGAGAGAGCCTGGACTTAAGTTTGAGTAATTACTTGATTTGAAAGTAACACAAATAGGATTCTTTCAAAAACATTTTATATGTAAGAAACTTATTCAGTTAGATACTTTTCCCACCCCAAATTCTGAATTAATAAGTTTTGCTGAGTTTTAGAAACCCAAATTATATGTTCTTTAGAAATGTCTTTTTCTTGAAGTCTATGAGATGGAAAGACTGGATTTAAAAATTTTTTCTCTTCAATTTTTCATTTGGTTTGCAATTTGATGTATTCTGACAATTCTATATGAAAAATAGATCTGAAAGTTCCTTAATCTTAAATCATGCAGAACACTCTGTTTTCAGGTTAGACTTTCAAAGGGGACAATAGAGAATGATAGTTAATAGGTACTTCATTTTATTCAATTCATTGAAAGAAAGTAATAATTCATTCGGGTAATTTATTATTTCTCTTATCTTGCTTCAATTTTTAGTTAATTTTTGTTATAGTTTAGATATCTCCCGAAAAGTCTCATGTCTTCAAGTGGAGCTTTTAGAAGGGGACTGTATCATTAGACACTAAGGTCATCAGTGAATTAATCTATTGATGGGTTCGCAGGTGAATGTGCTGTTAGGCTGTAGGGCCTGGTTGGAGGAGATGGGTCACTGGAAGTGTGACCCAGAAGAGTGTACTCTTGTCCCCAGCTCTTTTCTCTTTCTTTGGCTCTTAACTTTCTACTTCCCGCCTACCATGAGTTGAGCCACTTTCCTCCTCCAGCCCTTTCCACTATGCTATTTCTGCACTGGAGTTAGCTGACCATGGACTGAAACCTCTGAAACTATGAGCCAAAATATATCAGTCCTCCCTTAAGTTATGAGTATCAAATATTTTTTCACAGCCACAGAAAACTAATACAGTGTTGTTCACAATTTTTAAAACCCCTTTTATATGCTTAGATTCTTTCCATTCTGTCTGCATGTCTCAAGGGTACCTCACATGTGATCTGTACAAATTGAACTCTCATCACCATCCCCAAACCCCATCTGACTCCCCTTCCCAAACCTGGTCCTCCTTCATGTCTTACTTCAGTGAATGTCACTACTATATACAAGGTTAGTTTCTGAAGCTTCAGAGATATCCTAATTCCCTCCTTTCCCTCAACTGTCTTTCCAGTCTAGCTTCAGGTTCTATTCTACTACTATACCACATCCAGCCTTACATTTTCCTATCTGCTTACTCCAACAGCCTCTTTGTAGGTCTCCTTTATTCAGTGTCTCATTCCATTCTCCATATTTTGCTAGAACATTCCTTTGAAGCTCTGGCCACTTAATTCTACTGCTCTATTATTTTAAATTCCACTCACATCAGGATAAAATCCGAAGTCCTTACCAAGATGGACAAGACCTTTCTTTATTGACTGCCCTTTGCTCTGGGCTCATCTCTCAATTCTCAGATAAAAATATGTTCATGGTAACACCACATCATTAAATGTACTGAGCTCTGTAAGTGACCATCCTCCTCTGACTCCTCACAGGCACCTTCTTTATACAGATAACTTCTAAAATTTAGCTCTTGAGAGATTTTATCTTTCAAGAAGCCTTTATATAATAAAATTATCATATATATAGTATATATACGAGAATATATGATGTACATACACACATGATATATATGAGTATATATATATATGAGAATATCTGTGCTAATACAGTATTTGCAATAATCTGGTTTCTTGTCTGCCTCCTAAAGTAAGGAAGCTACAAGTATAGATTATTTTTCTTTTGTATTTTCAGTTCTTTCATAGTAGACAATCAGCAAAGAGTTGAATAAAGAACTGAAGTAGTGGGCAATAAAGTAATACTGCATGGCCAATATGTCTCATTTATCTTAACCCATACCTTTTCCTCCTCTCATTGCATAAAGTAAATCACATCCTGTGATCCATTTATCGAAACTTGTGTGGTTTTTATTGTCCACCATGTTGGATATTGGATTTTCATGTTGATATTCAATCCCCACACACGGTGAATTTAGCATTGACCTCGTCTACAAGTTGTTATATCAAACAGCAGATACTTTTCAGAAGTCTTCTAGGAATCAATATGAAACTAGACATTGTAGAGATCACTTAAGAAAAATAAGGAACATTCCTAAAAATTAGAAATGTATCACCTAAGGAGGTTTAACTGTAAGAGTCTAGCTAATAAAGTACAGAAGAAAATGGGACCAGAAAATATTGAAAATCTGAGGGACAGAAATGCTCTCCAGGCCTTGAGTTCCTTAGGCTTCAATGGGGATTGAGTTGACTCTTAAGAGATAAGGATATAGAGCTAAGTCTTTGAAGATAGCACTAGTGTAGGAATAGAGGGAGAAGTAAAGAGATAAAAGTTAGATAGGGGCTGGGGATTTAGCTCAGTGGTTCTGCCACCTGCCTCGAAAGTGCAAGGACCTGAGTTTGATCCCTGGTACCAAAAAAAAAAAAAAAAAGTCAGAGAGATAGAAGGGGATCCAAGGAAGAAGACTGTTTCATGGGAGCTAAAAGAATTTCAAGAAAAAGTAGGCATGGTAGATTAGATGTGGTCAAAAATTCTTTGCCTTTTATCCCATCAAGAGGTAAAGTCTTGTTTCTATACCCCTTCAATCCAAGCTGGGCCTGGGACGTCCACTGACAGTAGAAAGCAGAAGTGATATGTGAATTTCAGAGTGGAGAAGGGCTTTGTAGCTTTGGCCTTCACTGCCTTGGAACACTGTGTATGAGGAAGCCATATTAAACTCCTAAAGGATAAGAAGCCACGTGAAGGAGAATTGAAGCTCTCCACTGACAGCCAGCACCAACTGCCATATACACGATCAAGCCCTATGTGATCACAGGCCTTCCAGTTCAACTGACCATCCTTCCTACGTCACCCATGAATGAGTTTAAGTGAAACAAGCAAAGCACCACTCAGCCTACCCATAGAACCATTTCAAATAGTAAACTGCTATTTAAGCGCTCCATGTGTGATGGTTTGTTACATAGCAATAGGTAACTCATATGAAACCAGAATAGGGAAGGGTGAGAAATGAAGGGAGACCAGTAGATTTGGAAGTCACTGGTGTCCTGACATCTCAGCACTGGAAAAGGCCTGAATCTGGCAGCTATGTTTCCCATTTCCAGATGGATGCATCCAGTAATTGAGATCTGAGGTCATTAATGATTTGAATCATATATTTGTAATTGATAATCTTGTGTAGATCCTACACTTATCAAACAATGTAATCATTTAGAAACTTGCAGAAAGCCAGACAATGTGCTGATCAGGCCAAGTGTATATCCAGAGTTCTTGACAATTCTAACTCTCATTATAAATGAATCATTTCATTTTATTTTTTTTAAAAACAGGGCCCCATCTGTGTCAACATTTAGTTGTACAATTTGATATTTATCTTACAGTTTGAACTGAGAGATATTTTTCTGCTTACTAAAATTAAATATTTTTGAAAATTTCAACCATTTAAAAGTGCATAAAACACAAGGTGAAAATTTTCTTGGATTCCACTAACTACAACCCCTAGTAAACTGGAATTAGCAGTTTGGTCTATATAAATATATATGCATACATATATCCACATCAGTTCACCTATAGGTCTACTTTTCCTTCAGATAAAAGTTCTGTAGCACTATGCCCACAATTTCTGTACTTTTCCTTTTTTTCTAGTGTTTTGAAATGTTTTTAAAATTACAACCTGTAAAAAAAAGTTGTCTCTTCCTATTATATTAAAACTCAAGAATAAGTATCCCTATGTTTCCAAGTGTTAGAATTTAATCCCAAGAAGAAAAACAAGTTCCTCTTCATTCCTGGCACCTCTTCCTCCAGGCCATCGATTTTGGCAGTTAAGAGCTATGAGCTCTGTTACTAAAAGAAAGTTTTCTATGGCCAACTTTTAAGTTAAATTGCTTTTTTTAAAAAAAAAATCTGTCCAGGTAAAATTTATTTAATTAGTATTCTAAATGCTTGTTTGTGTCAGAATTTTTTATGTTTCTTAACATTATCTTGACTATGCCATATTTAAAACAATTGTGGATATGTAGACCCAAGGATTTGTCTGCTAATTGTAGCTTTAACTAGGGCTCAAAGACCTGTAAACCTGGAAGAGTTGAAGACATGCTTCTGGCCCAGGCTGAACACAGTATTCCAAAACTTCAAACAAAGAAAGCCTCCTCTGTGGGGAGCTAGAGAAATGGGAGAGAGATTCTGAGATCATTACTGAATAAGGTTTGAAAAGGCCCATTTGTTGTAAAATAATAGTTTCTCCTCTCCTCTGGCTGAATAAACCTCATAAATGCAAAGGAGAGAATCTGAAATTATGCATTGAGACATACTTACCCCAAGGGGAATATCCTAAAATAATTTCAGACATTATTTACTTGTATATAAAAGTTGTATTTTGGACCAACAACTGTTGTTCAGGACCAACACATACAAATACTTACGCTTTTGCCAGCTCCATTGATATTTGTTCCAAAGAGCATCCCTTTGTCTCGGGTATAAACATAATAACAAAACCCAGAGATGCTAGGCTCATGAATGCATACATAAAGCATACCCATGGCAGGCCAATAAGATCTATAAAGGACAAAAGAAAATGATTAGAAATGTACTGTGTAGTACCTTGATCTCATTTGGAAAGAATGCTTCTTAGAGTGCATAAAAAGCCATACCTATTTTCACACATGCCAATAGTGTGTAGGAAAAGAGGATTCACACTTTAAATATGTGCCCAGCCCTGGAAGTTTTGTTTTACTGCTTCAACTTTCTCAGATAAAATAAATAGCAGTCTTATAACTATCACAGTTTAAATCCAATGCCATTGTCTTGGTAGGCATGTCTTTCTCAAAATGGTAATGTATTTTTATTAATATAAAAAAAGCACATGCTTATTGCAAAAACAGAACCTCAAATAACAGAAATATATATTACTTTACTTCAGAAGGTAATATTTCTCACCCTCCACAGTTTCCATTTTGGAAACTGTCACTATAGCAGTTTGGTTTCTATTTGGTGGACGTTTTTATTGATATATTTTGTACAAATGGACTTTTCTTGGATTGAACTCACCCTTCTTCCTCTGATTTGAATAAATTGATTCATGATGGCAATATTTCATCACCTTTATTAGCCCAACAGTGCATTTTAATTCTTCTTTCTGGGTCCAGAGAAAAAAGGGATAATGGGTCCAGTGAAAGGCATCCATTTGCCAAGATGCATTGGCAAGAAGCAGAGCCTCAAGACTGTGATGGATTTCACTTGCCAGCCTAGTTTTTCACTTGACCACTTCTAGCCAGAGATATGTCTCTTTGTAGTCATTCGCCAAAATCAAGCTACATTAGCTGATGAGATGTGCCCCAAAGCACTTGAGTCTGCCATTTGCATTGTGCGGGGTCCTGGCTCAGCAGCAGAGACTAGTGTGATGGGGAGCAGGGAGAAAGTAGCTGGCTCTTTTTGCACACATGGTCAGAGCAACTGTACACAAGATTTGCAAACAGCCCTTAACAGCTGCAGGCACAGATCACAGTTGGTCAGGCTAGAAAACTGCCTGAGCAATGTATAAGTGCAGCGTACAAGGATCCAAGCATAGTGACCACTTGTGAGGGACTTGTACTGAGAAAGGAAGGAGCAGGAAGAAAAAAGAGCACTGCTGTTCTTTTGGCAGTTTTAATTAAACTCCTCTCTCTGTGCTTGTCTTATGCTGGTACAAGATTTTATCTGGAAGATTGCTTCATTAAGTGCTTGTAGAATTGTTCCTTCTTCCATCTCTGGAACATAAGCTTGAATATAGGTATTGAATAAACTCAAAAAGTTTTCTCATCAAACTTGTCCCCAGTTCTGTTTGAGCACTTTTAGTAACAGAAACCTCACAACTTCACAAAGCTCTTCACTGCCCAGTACCATGAACCCAAATCAGCCTTTCAGATACTCAGTTCTGTCCTCTGCATGACACATGTTGAGTCATCTCTTCCCACCCCTTCTTCATGACAGCCAGTCTAATATTTTAATGCACTTCATTCCTTTTCTTGAGAGTCCTCTGGATCAAGTCAAACCCCCTGAACTCCCTCAACTATTCTTTATAGCAGAAAAGTGACATGCTCTCCTCATCCAGGTGGACAAGTTTTGAACAACCCTCTAAAAATATTTTACCAAAGCTGAATGCAGTACGGCAGCTGTGCCATGGCCACCCACTGCAACATATGTTTGTCTGTCTGGAACAGTCTGCTTTTATTGTTTCAGATGAAATTTCATTAAAATGTTGATATCCAAGGGCTTGTCGCCAAGTAGAATCTCACATCTTCTAGGTCTCTCTAACTCATCTTCAGAAAATTGAATTTTGAAAATAAGTAGAGACATTTAAACATCCCAATTAAATGTCATCTAAAGGTTTTGGATCATCCCAGGCTGTTTTTAAAATTGGATCTGTTTTCCTAATATGTGTTCCAAAAGCCCATGCAGGAGAACTTCCAAATCTTCATTAGCTCATCTAGTTTATTAGCGAAGCTTCCCAAATATTTGTGTCATCTTTTTTCATTTCTCATTTCATTCTTTCATATTTTGCTTTCTCCACACCAAACAGCAGATGAAGAGTGTGTGTGTGTGTGTGTGTGTGTGTGTGTGTGTGTGCACATAAAGGTAAAGGGCACATGTTTATATGTGTGATCTAAGTAGGAGAAGTAGTCAGTGCTAATAACCAGTTTGGTTGTTTCCTTCAGTCTTGGGCTATTTCTAAAACTGTAACATTTGAAAATTTTATATAAAAACACAAACTGTACTTACTTAGCAACTCGAAAAATTAATTCCCAAAGTGATATACTAAATATATACATGTATATAGTTATGTATATATATACATATAGTTATGTATATACATAGTTATGTATATACTTATACATTGAATAACCATCCACTTTTGAACATTATACACGTACATATTTGTATAAATGAGGAATATATGTACAAAATGGAACTGGGCCATTTGTTTCATAAAATTTTCCAGTCTGGATTTTTTTTATTATACTCACATTGTGTGACCTTTAAATAATCACACAATTATATGAAATAAAGAAAACCCAACTGATTGGACAATTTTGGAGGATACTAGGGAACCACCTCATTATTTTGAGAACCAAAAGAAAATAAAATTACAAGCATTTATCCTGCCCTTCTTATATGACCCACACTTCAGAGTAGCCAAATTCACAGAAGTACTTTGGATAAGAACTTGGAAGGAATGATAGAATGAACACAGTGGGTCTGGGTCCTGATCATCAAAAGAGCCTAATAGGGTAAAGTGGGAGACAACTCACCCCACGCTGCTCTTGATGGCAGAATACACTGCTGTCACCCACTGAGGAGTTGGCAAAGAGCTCAGAAAAATCTGAACTTCCTCAAGCCTGTCTAGATCTGGACAGAATCTTACAGGGAATACAAAGACAGACATGTGACATAAGTACAATCCACAAAATCTAGACTGTACAAAATTCTATGAAACACATTATCCAGGTTTTTTTTTTTAATCAAAAGTACAAGCCAGGGATTTAGCTCAGTGGTTCTACCATCTACCTCGCAAGCAGAAGGTCCTGAGTTCGATCCCCAGTATCAAAAAAAAAAGTACAAGGTAGAATGAAAGGTAGAGGAAATGAAGGTGAAATCTATAAATAATAAGACCTGTCAATTAATTGTAAATTATGTATTTGGATCATGGTTCAATCAAAGTTTTTAAAAAGTGGTTATAAGACAATCGGTAAAATGTGAACATAAATATTTTGTATACTATGGGATAATTAATATTTTTGGTGTGTTAATTATATAGTGATTTTATTATTTAAAATGTTTTATCCTTCAATCCCCGGTACCAAAAAAAAATGTTTTATCTTGTACAAGGTCCATGCTGAAATTTTAGACATATATGACAACATGTGGGGTACATAACACAAAATGATTTGGTGGGGGGAAGAGCAGGTGGGGTTTTAAGATGGAGAATTGCTTAGGTTGGGTGATAGATACATCAGATTCCTTGCCATTCTCTGTACTTCTAAGTGTGCTTGAAAATTTTCACAATAAAATGTTCTTTACTAGAATATGGGTCCCAAACATTTGTCCTAAGAGAACAAAAGACATGAGAAGAAAATAAAGAGCTCTTACCTGTTACTGTCAAAAATGTGAGAGAGATGAGGAGATTAATGCCCCAGTTCATGCTAGAGGTTAGAGCCATGGCTCGTCCTCTAATCCCACCTGGAAAAATCTCGCTGAGCACCAACCAAGGCACTAAAAGAAGGGGAAGAGATTGGCAGACACCAAAATTAACAAAACCCATTGAAAGTGAGAGCCAGCTCACTCATGTCTCTTTGCCCTGGACCTGCTTGCCTTTGTTTTGGGGACCAGGGCCACTTCCTACCTTACAGGACAGGCCTTCTGCTTACCTCCAGACAAGAGAGAAAGGCTGAGGAGAAGCACTGGGCGAACTGGACAGTGGCCTTCATGAATGGGAAGGAGCACGAAGTATCAGCATCTGACACAGGCCGCCAAACCCAAAAAGGACAGTGCCTGTGGCAGCACAGAGCCAGTTTTGGACATTTGCCTAGCATGGGAGCCTTAGGGGCCAATCCTGGTCATTCCTGCCACAAGACAATGCCTTTTCCTGTACTCTTCTTTCCCCTTGACCTCGGAAAAGTCTGTAGTCGGAACTAAAGAATGAGTAGGGAACAGCTTGATGGGTGAGAGAACACCGGCTATTCTCTTTTCTCCTACTTGGACGTCCTGGCCAGGGGCAAGATGGGTGAGGAGAAGCCCTAAATTAAATAGAGTTCCCAGATTTGATTATTATACCAGACCAGACATTTGAATTGCTGGAGGGAGACTCTTCTTGGCACCAAAATTGATCAGAGGACTTTTTATTATCTGAGAGTGACAGAGAACATTACGGGGTTTGCTTGATGGGATTAGAAAGGGTAGAAGAAAGCAAATTAACTTGTCTTCTGATCACAGCCTAGCAAACCCAGTTTGCCTAATAAAATAGTGGCGAGTTCTTACTGTGGGCTGATTTTATAAACATTTCTACAACATTATCTCATTTGATCCTCATGAACTCCTACAAAGTAGGTACTATCACTATTCCTCTTTTACAGAAGAATAAACTGGGGCTTGAAGGAGTTAAAAACTTGCCAGGATTGCAGAGTTTCTCCTAAGTGACAGAGGTGGCCTTAAAACCCTGGCAGCCAGAGTACGGAATTCATGTGTTTTAAGTAATGTGCTCTCTTAGTAGTGGCTTAAAAATATTGCTTAATTGATAAATGAACATAAGTGTAAGCACATCTGATCTTGTGGAAAGGACTCAAGAGTTGCCCTAGCCCTAGCTCCCTGTTGTCTAATGTACCAGATGTTGGAAAGCTAGGGTCTATATAGTGACCAACCACAAAGTCTTAGCCCAGAAGAAGTGGATGCTTGTGCCAGAATGGAGCAGCCAACTGTGCCTGTAACTTGCCTCTCACATCAAGGTCACACTCTTTAGAGGAAACATCTGCTTGTGGTACATGTGCTGTTACAAAGTAAGAAAAACAAATCACCTTATAGGTGAGGACTGAAAAAACTTTTTCTTGATTATCTTTTCCAAATGAATCTATACAAGGTTAGCTTGAAGGCATAGATCATTGTATCCAATGAAATTAAAATTCCAAGTTTTCAGATCCAAGGAGAGTGAAATAAAAATGTTTAAGTGGCATTGGTGGCAAGAAAGTCCTTCCATTGCAGATTATAGTGCAAGAATCTTATAGGCCTCAGTACTCTCCAGAAAGATGGTATGAATGACCAAAGCAGAAGGAATGGAGGACCTCAGTGTATTGGTCAGCTTTCTGTTGGTAGGAAAAAATACCTGACATATACAACTTAAAAGAGAAAAGATTTATTTTGGCTCATGACTTCAGAGGTTTCAGTCCATGATTGGCCAAGGCCAAGGCGGATCATCATGACAGAAGGGCATGGCAGAAAAAAGCTGCTCACCTTACAGCAGGTAGGAGGCAGAGAAAAGGAGGTAGCTTGAGAGAAAGGCACCAGGGATCAGGTATAGTCCTTCAGGTCATGTCCCCATGATATACTCCCTTCAACTAGGCCCCACTTCAGAAGTTTCCATTACCTCCTAATAGTGCCACCAAACTATGATCTCACCAATGCACGGATTCACTGATTAAGTTAGAGTCCTCATGATTCACTTGTCTCTTGAAAGATCCACAGACACACTAGATATGTGCTTTACTATCCCTTAGACATTTTTGAATTCAATAAAATTGACAATCAAGATTAATATCACACTCAATTTCCATTCGTAAGTAAAGAGCATAGAGATATACACTACCACCTGGGAATTTACTATAGTGATATTTATAACAAGTAGAAGTCTTCATAAAGTCACTGATTTTTTTCCTCAGTGAGATGGCCCACTTTCTCTCCAAGCTATCGCTACAGGGGAGGGCTCCCTTTCACTGCCATAAGGAGGAAGCGGTAACTCTCTCTAAGCACCCTCTTTAGTCCTTACAGTGATGACAGGCAACAGAGGACACATTGCCATATTTGCTTGTGAGAGCTCTGCAGTACTCATGACAGAGATATAGTGTGCACAGCCACTTGAGTTCGGGAGGCCATGAAACAATTCTCCTGCACTCAATTTTCTACCTTCAACCTCATCATTCCAGGACCACCCCAGCAGTTTGTACCCTCATAAATATCAGCATCTGCATGTCCTTAAGGTATGTTCTATGCTGCAATAATTTGGAGTTGGGGCAGGGTAAGGGAGTGGTAATTGCTCACAGATACTGATAATTGTTCACACATATTTCACATGGTACTAAATCATTAGAGCTTGCCTCCAGAACTTGCATGATCCAGATTAAATCCACAGTGTTTCTGGCTACATAGTGTATCCTAAGAAGACTATCAAAGTTTCTCTGCGTTTAGTTGAGCACATGGACTTGGATTACTAGGGGTATGTAATAGAAATAATAATCTTACCACATGTAAGTTATCCTGTGTATTTCCTTCCTCCTATTTATTTCTGGCCTCTCCCCCAGATTTTCCTACAGAAACTGTCATTTAAGCCCCTAGGCTTTCAGATTTAAATCATGCAGCAGTCCAGGTATATTTTCCATTTGGCTTGAATTCTTCCTGAACCACCTGGCATGCTAGCCTCGAGTTTGAATGACTCATTGAGGTCTTGAAACTCTTGCCAGAGAACTCCTAGCAACTTTGGAGGGAGTCCTACACTTCAGCGGCACAGTTTTCAACAGTCTGACTTGCCAAGGAACCCACGCCCTATACTTGGTAGGAATAAAGCTAAATCCTATGATTTTTATTGCCCTTTCAAGCAGCATGCAGCACACCTTACTCTTCTCCTGCAAGGAGCCTGTTAAAACGTGAATTTGAGCAGGAACATGCCCATCCCTTCCAACCAGATGCTTAAATTCTGGCCTCAGAAATTCCCTAAATGGAAAAATTATGTTCTGTAAAAAACAAACTCCACTATAGGCCACCAATTCCAACACTAGCAGTGATGTGGTAGATTTTTTTTTTCTTTTCTGTATTCTCACTTCTCTCACTCTCCCTGAGTTGGGCCACTCATAGCCTTTTGTAAAAGAAACATTTTATTGAAGAATACTATCTTGGATTACTTGAATTACAGACTAAGAAAGGCAATAAAATAAAGGGTCAACATATCCCAGTTTTTCTGCCCTAGTGATTTCTAATTTAAAATCAACTAAAATAACTTTTATGTAAGTATTTTGGGGTAACTGGACTAAGTGGAATAACCCTATAAACACTCATAATCATAATGATAATAACATGCCAAAGTTAAAAACGGAACCCTGTTGTGATCCAAATGGGGAATAGGAGTGAACTATGTTAGTAGGCCTCAAATTTTCTTGTTTGTGTAGCCTTTAAAGTAATTTGAAAAACAAAGTAAATTTTTCACTTAAAAACTAATATTGAACATTTTTTTCACCATAAAGTTAAGTAATAGCAAAGGATGCAATTTCTACTGTTCTAAACTTTAACATTTGAAGTAAAATAGTGGTATTATTTTTAAATGTTTCCAGTGAATTTAAATACCATACCTATTTGATTCCCAGCATCATCTATCATGCATGTGAGAAAATAGGAACAAAGGGGCCGGAGATTTAGCTCAGTGGTTTTGCCGCCTGCTGCGCAAGCACAAGGACCCAAGTTTGATCCCTGGTACCAAAAAAAAAAAAAAAAAAAAAAAATAGGAACAAAGTATTCAATTTTTATTGTTTCTTTTTGTTTTGAACTTAATATTTTATCCTATTGTAATGCATTGTTAATCCTGAAAGTCTTTCAGATCAACTTATCATACTTCTCTCTAAAAAATAAAACTCTAGGGCCGCAGATTTAGCTCAGTGGTTTTGCCGCCTGCTGAGCAGGTGCAAGGATCCCAGTTCGATACCTGGTACCAAAATACAAAACAAAACAAAACAAAAAAACCAACTCTATGGGCTGGGTATGTAGCTCAGTGCCACAGCGCCTGTCTGGCAAGCGCGAGGTCCTGAGTTCCATCCCTGGTACCAAAAAAGAAGTACAATTTTAAATGAAAGTTTTAGGCTTAGTTTTACATACTCTAGTAGCTTGAAGTATATTTTCTGAATTAAGTTAAGTCATTAATGCAAAATGAATCAAAATTATAGAAATATCTAAAATATTTTCAACAAATATTAAGTATGAGAAGTGAGAATTCATTATTTAGTGATGGATGAAGAACTTCTTTATTATGTGTCTGGGTGAATGTCACTTATTTCTAGAGTGACATGATACATTTCTACTTTTTTTTTGGTACCAGGGATCAAACTCTGTACCTTGCACTTGTGAAGCAGGTGGCAGAACCACTGAGCTAAATCCCAAGCCAATACATTTCTACTTTTTAAGTGAAATTTATTTTTCTCAAGAGTAAAATAGTAAAACAGATGGAAATTTTATAATAACAATGTTACTCAGTTCTGGGGATTGACCACAAAAGTTGTTTTTGATGATATATCAGTTGATAACTGGATTAGGCCATCCCTTATTTTTTGTTTGAAAGCAAATCATTGGAAATACCTTGCTTATGAAAGGACTATCATATTGTCATTTGAGCCATTTCTTATCACCTATGCCAATATTTCCAAGTGCTTTTTTATTAGTGTTCTTGGGTTTTTATAACTTGTGACATTTATCATGATAAGATTTATGATGAACAATGTGTGAGCTTTCTTTGAAATGAGAAAGTAGTTATAACTGGGGAGCTGGGGGAAGAGAAATTTTAAGAATTTTTTTTGAACGTAAATTACAGGTCTGGAAATTGACTTTCTTGAAGAATCATCAAAGGAATACTTTTTGGAAAGTGAACCTCCTGAAGTATGCATGCTCTAGTTTGCAGAACACTAAGCTAAAGTATAAAATGAGAAACAGAAACAGAGGGGACAAGAAATTCATCTTTTGTAGTTTAACAATGTCTTGAATAAGACAGCTTTAGATATGATACTTTATATTGTACTTTTTCACTAATGATTCTTCAATTGGGAAAGGACTATCATTTTAATGTTGCGAATGTTCTTTGGAATAATTCTTTTTTTTTTTTTTTTTTGGTACCAGGTATCAAACTCAGGACCTTAACACTGCGAGGCAGGTGCAGCACCTCTGAGCTAAATCCCCAGCCCACTGGGATAATTATTAATGTGTTTTGGAAACAAAGTAACAAATAACCCTTTGTGTTTATTAATATAGTGTTAAAACCTTAGTTCGCTTCTTTAATGTCTGCATCACCCATGTTTTGATACATAATTGATACATAATTCATTTTGTTGGAGAGATATATATGTATCTTTTTTTATCATTTTCAATCCCTTTACCCCCACTCTCTACCCTCCCTCCTCCCCCTTCCCCCAGTCCTTTCCCTTCTCCAAAAAGTCTGCCTCTCTGTTTTTTACCATCTCTCCTTTATTTTATTCTTTATTTAATTTATATTTTGGATTTCTATATAAGAGGAACAACATGATATTTAACCTTTGCAATATCTATAATTTTCATGGTCAGAGGATATGATGGGAGTACTAGATGGAAAGGAAAGTAGAACACTGATATCTTATATGAGCAGTTGCCTATGGTGACAGAATTGATGGAGCCATTTCTCTATATGCTTAGCTCTGCTCATGCTGCAAAAATGCAGTGTTAAAATCTTTGGTTCTGTTAGATAGTATTTCTGCATCCTTTAAATCTAAAGAGGACAAAGATTCCATTAGTTTGATGCACAAATTTCTTTAAGCATTTCCTCTGTTGTTTGGATGTAAAGTTAGTGCAGAACTATGAGGATACTATGTTTTTAGACTGCATTATTGTAATGACTAACACCAAAGGACCAAATAATTATTCACCTTGTTCAGTCATAATGACATTTAACCTAGTTCACTGGGGAAAAGGAGAAGTGACAATATGAATACTGGTGATAAATGAAACTTAAGATTTCAAAGAAAAAAATGTGCTTTTGAAGATACTAAGGGTAGGAACACAGCATAAATTCACTATGTGAATACTACTGTATTATGGCTACATTTGATATTCTTCTGTTTAAAAATAATTTATGCAATATACCTTTCCTCTAAAGGCATATAATTAACCCACGAGAATGGTGGTAAGTGAAAATGAGCACTTAAAAAGCCTTTGACTGTGATAGCTCTGATTGTTAGAGGCCTAGAACCTAGAAAGAAATGTAAAGAACGTAAAAATCTCTTTTGAAACACTTGATGTGCCTCTGGAATGTAAGCCTCTTTGTCTGCAACCCAGCATGTTTTGGAGTGAAGCAGCTAGTCAACTTCCAAATTAGAACCTGCTGTTCCACCTTCCTGGAATTGTCATATTTTTTAGCTGTACAAACATCACATGAACAATTTTTTTGGAAGACCCAGAGCTGTTTGGATACAAAATCTGAATTTAAATGTTATGGAAGATGACTCTTATGCTTTCTACTGATACACATCCTCCAAATGACTGCTTCAACTCCGTAAAATGAAACAAAACAAAAAAGTAGGCTCCACAAGTGCGGAGCTTGTAAAAATTCTAATCTCACTTAAGCCTGAAAAGAGGATAACTGAATTGTAGGATATTTGGGTTGGAAAAAATTCTCTATTAGTCTTTGCCAGTTCTTTTCATTCATTCATTCATTCATTCATTCATTCATTCATTCATTCAGTGGTACCGAGGATTGAACTCAGGGTTCACACTAGGCTATACCCCTAGGGCCTTTTTATTCTGTCTCTCTCTCTCTCTTTTTTTTTGTGGTACCAGGGATCAAACTCAGGACCTTGCACTTGCAAGGCAGATGGTAGAGCCACTGAGCTAAATCCCTGGCCCAGGGGAAGAGGGGACCCTTTTTATTTTGAGACAGGGTCTCACTGAATTGCTCAGGCTGGGCTCAAACTTGCAAAACTCCTGCCTCAGACTCCCAGCACAGGATTATAAGCATGTGCCAACACTCTTGGCAGTCTCTGGCACTTTTTCATGTCTTGTGAGCAATAGCACTGATCATTTTTACTCCTGGGTGTCTCTCTAAGGCTGTTATACAAGATAGAGACAGTGTATCCCTCTAGAGAAAAGGGCAACTTTGTTTACTGTACAGTAAAGCAAAGACAATGTCAACTTCCAGGGAAGAAATCAGGCTGGATCACTGTCCACTATAAAATGTGGGTTCTCTATGCTTGGGGTTCCTCTCATATATAAAACCCAGGGGCAGGGGTTATCTAATCTCTTCATGATGACCTGTGGCATTGAGGCTTGGGGATCTAGCACAAATACTGATGTTCTGGCTCTTGCTATGATTATGAATAATAAACTGCACTTTGTCTCTGACCAAAAAGTCTTTTGTCTTCCATCAAGATCCATGAAACTGCAACAGGCTAGCTTGGTAACTTGTCAACTTGCAAGTGGGGTGAAATCTCAGCCACTTTACAGTTACTGACAGTTTGATTATTTGTGACTATGGTATTATTTTTCTACAAAGATCTTCTGTTACCTTAGATTGCCCATTTTGATCTGAGGAATTTGCTGTGATTTTTAAGCCTGTTAATCCCTTGAAATATTTCTATAAGCTAGAATAATACTTAGTAAGTAGACAAGACCATCTCTCTTCTAAATCCCAAGTTTAGATTTTTACATATTTCTCTTAAGAAAACCATGAAGGAATTGCCTCAAAAAGATCTTTTTGTAAAAAGTGAAGTGTAAGTATATTCAATTACTAGGTTAATTCCTATGGAATTGATAGTCTCAGTCTTTTTTTTTTTCAGGGGAGGCTTGGAGAACAAAACAGAAAAGCTTGGAAATGAACATTTCCTCTAACATACACTTTTTAAATGACCTTAATTTTAGTTAATTTAAAACATGAGCCTTCTTTAGTTGTGTATCCTCAGTGAAGTAGCTTTATTAAGATATAGTTTTTAGCTAAATGTGTATGGGGTTCCACACAAACCACATTCACTTTTTATTCCCTAGCTTGATTGATTCCAGAGGGGATCTGGATATATTAACCCCAGACTAAAGACCTCCCCATTAATCATGGAAACTAAGACAGGTTTAGAATTTTTAAAAGAAAATTCATCCAACTTATCATGGATCAGGTTCTATTTTAGGCTCAAGAAAGCCACAGTAAATAGGGCAGGATTTGTATGAGCACAGAACATGCAGTCTAAAGTAGTAGCAACAACTCAGAAGAGTGAACATTTGGGTGTTTCTCAGTTAAAATCACACATTTTACCTTTCATCAAAGCTGCAGGATTTTCTGTAAAGCCTATCTTGTTTCCTAGGAAACCTCTTAACTGTAGGTGATTCAGGAACCATACTACCCAAAGACACAGATCAGTTTCTACAGCCTTGCACACTAGAATAGTGTATAAAGGAATGTGAGGATGACCATAGCATCATAAATCAGTATAAGGCCATGGAGTATATCCTGTGTGTCCCTGAGATGTCTAAGCAAGGTGCTTGCTTAGTCAAAACTGTCTCACGTCTAGACCACAGCCAGATGTTTAGTATTTTTTATCACTAAGTATATTGGGCCAATGCTGCACACCAGGCTCTGAGCTAAGGAGATATTATACATATTGTTCATTGAACTCTACAATTACAAGATGAGTTAGATCCAATTGGGCCCAATTATCTAAGTAAGAAAACTGAAGCTTTGAGCTATTAACTGACTTGCCCAAAGTCTTATATTGTGGAGCTGAGATTCAAGGCCAGGCAGTTAGAGCCCAAAGCCTTGTCCAAATCCTAACCCTATGTGGTACAGGCTCACCTGACATTCTTGCTGTTCTCCTAAAGCCTCACCTGTCATTCTTACTGTTCTCCTAACCCTTCAAGCTTATGTCCTCCTGAAGGCCATTTGACCTACTATCATCACTGCTTAAGCTCTCTTCCCAGATCTTCACACTATTTTCCTCAAATAAGCCTTGATGCAAATGTCACCACCTCAGAAACACCTTCTCTCTCCATCATACCTGAAGAAAAACCCCTTCTCTAAACATGCTTTCTTTCTTATCCTTATTTTTCTTTATCACTCTTGTCTTTATCTAAATTTTAACACTTAACTTTCCTGACACTATATTATACACGTATACATTTTCTTGGTTCTTGCTGACTCCCATCACCAGCTCCATGAGGTCAAGCAGTACTGGAGTTTCCAGCACCTGGGCCATGCCCTGTATGTCATGGGTGAGCAATAAACTCCTGCTGGGTGAGTGTGAAAGTGAAAAGCTGACTCCCTGCTACTTTCTCTCTCCATCTTCTCTTCTTGGTCACTCTATGATGCACACTCCTGCCTATTTTGATCTTCAGAGTTGATAAAAGAGGCTGGGAGAGATTGTGTGGTGTCCTTTGCCGTTCAGTCTTCAGTGTTAGGTTCCACCTAAATATGTGAATCAAAAGTAGCTGAAGGGTGACAGCCACAATCTCGTCATCTAACTTAGATGGTGGCATTAAGACAAATTTCCAGGCTGGGGATTTAGCTCAGTGACACTGCGCCTGCCTCACAAGGGCAAGGTCCTGAGTTCAATCCCTGGTACTAAAAAAGGAGAAAAAGACAAATTCTCTTCATCTACTCATAATGAAAAGATGCTAATCATGAAGAGGAAGATGAAGTTAATTAATTAATTTATGGACATATGAATTTTAGGCTAAAAAAGCTCAACAATTATTGTGGAAATAATACCCCAAACATTTTTTTCGTAACTTTTTTTCTATTTTAAGGGGAGCTGGGTTTCTATGCAAGCATCACCTCAAATGAACTCATGAGATAATAACATTAGGTCTTCGGTTTTGGCTTGTCTTACTTTACTTGTGAGGTATGAGTAGAAGAGAAATTTTCGTGTACTCTGTGTCCTCAAAATATTAAGCATCTGTGATTTTATGCTGAAAACATCTTAGCTATTAAAAGGAGCCCCAGAAAGACAGTGGAGAGTTGGGCTAAGATTTTGAACCTATGTGAAGTGAAACATGAGGTATGGATATTAGAATATTTAGTAAGATTCTTATAATGGCAGTGGAGCCCATGTTCTGATTTTATTTGATAGAAAAGTTTTAATTTTAATTACAGAGAGATGAAGGACAGGAGCTCTTACTCACTTGTGGGCCATGAGTGCCTTCAGCAGGTTCTTAAAGCCAAGGGACTCCTTAAAATCATATTTTAAATGAATAAAATATATAGGATTTCTTGGTACCATATTTATATCCCCTCCTAAATTCTAGAATCTAGAGCAACCTTGTTATTTTTACAGTTTGAGAAGCAGAAGATCAGAAAGTGAAATGATGTAAGGCATACACTTTAACCTAAGAATAGAAACACGTTTCTGGCAGAAGAAAATCATACTGTGATCTAACACAATTAAAGAATGTTGTTTTAAGCCAATCCAACTTATTTAAGAAGATTTAATAAGGATGGTTTAATTTCCCTTTCCATATTACTTTAAAACAGCAAGTACTTTTCCTTTTACACCTCTATTTGCACAAAGGATTTGTTTGTATTACAAGTAATAACTTCTCTAAGTAAAATACTTAAGCAAGAATCACATCACGTTAATAAGTTTTATAATGCATTCAAAAATCTGGTATGAAAAGCTTGCTCCTAATAAAAATCTTGTTTAAACTTCAACAGTTCCTACAGTTTATATCATTGCCATAGAATATAATTTTGAGGATTGAAATGGAATTCCTATAATATGTTTTCTTTAGGGAAGAAAAATAACTACACCATTAATATGGACATACATGTCTGACTTTTGCCAAAGGAGAAAAAAGGACAATTATTCAGATTCTCCTGAAAATACTAAGAAAATTCATAGTCCATGCCACAGTGAAAAATGACTGTTCTTTTTAAAAACGGTGATTCAGATGTTTGCCTTTGATAGGATGACCCAGGGTCGCATGTGATCAGCCACCCAGTCTATGGAACTGTAATTATCAATCAGACAAACCATGATATGAAAGAATTATTTCCTTTCTCACACCCCAATTGCCTTCAATCCTGAGGTTTTTCCATCATCCTAGCATTACTTTTAGTCTAAGAAGTTCTCAGAAAGACTCTCTTCCATGTTGTGGCAAAAAGAAAAATTGTCCCCAAAAATCCAGGACAACTTTCAGATACTGTGCCCAAATAGTTCTTTATGACTTAACAAAGAAATGCCCTACATGCCTTCTACTAGCTGGTTCTCAGTACCACTATCTCTCTGCATTTTTCTTACAGATGAAAACAGAGAGAGTTTTAGAAATCACATCGAAGTGATGGATTGTTCTGCACACCCCTCAAGACAGCGTCTGGCAGCAGCAGGGCTTTTCCTGGCAGCCCAGGATTTCCAGCTGATTGGGTCCTTCGCCCACTCACTTGATGGCTCCACACAAGTTAAGAAGCACCCTCAGGTCTTCCCTGTATCTGCGTCACATTTTTAAAGTCCTTTTCCCTCACCTCTCTTAGCAACCCAAATATAACCCAGCATTATTTTTAAACAGACTTACCCAGTGCTTGCTTTTAAAGGATCATAATGAAAAGCATGAAATGTGATTTCTTCCCTCAAAGAGTTTATAATCTAGTAACTATATTCTAGTTAATAAACCAAAACAAACATACAGAAGAAGAAACACGTATGTCATTAAGGACTGAGCTGTGTTGTCCCTCTGTAGCTCACTGATACCATTCTCTACACGTACAAAGCACTGACACACATTTGTTAATTTGACATGCACCCACTCTGGAAGACAGAACTGGCATTATTATGACCATTTCATAATGGGAAACATCTTAGAGAAAAGAAACGACTTAAGGTCACATAGCCAGTTAGTCCAAGAGCTGAGATTTTTAACTCAAGCTCCTAAATTCAAGAGCTGGGATTAGAAACTAGGCATTGATTTTAACTCAAGCTCCTTGTAGGCCAGAACTGAATGACTATGTGCTGGAAAGAACACTACTAGCTCATACAAATGAAGTCCTCTAAGAAAGGCAGGGGTCTACAGAGTAGATAAAATTTGTATTAAGCTTCAGGGACAAGAAGGATTTGGGTAGAGAGGAAAGTAACATGTTGCAACAGTGCATTGTGTCTATTGATTTGGGGGTGGCACAGTGAGAAATACAGAAGCCCAGATACACAGGTGGTTGGCACAATGTACACGACTGGCTCTTCATTCACTGACTATACGCTGCAGCATCCAGATGGACTTCCATGTCAGTCATGGCACTGGAGCATGGCTCCATAGAGCACGACGTAAATAGTGCATGGATGACTTGGTGAAACAGGTGGAGATGAAAGAGTGCCCTGAAAGCCAGACACAGTTGCTCTCTCAAAGATAGGGGGCAGGCAAGGAATTTGCCTGGGCTTTTCACCCTAAACCTGTGTGACCTCAGTCTTTGAAGCTTCTTATTTGTTTTCTATTAAAGGAAAATGTTGGACTAAATAATTTAACATTTTTTCATTTTAAAAGGCATTTGACTTCTCTCGTGTGGTAAAGAGTACGAAGGCATGGAAGATTTGGGAGCATGACCAATATGAGGAAATTGACATTTAATCAATACTGGTACAAAGGATGGATGGGCATGAGGAGGGCCTGGGATGGAAGTAAACTATTTCAAGGGTCTCCCAGTAGCCTAGACATGAGAACACAATGCTACTAGGATGGAAGATGTAGGAAGGGAACAGTAAACACAGGAGCCACTTGTGAGGGAAAATCCAGGAGTGTTTGGTCAATGACTGGATTGAGAAAAAGCCCCAAAGCGTCAGCCCTGAGTGGCTAGTGGAGTGGCCCATGGAAATGGGAAAGGAAGGGAAGTGGTAAGCCATCCTGGTGTAAGGTGAAAGAGAATTCAGACCTAGGCTTTTTATGTTGGGTTGACAGTGATGAATCAAAGTGGAAAAGCCTCATACTCGCTGGGGAAAAAAAGGAACTGAAAGTCATGTGAGATGATAGAACTGGAGATAAGTGAGAATCATCAGCCCAAGGGAGATAATTAATGTTCCTGAGAAAACAAACACAAAAGCCTTTTCAGTGCATTAGCCAGAGTGTTTTTTGGTTTTATAGCTAAAGAAACAAAGTCCAAGAGACATTAATAAGATGATCTCACCTCTTTTTAAAGAAGTGGATGGAATTGGAAGCTATTCATACATTTTAATAATTAACATTTTAATTTTCTATCCCTACAACTGAAGACTGAATTCAGGGTCCTTAATCTCTTGAAATATATTTTTCTATGTTCATATCTATTTCAGCTGAGTCCAGAGTTTATCACTGTGATGGTTTTGTGCTGTGTCAGCTTAGCTAAGCTGCGAATATGTTTCCCAGAAATCCCTTCTCGCACCCTTCTGGGTGAAGGTTGTCAGGAAGAGAAACCTGCATAAGCTGGGAAGCCCCATGGGACACATCAGCTGGGTGCCTGCTGGGTGCTGCAAGGCCCTCACCACCACTATGGCTTGCGCACCATGTTGCTGACCTCTGGCTCTCCTTGTCAGTGGGACCAGAGGAGCAGTAAGTTTGGCCAGAGCTCCTCCTACATCTTGTCCAAGTCCCAGGCTCATTGTCAGAGTTCTTGGAGGACAGACATTTTCCTGCAGATGGCTTGCATGCCCAGACCTGACATGGGAGGAACAGATGCAGGCTGCAGTTTCTTCTCATGGACTCCAGTGCTCAAAGATCTCCCTCTAGCTTGAGGCCAGCTCTTCTATCCTGCAAGGACTCCAGGCCACAATCAGATACACAGTCAACATCTTTCCACAGATATCCTTCCACCAGCCTCCCTTTTGGGCCCTGATCAGTAGGGTTTTCCTTTCCCTACCATTCGTTTCTTTCTGACCTTTGCTTCCTCAGATTCTTCCACAATTGTTTCATGTCTAATTCCTTTATGAAATTCCTTACCTGCATCACCTGCAGCGGTTCAGATTACAGACTACTCAGGCCTTTATCTCTCCAATCTCCCTTGAACTGACTGCACTTTGTACATTGCACTTATTCTCAAGGGACCCCTGGCTACTAGTCAAGGATAGTAACATTAAAAATGCATCTTAGTATTTTAAAATAATCATCATGATAGATTAGGAAGCAGAATTAAAGTACTGGCTAACACAAGGTCTAGGGAAATTACAGGCTTCTGATGTTTGACCTTGGGCACTTCCTCAGCACCCAAAACTACCCACCTCCAACTATTAAGTGAGAGAGAAAGAAACACCTAACTTACTTAAGATATTGTTATTTTGGTCCCTGTTACATCAGCTGAGCTTCAATTCTAACCGATCCATGCATTCAACATTTCCTTAATCAAGTTCAGTTATTCAAGTAAATGCACATCATAATTATTATTATTCTCCTTATCATTTTTCCTGAATCTCAGGCTTATAAAAAGTACATGCTCACTTACCTAGAAGAGCTTTGGAAAAAGAGAAACTGTATCTCTGTCTTGCAACAAAATATAGAATGGCCCATTGAAAAGTACAGAATGGATGGACAAACTATACACTACTTTTGTTCATTCCTACATCTGATGTCTCTTCAAGAAGAGGACTGAACTACAAATAATTAACTACTATTTTTTGGATCTAGAGGGCCCCATAGGCCTATATGTTAAAAGTGTGGTCCCCAGCCGTGGCGTTAGTGGAGCCTAGTGGAAGGAAGTTAGATCATTGGGGACCTGCCCTTGAAAGTGACACTGAGACATAGGCTTCTTCCTTCCTTTCTCTCTCTTTGCTTCCCAGCCTCCAAGAGGTGAGCAGTTTCCTCCACCACACACTTTCCCACCATGATGTATGCCTCACTATAGGCCTAAAGGCAACAGTTTCAACTGACCATGGACTGAAACGTCTGAAACGGTGAGCCAAAATAAATTTTTTCTCCTTTAATTTGATTGTCTTAGGTATTTTGTCACAGCAATGGAAAGCTAAAACAGTAAGATTTACTATTAAGACCAAAACAAGATTTCCTATTCTTGCATTTAACATAATAGTGGCCCATTAAACACCAGTTGAATCCAAGCTTAAATCATATTTTAAAAGAATAAGAGAATAATGTTGCTTAAGTAATTCTAGAAGGTAAATAACAAACAGCCTCCATAAACTATTTCCAAAATCAAACTGGATTTTCTGAAAAGGGTAACTCCAATACAATCAGATATCAATGATGTGTAATATACTAAAGGATTTGCTGTAATTTTCAAAATTATTAAAAAACTGAAAAAGGTGACACGAGGGTAAAATTATTCTAATCATAAATATGTTTGTTTTGGAAGTTGAAGTCAATGTCTTTTGTGATATGTGCCATGACTCAAACTCTTTCAACATCATGGTTCTCTGAATTAAAACCTAGAGGGCATCTCTTTCTTTCTGCTAACCTTTTCTTAGATTCTTTGTAGATTCTTGATATTTCAAAAGATTAGATGAAGAAAATTGATATACAAAGGAAATATTTTTTATTCTATCATGAATATAGAGAGGAAAAATGATTCTGGTAAAGGAAATTAAGGGATTGATGACCACTACCTGAAGTTTATCAAATGAACCAAACCTACTGTACTTGTTTCTATACAAAAGTTCCACAAACAAGATCAAGGTTTTCCTGAATAAAAGATAGCACCTATACCTTGCCCTTCTGATAGACTATGAAACATTTCTTGGAATAAAATGTACAGAAGATACTTAATCAAATGCATGAAAACATCATCATAGTCACATAAGTATCTCACAGGTATACACCCAAGGCAATTGAATCCTGATGATGGTAGCAGCTTGTTTTCAGGAAGCTGTTTATTAATGACAAATATTGTTAAGACTTAAGAAGTAGAATCAAGGTACAGGAATAAGCCATAAAAATCAGGCTGACAGGATGGTAATGTTTGTTCTACCTACAGCCATACACCTTTTAATGGGGAAATATATCTACTCAAGGAGCTAGAGAACAGCCAGGTTTCAGTCACCTGTGTTTTGGTATGTATGACACGACCTTGCCACACCTGATTAAGCTGTCACCTCTGACTTGGCACAGCAAAGAGCAGGGTCCATCAGGTGTCCCCTCTTCTATGGAATATGAACACATCAATATCTAGAAACTGATATTTTAGATGTGGGTGTGGAAGCTATGAACTTTGAGAAGGTAGGGTTGGGGCAGGAGAGGCCACATCAACACATACAAGTCTAGTCACTAATTAATGGAGATTGGGCAAGCAACCGATCCTGACCATTGCTGAGCAGCAAGAAATGAACGCAAGGAATACAGCTCATTTATTCCACCATATTCTTCTTGAATACAGGAACAAAGCTTGCTTTGTTCATTACTGTTTTCCCAGCATTAACATGGTTCTTGGTTATTTAAAAAAATGACTCATTTGATACATATCTCCTGAATGCACAGTTAATGAGTTAGCAGTGATGGCTAGAACAAGCCTTTATGTGACTTTCTTTCCAGAATACCCATCCAGCACCTGGTACCTGAAATGCCCTCTTCAACACAGCCTATGTTTGCGTAGTTGTCTAGAACCTCCAATACTTCCCTTTATTTGAAGCAATTTATTTGCCTTTTTGATCCTTATAGATAAGTTTCAAAACTAATTCTGTAATAGAGAGGAGTGCCTGAGCAAGAAGAGGGAAAAGAGGAGAAGGATAAGAAGAAAAAGTACAAGGAGGTAAGAAGTGGGGTGGTAGAAAAAGACTGATTTTTTAAAGCTTGTTTTTCCTAGTGAGATACAGAAAAGACCTTCCTAATCATGTTCCAAGAAGGTTTGGAGTATGAGGATAAAAAACTATAGAACTGCTAAAAACAACTTATTCTAGAAAATCCATTTTTGAGAGATCTTGCTCAAGAGAAGTGTTTAAACTTTGTCATGGAGCTAGAAATTGAACAACCTTATATTTTTCTCCCTGTAAGTTGTTTGCATCGTGTTAGATAGGACTAACTAGACTCCGCTTCTCTTATTTAATGGATGAGAGAGAAGCGCCCTGGGAGGTTACTGTTGTAAAATTTACTCAAAGAAATAATGCATCCAACTTATAATTCCTTTCTTCATGATGCATCCATTATCATGTCTTTAAGAAAATCTAAACACTTGATTTTTTTCTTTTACCTATAAGTAAACTCAGAGATGGCATAGAGGAAAATTGCAGCCCCAGTAAACTTAGATTTCATAAAACAATATAATGCCCTTGGGCAATAAATCTCTTTCCAATTCATCTGATTATATTCTCAAATAACAGATAATGGAAAACCTATCCTTCAGTTGAATATGAGCACTGAGCTTTTCAGAAGCAGGTATAAGTTAGGCACACTTTCCACATTAGCAGAAATGTCTGATGGCTATTATTATCCTCCTGTTGCTTCTAGTATGTACATGGAACAAGGTCCTGTAGTAGTAGCATGTACTGATTAAAAACAGTACAGTAAAATTCATAGTGAAGAGAAGAAAAGAATAAAGAATAAAGTACTTACTTGGTCCTAGACCAATTGAAAAAGCAGCAACATAAAAGAGCAGACTGGCTAAAGACAGCCATTTCAAAGAAGCTGGGACATCTGCAGGGTCCGTGGCTATCTGGTATTCAGTTTGGTGTAGTCCAGAATTTGGTAAGAATGTGGAGTTCATCTCCCCTTTCTTATCCATGTCATTTCCCATGGGCATAAGTGAGCTCCTGCTGTGGGAAGTGATTTCTTTAAAGTGCTCTCTGAGAATATTGTTGCTGGCTGACAGGTTTCCTGCTCCATAAAGCACGGGCTCATCCAAGGACTGGTTAACAGAGCTGTGGCTTCTACAGATATTTGTGGAATTCATGTGTATGTTAAGATTCACAATACCCATAGTCAGCAATGAAGCTGCCATCATGGATGAACCAATGCAGAGGAAAGTTTTACTGCCAACATGGTCTACAAGAAGGGTGGCCGGGATGGTGCTTATGACCTTGACCACCCCAACTCCAGTGGAAGCCAGGCTAGCTGCCTCATTACTTTCAAAGCCAACAGACTTCAAAACAGTTGATGCATAAAACAATATGTTTGGCTGTCCAGTGACTTGTACAAAAAATACCAGTGTTAGACCTATCATTATTCGAGTCCTCATATTGTCTTTGGTCCGAAACAGATCCCAAAAACTGTACTGATACTCATCTTTTAAGGAAGATTTTATCACAGTAAGCTCTTCAGTTGTGTCTGAGATTGCTCTTAATCTTCCCAGAACCTTGCTAGCAGCTTCCTCTTGCCCTTTCATCACCAGAAATCGAGGACTCAGAGGGAGAAAGTACATTGCAATTGCTTGCAAAATTCCTACGGGAATCACAAGACCAAACATATACTTCCAGCCATGTGAGATATTGGCAAATGCATAATTTGAAGTATAGGCAAAAAGGATGCCAATGACAATCATCAGTTCATTCAGTGACACAAGGAGGCCTCTTCTATGTTGCGGAGCAATCTCGGCAATGTATACACAGGTAGCAATGGAAGAGAGAGAAATGGAGACTCCAATGGCAATGCGTCCCATGATGAGAATTATGTAGGACAAGCTGAGGATCAAGACCAAGCTTCCAAGTCCAAGTAGACAAGATGACAAAATGATTGCAGTCCTTCGTCCATATCTGTCTATCAGAATCCCTCCAGTGAGAGAGGCGAGGAAGGCCCCAATTAGCAGGGAGCTCACAACCATTTCCTGCTCATGACAGGTCAGGGCCAACAGGGTTCTGATCTGCAGAAGAGCTCCAGAGATGAGCCCAAGTTCATAACCTACCAGGAGGCCACTGAGAGCTGCAGTGACAGATGTCAGGAAAGTAAACATGCTGCAACCTACAAGCAGAGAGGAGAAACAGAGAGGTCAGTTCTGAGTTGTTAGTTTAAACATCTTGCATTCAAATAGGGACTTAGACCTGTGTAAGTCTTTTGTAATATGGAGTTGAAACACAACTATAGAAAATAATGCACTAACCAAAACTGATTAGCTATAGAAAGAAAAACCAGTTTTCTTTGTTGTGTTGGCAGAGAGGTATGGGGACATTTGGGAAGTCCAATTTCCTTCTACCTATGATGTGATGTTTTTAGTTAAGAGCAGACAACTATATGAGGTAAGAAGATGAGAGATGATAAAGACTGAGTCAGTAAGGATATCATTTAGTGTGTGCCTTGGCACCAGAAGGAAAATTCACATAGCCTGGCTCTTCTAGTCCCACCCCAGCTCTCTGAGAGCAAGCCCATAATGGTGGAACAGCAAGCAGAGGCACCTCTTGAAGGCCTACTGTTCCCTGCTGGACGATCAGCCACAGTTGGGGGTGCAGTTGACTTCTGCTTATGCATGGGCTTTAGAGCAAGGGGTGGAGGTGGGAGTGCGAGATGTATGAATGACATAACAAAGTCAAAGTTGTGTTAGAAAGAAGAAAGGGAGATATGGACGCAGGGTAGGGAACTAGCAAAACCCATTACTCTCTCACAGTAAAAAGGAAGAGGAAAGAATGAAGGAGAATAAAGAGACTTTACATATTTCTCTCTTTTTTTTAAATGTTAAAATCCTAGGGAAATTGTCAAGAGGTTATTAACTTTTGGTAAAAGATATGCAGGTATGTGTCCTAGGTCAAAATGAGCCGGACATAGTGGTGCATGCCTGTAATCCCAGCACTTGGGAAGTTTAGGCAGAAGAGACCATGAGCTTGAGGCTAGCCTGGACAACTTAGTGAGACCATGTTTCAAAAACAAACCAACAAAAAACCAGAAAGTGGCAGAGGGAAGAGCATTCCAACACAGGAGTACTGTTTCTAGTTTCCAGGGTGGAAGACAGGAAAGCTTGGGTCATGTCTCAGAACTGTCAGATGCCAGAGCACACAATATGTGGGGCTCAAGGGGAGGCTGGAGAGGTAGCTGGGAGGGGCCAGAGAGTGACTATGGACAGTTGTGAGGGGGACACCTCGTGCAGGCCTGGAAGGTCACCGTGAGGCCTTGTCATTGCATTCTAGGATTGACGGTGTTGATACCTATCAAGTGGCTCAGAGGGCACTGGCCCAATGGATTTCTTCTTTTCTTAGGTGCTGCTGTGTGGACTAGCTCTTTAAGGGGAAAGACTGGCAGCAGAGAGACATTTATTACCTCGGTTTTGACAAGAGGTGGCGATTTAGGTATTGAGTGGAACTGTACATAAATCAACAGATACAAGGCTTAGTTTTGAGCTCAGAACAGTTCTACTTGCTCATAGTTGGAGGTGGAGAGTAAGAAATTAGGTTGGGCTCCAAAGGTGGGATGGGGCCCAAATATGGCTTTGTGGATTGAACAGTCAGGTGGGTGATTTTATAATACTCCAATCCTATGTATAGACTACATGGGACAATAAACGAACCCAGGAAAGACTAGGAACAGAACTAGTGTGCGATGATAAAAAGAGTGCATTTTGAACATACTAAAATGTTTTATTTGTTTTACCTCTAAGATATTTGGGCAAAAATACCCCGTGAAGGACTAGGTCTACCGATTTGGAGCATAGGAGGAAAGTCAAGTCTATAGGCAGGTATTTGGGAGTCAGCAGCATGTATTTGGTGTTTAAAACCATGCAAATGGACCTCGTCATTGAAAGACAGATGGAGGGAAAGGAGAAGTGGGATCAGAACCAAGACCTTAGGAACTCCGATATTTAGTACAGGAAGCATCAGGAAAAGAGATAGAGGAGAAGCATCAGGAAAGGAAGTGGAGAAGAAACAGAAATGAGATGCAAAGAAGATGGGGTGGAAACAAATACTTGGGCACATAAGCTCACAGGCTGAGGTAAGGCCATTGAGCCCTGGCCTTTTGGGGAGAAGACATGGTTTAGAAATGCCATTTAATTTTTGAGAACCACAGATCAAATTAAGGTGATGTACATCTCTTCTCATTGCAAATATCCAAGGTATTTTTCATCTCCAGGATCCTGATGGGACATGGGAAGTGGGAGATTCAAGATAATCATCATCATCAACATCATCACTGGATATTTAGATAAAAAAAGCACATAAGAATGCAATAATCCCTGTTAAGTAAAATTAATTTGTGGTGATTAAATCCCATAGACCAGATATTTATTTAGTTAAGTAGAAAATAAAATTTAGCACCATTACATAGCAGGCACTTTTCTAGATGATGAAATACAGATGTATGTAGTGGAATAAAACAGATGCAGTCCTTCCCTCCAAAAAACGTACCCATCTGGGAGTATCTCTATTATCTATTACTTTTTATGCTCTTTTTTTTACACACAAAATACTTCAAAGTACTCTCATAAATCTATTCATGTTCTCAGTTTCTACACTTTGTTTTCTTCTTATAATCTTAAAGCCTCCATCAAGGAAAATTAGGTAGATCGTCTCATCTGCATAAAGATATTGCATTAGTCTTCTCTCTACTTGCCTTTGTTCAGTTAATCAATGTGCTGATGTATGTGTGTTTGGCAATTGGTAACTGGTTGCTGAAATTCTGATTGGAGAAATAAAAGATGTAGAGAATGAAATTCTTAGGAGGCAGATTAAGTGAGGCCCCAGGAAGGGCAATTTGGAGTGTCTGAGGGCAGCAGGGGACACTGAGTTAAAGATGTAAGGAAATCAATGCCAGAATTGCTTGAGTAGCAGAAAGTATCCCTGTCATCTTCTCTGCCTTCCCCTTTCTTTTTTTTCCCTTTCCGTAGAAGGGAAAGAATGTTGTTTCTTTACAAAATCAGACTCCTTGAAATTTAAAGGTTTCTTCCTTTGATGCTCTATTGTCCTACTTAGAGATGGCTGGGGGTAAATTGGAGAGGAGAGAACATAAAGCCAACTTCTTGCAGTTTGGGGAAATACTCTTGACAGGAGAGCGATCCAGCTTTTGCTGCTGCTGTTTTGAGCTATGTTGTTTGCCTGGACCTTTAGCAAGGACGCATAGGACGCTGACAAACAAGGATGTGTGCAAAGGGTCTGGATGCCACCTCAGTTTGTCAATGCCTTTCTTGAGACCCAGAACCTAACACTGAGTATAACTGACCAGAGACATAATAAGGGCATTTCCATATATTAATTGTTCAAAACATTTTACTTTAAGTTTTATAGTATTACAACATACTATTATCTTTCTCGTTATCTATTTTGTCTACCTGTAGACAATTTACTTCTAAAAGATTAAAAACCTGCACAGGATATTCTATGACCTTAGTCTCACGTGGAAAGCTTATTGACACAGGGTTTTATGCTACAGAATTAAGGTAAGGTCTCAGTTGTCTGAATTTCATTTATCTTCAGATGATCATTTGTAATTACTGTTCTTCAAAAAAACACCCAGCACTGAAGTCAGTTAGCTCTTGACATAAAGATGACGTTTAGCATTGCCAGGCATTTTGCTAATGGCCTTGCTTCCCAGGGTCCCTTCTTTTACATCCCTGTTCTCCCCAAAAGTGCCACAGGGAATTCTCAGCTTTCTGTGGCACCGCAGAAGTGGAAACTTGGGTAGAGGGACAGCCACGGGCTACCAATGCTGCTTGTCCCTTGTGATTTCTGGTCACTTTGTTAGAAGAGGAGCAGCTGCAAGAGGAAGATCTCCAGTGTCTCTTTAGATGCAATGACAATTCTTTATTAAGGTAATGGGAAGATGTGACCCTAATCAAGAGGCTTTATGCAAATGAGTGGTGAGCCGCACAGCACCAGGGCACAGAGGGTGGGCAGGCGGGCAGCACTGGCCATGAGACGCAGAGTTGGCTGCCGTAACAATAGCTCATTGTCTCTGCTCACGGTGAGTCAGATGAAGCCACAGTTGTAAGCAGCACTCAACACGAAATGCTCCATTTTTCACAATATTTGAGTTCCTGCTTCTTTTCTTCCTGCCTTTCTTCCTCGTGTGCCTACTAGGGCGAACGTACATAATGGGTGCATAATAAATACTTGCCGCCTGACTAAGCCCCACAGTAGGCTGAAAAGCATGCACACATGGGTCTCCCTGGCAGGCAGCCAGGTAATCACACAGCCTGAACAACTGTGAATGCTCTGCAGATTAAAAAGACCCCTCCTTCATGTTTTGTTCAAGAAAAGCTTGCAGTAGCCCCTAAACGTCCTTGCTGCTGTGGCCTCCCTTTTCTTGGCCGCTTATCTTTGCATGCCTGTCATTCTAACTCAGCATCTCATGCCACCTCCCATAGGAGACCCCTTCAGCCTCGCTCCCCTCCCTGCTGTATTCTTCTGTCCTGCTCCCAGCCCCATCGTGCTCTCTGTGTACAGACTCTGTTTCAGGGCGCCTATCCCATTGCAAGGTACGAGCTTATTGACCTGTTTGTCTTCACTATTAGACTGAAAGTTTCTTGAAAGCCAACATCTGCTTTACTCATATCTGCGTTCTCACCTCTAATCTTTTGGCACAAGGAAAATACTCAATCAATGTTTACTGAGTTAATGAACAAATGAATGAGTAGAAGCAGCACTCTAGAATACTGATCCTTGGTCCTCTGCTCCCCACCGTTATATCATCAGACTAAGATCAATACGCAGGATCCTGTAATGGTTAGCAGACAGCATTTTATAGTTCCATAAATGCTTAGCATTTGTGTACCTTGCTACCAACATTTCTATAAAGCTTTTGGCACTATTATCAGCTGGTTAATAGAGCACTATCATAGGGATCACAGGGTTTTAAGCTCATGTGTATATGCATATTTAATTAAATATCATCCTGTGTATGGGATTGTTTTCTGCTTGCTCATATTCAGCATTTAGCTGCTCCCTTTTAGGGGCAGGTTTTCAAGTTCCATGTCACTCTCAAGCACCAATTCTCTGGCCCATCTGCACCATTTACTGTTTCCAGAAACTCCTATTTTTTCTCTGACTTGTGCTTCTCTTCATGCTACCCATTAACACACACACACACACACACACTCCACAGTCACAACCACCATCACAGTGTCCTTCATCTTCCTTCACAGCCTAGGGAAACCCAATTCATCTTTAAAGATCCTGGTCAAGTATCTCCACCTCTACAAAACCTTTCCAGACTTGCTTTCCTGGGTGAGCAGTGATTTCTCCTCTCTCTCTTGCCTTGCATCTGTGGCCGATGGCACCCCACTTATATCATTATGTGTGTCTCCTGCCTTAGATGGGGGCCCCTAGAGAGCAGTAGTATGTGCATCACAGGTCTTGCTCAGTAGAGGTCTAGAATGGCCCAGGAAAGAAGTGCTCTGGCTTAGACAGAAGTCTCGCCTCTCACACACTCGAGAGCATGTGTCCCAAGGCTATCTGTGGTGTGGGCTTTCCAGCCCTCCAAAGGCCTAAGACACTACTTCTCAGTCCTGGAACAGGTGTGGTGCCCTTTTGATGGTACGTATGGGTTGCTCATCTTTGTCTACCTCCTACTCCTTCCTGCACCCCAACCCTCCCTTTATCACACAGGGAAACTCAGACCAGTATATCCTTGGCCTCCCTCCCTAAAATTGTCTGAGCTTTCCAAGAAAAAAAGCACCTTTGCTAGTATTCTTTTTCATTTTTCCAAGCTCAAGTTTGATTTAGTAGTACTTCCATAGACTACCTCCCCCAAATAAATATTTGCTTATTTCTAGTTGGCAAGAGAGGTTTCAAGAGGGGACGTTGTTTACATTTTCATATTCATACTCACTCACATTTGGCTTTATTGTTCTTATTCACTATCCCTCTCTGCCTGAACACACATATAACCTTTCTTCCTTCCTCCTATTCCCAACTTTCACCAAGATACGTCTGGGTTCTTGTTTCTTCTAAATTTTTCTGGTTATTGGTTGAGTTCTTCTGCTGAGAGAAAGATTTTTTTCTCACATTTTTCCTATTTCTTGTCCTGTTCATCTAGTCATATTATTTACATACTAGTTATGCATATTCTTTTTCTTTTCATCTCTATCTTCTTGTGTTTTTATCTATACCCTAGAATAGTTTCTCATATTTATCCTCCACATAACAGTTTTTTGGATAATTCTGGTTGTCAGTTTTATTCTTTCCCACTCTCCACAGGTCTTATAAAGGTGTGTTTGCTCTCAGTTCTCTGCTTGATCTATCTTCACTTCAGTTTACTCTTATCATTGGATGTTGCTATGGTTTGGATATGGTTTGTTCCCTAAAGATTCATTTGTTGAAAGCTTGGTACCAGTGTGGCAACATGGAAGGTGGTCAGAACATTAAAGAAGGAGGCCTTTGGATCATGTCCTTAGGTCACTGGGGACTCTGTCCTTGGAAAGGGAATACTGTTTTTCTAGAGTGAGTTCTGGCCAGAGTGGATCCTTATAAAAAACTGTGCCTGACCCCTGACTCTCTTTCTACCTTCCTGTTTCAATGTGTGATCGCTTCCTCTTATACATGGTCCCACTATTATGACACCATAGCCAAAGGCTGAACCAAAGGGAGCCCCAATCTAGGACTTTCTGCTACAAAACTGTGAGCCAAATAAACCCTTTGAAAATAAAGTTAGCCTGCCTCAGATATTTCATTACAGTAACGAAAAACAGATTAATATGGAGGATATTCTACATCATTTTTCAGTCTTTGCTTTAAAAATTATATTGATAACAGAATAATTTGATTTCCAAAATCTATGTTTACTACAAAAAGAAATCTTAAAATGGATCACTTTCCATTGTATTCGAAATGTACATGGGGTGATCAAAATATACAGTGAATATTTAAAATTTAAAATTTTATTACGGTAAAATACACACTGCCATTAGTCCCCATCAAGATACTCACCTTTGCTTCTAGCACACTTAACCCACCACTCTTGCCACCTTCTGAAGCAGTTCTAAGAGTCCTCTTTCATGAGTTTCTCTATGAATTACGATCAAAATAAGGTAAATGATATTGCCAAGTGCCATCCAACAGAAAGCAGGGTCATAAAAACATTACAATACATCCTTGTCCACTTTGTTCCCTTGATCTGGAACTGTGAGACTTCTGGCTCTTCCCCAAAGTCAAAATGACCAAGAAAGGTAATGTTTTGAATCAATTCAGAATATAGAGGCAGCATAACTAAAGAGATTCATAGACAGTACTTCCAGAACTGCCTTGGAAAGTGACAAGTGTATACAAAGTAAGTGGGAGTGTTTTGAGAGGAATTAATGGCAATGTGTCTTTTACTATATTTTTTAAAAAATATAAATGTTCACCATATTTTTATCACATCTCATATATTCCAATAACCATACATGCAATGTCTTTACCCTCAAGTCAGCTGTAACGCTTTGACTCTAAGAATGAATAAATCTGAAAAACAGGGACTTAAAACATAATGGTATTTATTTTAATTAGCAAGAAGATTATGTTGGGTTTGGTGTCTCCAAGAATTTGCACTCTACCTAGCCTTCTCTTCTTGCCTCTTCAGAGGTATTCTTTTATCCTCTGGCTTGTCAACATATGTGCAAAGTGGCTATCACAACACCAGGAATAAGGCTCTCACACAACCAGAGCCAAAGGGAGGAGATAGTGAAGAAGGCTCAAGACAGGCCTATGTTCTCCTGTTCTTTCTTTTGATCAAGGGGGGAACTTTCCAGAAGCATCCTGGAAGACTTATTCTCCCATTCCATTGACCAGAACCAGTAAGTTTCTGGTCAAACTGGCTACAAGAAAGACTAGGAAGTAAAAAATGAATCTCGTACTTACCTAGATAGGAAAGTGGAAAATCAGAAGGGAGTTGGAGTGGCTGTTGTGTACTCAGTCTCAGGCATGCCTGAATACACAAGGTGGCCACCTGGCTGGAATTAGAATCTCTTAGGTCTGAAACTGCAGGCAAAATGATGTGTACAGCTGACAGCCAAGTTTCTGAGGGCTGAAGTTATTTTTCTGGTATAAATCCACTGGACTGAGAAAGAAACCTTTTTATTTTTTGCTTCTACTTTTTTGATTTCCTGATTAAAAATAGGGGATATTGCTCCTGGATCATGTAAAGCAGATTGTAGTTCTTGGCTCATTAAAAATAATATGTACAAAACTACAACTTCTAGAATGTACTTCAATGGCTCTTCTAGGCTTCATCTTTTCTGGAAAGTGATTTTATCTTCCAAAATTTTGTGAGACTATCTTTCCTATCCAGCCCAGAAGTCTTTGAAGTTATGGAAATTGTACTGGCTGAAGAGACATAGAAAATAAGTAAGAGGGACAGGATGGGGTGGGAAGAATTAGACTGTAAGATATGATCCTCAGAGAAGGCAGCTGTAAGGGTCTATGGAGTCAGTCTCCCATTCTGTGTGGTAAAAGTTCCCCTTCTGTCAAGTAATTGGAGATATAGAGTGGGGTCTCGTGGGGCTCTAACACTGTACTGCCCCATCTTACACACAAGCATTTCATCTGCACCTTGCTCAGTGTTAAGTCCTAACTCACATTCTGACTTTCAATGGTATTGCAGTTTTGCATCTGCTTCTATGTTTTCATGGATCTTTTCAATCGATGGTTAAGAGAAGTTGAATCAGGAGAACCTATCCTGTCTGCAGATCTCCAACATCTCTAGTATGAAAATTCTTAATGTGTGGGAGCTGAGATGAAAAGCCACAACATCTTATGAAGTAATTCCATGGGTTATTATTTAATATTGGAAAAAATAGCAGCACTCTCATTTGTATTCCAAAATGCCAAATGCATGTGAATAGAATGGAAAAATTTTTTAACAAAAATACAATGCGTTCATGAATATGTAGTAGTTTATGTCATTATATATTACCTAATCAATAAATATAAAACTGTAAAGACAACTATATGAGAATTTGACGTTATTTTTCTATTTCAAAAGGAATCTGCATATTCCAAAATGGCCAAGAATCATGTCTTGAGTTATTGAAATTCTTTAACTGGGGAATTGAAATGGGAAGGCCATAAATAATATTATAAATCCTATAGATGGCAGTTCTTTTAGGAAAAACACTTTATTCATTAAAATTAAGATCTTAATGGTCACATGGATGTCAAGAGAGTCACCCAGAGGACATTTTCATGATGGGAAGGTGGACTATGGGAGATGTGGAGGGAGAGGGAGAAGATGTTATGATGCTTTATACAATACAAAGGGAGAACTTGGGTGAGAGGGAGAAAGAAAGAGGAAAAATATATCATAATCTGATGGAATCATGGTTGTATATAAGTCAGCAAGTCCATCATTGATGAAAATGTCATTATGTGGTACATGACAGTGTGTACTTAGATTTTTATCTTCCTGATGAGTTGGTAAAATCTATAGACAGAGATAATGTTCTAGATATCCTTACTATGAAATATCCAACCCTGAGCCTCTCCTACAGGAAGTGTTCAGTAAGGATTGTCTGAATTAAAATGCCCAAGTTCACTTCAGCAAGCCCTTCTCCACTCATCTGCTCATTCAGTATTCACTCATGTGCCACATTCTGGCACTGCCTTGGGCACAAATGGCAGGCAAGGCTCATCTGGATGGTCATCAAAACCAGCCTTAGTGGTAATGGTGAACACTGGTTACATCCACATTCAATGTACAAGACGCCGGGCTTGTGTCACACGTAGTGATCCCCGATGTCTAGGTTAGCAATACAGAGGAAAAGGCACAATTCCCGCCTATTATGAGTTGCACAACACTTTCTAAGCACGGTCAGTCAGCTCAGAGCTCTAATAGATACCAGAATATATATCTTGTCCACAGAGTTATAATTTTATAGAAAAAAAATACGTCACATGAAAAATGGGGGAACTAGCTAAAATAGACTGCAATCAAGTGCTGAAAAGAATGTAACAAATTCCCAGATTGGACAGATCAGGAAGTAGAAAGCACTGGTGAATCTGAAGAGGACAAAACCCTGGGTTAGACTGAGTTGTGAAGTTCAGATCCCTGTGCTGCCACCTACTTACTATCTGTGCTACATTGTAGGACAAGTCCCTTGGGTTTCTCCCACAAGTACCCCGGCTGAAGGGTGAAAGGACAGTCTGGAATCAGAGTGCCTGGTCAGTTACAGCTACGTTTTGACAAGGCCAGAAAGACTTAAACTTTCTGTTCCTCTCTGTCCTCATTCATAAGGAAAAGATAATAGTATTACCTAATGCACAGAGTTGCAGAACGAATGAGATGAAAGCTTAGTAGACGGCAGTGAGCACTTGATAACATCAGCTTATTCTCTTGGCCTCTGTTCTCCCCTCTGACCTGGAGGCAAATTACCTTGATTGCCTTTTATACAGATAAGAAGGTAGAGCCAGGTATGCTGGCACATACCTGTAATCCCAGCACTCTAGGAGGCTGAGGTATGAGGATTAGAAATTCAAGCTAAGTCTGGACAATTTGGAGACTTAGTGAGATCCTGTCTCAAAAAAGTATTTTTTTCGGATCATTTACTTTATCAGTACGCTTCTGTTATACATAATATTTACGTTCCTGGTAGGAAGGTAGTACATGTACATAATACTCCTTTCTTCATCCCCTTTCCCTCCTCCTTGCCTTTCTCTTTTGATCTTCCTTTTTCAGAAAGATCTATCTCCCTACTTCCTGTTATCTATCTTTTATTTTAAAAAGGGCTAGGGATGTAGCTCAAAGTGAAGGCCCTGGATTCAATCCTAAGTGCCAAAAAAAAAAAAAAAATCATTCAACAAAGGTTGTTTAATCTGAACTGAAGTGATAAATCTCCTTAATATGAAAGTAAAATTATGAAAGTCTCTCTTACTGCCATCAAAGGAAATAAAATTATACCTGTTTCCAGCACAATTCTGCCTATGCATAAATTCTTGAATTTTTAATTTTCAAAATTGACAGAACCTACATAATTGGGCTGACATCCAAAAAAGAAAAAAAATCTTTGTATGATTTTTGCCTCTTGGCTTCTACAGTTGAGTTTCCCAATGGAAATGAAACATTTTATTAGCATGGGGATGCTCTCTCACCATAACAATTGATCCTAATTAAAACATTTCCCCCCTATCCTTAAAAAGCCTCATGCATCTGAAGCTAAGGTGTTATTTCAAACAAGTTTCTAAATTAGCTTGGCAGATAGCTACCAACTCCAACTTCATTAAGCGCGGAAACATTTTATATAAAGTTATGTATATATATGGATGTTGCTAACAGCCCCACAGCACGATCAAGCCAGGCAGACCTGAGTCATGAGTTGCTTGAGAAACAATTACTTCTAAGGGAACCATAATTGAACAGCTCAAAGTTATATTACACTTGACTAACTCAAGGAAAAAAATATTCCTATAAGTCAAACAAAGGACTACACTTTTCTCCCTGCTATTCTGGCAGAACCAGAAAATGAATTGTTGTTCAAAAATAATGAAAGCTGCTAAAATTAGAATGATGTGAGAAATCATTTTAATCTTATGATGACTTTTACCCAAATTTTATAGGTGAAGAGAATGTTACTAAGGCATAGATATTTAGTAAGTATATAAATGTGTGTGCTGCAACACAGAAAGGAAAATAGTATCAGTGAGCAAACTCAGAATAAAACAGAAATAACCCATATAAATTTATGATTTACTGTGAAGGTTATTTCACTCCATTTCAGCTGGGAAATATATTTAGGAATTTTTGTTTCTTTAACTGAGTTTTGGTTCTTTTTGAGGGACATGTGATGAGAAATTGTCCTCATCTGGTATATGGTCAAATAGACTCTTGGGAAGAAGCCATCCAACTTTTCTTTCTCATCCCGTAATGCTGTGTATTTCAAGTTATCCAATCATCCGTCCTTCTGGCAAAGACTGTTCTTGAGGAAAATACTGAACTAGGGAACTCCATTTCTGCTCAATTTAAAGCTCTTATAAAACCAGCTCTCGCTCACACACTCTGAGTAAATAGCTGCTTTAACTCACACACATAGAGAGGGCCATTTGGAGCTCTCAGGTTTTCTAACTCTGAGGCTACCTAGTACTTCAGTTCCTTCTACTGGGAAACTGTTACATACGCAACCATGATTCAAGGACTATTCTTGAATGTAAAATAAAATCTCACCCATCTACAGCAAGTACAGCAGGGTGGTGTGGAAAATATAGAACTTAACAACTGGGACAGAGGCCCTGACCTGTCAGGAGGGACACTGGCTGCGAGAGCCAGTTCAGGCAGGCGGCTAAGTGCTGGCTCGGCTGGGCCCGCCCAGGTGGGCCCCAGGGCTTGGCTGGCTCTTCCCGCCCTGGCTGCACCCACGTGCTGGCTGCTGCTGCTGCTGGGGGGTGGGGGGGTGGGGGGTGGTCTGTGGCAAGTGACAACCTCTGTGTGTGACGTGTCCTTAGGGACAAGAACACTGTTCTCACTGCCTGTGCCAAACGCTCCATTTGAGCTTGTGGTGAAACCAATCGCACCATGTTTGTTTAGAGCCTTCTACTTTCTAGGAGGCCCCAGAGGAGCCATTTGCTCAAGACTCAGTCATGCAGTCTCAAATTTAGACTTTCTGATATGATTTCCAAACGAGGCTAAACATTCTGTCTCACAGAGGTGCTAACTGGTCTGGAAAAGAAGAGCTCTCTCTCTCTCTCTCTCTCTCTGTCTCTCTGTCTGTCTCTCTCTCCCTCCCTCTCTCTCTCTCTTTGTGTCTCTCTCCCTCCTTCTCTCTCTCTCTGTCTCTCTGTCTCTCTCCCTCTCTCCCTTTCTCTCTCTCTGTCTCTCTCTTTCAGTACTGGAGATTTAACTAAGGGCCTTCACACTGAGGTACACTTCTAAGCCTTTTTATTTTGATACAGGGTCTTGCTAAAGTCGCTAGGTTGTCTAGGCTACATTCTCAACTTGCAATCCTCCTGCCTCAGCCTCCCAGAGTGCTGGGATTACAGGTGTACACCACCATGCCTGAGAGATTTATCTTTAAATCTGGTCTCATTACCATCACAAAAATTTTAGTGCTTCATAAATCAACGTGTCTACAAATCCTATCATTTCCTTGAGAATATCTTAATACACACAATAATTTTTGTTGTCATTATTTATTTTGCCATCCACTTATGAAACACATTTGTAAAGCATAATATTTTTCATGAGTTTTGGCACTTAATTTTTTACTATGTAGAAAGACTAGAAAAATGGGAATGGCCTAGCATTGCCCAAAGTAACTAGCCTGGTGTTAGAATGTCTCTTCTTACAATCACCTCTAACTCTCTCATTTTTGAGAATGTTCATTTCCACAACAACCCCCTCCAATCTCCCTTCAAATACTCCCCTGGGTAACGCCAGGAAGCCTGAGACAGCCAGGCCTGAGTGAATTCAAGGATTGCTTGTTCAGACTAAACCTGAGAAGGACACTCAGTCGCAGCTTATACACTGTCCACCTCTCTGGCTTCCACGTGTGAAGAAAAGGAGTGACAGCTTCAAAGTTTCACAACAACTATCTTAGGGGATTCTTTTGACTGGTGAGAATGTGTATATCTTAAGTCCCAGGCTTGGAATCTTTGGGGGATCAAGTGTAGCCTTTTGAGTGGGTCCATGACTCTAGGTCCGGGTGCCCTGGGCGGCACAGAATCTGCATGCGCGCAATCAACACAACTCTCGGTTTCTGACTTTCTGGCCAGATAGGAAATGAAAAGGTAGTGTTAATGGGGGAAAGGGAGCCGTAAGGGAGCTCTCTCCCGAGCCGGTTGTTTGGATCATGAACTAAGGAAAGGCTTGCAGCTGAGGATGAAATAGCAGACTTCAAACCTCCTCGGCCTGAGGCCACCACCTTCAGTCCTGCCCTAGCTGGATCTGTAAACTGCTCTCCACACCAGGATGTCCAATTAAGCTTGACTTTGCCCTAGAAGATCAATTTGTATATGTCCATAAACGCTGAAAAATTTACTAACAGTGTATCTACTTTGAGTCATAGCTTCTTGAAAATGAATTAAGTTCATTAACTTGTAGTCATTGGAACAAAGCATTCTTTCTAAAGAGAATTGGCCAAAAAAGACCTACTAGAATGCCTCATTGTGTGCAGTGGCATTAAGGGGAGGAGGTTCAATCCCAGAGCTTAGGGGTTTTGTTTTGTTTTTCTGTATCTCACATGATTTAATCACCTTGCCCTAGATTATGTAACTCATTTCTCTTTATGCTTTGAATTTTTCCATTTAGAAATCCAGAAAAGGTTCCCACTTTCAAATCCAAAAGTAAGATGGTAATTAGTAAGCATATTGTAAATACTCTGAATTTCTTGATAAAAGAAATTGTAAGGCCAGGCATGGTGGCACATGGCTGTGCGCTCAGCACTCAGGAGGCTGAAGCAGAGGATCTCCATGAGATCAAGGCCAGCCTGGACTACATAGTGAGACCCTGTCTCAAGACAGAAAGAGAGAAAGAGAAAGAGAAAGAGAGAGAGAGAGCGAGAACTGAAATTTATATACAGAGAAGCCAAAAGCAGTATTTGACAATTATTATTTTTTCACACCTCAACATCTTTATAAAACCAATTAAGGTATCATCCTAATATTAATAGATGGAGACATTCAGTAACTTGTCAAAACAAAACAGCAAGGCTACACAATGGATTTATTCAAACATAAATGTGTCAAAGGATGGGTACCTTTGGGTATCAAAGGACGTTAAAGCAAGTTAGGAAAATTTACGGAAGTAATAATGCAGAGTTTGTGTTCATCTAAATGTAAATTATGTACAGCATAAATCAAATGTATATTCATCTGATATTTTAGGAAAATATTTAGGCTTCTTGTCTACATAATAAAGGCTCATTTAAAATTAAACTCGAAGGGCAATTTATGTTGTTCATTTATCATTTCTTTATAAGAACATAAACAATTGCATGTTGAGTTAAATTATGAGGATATATTCAACTTTTACAAGCATAAGCACACATATTCCTTGGAGATAATTGTAAACTTGTACCCTACAAGCTATTACAGAACACTGTGCTTTTACAGCCATATCAAAATTTAAATAGTCAACTTTTAACGGTTATTGAAAAAGTCCCTCCAAGACAGATTCTTTTCATTCTTTGGTGACATTGCCACTGACTCCTTTTGGTGCACTCTTTGGTTGTTATCACCACCTCAGCTTGCTGTCTGCAGCTCAGTTTCTCAGGAATTCAGAAAAAAGAATTGTGCAACTCTATTCACACCGAAATACATGTTCCCCTTGCCTGCTTACAGGAAACACTGAGTCAGCAAACAAAGCTATAGGAAGAGGGACAGCTCTGCTGGAGGGAGATGAAAGATGGCCCCAGGTCTCCATTCTGGACAAGGGGTAGGGAAGAAAGAGGAGGCTGAGCTGGGCACAGGACAGGGGAGCAGGACTGTGCCTTCATTCCCTAGAGGGCAGCTCTTCCACTCCATGTAAGGGGCTGTGGACTGGATTCCACAGTCAGGAAAATCTCCCAAAGGCAAAGCATTTGCATCATTTAATCTTTTAGATTACTTACAAAATTCCAATGTATGGTTTGGGAAAATAATACAAGCTTAGGAAGGTCAGAGCTGAGGAAATCAGTAGGAAGGAGATGATTATTTGTATTTAATATCATTTTACAATTCACCTCCAGTTCTTTGGGAACTCGCTAAATGAATACGAAGAAGCAGCAACAGGTGTACGGTGTGTCTGTGGGCATTTGGGCTAGCAAAGGTAAGTGAAATAAATGAGAATTTCATCAAAGTTCACCTCTGGAAGGAAAAGGTGTAAAGCAAACCTTAGTTTGGAAAGCCAGTTTTAAAGAAAGCAGGACCAAGCAAAGAAGAGGTTTCAAGTTTGGAATAATCCTCAAGTTCATTACTGACATGCCCGGAATTTAGAAAGAAAAGTTGTGTTCATTGATTACATAACCAATAATTTTATGAAGCACACTTAAAATACTGATTCAAAAAAGTGTTTACATATTGTCCATTAGCAACAATACGTGGGGAAAAAAATGTGAGTTTACAAATGAGACTCTGTTGCCAATCTACTTTTCCAAAATGAAAAAGATTTACACATTGTCTTATGTAAACACAATTGATTAGCCCTATCATACCAAGAGTGGGTATGTAAGTCCCATTTTCTTAACACACAACGTCCCAACAAGACTTCAGTCCTCACAACGTTACAGCCCTAGGTCACTCCAAGTCCCACCAGACCTTGTCCCCTTTCTCCCTGCCTCCAGCCCATTCACACACGCGCGCGTGCGCGCGGACACACACTCACTCACACTCGTGCACGCCCGAGAGGCACAGAGCACCGCTGTCCCTTCCAGCGGGTCACCGGAGCCCAGCTTCTCACTTTACCTCCCGCACAGGCAGGATGCCGGCCGGCTCTGGCTCTGTAGCTGCCATCGCTCTCCACCTCTCTCTCCTTCTGGTTTAGCAGCTTGGGGCCCTCTGTGTTTTCAACAGGTACCATGGTCACGTAGAAGTTACAGCCACTCTCTCGCCGCTAAACCACCGTGTCCTGCACCGCCTACAGGACTGGTCACTTTCCCCATGGTACCGTACTAAAGAAGTGTGGGGGAGGACTTCGGGCAAAGCCTGTGTGATTTGTGACCAACTTTGTTTCTATTTCCGAAGGCTTTGCCCTTTTCGGTGACACAGGCTGTTGCTATTCTGAGCAGCCTATCACAGGCAGGGGGAGGGCCGTGTCCGGAGGATTGTTGTTGCCTTAGATGCTGAGTTGGAAGCAAGAGGTTAAAAGACTTGCTCACAAGTCTCAGCCACAGTGTTCGGCCATGTGCTGGGGCTAGCTCTTGCATTCCTAGACCTTTAAAAACAGGCAGAGAAAAGAAAGTGCAGATTCAAATGCCAGGCCTTAGTGGTGACAGAACACTCACAGATGCTATCACTTAATCTTGCAGAAAAGCAATAATTTATGCAAAGACATACCAGAAGGAAAGGTGTTAATTTTTCAGCAATACTGTTATTCCAAGAGCCAGGACACTTACCAGCTTACACAAAACCTAAAACATCTTTACTGTTTCAGTCTAATTGCAGTCTAGGTAAGTGCTAATTCTACTCCTCTCTTCTAAGGCCTATCAAACAAGTCAAGGCCTGCCACCAACTCAGAATACACAGATTCTTCAGATTTTGTATATCTTGAGATCATAGCAAATTAGTCTCTTTTTAAATGCCCAATTGTCTTTAAGAGAGAGCTAATCCTCAGTCTTCCGGCAGGCTGAATTTTGCTTGGGTGGGAGAAGGACACTCCCCACTCACAAAGGACGAAATGACCTATTGTGTGGGTGTTCAGGTCATATAACCTGAAACAAATCAGGATGTGAGGTGGAAGATCGCTCTTCTGATTTGTGAAGGTATTTATATAAACAGTCTTACAGAGTGATGCTATTTTACCTTTACATATTTAGCAGATCACATTTATTGAAAAAAACCTTATAGAGAAAGCTAGGATCTTGCTGGAAAATCATTGAAGAGTGAAAACTAAAATCTGTGCAGTATTTATGTGCCAGAAATTGTACTAAGTCCATTAACATGAATGGTTCTTTTCAGGAGGTAGGGGAACAACCTTGTGAGGCAGATGCTGACGTTCGAGCTGAGAAAATGGAGGTCAAGTAGCTTGCCTGAAGTCTCAAAGCTAGGTAGCATGACGCTGAGATGGTGAAGTCAGGAGGCCTAACGCCGTAGCTCTTAGCCTCGTCCTTCTCTACTAGCATTTCTTGCCTTTGATTTTATTTTTATTAGTACTGATTTGCAGTACCTAATGATTACATGCCTTGTGAGGAGGTGGCACATAACACATAATGCAACAATGGCTTAGGCAGCTGCTTTGATTTACTCCCAGGTTGTGTTAATACCAAAGGAGTGGCGGTTTTTATCTGTGAGACATGTATTTCTCATCAGTTCCCCATCTTCTCTTGGCTTCTGTCTTCTTCCTGTGCAGAATCAGTGACTTGAGGGGGGATGGTAGTGTTCTTGTCCTGGGGGAGTTTTGTGATTGCTTTGTTTCATGATCCCTAGGACCTGTGTCAGCAGGAAGTTTGCTGTAGCAACTGAGCAGGCTCAAGCTAAACCTAATTCCAGATTACCTTGTTACTTTCTTGTTCTGCTTTTCTTGTAGCCAAAGTATCCAGGACCCTGAAGGCTTAAACCCACCAGAATCCAAAAGAATGGGGAAACAATGCAATCAACCACCTTCCTTCCTGGTTCACCTAATTCTATTCCTTGTCTGGTTGTTGACTTGACAGGAGGCAATGTTCATTCTCTTAACTCAGATGAACGCTGGAGAGGGATATTTCTTTCTCTCAGGAAGAAGGGGACATTTTCTTTGAATTCTCTTAAGGGACCCTACACCCCCTCCAGTGGTTAGCATACTTATGATGAGTTTTTTAGAGTTAGGTGCGGTGACTTGATTAAATTTGTCTCTCCTGGTGGATCACAAGGTCCTCAAAGTGTGGAGCATATTCCAGATGGCTTAGTAGGGTGTTTGAAGTTCCTAGAAGAGAGTAAATACGCAGCAGATACTGCTGGAGTGCAGGCTGTGATACTCCAAAGTGTGGTACCTTAAATGCTGGGTCCTTTGAACTGAAGGCTGTCGGAAGGGCCTCAGAAGCAAAGTTCCTCTGAATTTCTCCTGCTCTTTTATTTCTCAGCTACTTTCACTGTCCCAAAGCAAATGATTCAATCAGAATTCTTTTCACCAAGGTAAGCTGCTCTCTCTCAAAGCAAGCCATAAACTTAGGAAGGTCCCTCTTTCTCCCTCTCCCCTGAAGACGGCTCCTGCCCCCATACTCCAGGAAAAGAAGTGCTACACAGGGAGCCCTAGAAGAACTTGAACAGGCCTTGCTGGGTTCCTCATTCTGTCACCATTACATCACACCCTTTTGTCCTCTTGCATTTCTACATGGCTGTGCATTCTTCATCCAAGCTAAGCATAAAACCTGATGATTTTCCCTGGATCTCTGGGTCTTCATCCCTGAAGGCTCCTGTGTCACACAAAACTTTGATTAAATTAATCTCTATGCTTTTGTCTTTTTAACCTGATTTCTCTTACAGTTGTACCAGCCATGAGCTTTAAGATGGCTAAGGAAGGTATCCTACATTTCCACCCCTACAGGTAAAAGACTGATTCCCTGTAAATCCAATAAACTTTATCTTTATCAGAATGTGAGCCAAGTACAGGCACTTGTATCTGTTTGTACCTTCATCTACCTTGGTATCCCTGGTTCCTAGGACAATATGCAGTAGACACTCAGTAAGTGTTTGTCAAACAAATGAGTGCTCACAAATGGAGCTTTTAGAGCCAAATAACTATTTTGTTATTTAGTATCAAAACCTATATGATGATTGGCCATGATACTGTGTTCTTCTCTCCTCTTCACCAATCCCTCTATACCAAGTGTCACTAAGGGACGTCTCTCTTCCCTGGAGTCTGAAACACTGCCATCACTAGAAGCTATTCATCCACCCAAGGAATACAGAATCTGCCATCTGCTGAGAGATAGGTCATCCTCATAACCCAAATGATGTTCTTACATACCATTTTAGACCACTGCCCATACACAATGCTACCAAGTCCCAAAACACTTCTCATGGTTTATAAACTGACAGAGCAGTGAAGTAAATGCTTTGCTTTGAAAGGAAATGCTACTACTTCCATTTTGCAGAAATCTAAACTGAGAAGTTTATAAAACATGTCCAAGATCAGAAGACATTTTCTGATGTTTTATTATGAAAATGTTGAACCACACAGGAAAACCTAGATATCGTAACATTTTACGGTACTTGCCTTTTCACCTATCTGCTAATCCCTCATTCACCCACTGATCCACATTAGTTTGTATGCATTTTAAAGTAAGTTGAAATTCTTCCTATGCATATTGTTAACTAGAGCTCAATATTTATTTAGATTCTTTTTTATCTCTTCCAGGCAAGTTTTATATACAAGGCAGAGCACAGATCCTAAGGGTATCATTAGATGTGTTTAGAGAAAGGACACACACTACCCAAACTCTTACTATTTTACAGAACATGATCATCATCCCAGAAATTTCCTTCATGTCTCTTCTGAGTAAATTCCCATCCCAAACTCTAGGAGTAACCAATGCTTTGGTTGTTTTTCACAGAAATTATCTTTGCCTATTTTAAATTGTCATTATCATGAAACTAGAGCATTCATTCTTGTGCAAGGCTTCTTTCAATGAGTATAATTTGAGATTCATTCATGTCTTTGTGTGCGTTAGTAGTTCATTCTGTTATTGCTGAACAGTACTTTGTGAATGTCTACACTACAGGGTTTTTCGGTACATATTTGCAGAATATAATATTTCCATTCCCTGTGTGGAGTCGGTACATGTATATAACATATCTTAATCCTTTCTCATTCCCCTTCCTCCTCTGCCTCCAACTCTTGATGACTTTCCCATTTGAGAATATCTATCTCTCTATTTCCTATTATCTTTTATTTTGCTCTTTGTTTATACTCTGGGTTTCTCATATAAGAGAAACCATGCAGTATTTAAACTTGTGTGTCTGATTTATTTCACTTAAAATTTATTCATTTCAAGGTGCATCCATTTTCCTACAAATGATTCAAGTTCATCTTTCTTTATGGCAGAGTAGTACTCCATTATGTGTAAATGCCATATTTTCTTTATCCTTTCATCTGCCGATAAACAGGCCATAATCAAACAATAAGAAATGCTGATGAGGCCCCAGGCAGCGCACCCTTCCACACTGCTGGTGGGAATGTAAACTAGTACAACCACTATGGAAATCAGGATGAAGATTCCTCAAGAAACTAAAAATAGAAATTCTGTTTGACTCAGCTATTCTTTCTATATATCTTCCCAAAAGAATTAAAGGCATCATATTCAGTGATACATGCATATCTATGCTTATAGCAGCACAACTCATAATACACTACAGTTTATGCAGTTTCCTATTGGTGAACACCTGGGCTGTTGCCAGTTCTTAGATATTATAAATAAGGCTGTTGTGAGCATTCTTGCATAAGTCGTTATTATAGAATGCAACATTTCAAAGCGCAGCAGTCAAGCCTGTCTGATTCCAAACCCACATGCTTTCCACAACACCCCGTTGCTTCTCTGTAGGGTACTACATTCATGTGAAATGCATCTTCAGAGGTTTTAACCTAAAAGGTTTCATCATAGTACAAACATAAATGGGACAATATGATATTTAGATAAGCAAACAAAATATCCAGATACAAATTCAGTTTTTATTAGCCATATCCCAACAAAATATCTTATTATGATTATTGGGAAGGATATTTATTATTTCTTCTGTTTATATTAGCTACTTTAATATTAGCTAATTATATTAGCTACATTAGCCAGGGATTTAGCTCAGTGGTATCATGCCTGCCTCGCAAGCACAAGGTCGTGAGTTTGACCCTGGCACAAAAATAAATAAATAAATAGATAAATAAATGTATTTAATAAATATGTTAGCTACATTACTCTCTAAAAGCTTTCAATATAAGCCGGGTGTGGTGGCGCATTATTGTAATTCTAGCACTCAGGAGGCTGAGGCAGGAGGATCACTGCAAGTTTGAGGTCAGCCTGGGCTACATAGCAAGACCCTGTCTCAAAAAAACCAAAAGTTTTCAATATAATTTTCTTCATTATGTTTAGAATATTAACAATCATAATATATTGATCAAAGTTCTTCAATTTACAAAATAAGTATAACTTCATTGTGTCCACTTGGAGTAATATTATATAATAAATCATTAAATGAAAGTGTAACAATGGAGAAAATGTTATTTCTATTACTTTATGTGAGAAAATTACAGGAGAAAATTGTGTATAGAATACAGTAAGCTTTAAAAAATATACATGTATCTGTTTAACACTAGAAGTGTACATGAAAAAATTGAGGAATAATTGAATTGGTATATTTGGTGTGATAATTAACTGTTGCGTCAACTTGATAAAGAAACAAGCGGGATGTGAGGGCGATCTGGCTGCGACATCTCTCACCGTGTTGATCACCGGGGTTGATGTGGCCGATCTGGCCGGCTAGGCCGGTGTCCCCCTCCTCCCTCACCGCTCCGTGTGCGTCCCTCTGGAAACTGCAAGCTCAGTGAAAGAGGGCAACCGCTCCGACAGAGGAGGACCTTTCCTCTGCCCAGGGTAAAAGAGTGCCTGCACTCCCCTGCTGGAACCTCTGAAAAGCTCTCAAGATACGATTACCTGATTGGCTTAGCATAGTTCTGGGTGTGATTGAATGAAGAATTTAGAATTAGGAATTTAGAAGTGGGAAGACCTGCCCTGTCTGTGAGGGGCACCAACCAATATGCTTGTAGGTCGCCTGAATGGAATAAAAAGAGAAAGAAGGAAGGCTCCTTCTGTTTCTTCGGAGGAGTCCAGTCTTTGCCATTGCCTTGGACTTTTGTCTTGTGGCTTCCAGCTCAAGACTTTTCTGCCTCCCAGCGCAGACTTTACTTCCTGATGCAGATTCGCATTGACCTCTTCAGTGAGCTCTAGGCCTTTGACTTTTGACTGGATTCTTCAGACCCTTGAGCATCTTCAGCATGGCCCTTTTGTACTCTTCCACACCTGACTCTGCGGGAAGCCATTGTAAGCCTACCATGTAAATTCATATATATATATATATATGTCTTATATTGAATCTGTTTCTCTAGTGACCACTAACTGATACAATTAGGGTGGCAAGTCATGTGTAAAAAGTACTTAAAAATTACTGACTTGCTGGGCTTATACCTCAATGGAAGAGCATGCACAGGGCCTGGGTTCAGATCCCCAGAACCACATATATGCAAAAATTTATATTTTTATATCATTATACATATAATAAATATAAATCTCAAGAAAAGTTTTTCATATTTAGGGCTGCCATTCAAGTGGGCCATTCTCATTTACAGACAGCAAATTTACTTATAAAACAGTTTTTCCAGAATATGATAATAAAAATATCTTGAGGAAGGGGTAGGTTTTTCTAATTTGCACAAAGGTACATTTGAATAACTCATGGGACCACTCAGATAATAATTTCCCTAAAGTCACACCAGGATCTTATCTATTAGTTTGCCCTATGTCTGCTTTGTAAGGATTAGCAGCATAAAGTGAGCACCCTTCTCCCTTTGATATAGCTCCTTTTCCAAATAAATTATTTCTAACTTAAAAATAAATAGCATTCCTTTACACCAATAGTGAACTCACTGAGAAAGAAATATAGAAATAATATCATTCACAATAGCATCAGAAAAATTTAAATACTTAGAAATTTATCTAACCAAGGAAGTGAAAGACCTCTACAATGAAAACTATAGTACTCTGAAAAAGAAGATTGAAAAGGACATCAGATAGTGGAAAGATATCTAAGTTACTGGATAGGAGGAACTATTATAGTCAAAATGGCCATTTTTACAAAACTTGTATGCAGATCTAACAGAATCCCAATCAAAATACCAGCATTCCTTGCAGGACCAGAGAAAACAATCCTAAAATTCCAATAGAATCAGAAGAGAACCAGAATATCAAAAGAAATCATAGACAACAAGAGCAAAGCAGGAAGCATAACAATTCTAGACTTCAAGTTATATAACAAAACTACAATGATAAAAGCAGCATCGTACTCGCACAAAAACAGATTTGTGGATTGTCTTAGTTACTTTTCTCATTGCTCAGACAAAATACCCAACACCCAAAGTTAAAGGAGAAAAAGTTTATTTTGGCTCACAATTTATAGAGGTTTCAGTCATAGTTGGCTGGCTCCAACACAGGGGTGGTATGGCAGAGGGACATGGCAGAGGAGAAATAGTCCATGGAAGGCAGAAGGTAGCAAAAACAAGCAAAGTAGCAAACCAGCAAGGTGACCCAAGGCAAGCCTCTTTTCGTCCTTTTATCTTATCCAGGCTACCCACTCTTAGGGCAGGTAGCACTCATACTCTTAATACTAGCATTGTACCATGAATCAATCCCAGTGTCACTCTAGATCCAGCAACTTCTGAAAAAGCCCTGCCTTTGACTGCCTTAGGGTTTGGGGAGACATCTAGACACAAGCCATAACATGGATCAGTGGAACAGAATAGAGGATGAAGAAACAACCCCAGGGACATTCAGCTATTTGATCTTTGATTAAAAAGGACCAAGCACATACACTGGAGAAAAGATAGCTTCTTTAATAAATGGTGCTCAAAAACTATCTATATACAGAGAATTTAACATAGACCCATATCTCTCACCTCATACTAAACTAAACTAAAAATGGATCAAAGATCTAAATGTTAAAACAGAAACAATCTGCTGGAAGATGAAATAGATAAAACTCTTGAAGACATGGATCTAGGCAAGAACTTTCTAAACAGAACCCCAATTCCACAAGAGATGACAATATGAATCAACAAATGGGATCATATCAAATTCAGAACTTCTGCACAGCAAAGGAAACAACTGACAGAATAAAGAGACAACCTACAGAAGGTAAAAACAATTTGCCAGCTACACCTTGGACAAAGGACTAATACCTAGAATATACAAAGAACTCAAAAAGATTAGACCCTCAAAATAAAAAACTCAATAAAAAGTGGGCAACTGAAATTATTAGACACTTCAGAAGAAGAAATACAAATGGCTAATAAATACATGAAAAAATGTTCAACATTACTGGCCATTACAGTGGTTCCGCTGCCTACCTCGCAAGCAGAAGGACCGAGTTCGATCCCCTGGTACCAAAAAAAAAAACACACTGAAATTCCATTTTATTCAGGAAAGAATTGTCATCATCAAGAAATCAAATAATAACAAATTTTGGGGAGGCTGTGGGGGAAAATGAAAACTTCTGCCTTGTTGGGGGGAATGTAAACTAATACAACCACTATGGAAAACAGTATGGAGATTCCTCAAAACCCTGAAACGGAAATTTCATTCTATCCAGCTATTCCCCTTCTAAGTATCTTCCCAAAAGAGTTAAGGACACCAAGCAGCTGGGGATTGAGCTCAGTGGCGCCGTTGCCTGCCTTTTCTCAGACTTCCCCTCCCCCCAGTTTGGGCCAAATGCCTTTCCTCTCTGCTCCCAGGACGTCTAGCAGAACACTCACTAGCCAGAGTGTGGGGTAATGATTTATCACTCTGCTTTCTCTATTATTCTGTGAGCACTGAAAGAGCAAAGTTATGACCACTTTGTTCACACTCCTCCAGAGCCTAGCAGGCTACCTGAGGCTATGAGTTCTTCACTGCAGTAAATATTTGTCGAAAGAAATGCAGTAAGGAAGGATGGAGAAGAGGCTGTCAGCAATGAAGTTTCAGCTGGATCTCATCTTGTTTTATTACCACACCATCAGGAAAGTATGATCAAGGATAAGTCTTGGTTCTCATTCTTGCCGGGCCTTATTTGCCAGACTTAGTAAGTCTGGAGATTCTTTCTGCCTCAGATTTCTCATCTCTGCAATGGGATGACAGGACACACCCATAGGGTTCTTAGGAGGATAAGGCACTTGGTAGTCACACAATATTTAGACCAGTATCTGACCATAGAGATCCTCAGTCAATGTAGCTGCTCTTGTCTCTATGGGACTTCATAGAAGGAGAAAGTGATGATAGGAAAGATGCTGATTCAGGTACAAGACAATATAAACTCTTGTGTTGGATTTTTATTTTGTTATTCATATGACTTTAGGCAGGTCAAATAATCCCTCTAGGCTTATTTTCCTTATCTCTAAGATAAGGAGACATTCACTAGCCTTATATAAAGCTGTTAATTACTTGCCCTGAAGCCAAGCTCACTCACTTTGGCTATATTCCTGTAAAGTTCTTTTGTGAAATTGCATGCAGTTTTAATGGACCTGCCAAAGAATGTATGCTGCCCCCAAGCGAAGAGGTAGGCTTGCAACTACCTTCCAGTTAACATACATCACTCTCTAGCCCATGGCTAGGCTTGTGACAGCCTGCTGTGATAATCAGATGTTCTATCTTGGAATGTAGGCTTTGAGAGGTGGCTCAATACTTAGAATAATAATTCCCAATGGTAGACCTCAGAAAAGACCTTACTCTAGTTTCCATTATTACCTGGTTCTCCTAAAATAGCCTGGCTCTTCCCAATGATTTGTTCCTCTTATTAGTCTCTTTAGTTCTATGAACAACTTTAAAGCTGAGGAACAAATTCATTTTTGGCTAGTGTTACCCAGAGTCCAAACATTCCCTAATGTAAACTCTCTCAAAGGTCTTTAATTAAGATAAAATCAGATAGGACTGGAGCCCAGCTCCAGCTGGCTCACCATGCCCCCCTGTCACCAGAGAGATGATACCTGGTTCCACACTACAGAGGCACAGGGGGATATAAAGGCCACTGTCCTGAGCTGGAGAAGTGAACAAAAGATAGAGGGCCTTTCTCAGGCTCTCTGATGAAAACTGAAGCCCACTGGAAAAGTAAAGAGAATCTCTGCAATAAAGACACACCAGACCACCGTACTTGGTAAGTTGGAGGGATCATCACCTCCTGTCAGAACCTGGACTATCTTCAGGGGAAAGGTAGCTTGAACCTGCAGTAGAAACTTGCAGAGTTCAACCCTGCAGGAGGACAAGGAGCTCAACTTAGGACTTGCAGCCAGAAATCTGCCTGAATCTCACAGGTCTGTGACTGGCTTGCTGAGACTCATTGACTTATATCTGCACACCGCTGCCCAAGTTGTCTGTTGTGACAGCAGAGACATACTCTGAAGGAGGCCCTTCATTTTTATCTTTTATTTGTTATTTTCAAAATTATCACTATTTTTTTTTGCTCTTATTTTTATTTTTTTCTTCCTTTTCTACTCTTTTTAAATTTTTATTTTTCTCTTTTTTCTTTCTTTCTCTCTCTCTCTCACCCTCACTCTCTTGCTGTCCCACATTGTTCTACATCTCCCTTTGTGTTCCTGCTGTGGCCCTAATTCATATTTCTTCTTTATTTTTCTTTATTTCTCTATTTCCTTCTCTTGCCTGTGTCCTCTGGCCTCACTGCTAACTTTCCTCTATCCTTCTACCTACCTATCTCTCCCTCCACAAGTCTTTCTAACTCCCCATACTGAAGGGTAAATTGCTATATTGAAGAGTTTATTCACTATAAACATATGTTGGGTTGGTCATTGATTTTGATTTAATTCACACAGTGAAAGGTGATAGATTAATAACTACCACAAATTGTCATTTTCTAAGAGGTACTTGATGCTATGGTGTTGCTGATTGTATCACTTGGGCTAAGGTATTGTGATTGATCTAATCAGTTGTCCTTCCTGGTATAATGAAAATGAGATAGCCTCAGAGCCATTAGAGACTCAAAACCTAAAGACCAGCTGTATCTGGAAGACACCTCTGAGAGGCAGCCATTCCATAAGAGTTGTAATTACAAGCAAAAAAGATAATTACAATAAGCAATTTCAAAGTATCAACCCAGGAATTAAACCAAGGACAGTACCTAAAACAAAAATGAGAAGACATTTAAGCAAGGCACAAACACAGGCTTCCACGCCACAAAAAGGAAATTCTGGGGGAAATGAGGTGGAAAAGTCTGATAACCAACCACCTGGACACCCTGAACTGATAGCACAGGAAGTAACAAAATAGATGGATGAGGCTCTAGAAAAACTCAAAGCAGAAATAATCTCCCAGATAACTACAGAGATGGTGAGCAGAGTGAAAGACATGATTAGAGGCACTAGAACAGAAACAGATAAAAAAATAGATGAGCTAAGAAACATGCTATAAGCCATGAATACCCAGCATAAGAAAGAAATGGAAACCATGAAACAGATTCAAACAGATATTCAGGAGATTAAAAACTCTATTGAAAGTAGGCACAGCAGATTAAGGGACTCTGAAGATAGAATATCAGGTATAGAAGACAGGATTGTGGTTAAGGACCATGAAAACAGAGATTTCTTAAAAATAGTAAGGGACCGAGACACCTAATCACCCCGCTGCAGACAGGCAGGTCTGCCCATGCCCTACTAAGGCTGTGAGTCACACAGAACACGCCGAATCAGCCCGCTGCAGACAGGCAGGTCTGTGCACGCCCTACTGAGGTCCTAAGTCACTCGGAAGACACCAAATCACCCCACTGCAGACAGGCAGCCACCTGATTCCATACTACAAAGACGCAGAGGATACCAGACCACCAGACCAAGGTACTGAGTCCCAATGCTCCTGGTCCAGAGGAAGGGGCTTCCCGGTCACCATCCCTCCCGCTGCTCCCAGCCCAGAAGAAAGGGCTTTTGGGCCACCTTCTGTCCCACTGCTCCTGGCCCAGAGGAAGGGGCTTCCAGGCCACCATCCCTCCCATCACTCCTGGCGCAGAGAGAGGGGCTTCTGAGCCACTATCCCACTGCTCCTGGTCCAGAGGAAGGGGTTTCCCGGCCACCATCCCTCCGGCTGCTCCCAGCCCACAGGAAAGGGCTTTTGGGTCACCATCCCTACTGCTGCTCCCGGCCCCTGTCCCACCTCACCCACCTCAGAGGAGGTAATCCATGCAGGCGCTAACAGCCCCCTGCCCCAGTCGAAATGAGAAAACATGTAAATAAGTCTCAAAACCAGACTTCCAGATCACCTACAGCAACACCAAAGGGAAATGAGATGGAACACTCTGATAGTCAACCACCTGGACCCACTGAACTGGCAACAAAAGGGGATCTGGAAAAAATGAAATCAGAAATAATTTCTCAGATAACAGGAGAAATTGTGCCCCTAGTGCAAGACATGATTAATAAATCTAGAGAGGAGCTCAGGAACATGATGGAATCCCAACATAGGAAACAAATGGAATCCATAAAACAGATGCAAATAGATTTTCAGGACATGAAAAACTCCACTGAAAGACTACACAGCAGAATGAGCCAATGTGAGGACAGAATTTCAGATATAGAAGATAAGATTGCAATTAGTGACCAGGAAAAGAAAAATTGGTTCAAAATTATAAGGGAACATGAGAAATCAATCCAGTAGCTGCTAGATGATGCAAAGAAGAATAACATAAGACTGATTGGGCTCAATGAAGAAACAGGAGAGAGTGCAGATGACATAAAAAATCTCTTCACAGAAATAATGGCAGAAAACTTCCCAAGCAGGGGAAAAGAGCTTGACATACAGATAAGTGAGGCATATAGGACTCCAAATAAACTTGATCAAAAAAAATCTACACATAGGCATATAATTGTTAAGATTCCAGAAACACAACAGAAGAACAAAATTCTCCAAGCAGTGAGAGAAAAGAAACAAATCACATACAAAGGAAAGCCCATCAGAATCACAGCAGACTTCTCAACACAAACTATCATGGCAAGAAGAGCTTGGAGCGACATATTACAAGCCCTAAAAGAAAACAGCCTCCAACCCAGATTGATGTACCCTGCAAAACTATCTTTCAAAATGGATGGAGAAATAAGATACTTTCATGACAAAGAGCACCTTAGGAACTTTGTGAATACCAAACCAGCACTCCAAAGAATTTTACACAATAGCCTAGGAACAGACATTGAGGATCCCAACCCCAGGAAGCAAAGCAGAATGAACCCATCTGGCATGACAAGAAATTAAATGTAAAGGGGGAGAACCCAACAAAAAGAAAAAGTCATGGCAATGACAGGTCAATACATTTCAGTTATAACCATCAATGTTAATGGTCTCAATTCACCAATCAAAAGAAATAGACTGGCAGAGTGGGTCAAGAAGCAAAATCCAACAATATGCTGCATCCAAGAAACACAATTCAAAAGGAAACTCATAGACTGAAAGTTAAAGGGTGGAAAACAATACTCCATGCGACAGGAACTTGAAAAAAAGCAGGAGTAGCTATCCTCTTGGCAGATCAAGTAGATTTCAAACCAACACTGATTAAGAGAGATGAAGAAGGACACTACATTCTTGTAAAGGGAAGAATCCAAGAGGAAGAGATGACAATCATAAATATCTATGCACCAAACACTAGTGTGCCCAACTATATAAAACAAATACTAACGGACATGAAAAGTCATATATGCACTAATACAATTGTAGTGGGGGCCCTCAACACCCCACTGTCACAAATAGATAGATTGCAAGTGCAAGGACCCGAGTTCGATCCCCAGTACAAAAAAAAAAAGAGCTAATGAGATAAGGCTGAAATAATCAACTTCAGCATAAAGATAGGAATGGATTTGAACAGATGGCATTTCTGAGCTCTTCTGCAGAGCTTGTATGTTTCTTGTGATATTTTTATGTAGAGCAATAAAAAAATGAAGGTTCTGTCTCAAAAAGATTGAGAAATTCTTCATACTGTAAGAACATACACTTCATACTCTCAGAACATCAAAAAGACATTTTACATCTAAGAAATTTTGCAGAACAGCTAGTGCAGAAATATTTAAAAAATTTGTATCCTTAATCCTCCCCACTCACTAAGAAAAAGCCATTAACTTTTAGAAGGACACAGTCTGGAAAATCTGCTTTAAGATGTTTGTGGAAGTGGGATGGATGGCTTAGCTCACATGGCCACTTATCTGAATTTCTCTTCTCTGCTGCCCTCTTTTGATAAGTAGGGAGAAGAGCATGTTTCCAGTCACATGGACAGAAAAGGGAGGATGCCAGTTGCTGCCAGCATGTATTACACTGGGAAAACCAAGAGAACTGTTTGAATCCTGAGAGTTGTTTTTGTCAACTGTACTGTTAAGTTTTTATGGCACCTGTCATCTGCTTGTTTGTGCTGTATCTGTGCCTTCCAAAGTTTCTTTGAGCCCTCAAGAAAAGGGAATATGGACATTCATTCAGAAATTCATCTTCCATTCAAACATTTATTATGTGTCTACCATGGGCCTGATGCAAAGTAAGGCAATAGAAATAGACCAATTGGAGAGTCATTCTCACAGAAGAACCAGAAACTTTTCCAAGCTGTCTGATTACCTGCAATGCACTTGTGCCCAGCTTTCTTTGGACTCTAATATCCTTCCTTTGTAAACATGAATTGCAAATACTGAATTCTTTGATCTAGATTTCTCTCTTCTTGTCACATCACACCCAACAGCCATCTTTGCCCATATTTACAGATCCCAACACTGTTTAGTTTGCTTTTTAGCTATAAATGACCTCCTTAGGTTCATTTAATTGTCACTGTTTCCAAAATTTTTGCTTCATTGTGTCTTATTATATGAAGATTCAGACAGAATCTGACCCAGAGGGTATACCATTTGAGGCTACCTTTGGCCTGAAAGGATATTCACTCTGGAAAGAAATTTTATTAGAATTCTTAAGATCTAAATGTGTCATCATCCTGTGGTGGTTCAAAAGAAATGGAACACTTCAGAATTTCTACAGAAAATAAAAAAAATCATAAAGCAGTTTCTAGGCCCTCTATCCCTCTGTGGGCTACCTCAGAATCCACAGTAACTCCTACATGGCAATAAAGTAGCTTCAGAAAATTGGAGCATTTTCCTCAAGTCCAGAGCACCATGGTGTGACCCAGACAGGCTAAGACACTTGGTCATTTCAGGCGTCATTATCATATAGTATTTCCTGAAGAAGGGGAGTTAAGTGACAGAAAAAAGAAAAGAAATCTTCTAGCATCCTGGGAACATGGACATTATTTTATTCTCTCAATCTGTTCTCAAAACAACCTGCTTACTCTGAGCTCTGGGAGTTCTGGTGTGTAGGGAGCCTTCCAACCTCTTCCACACAGTTGGAGGTCCTGTGTATGATTCACTGCCTGGACAAACAGTTCACTTTTCTTGCTTTCTGAACTTCTGCCAGACAGGTATAAACAGTACCTTCTATTTCCTTCTAAAAAGGATAGAACTAGGACCTATATACCATGATGGTTAGGTCAGCAGAACAGTGGCCCCACACACACTGTCTGGAGCTCTTTGCCACAGAACTCCCCAGCTACTAGAGTTTGATCTCTCCCCAGAACTTCATCTTCATCATAGTATTTCTTAATTCTTTTCACACCCCTCATAAGCTGTGCTAGTGTCTTTATGGTTAATACACTGATCTCACACAAACAATGCTTTTCTCAGAATGATCCTTCTATCCCTTAATTAAATGTTTGAGAATGAAAGAAAAGAACACCCAGATTTGGAGATAAGTGTGTCTAAGGAACCTAACAATTACCAAACAGGTTGATTCAAAGAATGAGCACCTTCCAGAAGAAGAGTGGCATCCAAATGCCTTTCTTGATTAATTTCCAGTACATGAGTTCTGAAGAGTAGATTTACACTTTTCTAAAGTGTTTTCTCACAACATGACCAAGGAAGGGCTCAGGAGATAATTTTTTCTGATGCAAAATCATGATTCAATAAGTAAATTGATCCTTGATCATTTATTCTTTTGAGTTTTATAAAAATCTCAGCAAAAATCACAACATGTAAGGTCTGAATGTGATCTCAGAGAATGTGTCCTCTTTAGACTGGTAGGAAACTGAAGCCCTAGATGGTTAAATAATTAGCTACATAGTGATATACTCAGCAGCTTTAATTTATAAAGGAAAGGATAATTATGAGGCAGCAGAATTATTAACTTTATATTATCTATGGTTTTTGATTCTTAAAGTTATTGAAAAATATGAAAGTCCAGCTCCCTTGGGCTGCTAAACTTAATGTGGAGCTGCTGTTCCCTGGGGCCTGCGTCACTTTGCCTCTCCCCTGCAAAGGACCAAAGGACCAGCAAGGAAAGCATCTTGTCCAACTGAGGAAGAGGACAAAGATAAGGGTTAAACACTGTAAATATACTTTTTTCTTATTTTTGTGTGTAGTTCCTATTTTCTTCTTTACATGATGAATATGTAATCACCATGTTGGGCAATTGAGAATAAGTAGGATGTCCAAATTTGCTTTAGTTAGGGAATTTTATGATGAATAAATTTTTGATAATCATCTGAGAGGGCTTTTGTTTTAGTCATCATCTGAGTATTCATTATGCAATTCTCTGCCTACTTACTATATAGTAAGAGCCACGATGAATATTTTCTGAGTTATTCTGGGTAATGAATGAATTCCACTGTCATACTGTGATGTCTTGAAGAGGAATCAATGTGTGATACATGAAGCTGGCTTTGCTACTTCATTCATTCATTTCTAGACAGTGGCCCTCAAACAGTTTTGCTCATGAACACCATCAAAACATTTGAAAAACTCAGTATTTTTTCACACAATTTAAATCAGCCATCTAAATGTTTAACCATTCATTTAAATAGTTATAACCTCGCCAGCACAGAGGAGGTGAGCTACTCCCAGTGAACAGGAGGAGGCTTCTGGGACACAGTACCAACACCACCAACACATAGGAGGTGAGCTACTCCCAGTGAACAGGAGAAGGCTTCCAGGCCGCTGTACCACCCCCACCAGCCCAGAGGAGGTGAGCCGCTCCCAGCAAATGGGAGAAGGCTTCTGGGCTGCCATACCACCCCTGCCAGCACAGAGGAGGTGAGCCGAGCAGGCACCAGCAGCAACCCCCCTGCCCCCCATTGAAATGAGAAGACACATAAATAAGTTTCAAAACCAGACTTCCAGATCACCTAAAACAACCCCAAAGGGAAATGAGATGGAACACTGTGATACTCAGCCACCTGGACTTCCTGAACTGGCAACAAAAGAGGATCTGGAAAAAATGAAATCAGAAATAATTTCTCAGACAACAGCAGAGATTGTGCCCATACTGCAAGACATAATTAGTAAATCAAGAGAGGACACAGATTAAAAAAATAGAGGAGGTGAGGAACATGATAGAATCCCAATACAGGAAACAAATGGAATCCATAAAACAGGTACAAACAGATTTTCAAGAGATTAAAAACTCCATTGAAAGTATACGCAGCAGAATGAGCCAATGTGAGGGCAGAATTTCAGATATAGAAGATAAGATTGGTATTAGCGACCAAGAAAAGAAAAATTTCTTTAAAATTCTAAGGGACCACAAGAAATCAATCTAGCAGCTGCTAGACAATGCAATGAAGAATAACATAAGACTGATAGGAGTCAATGAAGAAACAGCAGAGAGTGCAGATGAAATAAAAAAGCTGTTTACAGAAGTGATGGCAGAAAATTTCCCCAGCAGGGGAAAAGAACTTGACATACAGATAAGTGAGGCATATAGGACTCCAACTAGCTAGCCTTGATCAATAAAAATCCACACATAGGCATATAATTGTTAAGATTCCAGAAACCCAACAGAAGAACAAAATTCTACAAGCAGTTAGAGAAAAGAAACAAATCACATACAAAGGAAAGCCCATCAGAATCACAGCAGACTTCTCAATGCAAACCCTCAAGGCAAGAAGAGCTTGGAGTGATGTGTTTCAAGCCCTAAAGGAAAACAGCCTCCAACCCAGATTGATGTACCCTGAAAAACTATCTTTCAAAATTGATGGAGAAACAAGATACTTTCATGACAAAGAGCACCTTAGACATATTTAATTCAAAAAGAAACTCTTAGACTGAAAGTTAAAGGGTGGAAAACAATACTCCATGTGACAGGAACATGAAAAACAAAACAAAACAGGAGTAGTTATCCTCTTTGCAGATCAAGTGAATTCCAAATGAAAATCTGAAACACTCTGGTCCCAAGAATTTCAGATAAGGGATACTCATCTTGTATGTACAAATCTATTGTGGACATGTGTTTTCATTCCTCTTAAGTAAAAACTTAACAACAGAACTGTTGGTTCTTAACAGTAATACAAGAAATTTCTATATTGTTTTCCAAAATGGTTTTATCATTTTACATTCACATTAGCAGTATTAGTAAGTTCTAACTGGTTCACACCTAAGCTGACATTTGTTCTTTTAAAACTTTTAACTTCATCTCCCTAATGAGTGTATAATTCAATCTTGTTATTGTATTGACTAGTATTTTTCTGATTCTAGAGTTGCACACTTTTCCTTGTGTTGGACTGGCTATTTATCATCTTCTTGTGTCTACTTTTTCATTGGGTTGTCTATTAATGAGCTGTAAGAGTTCTTTATATATTCTGGTCTTAGGTTATATGCATTATAAATATGGTCTGTTTAAGGACTACTTTTCATTTTCTTATTGATGTCATTTAAAGTTCCAAATTTTAATGGAATTCATTTATCAATTTTTTTCTTCTATACATCATGATTTTTATATTCTAGGGAATTCTTGCCTACCCTAAATTCATAAACATTTTCCCTTATAATTTCTTCTTAAAGTTTTATAGTTTTAGTCTTTCATATTTAGGTTCATAGGTCCTTTCAAGTTATCTTTATGTATGAAAATAAAGGGTTGAGGTTAATTTTTTACATTGCTGAAAACACTATCTCTTCCTCTGCTCTTGAATTGAGTTTATGTTCTATAAAATGTTAATGTTAAACAATCTTTCAAAACTCAGTAGACCATATATGTGTGGTTCTATTTCTAGATTCTCTGTTTTATTCCGATGATCTATATGTCTTTCCTTACACCAACACTGCCTTGATTACTGTAGCTTTAGAGAAATTCTTAAAATTAAAGTACTACATGTCTTCCAACACTGTTTCTTTTTTCTTTTTACTTTTCTAGGTCCTCTGTACTCCTACATAACTTTTAAATCTCAATATCCAATTCTTCATTTATAGCAAGTATACACAGACCTGAATTTTTATATATACTTTGTGTTTTCTAATCCTGTTAAATTCAACTACAAGTCCTAGGGGCTCCTAGAGATTTCTTAGTATTTTCTCTGTAGATGATCATTTCATCTACATATAAAGATTTTGCTTCTATCTTGCCAATCCTATCCTAATTGTGTCATTTTATTGCCAGACAATTTTGGTTTGGGCCTAGGTTTCAAAGTTTAATGGACAGATGAAGAGTAGGCATATCTGCCCTTGTTCCCCACCTTAAGGAGAAAGCATTGTATCTTCTCCATTCATATAAGGCATTTTTGCTGAAAGCATGGAGTACATGGCTTATCTGTTGAGAAGGTTCTGTTCTACTTCTAGTCTCCTGATAGCTTTTACCATGAACAGCTACAGAATTTAGTCCAATACTTTTTCTCTAACTACTGACAGGATCATATGGCTTTTTCCTTTCCTCTGTTAAAATGATGACTTTTGGGGGTGGATCTTCCAATGCTGAACCAACACTGCCATCCCTATAACAAAACCACTTTCTACATCCTGCCAGATCTGACTTCTAATAGTTCGTTTTGCTAAACAAATTTCTATCTATGTTCATATTTTTTTCTTCCATTATCTTTATCCAGTTTTAGTATTAGCACAATGTTGATTTCCTAAAATGAGGGGAGAAGTGTTCCTTCTTTTTTCTGCTTTAAATGTTTGATATAATTTATCAGTTAAAATGTATATGAGTCTGTTGTTGTCATATAGGTAGGTTTTCAAGCTAGGAATATACTTTCTTTAATAGGTGCTATTCAAATTTTATATTTCCTCCAGAGTCAATTTCATTAATTTGTCTTCCAGGGTAATTCTTAGAAGTTGTCAAATTTTATTTCAAGGAAGATTTTTGTAATATGTTTTCTATATCCTTTTAAATTCTGTAAAATCTGTGTTAATATCTTCTAGATCTTGATATTGTAATTTAAAAAATGTATAAGTGATATTGTGTAATAGGAAGAAAAGGTCTAAAGGAGTAGGGGAAGTGGGAGCGGTAGGGGAAAGGAAAGAAGGGAAAAGAAAATATGTGAGAAAAGGAAAAAAATGGAAACAAAGTCTTTGAAAACAAGGAAGGGTGGAGGAGGTGAAGGGAGGGCAGGGGAAGAGGAAAAATATAAGAACCAAGATACTCATGTAAAGGTACCAGATCCCAATGATGAATGTAACTGTATTTTATACCTAAAATGTACCAATAAACTTAATGGAAAAAATAGTTACAAATTCTGTATTTTTCAGAGCACTTTATAATGCATTTATTTAAAAATATATTAATTAAAATAATAACTATAGTTTCAATCTGTGCATAAGACCACCCACATATCCTAATAGACCTCAGTGTCCAACCAGTCAAATAATTCTTTTTTCCTTCAGAATATGTTTAAGCTCATTGTAAGTTCAAATGAATACAATGTGTACTGGGGATGCCTGAAACATTATTGGAAATCTCTGCAGTAGGCTCCAGTCTCCTGCCCAGTGTATGGAGGAGGCCTTAAGTGTGTGTGGGGGGGACTAAAAGACATAACTAAGAGAGACAGAAAGTGGGAGCCAGGAGGACCAATGCCAATGCAACCAACAAGTCCAAGCCACTGACTTTTATTGGTAATCAATTGGGGTAAAGGTGAGCTACATACAAGGGCAGTACTATGTGCAAGGATGCACAGTAGTGCAGTTTCTATGGAAATTAATGTAAACAAGTCTAGTAAAGGACAAGACAATGCATTCTCCAATTAGGAACAGAGTAGACAAAATATATGGTTGTAATTAGAACATTGTCCTTCTAGTAAGAAGGTTTTAGTGTGGGAATGGAATCTGGGTGTGAGTTACTCTGACCTTGACATGTAGGCTTTGGCTAGACTCATTTCTCAAAACAAGCCAATTGTGGGGTTAACTCTTTACAGCCTGCACTGCTTATAGCCTGCTTTGGGTATAATCAATATTGCAGTATCCTACAGTGTGTTCTGTGGCAGTCTTATTATTTCTGATTTTTTGTTCTAAAACAGATGGACAATAGATGGGAAGAAGGAAAGAAGGAAAGGGACTTACTGTATGTTGAACTTGAGACCTGAAGTTTGTAGGAGCAACAGGCAGGCCCAGCCTCCATCTCAAAACACAAATTGTGAAGAAGAGCTGGAGCTATCAGTCCATGAAAAGACATGTAGGAAATTCAAACATGTGCTGCTGAGTGAAAAAAGCTGATGGAAAAAAGGCTATGTATTGTATGATTCCAATTCTGTGGCATTTTGGAAAAGAAAAAATTATGGAGACAGTAAAGAGATCAGTGGTCACCAGGGGCTAGAAGGGAGGAAGGGACAAATAGGTGGAGATGGAAGATTTTTAGGAGAGGCAAACTATTATGTTTGATACTGTGATGGTAAATACATGTCTTGATACATTTGTCCAGGCTCAGAGAATGCAAACATCAAGAGTGAAGCCTAAAGGAAACTATGGACTTAAGGTGATACTGATGTATTATCATAAGTTCATCACTGTCATAAATGTATCACTCTGGTGGGGGACGTTGGTGGGGGGGAGAATGTACATGTGGGGGTATATGGAAAATCTTTGTACTTCCCACTCAGTTTTGCTGGGAAGCTAAACTATTCTAAAAAATACAGTCTATTAAAGGGCTGGGGATTTAGCTCAGTGGTTCCACTGCCTGCCTCACAAGCACAAGGACCCGAGTTCAATCCCCAGTACTGCCCCCACTGCCCCAATCCTTGAATAAAGTCTATTACTAAAAAGAAAAATCAACTGGACTAGATTGGAGCAGGCTCCATCTGTGCTGATCTGTCAATGTCTCACTGATGGCATAATACCAGACTAAGTTACTCCAGCTTGGGGACTATGCAATACTGGCCAATCATATATGGATAACATTGCCCTCTCAGCATCAAAGAAAGTCAAGACCTCTAGACTGGAGATGTAGCTCCATGAAGCAAATAGAAAATTCCACATCATCCTGAGAAGGCACAAATCTGGAAATCAAGAAACAGAGAACTTCAGGGATGAGACTGGGTGGGAAGACAGGGAAATATGTCTTCCTTTTAGTCTTTAAGGAAGAAGGCTTAGGAATCCAATGCAAGGGCATGTCCAGAGCACTGCTGCTAGAAGCCAAGGATGAGAGATGGCTCCTGAGTACAGGCAAGTGGGGTGTATGACAGAAATAGTCACATATGGCCAGCTCAGGGTCCCTGATCTGAGAGCTGCTGTATTATTCTTTGTGTTAACACTAGCTGCAGGTTTGGCACTAGGTGGCAGCTTGTTCCAGTTCTAATATGGAGAGTGAAAGCAATAGTCTATCCACAGGACATGCTCAAGACAAAAGCCGAGAGAGACAGCAGCAGTAGCCAAAAGGCTTCTCTTGCTCTGCTTCTGTAAATATTTACTTCAGGCCAGCCTGACTTACTAGAGCTGACACCTCTCTCTTTTCCTGCACCCCATGTTCACTATATCTAAATGTCTCACGAGGAACCGAGGAAGAAGTTTAATGTTTCCAGAGGAAAGCAGCCAAAGATCACCTATATGCTTAAATAGGCTCTAAGCTTAAGGACTGAAGGGTGGACTGGTCCTCATTGGGAAGTAACATGAACAGACCCATGCTAACTAGTTTACTGGGTGTTGAACCTGGGGGCATTTCACTGTAATGGTGTAATCTGAGTCTGTGTCTCAAGAAGATGAAGAGTGAAGTCAAGGACAAAGGAGATCATTAGGAGGAGTGTTTATTAAGAAGAGAGGAATAGTGCCCAATAGTGGGGAGGGGGCCTGAAAGTGGGTTCCTACAGGGACTCTTTGATTAGCAGTGTTTATACCAAAAAATAACTAGGGCTCAGACCACTCTGAATCAAACCAAGGTCAACCTATAAGACTAAGGCAAGCTTACTTAAACAAGAAATGGGGCTATGAGAAGTTGAGGCATGTAGCAAGTGCTTGTCTGCAAGGGCTTGTTGGCTTCAATCCTGTCTAAGTAATTCATTACAGGAACAAAATGAGAAGGAAAAAGCATTTTCCAGATAGGTAGGAGAAGAAGTTGTTACAGTGGTCAGAAGCTGTTACAGTTGCTTGTTACCTCCCTCGCTACATCTCTGGACTTCATTGTCCAACTGATTCTTGTTAATGCTTGACTTTAGGCTCCTGCATATCTGACCAAGGTCTAGTCATCCTGACTCTATCTTGGGCCCAGTGCCTCTTTAGCTATCTGCTATCTTCTACTTAATTTGCCCGTCTATAATAATCCCCCCTCTGAAGAAGTATCCCTGACTGCCATTAGGGGTGAATGGGCGATGACCAGTCTAATTTTTTCCTACTGATGAGGATCACAGTAATGTTTTCAGCAGTCAGTGGCACTCTCCAGGGGTCTAAGAACCCCTGATATGTAGGGATTTCATAACCTTACACCAGTTGGCAGTTGGAAGCTTTCTAACACCATCATTTGTAGGTGGATGGCTTTCAATCTGGAAAACACAAAGCACATCACATAATTAAATAAGCAAGGTCCAAATAATAGCACTGAAAAATGACTGCTCCAGTAATCAGTGGGCATTTCCACCAATGTGATGTGATGGAAGCGATGAAAGCCTTCCATAAAGATGTTTCCCAAGGGATCAACTAGACATAGCATGTACTCATGGGTGAAGGTCTTGAAGGGCCAATGAAACTTTGTCACAGTTATCAGGAATATAAATACAACACTCAGTTTTAATAATGGCACAGGTCCTTCCCTTAGCAGCTGTTAAAATATCTAAAGTCATCGAGTTTTGAAGAACTGCCTGTCTCATTAACTTGACTTCAGTATTTAAAAGAACAATCTTTCTTCAGACACTGCACCTGAATGTCAGGGGACATCATTTGAGCTTCTGGTTGGGGAATCATATTTACTTTTGGCTAGAATTGGCCTTCCTCACTTGGCGCCTTTAACCAAACTCTGTTTCCAAGAACATGACATTTTCTTTTTTTTCTTTAATGAAGAAATACCATTTTGTAAAAGAATTTAAGAATATCATGAGAAAAGCACAAAATTCATACTAAGACTAACTTAACCAAACCCTAAAGATAATCTCAGTGGAAAAAAACAAAACAAAACTGAGTGCAACTTATTTATGGACATAACATGGAACATTTTGAATTGAAACTTTAGGAAAAGTAATCCAGCAATACAAAAGTACAGATGCTTTGATTAGCTGAGTTATTGCAGAACAGAATGTTCTTTAGGCTGGCATGGAGGTACATGACTGTAGGTCCAGCTACCTGGGCAGCTCAATGAAGGAAAAGGGTAAGTTTAAGTGGAGCCCAGGAAAATTATTCAGACATAAATTATTTATTTAAAAAGGGCCTGTTGATATATGACAGAGGTAGAATTTCCTAGAGTGTAATACCCTGTTCCAAAAAAATTTATTTACTGTAAGAAAAGTCTATTTAAATGACTACAGGAACTTTAAGGAACAAAAATCATAATTCTTACAATAGAAGAGATAAAGGATTTTAAAACCCAGTATTATACCAACAAAGGGCACTAAAAACCTGAAAGAGAAACCAAAGGCATCTTTAGGCAGGAACTGATAATATACAAGCTAAGAGGAGCTTGAAACTAGGAAGTGCAGATGCTCCTGTGGCCACTCACTGTTCTGATTTCATATCCTATGGCACTTCTTACCCATGCAATAAATAAAAATGCATACAATTGTTTAGAAGTAAAAGTGTCATTTTTGATGAATGTGGTAATTGTGTACATATGTAATTCAGTGCCCCCAAACACAGTACTGTTTCATACACATTTACAGGATCTTCATATTAGTCATCCTGGAAGGGTTCATGTAAAGAACACTGAGAGTGTCTCCAAAGGAGAAGGCCTTTCTCTTCCCTTCCCTGTGTGGAGACAGGGTGATCTACAACTGTTTCTCAGGCCTTCCATTTCCTGAAGCCACACTCATGAGTTCAGCAGTGGACATCTGGAAAAACCCCATTCTGAAGCTGCTGGATTTCAAACCTGGAATGCTCTGCATAAACTTGCTGCTTCCCTTGCCCAAGAAGTTGTGGAGAACCATCTGCTATTTGCACAGGTGCCTGCTGCAGTAGAGCGCTCAGGGCACCTCCATTACTTTGCTGATCTGATGGAAGATTAGCCTCCTGTTGCCCTAAATCACTTGGATTCTGGTATGGCAAAAATTGGTTCTGGAATGACAACTGGTAATTCTCTTGGTAATATTGAGTTGGTCGCATCTGTTGCAGAAGGTATCCCCAGTGGTTTGGCAGCTGTCCTTGAAATATCAAATATCGATAAGGAGTGTCATACTCCTCTTGCTGCTGGCTTCTTCCCTGACCACTGAAAACATAATGGGAAAGGAAGGTCAGAGAATTCTGACTTTGCCCTGCCTTATATCTGACATTTTCAAAATACTGCATAGATGTATTAGGATAAGTAAATGAGTCTGGTGTGGAGTTGGAAGAAGGTCCACTTGCTGGGGCACCTTGATACTCCAGGGGACATCTTGGTCCCCTGTTAATGCCTGTGACCAAAGAGTCACCTGAGTCAATATGTCCACTGGGAATCATCTGGGTTTCCAGGGAAGAGTAGCCGGCTCTATGTAGTAGGGTCTCGTGGTTATGCAGGGAAGTCTGATTCATGGAAGAGTTGTCAGATTGTGCCTGGTTATTTGGGGACACCATGGACTGAGACCTTTTGACATGGAACCTATTTAATTTCCAGATGGCAACGATCCTCTTTTACTCTGTAGGTGGTAGTCTGCATCTTCTACCTTTGAACCACTTAATGACATGTGAATCGCAGTGTTGATCAGGAAGTTCTTCCTTGGTTGTGAAAGTAGGGTAAGGATTCTGTTCAAATGATTATTCCAGAATCTGTAATTCATCCTTTGTAAATCTGTGTGGAGGTCTTGTTTTCCATCTTCCACATTTTCTTTTTTGTGCTTCATTATGTTCATCTTTTTTACCTGAAGATCCTTTGGAAGCCATGTCAAATATCCAGTGCACCCCCTCCAAGTAACACTGCTCTCCAAGGTCGCTCTGAGAACTGCTGTCCCAGGTGAGATGAGTGTGGAAGAACATGACATTTTCTAGAGGTTTCATCAGACTAAGAAAATTCCAAGATGGAGAGGTACAGGGATTTGAGGAGTTGGCCTCCCCTACCTGGGCATTGGCACCCTTGTTGGAGACTTAGGCTCCTTTGCTTTGTCCTGAGGACATGTGAGTAGATCTCTCACCAACTAAGGAATGACTTCAGGTAGGGGAATTAATAACCCAGGAAACCAGAGACAGCCCTCTTGAGGGACATGGGGCAGGGATTTCAAGATACTGTTTTCAGAGACAAGAAGATTGCTTGGCAGGCAAAAGAGAAAGTAGAACACTGTAAGATCATTCTTCAAAAATACCAGTTTGCCTTTGGTCTCCCTTCTGCCTCCTTCATTCTACAAGATAGATAGGCGTTTGTGTTCCCAGCCAGCAGCATCACAGGAAGTAGCGGTTGCCAGGCACTCAGAGGACACTCGTCCTCCTGGCTTTTGTTTTGACTAGGCTTGAGCTGAGTGAGGGGAATTATTCTGCCTCAGAGGGAGAGAGAATGGAGAGAGTGCTCAGGGTTGAAAAGATCTATTCAACCATAGCAGTGGAAAGTTTTCTACAGCAACTAGAAAGGGAATGGGGGCTTTTGTGATTCCCACACCTAGAGAAGCAATTCTCCTTCTAACATATTCACATTATCTCAAACATTTGGGACAGGTGGCAGAATCTCAGAGGGCTGGATTCTTGGTTCACCCAAAGAGGCTGTTGTTCTTCCTGTCCCCATTCAAGCCTTTTGGAAATTAAAGATGCTCAAGCTGTCCCTGTCACACACAGGGGGTGTGAGCAGAGAATTAATTGGATGTCAGATCCTACTGGCTCCTTAATCCTCACAAACATCATTGGTCCTCCTTCTTCTCCCAATTCATTGCAGTTATTTTTAATTCTTTCACTGATCTCGCCACAAGCTTCCAATTCTCACTGTAACACCTCCTAACTTGTACAACCAACGTTATTTTTAAATAACCAATTTTTAATGTTTTTAACTTCTCCAGCTTTAAGGTTTTAACTTCTCTAGCTTTAATTAATGTATTCATGCTCTGTGGATAAACTGATTTAAAAAATTCCTGCTCACCATACAGTACTTACAATAGTTTGATTATGAATATGCATTTCTTTATGGAATTAAATAAAATAATGCTCTGGGACAAATGAAGGTATTCATGTGCACTAAAATCTGTGACACTAGAAAGATAAACATGACCAAATGTTAAAGTCAATTAATTTATTGTCTTACGCTGTATTAATTGCTCAACATCATACCACATTTTAAATTACTTCACATTTAAAACCTGACTTTGCAATAAATTTGTTTCTCTTTTACTTTCTAATTACCTTGGTGTTTTCCTGAAAAAAGCATGCTTTTCCTTTTCAGGAATGTCATCTAGCTCTTAATGTTATTTGCCAAGATGCATCCACTTAAATTACCTTTAATTTCTTAATTTGAGCAGATTGCTTTTTAAGTCTGCTGCATAATCTTTTTTGCCACTTTTATTGTCATAAATAGTAATTCATTACCTCCACAAATCAATGGTTTTCACTGTGATATTTCCATGCATGCATATATCATGCTTTAATCATATCCACTCTTCTTACTAGCACCCCTCCCCAAACTATCTCTTCCTCCCCTTCCCTAAAAGTTCCCCTTACTCCCCTATTTCTTGTTTCATTCCTTCTTTGAATCCATTTAACTTTTGCTGAAGTATATCCTCAGTATTTTTTAAAAGAGTACTCAGAGGAAAAACTTCTGAACCATGCATGTCTGAAAATACCTTTATTTGATTTTCATGCCTGTGTAATGGTGGGAGTTGGTATGTAATGCTAGGAAATGACTATTCCTCAGAAATTGGAAAGCATCCACAGATAGGATAAGAAATTTGATGCCCACCTAGTTTGTAGTCCTTTTCTTTTCTTTTTTTTGCAGTATTGAGGATTTAATCCAGAGCCTTTTCACTGAGCTACAAATCCAGCCCTTTTTTATTTTTTCATTTTGAGACAGGTTCTTTGCTAAGTTGCCCAGGAGCTCCTCCTGTCTCAGCTTCCCAGAGTGCTGGTATTCCAGGCATGAGCTACCATGCATGCCTTTTATTTCTTTTAAAAATAGTGTCCCATTTTTTCCTTTTCTTGTAATTTTTCCTTTCCCTTCATTCCTTTCCCCTTCCCCTCCCACTTCCCCTGCCATTTTGGACCTTTTCTTCTTATTTCAAATTATCAATTATTCTTTGTAAATAGGGAAGGGTGGAGGGGGTGAAGGGAAAGGGTGTTTTTAGGAAAAATGAGCACACCCAACAATGGCTTGTCCCTATATATTGTGAGGATCTATAGTGTGTTTGACTGGGTTACCTGTCTATAATAAGCATAATTTCTTTTAATTGGGGCTGTAAAAGGATTCAAATTTAAATTAAAATTTTTTTAAATGTTGGCTAAAAAACTTGAAACTCTTGTTAAACTCAAATAAATATTATCTTCTGTCATACTTTCCTACTGGGTGTTTAAGACCAAGTTATGGAGAGACCTATATTAAATAAAATCAACCTCTTGCTATCTAACAAGGTCAATTGAGTCTCCGCAGGCACTGTCTTGGAACCATGCATAGAGCCTCTTAGCTCCTCTGTCAGTGTCAGCCATCTGGATATGTCATGGCCTTGCTTGACCATGTTGCTTTCTGCGAAAGCATGGGAGATTTTTTCCTCCAGGTGACATTCCTTTGGTACACTTTTTGTTGGATATTTACTGTTTTGGTATTCAGCAACCTCCCTGCTCAGGAGGTTGGGTGACTCACCAAAGATGCAGGATCTTGGAGAAGGTTCCCTCATGACCTGGATCTTTTTGTTATTGTTGTTGACCTTGGAGGGCCAGGGCCAAAATATTGGCTGCCTTCTTAGCCCAGATACCTTTCTAGTTTTGGTCTCTAAACTTTGGTTGTTGAATACCCAGAAGAGAAGATCAATAACATTAGCATTGTAAGAGTAGTGAACTCAACTATTATAATTTTACCTGGATATTAAGCATTTTGGAATAAAAATATACTTAAAAGACTGTTATTATTGCCAATTATGGCTGTTCTTGTGGTTGAATCCCTAAGCAGCTATCTTTTTATAGGATGTCATCTAAGGAAAATAAATCAGCCTACAAGTGTGCTTATTATCATAGGTGGCTGGAGTGTAAGAGAAGGGCAAATATCTGAATCAAAAGGTTATTACCATAAACAATATGCTGGAAGACTCATACAGTTAGAGGGCATGAATACATTATATACACCAGAGAAGGAGCAGTAATAAATATCACCGTTACATAAAACCTTATGTTCTTCGATGTTGTTTGGTACCAAAAACATCTTTCTAAATAACACTCTTTTGTTTATGCCACAGAAATTAATCTTTTGAAGATGACCAATGTAGACATATCACAATAACATTTTCAGAACTTAACCAATATAAATATTTTATAATAACATATTTAGAACTTAAACTTCAATGATAACTGATGTAATCAATTTATAACAACATATTGAGACAATATTTATTGCAGTGTGTCTCCCATACGATTATGAAAATTACTAGGGGATTCCTTTAGTGAATTAAGACCAGAATAATTATTTTCTGGGTGGCTGCTTCTTTATTCACCAAAGGGAGTACCCACGGTCTCTATTTTGACAAATAAATCTCGATGGCACTTTGATTAGTTAGCAACCTGGGGGAAGAAGGGCATGCCTTTAATTTAATAACATTTATCTGTAAGCCAATTTAATAATAGGTGAATATCTTTCAAGAAAAATTTTTTTTTCAAAAAGTGAAAAGGAAAAGAGAGGAAAAAAATTTGAGCTCAACTGTACAAAAGGACAAACAGACAACAGACAAACATATAAGACCATTTATAAAACTAGAGTGCACTCAAATATATTTGGCCAAATTGAATTATAATATCCCTTTTATGATTTTTAGGTTTACAATTGCATATAAGACTGGTCAAAAACTTTAGTCAATTAACAGAGATCTCTTGAGATTAGAATCAGAGGGAATGCAAGTGCTTTTATACCTGTAAATGCAAAAAGAGCATTTTGAAGTTGTTCCCCGCTTTTAAAATTTATTTTTTACCATAAATCTGTAATTATTCTTCCTCTGGGGGCATCATCTCAGTCCTGGACCCTGCCATGTATTTGTTGGTTGTCGATGGTGAGGTGGGTTGCTTAGGTGCAGCTGGCTCATCGCTCTCAGCAGGGGTGCTTTCCCTGGTCTCTGAGATGTTGGCGGTTCCACCAGCATGACCCATGATCACTCGCTCCAGGAGGGCAGCCACAAGATTTCATCCTTTTCTGTCAGCTCACAGGCAAAATCTCTCCCCCAAGTTATTAAGGCAGGAGCAATTTTTTGACATATGGCCTTTTGTAATCTTAAAAACGAGTTTAATAATTTAGGTTCTAAGGTAGAGCAGACAATAGCTCCTTCCAGTCTTTGAGTCAACCAAACTGCATAAGAGGAATCACTTAAAATATTAAGAGGTTGGGAAGGGGACTTTTCAATCACAAATAAAATGGCTAGCAACTCTGACCTCTGAGCAGAAAGACTGGGTGTAGGCAACACATAGCTAAAGGAAGAGCTCCAAATTGCTGCTTGGCACTGAGAAGAGCCTTGGTGAAATAGGTTGAGGCAACTTTCAATGGCTTAAATTGAGTAACTTTGGGGAGAATAAATTCATGTTGTGCAAAAACCTGAAATTGAGGATCACTAGGATGATAATTATCTATCTGTCCAATGAAATCTGCAAAGGCTACTTGGCGATACAAAGCAGTTTGTAGCAGCATCTGCATTTGTGCCTTATCAATTGGGATAATGATGAGATGAGGATCAGCACCAAATAATTGTTGGGTACCATTATGTCCCAAGGAAACTATTTTTGCAATTTGCTCTAGATATAATTGTAGAGATTTCACTAACTGGTTAGACGAAAACCGCCATTTCATGGGAAAGACCTGTTTTTCATACCATTGTCCTATTAAACCTGTAGGTGAATGAGGGGTGCTAAGGACAAACAAATGAACTGGATAGTTAGAGTTGATAAGAAAAACCTGCCAGTTATATAGTCTTTGTTCTATTAATTGTAACTCCTTTTGTGCCTCTGGTGTTAATCTTCAAGGGGAATTAAGATCAGAATCTCCCTGTGATATTTCATGTAAATTCAGCAATTGAAAAGTTGCTATCCCTATTTTAGGCCTAATTCAATAAAAGGCAAATCAAGCTTGGTCAGTCAGCCACAAAGAAATGTTGAAAAAGCAGTCTTCTAAATCTATAAGTGGCCACTTCTGGGGAATTGCCACTGGGTTTGGTAAACCAGGCTGCAACGCCTTCATGGGAATCAGGCTGGCATTAACTGTTCATACGTTTTGAGGCCAATACCACTTCCCTGACCGTTTTGGAGTAATAAAAAGGGGTGTGTTCCAAGGGCTCATGGATGGTTTTAAATGCCCTTTGTTAAGTTGTTCTAATATAGGTTGCTCTAAAATGGTTAGTTTCTCATGTGTTGGGGCCATTGATTAATTCAAATGGGGTCATTCAATTTCCATTGTAAAGACAAAGCTGCCTTGGGCAGAGAAACTTCAATAGCCCCAATTAAAATTTTTTTATCATATCCAATTCCAAGGTGATTATTTTTCTGTTGCTGTTCTATAGGCTGCATTCCACCCTGAAGTTCCTTGCTTAATCCTTTTTCTGGTTCATATCCCATTTTAGGCATCATGTGTTGACCCAGAGAGGTTTCAGGGGGCAAAGTAGTCATTATGACACTCCATTCTTCCAATAAATCTCTGCCCTATAAATTTACAGATATGGAGCTACGTAAGGACAAATATGTCCCAAGTGACCATCAGGCCCTTCTTGAGGCAGGGGAATGGAGCTTTTCAAAACTTGTTAGGGGGCACCAAGGCCTACCAGAGATGTTTTAGTTGGTTTTTTGCCGCAAGAAGATGGCCAAAAACATGTGCCAATCATGGACACGTCCGTGCCTGTGTCTATCAGCCCTGTAAAGAATTTGCCATTCTATTTAATTTTACACATGGGGTGGTTTTTGGCAATCTCTTGGGTGAAATAAATCTCTTCTTGAGGAATTTCTGGCTGAGGATCCTCTCTGGAATTTTTAAAGCTAACATTATTTAATTTTGGTTTAGGCAAAAGCAACAATTGTGTAATATAATCTCCTTTCTCTATTACCCAAAGTCCTGTGGAGCTAACAGGAACACACAATTGAGAGGTACAATCAGAATCAACAATAGCCAGAATAACAGTAATGCCTTTCAAAGTTAGAGAGAATTTTCAAAGTATCAAACCAATTGTTTCTGGGGGTGAGGGTCCATGAATTTCTGTGGGGATCGATACTGGAGTCTCATCTCCCAGCAGGTGAACTCTCTGAGCAGCAGGAAGATCCATTCCTGATCTCCTGAGTGTTCCCCTGATGAGGGAAGAAATGTCTCTCTGGACACACATGCTGTCTGATTTTGTACTTGTGGTCTGAACCCGGTACCACTGACTCAGGGGGACTGGAGCCCCCTGGCCCTGATCGCCTATAGTTTCCTGGGCCCAATTTCCATTTTCCTGGCAGCAGTGTGCCATCCTTATCATATTTGGAGTGGCAGGTGGAGTGGCAGGCTTTAGCCCAGCGAATGGCTTTTCCACAGCGAGGGCAAGGACCAGGCGGTAACTTATTTTCTCTGGATGCCTGGCCTAGGGGCTCTGGGTCAGCCTGTAAAGCCACTTTCATTTTGCAGTTTTTTCTGAGATGTCCTGATTTTCCACAATTAAAACATTTTAAATCACTGTGTGTACCGCATAAATGTTGGGAGATGGCTTGAGCCATCAGAGCCGAATTGTGTAAAGGAGACCCAATATTCTGGCATGCCTTAATACACGCTCCAAGATCTTTAGAGGAGCGAACAGGATTTTTTGCCTGTTTGCAATCCATATTAGCATTTTCATAGGCTAGCTGTAAAATCAGGATGTCTGCTGCCTGGGAATTAGAAATCTGTCTCCTGATAGTTTGTTGTAATCTTGATACAAATTCTGTGTAAGTTTCCAACAGCCCTTGCTTGATTTGAGTAAAAGACTGCGTTGGCTCACCATCGACTGGCACAGAAGCCCAAGCCCTCCGCAGGAGGTCCTCTAGCTGGGGAAAGAGTAACGCTGGGCAACAGGCCTGCCTGCTTAAATCCAAAACGTCACCTGTGCCAGATAACATATCAATAGCAACTTCTCTCGACTGAGCATCTCCCTGAGCATTTTTATGAGCCTGTTCCCTGATTAATGAACGCAGTTCCACCTCAAAGTGGAGATACTGAGCGGGGGACAGGCATGTTTTTGCAAGGTGAAAAACATCATGCGGAACCAGAGAATGAGTCTGAAGTACATTGTCCAACAAACCCACTGTATAGGGGCTTTGGAGACCATTAGTTAGCACGCTCTGCCTGAGGGTCTTTAGGATGTTAAAATCGAATGAGGCATGAACATACATGTCCACCTCTGAGGATCAGGCAAAACTGAGACAGGACAGCACAAAGGGTCTCCCACCGCCTGGCTCCATGTCACAGCCTTTTGCAGGGTTAGGCAATAGGGAGTGGCCCCAGAAGTGGGCTTCACAAGGGGGGCAGCTGGACCTTTTCGAGATGGCTGAGGAGGCTGAGGGGCTAGAGAATTAGGGTCTTCCTCAGCACGCTGCTGTGGTGGAGCAGAAGCCACAGTGAGATGAAAGCAAAGTGGGGAAGAAGCCAAACAAGGGGAAGCCTGGGCAGAAGGGCGGGTGGGGGGAGGGGTAGCCGAGGTCTCCCAAACTGACTGAGAGAATTTGAGAGCAGAGTGGACTAAGGCCCAAGTGGGGAGTGTTCCGGGGAAAAGACGATCACCCCTCCACCGGGCCTCACGGAGAACGGTACCTACACGTTCCCATGCTATTAAGTTAGTTGTCCCTTCCTGGGGAAAAGATGGAACGTACATTTGTACGTCTTTTAACAAATCTATCACAGTATCCTTTGGCACCAGATACATAGCTTGCTTTAACAGCGACTTAAGCAATTTGACAAAGTTATGCTGCTCTGATGACAGAGACTGACCCATATTTGTAACTCAGCAAAGATAGAAAATTAACCCCAGCTGGACACACTTACCACCAGTGTCCCTCATCCGAGTCCAGAAATTGTCCTGGGAGATCCGCGTGCTGTCTCTTTTACTCTGAGTTTGTCTCACAGGTGAGTTCACCCCTGAATCCAATTCATACCCATGTCGGGCACCAAATGTAGGGAACAGGGAAAGGGGACGTTACTAGGACCTCTGCAGTGAGTCCTAGTCTCCTGCGAGCCACGGCAGCCCAAAGCAAATTAACTTATTACACAGGAAAGGTAGAAAAATGAGACTGAGAAGAAGCTGAACTTTGGGTCTGATCAGTGCTGCTCTGGGCAGCAAAGATGAAAGCCCCCAGCTTACCACACCTTTTATTCAGTACGTCAGGAGAAACAGACGTAATAAATGACTCAGGACGGAGAGTTCAGCACATGGAGAGTTCAGTACATCAGGAGAAACGAAGTGTGACAATCCAAGAACAATGAGGAACTGAGTAGATGAAGATTTTGTTCCTCCCAGGACATCTTCAGCTGGTGTAATCTTGTCCTGGAGCATCACAGCATCACTGGATCATTGAGGTCTCAGTTGTGACCGGGGGCCAAAATGGAATTATGTCTCAAAATGCCATAGCTGGCCTGTAGGCAGGAGAACTAGGATTTTTCCCTAAAATTATGTAGCATTGCTCCTGACACCCCACATTTATTGTCTCTCTGCTTCAGTCAGCAAGGTCCTCTGTTCACGCTCTCAAAAAGCTATAGATGCCAGGGATGATGATCAGTGCCTGTAATCACATCACTCAGTCTGAGCCCAGCCTGGGCAACTTAGTGAATTAGCAAGAACCTGTCTTAAAATAATAAAAAAATTAAAAAGCTGGGGATGTAGTGCAATACAAAGGCCATGGGTTCAATCCCCGGTACGGCCAACCCCGCCCCCAAAGCAAAACAATAAAACCTTTTAAGGTGTCGGATGGGTGCTACAGTTTCATATGAAGCCTTGTCTAGGGTAAAAATCTGCTTCCAAGCTTGGCAGAATTTACTTCCTTGAAGCTAAAAAGCTAAGAGCTCTGGCTTGAGGCTGCCCTTGGGTTTCAGGGTCTAGCCTGAGATATGCACCAAGATGGGCTCCCAGCATGCCTGCTCGCTTTCTCAAAGCCACCCAGGGGGAAAGGCCCACTGATTTCAGGAAGAAGAACAACATTCTTCTAAGACATATCTACTTGTGTTAGGCTGACACTTGATTTAGGTTTTTTCCTTAAGGTTTTTCTATGACTAAAGCCCTTGGGATAATAGTATCCTTCAGAAGGAATACTGACCATCTAACAAGAATGAAAGCAGACATTCCTAAGTCATACATACCATGCAGGCAAAATGATGATAATCGGGCAATATAGTTTTCTGAGCCCCAGGAGTGAATCTCCTGTGTGTAAAAAACATCTAAATGCTCACTCCGTGCAGTTGTCTTCTGTCTTATGGCACTGCTTGCCTTCTTGCTGGAAAGTGTATTCTCTCTGAACTTTTTGCTTTACCATAAACTGCCTAAATTCTGCGTGGCTGCCTGTGTGTCTTCTCTGAATTATTTTACCAAGGACACAAGAACTAAAGAGGGTTGATTAGTTCTTTGTAGTGTTAGGACCCAGATTCCCAGGGATACTATAATCTTTGTTATAGTCTATTGAGCCAAAGAAAGTCATATTTAAAAGATCTATTATTCAAATAGATAATATGAAACAGGAAGAAAAGGGGCAAAGGGGAAGGGGAAGTGGGAGGGGTACGGGAAAGGAAAGAAGGGAATGGCATTAATATGAGAAAATGAAGAAATGGAAACAGTCTTTGTAAATAGGGAGGGGGGAGGGGTTGAAGGAAGGGCAGGGGAAGGGGGAAAAATAAGAACCAAGAGAGATTAAGTAAAGGTGCATATTTCCAATGATGAATGCCATTATATTGTATATCTAAAATGTACCAATAAAATAAAATTTTTAGGGGCTGGGGATTTAGCTCAGTGGTTTCACTGCCTGCTGCATGAGTGCAAGGACCTGAGTTCGATCCCTGGTACCAAAAAAAAAAAAATATTAAAAAAATTTTTTTTTAAAATCTATTATACAACATAGTGTGTGCAGTTAATAACAATATCTTTTGTATACATTTTTGCAGTGCTGAGGATAAAACACAGAGGTGTTGTACCACTGAGCCACATTCCTGGCCCCTTTCGTTTTTTATTTTGACAGAAGTCCTCGATAAAGTTACCCATGTTGGCCTCAGATTTGCTTCCTGAGTCACTTGGGTGACAGGCATGTGCCACCATTCTCTGCTTATGTTGTATTCTTGAAAATCACTGAGAAAATAGACTTTTAGGGTTCTCTCCACAAACAGAGATATGTGAGATAATGCATATGTCAAATGGCTTGTTTTGTTATTGTTCCACAACATATACAAATTTCAAAACATCATATTGTGTATGGTAAATACATACAAATTTTATTTGTTAATTACAAATAAAAGGAAGAAGTCACAAACCCTGATCCCATTCAGAGGGACAGGATTATACCACAGTATGAGCACCAGGGGGCAGAAATCATGGAGGGAACACTAAAAGTCTGTCTGCAGTAGGATAAAAATGTGCTATGCTGGGAGTCTAATGAAGGATGTGTTTTCAAGAGGGAGTGCTGAGCAACATGCTTTATTTGCTGTTGAGGAGAACAAAGTCAAGAAAGATGAGAATTGACAATTCACCACTGGATTAAGCAACATAGGATCACTGTGACCTTGGGAAGGATGTCATTTTAATGGAATGACAGGAGAGGAATAGGCTCAAAAGACAAGGAGAAGAGAGGAACTATAGTGGGAATCTACAGGAAACCCTAGGAAGTTTTTGTATGAAGAGAATCATGAAATGGAGTAATAGTTACCCAAAGTGCAGGATCAAGAAAGGGATTCTTTCAGATGGGAGGAGTTACTGCATGTCAGTGTGCTGGAGGAAATGATCCAGTAGAAAAGGAGCAAACAATAAAATGACTCAGGAAAAAAAGGGGTCAGAGCAATGAATGACCTTCAGTAAATAAGAAAGGACTGGATATGGTGAACACGTGGAGAGGTTGACTATAGAAGGAGGCTGGGCAGCTTGTACATCATAAAATGGAATGGTAATTGGAAAGAAAGGCCAGCAGCAGAAATGGAGCCTTCTCCCTGCTGAGGGAAAGCTGTGGAGGGGAGAGGGTGACTTTGACCAGACCTCTTGTAAATATGTTAATGATATTTATTGTCAGAGTCAGCTGTCAGTGTTGGGAGCAATGCTACATAATTCTAGGGAAAAATCATTTGGTTAGCCTAGTTCTCTTGCCTACAGCCCAGCTACAGAATAACTCCAGTTTGGCCTCCGGTCACAACTGAGACTTCAGTGATCCAGTGATGCTGTGATTCTCCAGGACAAGAAACATCCTGGGAGAACAAACATCTGCTCAGTTCCTCATTGTTCTTGGACTGTTAATATCTTGTTTGCCGGAGATGTACTGAACTCTCTGCAAGTCATTTGTTACATTTGTTTCTCCCAATGTACTGAATAAAAGGTGCAGTAAGCTGGGGGCTTTTGTCTTTGCCGCCCAGAGCAGCACTGATCAGACCCAAAGCTCAGCTTCTTCTCAGTCTCATTTTTCTACCTTTCCTGTAATTCGCGGTGTGCTGCCGTGGCTCGCAGGAGACCAGGACTCACTGCAGAGGTTCTGGTGATGTCCCCTTCCCCTGTCCCCTACATGTCAGTTTTCAAACTGAACAATTGAAACAACCTAGAGTTATATAACAAGCCACACCATTACTTCTAAATGAAGATAAAGAGATTTTTAGATATACATAGTTAAGTGAACAAAATTAATTATTTTTTCTTAATTGATTTACTTCTACTCAATCTTCACTTCTAACAGTAGGTGTAAATAATTCTCTCCAAGCCTTTACAGACACCAATTGGGTGTCCTACAGTTCAGTCCAGTTCTGACAGGATCTTCTACCCACCGATGTGGAGCTCAGTCCCACAACACTGCCACCCACTGCACTTCAGAAACCATTGCAAGCCAGGGCTTTGACCTGTGCTCCAGACTACCTGCTATAAATTGTACATCCCCACCACTCCCTCCTCGCGCTTGATTATTAGCTAGAGCCACTCACAGAACTCAAAAAAAAACCCCTTGCATATTAGATTACCAGTTTATTTTAAAAGGATGTAACTCAGGAACAGCCACTGGAAGAGATGCACCCCTTAAGGTAATGGGAAGGGAAGGGAGCTGCTATGCCCTCTGGTGGTGGTGCAGCCTGTTCCCAGAATTTCCAGAAATTTACCAAACCCTATCCTTTTGGGGTTTTATGGAGGCTTCAGTAGGCATGACTGAATAAACCATTGGCCATTGGTGACCAAGACAATCTCCAGTCCCTCTCTCCCTTCTTGTGGAAGCTGGACTGGAAGTTCCAACTCTAATCACACGAACACCTGATAATCAGCCCCCTTGTCCATAGGGAATTTCCAAAGGTCACCTCACTAACTCAGGTGTGGTTGAAAGGGGCTTGTCAGGAATAACCAAAGAAACTTCACCAAAGAAAAATCACCATTAGGAAATAAAAATTTTTAAGGATTTAGGAAATTACAGGGGCTTTAGAAGCTCTGTGCCAAGAGCCAGTGGTGAAGATCAAAGTATTTATTTCTTCTTGTATTGCAATGTCCTCACTGCTCAGAGGTTTTCTACCATTCATCCTTTTGAAAAAAATATTAAGGCTGTACTTCAGCAAAACCTAAAGCAAATACAAGGAAGAAGGAGGTATCAGGTCAAGAGTGTTTGCTGTAAATTCACCCAGGATCTGTGCACTTAGGCGGCATGACAGGCTGGACAGTGGACAACTCACAGCTCAATGTCCTCCTGTGAAAACGATGAATCCACATACATTGTTCAGAAAACTGCTGTTAATCTGACATCCAAATGCATCCTACCAAGGGAGAAGGAGACATGTTTTAAACATGGAGTCTGACAGATCTGGACTCTTTCTGAGAGAAATGCCACCCCTGTGCCCAGTTCTTCCTGTGGTCTCTGATTTACTAGTGGAGCTTTATGCTGGTGAAATGCACTGTTCAAGTGCATCTGCTGTGACAATGAGACTCTTCTATCTTGCAGGCAGGTGGGTGGGCAGGTGTTATTGTGGGAGCTAACTGCACACAATAATTCCTCTAGGCTTTAGAAAACTTCGCTCTGCTTCCCTGAGTAAAGTTTGATTTCTTCAGAATTAGTCATTCTGTTTATTCTTCCTGGTCCTTCTCATTTGATCACTAATTTGGGGAAACTGTTGTTGGTTACCTGGCAACCAGCTAGCTGAGACTGGTGCCACAAATCTCCCACAGGAAAACCTGACTTTTCCCAGGGAATCAAGGGCTCCCCTGGATCTACGTGGAAGGCTTGTACCCAAATTCAACTTCTCATAGTAGAAGGCGTTTTCAAATTCTCCAGAGTCTGGCATTTCCCAGGAAATAACTGGTACTTGAGCTGAAACTTCTTAGTCTGGGAAGCCAAAATGCTTATTTCTCATATTCAAATCCACTATCATACTCACTTTATACAAGGGAAGAGCAATAGGAATGCAAGGTCTCCCTACTGGAACCCAGCTCCACTCTATGTCCAGCTGCTCCCTAGACCAAGTGTGCCCCTCCATAGGAGTGACTGTCTAGGGTCCCAAGCACTCTCTGCTCCCAGCTTCTACCATCTGTGGCCTCTCCTGTTCCCCTAGTCTCTTTGGCAAAAGTCTAGGTCTGGTGGTCTTTCTTTCTTCCTTTCTCTATTTTTAATTTTCAGTTTTTGAGACAAGGTCTCACTATGTAGCCCAGGCTGGCCTTGAGCTTGCACCTATCCTCCTGCCTCAGCTTCCCAAGTGCTGGCATTACAGACATGCACCACCACTCTCGGCTGTCATTTTTTATTTCAATGTGAAAGGCTAGACTCATTGATGTATGTGATCAGCATAGTTTCCAAAGCAACTGCATAGCCTGTTCTATCAAGGCAGCTTTTCTGGAGAAAGATACACCATCAGGGTGTGCCATGTGTGTGCATGCTTATGTGGACAGGCATTGCATGACAGGGTTTCCTTTTGGGTGAAGCCCTGGAAGGAACATACAGGTCAGTTTTGTTCACAGAGTGGTTAGGGCTTTACTCTGACACACCAGTAGCCACTATCAGAGCCTTTGGACCACTCTTATAGGTCACAGGGTTTCTTCAGAGACTGGATCTGAGAGGTTGTTTCCTAGGGTTAAGCACACTACTGGTCAATGGCTTGCTAAGTGTAGGATTAGAGAAGGTACATAGGAAGGTAGCCGTTAGCCTCCCTGATCAGTAGGACGCCCTATAGTAAATGTTTGCCTCCCATCTCTACATGTGTGTGAGAAAGATTCTATTCTTTATTCTAAATGAAGGACATCAGTCATGTTTGGGGGTGTCATTAAAGCTCTGAGGATGAATTTGGTAACCCTATCTATAGAAAAGCATCTAATCTTCACCATATAACCCATTGCCATGGGTTGAGATGCCCATTTGCCATACTCATACACTGAGTAGGGTGCCAAGTACACTAGTTGCCTGTGGGCAGGTAACTAGTGTTTATTGAATGAAGACTGAATGAATGAATGAATGAATGGTTTATTCAGAGTGGACAGGAGGATTTGTTACCTTGATCTCTAAGGCTAGGATTCTTAGTTATTGATTTCTGAGGAGTTCACGTGTAGCATCCGCTTTTCTCCCGTGCTCAAGTTCAGGACCAATGAGAGACAGGCGCAGGATGGTGAGATGGAGATCCCAATATAACTTTGTACACCAATAAAGCTTTACTGGTTTGCTAACCTTAGGCTTCCACGTTCAACTGCTCTACCCACCCAGCCAGGGATGCTTTGGGTACCTGCATCCTCCTCCACTGGTGTGGAGCTCAGAAAACCAATGACAGAGCAGAGCAGGGAAATATGGAGGAAATATTGAATGTGAGCCCTGGCTCCTTCTTCCAACTTATTCTTCAAACAGTGGCTTCTCTACCTTTGGAGGCTGACAGAATGAGTGGAGAATATTCAGGTGCTTGACTGTTGTGAACTCTCAACATGGAAGTTAACATCAAGAAAGGGAATAAATGTATTCCCCTTGACAAGGACTTTCAGTTCGTCTCACATTCATGAACCACCTCATGAGGGAATTCTTCTGTTTTCTTGGAATACAGCCTCCTGCTCATCTTGGACCTCCTTCCAATGTCTCCTCAGACAATGGAGCACTCCCTCCTTTCATCCTTTCAGTTCTGGCTCCTCTACCTCAATTTCAGTCTTTCTCATGGGGCTGTGGTTCTAGGACAAAAGCTAAGCCTGAGTTTGTGGCTTCTTCCTATGTCATAAGTTCTGTGATAATAATGATAATAAAATAAATATACTGAAGCCATGAAACATTACATCTAAACCTTGTTTCTTATGATATGAATGGAGGAAAACAACTCCCATTCTTCAAATTTCCTTTAGTATTATGAATAAAATGCAAATAAATATTTCAACAATTTATTCTGCTTCCATTTGCAATTTAAATAATGGGCAATGTCTTAGTTACTTTTTTCATTGCTGGGGCAAAATACCCAATAGCCACAAGTTAAGGGAGGAAAGGTTTATTTGGCTCATGGTTTGTAGAGATTTCAGCCCATAGTCAGATGGTTCTAAGGCAGGGTGGCATGGCAGGGCTGGTAGCACTCACAGCCAGGGTGGGGTACCCTTAATCCCAGCATCATATCCTTATCCCAGTATCATACACCCTAGTTTCAGTCCTCTGAAAAGCCCCACCTATGAGAGCATGAGGGTTTGGGGGAACATCTAGATACAAGCTATAACAGCCACTCTATTAAAAAATTAAGATAAACTGATCCATGCAGTGTCAGATTAGAGAAGAAGCAATTCATTAGATGCTGAGTTGAGGGCCCAAAAATGTATAGCAATAACACCAATGTGGCACCAAGAATGGGAAGACTCAGGTCCAAAGTGGAAAGAACATAGGAAAACTAAAGCCAAAGGATGGGGAGGAAGATGGAAAGAGCAGAAAGGAACAGTTATTAGGCAGATGTAAGGGCTTTACATCCTCTTCTTTTATGTGATCTTCATCTATCATGGCACCCCATTCAATGAGCCTGCCCGTGTTTTCTGTTACAGCCTTAATATAACTATATCACATTTTGTCATGGAAGAAGAAAAAGAAACAAGGAAAAAACTAATATTTGGTGCTTAGTATCCATTTTCTGATTGAACCCTCACAAACTATGTTTCTACCCCATTTCACAGATGAAGAGATTGAGTATCTGAAAACTTATCTAAAGGCATGGAGCCCGTCAGGCTGAAAGAACCAAGGGGAAGTTCTTTTCGCTATAACATGCTACCTCAGTCTCGGGTTATCTCTGATACAACACAGTGCCTATGTAAATATGCCTATCTTTGTTCAGCTTCTGCAAAATTTTTTCTTCACTGGTTACCTGTGCAATATCAAAGAGGCCTAAATATGAAGCAGAGTCTCACAAAGTCTTCCTCAAGAGATCATACTCAGGGAGGAGGATGTTTCCATGCTAATACTCATGTCCCAGTCTCATACATATTCTATTGATCACAATTAATGCACAGCACAGTTCAAATGATGGTCCCTAACACATCTGAATTCTTGTTTTCATTCTATTTCTCTTCCTTCCATCTCCTAATTTCCTTCCCATTTGAACAAAATCTATCTCCCTACCGCCTATTATTTATCTTTCATTTTGCTGCTTATATTTTGGGTTTCTCATATAAGAGAAACCATGCAGTATTCAAGTTTGTGTGTCTGATTTATTTCAGTGAACACTATGGTCTCAGGGTTCACCAATTTTTTTGCAAATGACTCAAGTTTATCCTTCTTTACGGCAGAGTAGTACTCCATTGTGTTTAAATACCACATTTTTGAGCACTCAGAAGGAAGCTCCCCCACTGCCATCCCAAACTCCTAGGGCAGAGAAGGTGAAAAGGTCCCAGAACCTGGAAGGAAGCTCCCTCACCACCATCTCAAGCTCCTAGGGCAGAGAAGCTGAGCTGCGTGGGCGCCATAAGCACCCCCCCCAACCCATGGAAATGAGAAAACACATAAACAAGCCTCAAAAACAGACTTCTGGATCACCTATAGCAACCCCAAAGGGAAACAAGATGGAACAATCTGATACTCAACCACCTGGACTCTCTGAACTGGCAACAAAAGAGGATCTGGAAAAAATTAAATCAGAAATAATTACTCAGATAACAGCAAAGATTGTGCTCATGGTGCAAGGCATGATTAATAAATCTAGAGAGGACATAGATAAAAAAAATAGAGGACTTGAGGAACATGATGGAATCTCAACATAGGAAACAAATGGAATCCATAAAACAGATGCAAACAGATTTCCAGGAGATTAAAAACTCCATCAAAAGTCTGCACAGCAGAATGAACCAATGTGAGGATACAATTTCAGATATAGAAGAAAAGATTGCAATTAGTGACCAGGAAAAGAAAAATTTCTTTAAAATTGTAAAGGAACATGAGAAATCAATCCAGCAGCTGCTAGACAATGCAAAGAAGAATAACATAAGAGTGATTGGAGTCAATGAAGAAAGAGGAGAGAGTGCAGATGGCATAAATCAACTATTCACAGAAGTGATGGCAGAAAACTTCCCAAGGAGGGGAAAAGAACTTGACATACGGATAAGTGAGGCATATAGGACTCCAGCTAGCCTTGATCAAAAAAATCTACACATAGGCATATAATAGTTGGGATTCCAGAAATCCAACAGAAGAACAAAATTCTACAAGCAGTTAGAGAAAAGAAACAAATCACATACAAAGGAAAGCCCATCAGAATCACACCAGACTTCTCAGTGCAAACCCTCAAGGCAAGAAGAGCTTGGAGTGATGTATTTCAAGCCCTAAAGGAAAACAGCGTCCAACCCAGATTGATGTACCCTGCAAAACTATCTTTTAAAATGGATGGAGAAATAAGATACTTTCACGATAAAGAGCACCTCGGGAACTTCATGAATATCAAACCAGCACTCCAAAAAATTTTTAGACAATACCCTAGGAAAAGACAATGAGGATCACAATCCCAGAAAACCCAGCAGAATGAATCCATTGGGCGTGACAAATTAAATGCAAAGGGGGAGAATCCAAAAAAAAGAAAAAGTCATGACAAGGCTTTTAAAACTTTTGACTTCATCTCCCTAATGAGTGTATAATTCAATCTTATTATTGTACTGATTAGTATTTTTCTGATTCTAGAGTTGCATACCATTCCTTGTGCTATACTGGCTATTTATCATCTTCTTATGTCTACTTTTTAATTGGGTTGTCTATTAATGAGCTCTAAGAATTCTTCATATATTCTGGTCATGGGTTATATGCATTGTAAATATGGTCTGTTTAAGGACTACTTTTCATTTTAATGATGTCATTTAAAGTTCTAAATTTTGATAGAATCTCATTTATTAATTTTTTCTTTTATACATCATGTCTTTTGTATCCTAGGTAGTTCTTGCCTACCCTGAATTCATAAATATTTTCCCTTATAATTTCTTCTTAAAGTTTTATACTTTTAGGTTTTCTTATTTAGGTTCATAGATCCCTTCAACTTATTTTCATGTATGGAAATAAAGGGTTGAGGTTAATTTTTTATGTTCGGATACCAGGTGTTCTAGTGCCATTTGCTGAAAACAATATCTCTTCCTCGGCTCTTGAATTGAGTTTATATTCTATAAAATGCTAATGTTAAATAATCTTTCAAAACTCAGTGGACCATATATGTGTGGTTCTATTTCTAGATTCTCTGTTTTATTCCAATGATCTATATGTCTTTCCTTACACCAACACTGCCTTGATTACTGTAGCTTTAGAAGAAGTCTTAAAATTAGGTACTAAACCTCTTCCAATGCTGTTTTAGTTTTTTGTTTTTGTTTTTAAACTTTTCCAGATCCTTTGTACTCCTACATAACTTTTAAATTTCAATATCCAATTCTTCATTTATAGAAAGTATACACAGACCTGAATTTTTATATATACCTTGTGTTTTCTAATCCTGCTAAATTCAAGTACAAATTCTAGGGGCTCCTAGAGATTTCTTAATATTTTCTCTGTAGATGATCATTTCATCTACATATAAAGATTTTGCTTCTATCTTGCCAATCCTATCCTAATTGTGTCATTTTCTTGCCAGACTATTTTGATTGGGCCTAGGTTTCAAAGTTTAATGGACAGATAAAGAGTAAGCATATCTGCCCTTGTTCCCCACCTTAAGGAGAAAGCATTGTATCTTCTCCATTCATATAAGGCATTCTCGCTGGAAGTATGGAGTACATGTCTTTAATCTGTTGAGAAGTTTCTCTTCTACTTCTAGTCTTCTGATAGCTTTTACCATGAACAGCTACAGAATTTAGTCCAATCCTTTTTCTCCAACTAGTGACAGGACCATATGGCTTTTTCCTTTCCTCTGTTAAAATGATGACTTTTGGGGGTGGATCTTCCAGTGCTGAACCAACACTGCCATCCCTATAACAAAACCACTTTCTACATCTTGCCAGATCTGACTTCTAAGAGTTTGTTTTGTTAAACAAATTTCTATCTATGTTCATAATTTTTTCTTCTATTATCTTTATCCAGTTTTAGGATTAGCACAATGTTGATTTCCTAAAATGAGGGGAGAAGTGTTCCTTCTTTTTTCTGCTTTAAATGTTTGATATAATTTATCAGTTAAAATGTTTATGAGTCTGCTGTTTTCATATAGGTAGGTTTTCAAGCTAGGAATATACTTTCTTTAATAGGTGCTATTCAAATTTTATATTTCCTCCAGAGTTAGTTTCATTAATTTGTCTTCCAAGGTCCTTCTTAGAAGTTGTCAAATTTATTTCAAAACAGATTTTTGTAATATGCTTTCTATACCCTTTTCAATTCTGTAAAATCTGTGGTAATGTCTCCTAGATCTTGATATTGTAATTTTAAAAATGTATAATTAATACTGCATAATATGAAGAAAAGGTCTAAAGGAGCAGGAGAAGTGGAAGGGGTAGGGGAAGGGAAAGAAGGGAAAAGAAAAAATATGAGAAAAGGAAAAAATGGAAACAAAGTCTTTGCAAATAAGGAAGGGTGGAGGGGGTGAAGGGAGGGCAAGGGAAGGGGAAAACAATAAGAACCAAGAGACTCATATAATGGTACAAGATCCCAATGATGAATGTAACTATTTTATACCTAAAATGTACCAATAAACTTAATGGGAAAAAAACAAACAAACAAAAAACCCACCACATTTTCTTTATCCATTCACTTGTTGATAGACATATAGTTCAGTTCCTTGTAGTTATAAGACTGAAGCCTCTGTTTTCTTGGGCCATACTTTTACGGGCCAGTTTTAATCCCATATCATGTTGTCCCCTTGGTTTTTTAAAGTCAGCAACAGGGAATCATCCTTGTATCTGATGTCCATCCCAGGTCAAATCTCCAAATCCAGGAAGACCCCATGGGTTGGGTGTAGATGTTCCCCCAAAGACTTATATGATGATAGGCATAATCTAGAGTATGTGAAGCTGGAATTGATTCATGATGCAATGCTAGGCTCAAAGGCCCTAGGACTAAGGGTGTGAGTGCTACCCACCCTAACTAGCTTCAATAAGATAAAAGGGGCAGGGAGACACTGTTAACACTCTCTTGTTACCTTTGCTACCCTGTGCACACCATATTGTTCTGCTCTGTGATGCTTGTTTGCCATCCCAGCCTCAGAACCAGCTGATTATGGACTGAAACCTTTAGGAACTGTAAGCCAAATAAACCCCTTCCCCTTTAGCTTTTGGATGCTGGGTATTTTGTCTCAGTGATGAGAGAAAAGTAACTAAAACAGCCTCAAACTCTTTTAGGGACTTGCCTGAGTAAGTCAGGCCAACTAAATAAAATCTTTTTTTTTTTTTAAAGCTAACTACAGTAATCTAATCATAAAAATAACTATTCTATCATGTTGTGACATATTCATTTATATTCACAGTTCACTCCTCCACTCAAAGAAAAAGTACATAAACCAAGGAGCAAAAATCCTGGGGACTATTTTAGAATTATGCCATCCACAAATTAATTTTACTTTCTTCATCAATACTAAACTAGATAATACATGCTGATTATCTTTTCATACAATCTCATTCAATTAATCATTTTTCATCCTTTAAAGAGTTTGCAATTTAGAAAAATAAAATATCTTTTAAAAAAGAATATAAAGAAATCAAAATTGAGTGATTTTTTTTAGCCAGTTGAATAATTTGTATGTTATAGCTTTCCAAAATATTGTATCTGTAATTTAGAAACCTAACATATAGAAATTTATAGGTCTAGTTTCAACAATAGTGTCCTGTTTCATTATTTAAAATATGAGGTCATGTGCCTGATCCAATATAAAATTCATTGCAATTTTGCCTCTGAGTTTTTTGAAATTCATTTCTGGTTTTCTTAGCTATTTTCTTGTGGTGGGAACAAAACACCCAACACTCGTAACTTCAAGGAGGAGAGGTTTATTTCAGCTCATGGGTTTTAGAGGATTCAGTCCATAGTTGGATGGCTCCAAGACAGGAAGGGCTTGGTGGAAGGATCTGGTAGAGGACAGCTGCTTGTGGTGGCCAGGAAGCAGTGAGCAAAAGAAGGAGAAGGGGTAGAAGAGTGGGGGGAGATACACCCCTCCGGATCACACTCCAGTGACTCCAAACCAGACCCCACCTCCTAACAAGTCAGCAACAGCTCCCCCATGATCCAGTCACCTTGCAAACACATGAGGCTTTAGGGAGACATTTTAGGTCTACGTTATAACATTCACTGAAACAAAAGCAAGATAAATGTATATCTCACTCAATCAATGACATAAAGTATGCTCCATTTTGCTGAGACTGGTAGTTTTAAAGTCTTTTCAGTTTTTTCTAGTCTTAAAAGTTGGCTCACAAAGAATTACATCTCCCAGGCTCTACCTTTGTATAGACTCCATAATTTATCTGGGGTGATTGAATGTGTCAGAAGTGAGGTGAAACTATCTCTAGGATTAAGCTTTAAGAAGGCCTGGAAGTTTCTGCTTCTGCAGTCTTGGAAACAAACTAATGTAAAATGAGTGAACTACTCTGCAAGAGAGAGAAGCCACAAGAAGCCACATGGAGGATGGGATGTCACATGAAGACAGAGGCCCCTGTGCAATAGTGCCAAGGCAGGTGACTGCAGAAGCTGTCTTAGTGTTCCAGCCCGCTAAGCCTCCAGAGGACCCAGGACCTGGAACCATCCCACATGAGGGATCCCAAGTGAGACCAGCAGAAGAACTGCCGAGTTGTACCTCTCTACCCTGCAGAATTGTGAGATATGGTAAATTATTGTGAGCAATATTAATTGAGCCATTAAGTTCTTGAGATAGCAAAATTTATTTTTTTATGAAGTAATAGATGTTCAAAGAAAAATCAGTACAGTACCTGGAAGCTCAGTCTTTTCCATAACAAAATTCTAGAACATATGGCATTGATTTGGGGGACTAAACAATTAGACAGCTTGCAAGGCCTTTAGCAGTTGAGCAAAATCTGGAAGAGCACTGAGAAAATTACTACTGGAAGCAAGGAAAAAAGAAGTCATGTATAGGCCAAATTAGCAAAACTGTCATCTGCAAACATATGGATTATAGAAGGCATACCTCACCAACTTCTGGATCTGACAAGAGAGAATACTAAGTGCTAACTGGTATCTTTTGTCTGCCTATCATATACTACAGGAGGGATGAGTTGAGCTAAAGAATGATGTATTCATTTCTCAAGAAGAATTTAGAAGAAATATTTCATCTCAAGACTTGCTGAGTTACAAATGAAATATTACTCATTCTCAGGTTATCAAAACAGCAAAAATATTCTTGAAGTAAGAAATTATCTGGGGAAAAATCAAATTCATGAAAAACCCTGTCAAACTTACTGTCAGGATAAAAAAATACAAACTAGATCAAAGGTATAACGCTAAAACACTCTCAGTTATTGAACATTAGATGATAGTGGTTCTAGGAATCTTAAGAAGTTTTGTCATATAGAAGCTTGACCTTCAGCCCAATGAAGAGAGGGACTTGTAGTAGAGATCTGTGGGTTTGGGTTTTGGTAATGGGGTGGATTGTAATTCAATACACAAGAAGCCCCTGGAGATTTTAAACTACATTAGAAGTCCCTAGAGTTTTATACAAGGTTGGAATACAAGAGACTGGAGACTGTTCAAAATAAAAAGAAGCATCTGGGCTCCCAACCATGTACAAGTAAGATGCAGGGCAAGTGAACTAGCCACTCAATTTCACACACAAGGCATTTCTTAAGACAAAGGAAGGATGAATCAAAGGATAGACTCAAGAGGCAAGGAGAACTGTTCCAAGCAAACAGAACTGAGAAATAGTCAAAAAATGTTCTCTGCCCCAGAGTAGGAGAAAATGACAGTTTTCACTGCAACCAAGAAACCTCATCTGAGGAGCTATACCAAAGAGACCTGAGGAGTCCTTGATTTTGATTATGTAATCCTGGAATTCAAGCTGATATCATATGAGAAGAAACTATGAAGAGAGAGTATATTCCTACTCATGTGAGTATGTGTGTGTTGTAGCAGAAGGCAGGCTATGAGAGATTGTCTCCAAAGATGATCACCACCAATTCTTTCTCTCCCTGTAATACAGTTCACCACTCCAACTCCCAACAAGGGATAAGTATTTTCTACATCCTTTGAAACTGGGCTGTTGTGGTGGCTTTGGCAAACAGAATGTGGTACAAGAGACATTCTGGGACTTCCAATCCTTGGCTTGAAGAGGACTGGTGGTTCTGTTTCCTTCCTCTTGGAACATTTGCTTGAAATCCAGCCACTTTACAGAGAGGAAGCCCAAGCTACCATTTGGCAAGGCCTCTGTGCAAAACAAGGAAGACCTCTAGCTGTGAGCCCCAGCAGAATTCCCAGCCAGCAGCCAGCAACTTGTGCCAGCCCTGTGGGTGATGTCCTTTGGGCTTTCTGGCCCAAAGCTCTTCTACCTGCAGTTACATGAGACACTTCAAGCAGATGAATGAGAGCCACTCAGTCAAACCAATTGTGAGAAGTAGAATTTTCTGTTTTAAATTGCTGAGTTTTGGAGTAGAGTACAAATTATTTCAATTATCTATTGCTGCATAATACTGTATCTCCAAATTTAATGGCTTAGAAATTTTAATATTTACTATTTTCCACTATTCTCTGATGACCAGATGATTCTTCTGATTCATATAAAACTAGCTGAAGTGCTGAGATGAGAGCAAAGCCACAACCATCCCATGTATGGGACTGGCTTGGAGTTTAGCTGGAGTGTCAGCTGAGGGCCTCTGTTCTCTCTTTGTAACTCTCCACCATGCTCCTTCAGCTTCCTTACAAAATGGTGCCCCAGTTCCACTAAGCAGCAAACCAAAAGGAAAAAGGAAAAGCTGCTGTGGATCATTTAGAATCCAGCTTTGGAATTTATATGGTATCACACTGTACTGGTCAAAGAAAGTTCCGGGCCAGCCCAGATTCAGTCTAAGAGGAAATTAAACGAATGTGTTAATTCTAAGAGGGGCCAATTGGAGGTTGTGTGTAGAGAGTGTTTGAATTTTATTTCTCTCTAAAACTTATTCAATAATAAAGAGCTTTCCATTTAAATAGCTTTTTTTCTGTTTTCTAATTCTCTCTATATAATAACCTGTGTATATATGTGTGCATACATATATATTTTTTAGATTTTTCTTTCCAACATTGGACGGCAATTAACACAAAAATTTAGTGCTTTAGCTTAGATTTGTTACATTTTTCAATTTTTACTTTTTTATTTTTTATTATTTATTTATTTATTTATATTTTTTTGTGGTACCAGGGATCAAACTCAGGATCTTGCACTTGCAAGCCAGGTACAGTGCCACTGAGCTAAATACCCAGCCCCTACATTTTTCAATTTTTAATGTTAATTTTAAAAAATTGTGGTAGAACATATACAATTTACTACCTTAATTAGGTGTTCAGTTTAGTAGGGTCAAGTATATTCACATTGTTATACAGAAGACTTCCATAACTTTTTGTCTTGAAAATTGAAATTCTGTATATATTAAACAACTTTAATTTTCTCCTCCCAATATATTTTCATTTTTAAATAACTTCAAATAATTTTAGCAGTGGTTAATTTTTTTTTACAACTGTGAAATTTCAATAGCAAGAAAAAACAATGGCTGTAATGTAATTAGTATATCATTAAATTATAATCTTTACATCTATTTAATTCTCATTTTGTTGATTATTAATAACTAATTATCACAACGTAATTCATATCACTCATAATGGAAATGCTTGTAGATTCAAACTGAGAACTTAATAATAGAACAGAAACTTATAATGGAACGGTTAGCTAATAGAAATTCTATGAATTGTATGATGGAGTGTGAAATTTAGCTTAAGTACTAATACCGATAGATTATTAAAAAAAAAAAAACAAGACTCATCAGTGTATTAATTGGAAAGGCATTACCTTACTTAGATGCAGAGGTTGTTTGAATATTTTTTGATCAGCAAGGTCATTAGATAATCAAATTTGCTCCTTCTCTGAAGTCAGTTCCTTCTTACTTTTCATGGTGCTAGGGATTGAACTCAGGGCCTGTCCAGATGCCAAACACTTGCCCACTGAGCTGTACCCCCAGCTCCATGAAAGCCATTCTACAGGTACCATCAGCACTCAGTTGCACCCAGCTTCCCCTCTTTAAGGCCTCATTATCTCTCTTTATTCTACTGCATTAGTCTTTTATATGACCTCTCTCTCACTGAAACTTCCTTGGGCTTCAAACTACAGTACAATATCCACTTAAAAAATTAATTTCCCTAAAGCCAAGTTATGATCTTGTCAGTCACAACTGAAAGATATTTAATGAATTTTTATAGCACTGAACAGCAGCTCTCAAATATTGTTGAGTAGCAGAATCAACTGGAGAGCTTTAAAAACTTTAGCTTCTACAATTGTGATGCTCAAGCCACACTCCACTCTAATTAAATCAGAATTTTGGGCAGGAGTGTAATGGGCTAGGAACCAGAGCCAAGCATTAGTTTTTTTTTTTTTTTTAAATATTCTCCAAGGAAGGCCAAGGCACAGGTGTATGCTTTGGGTGAGTGGTTGGTTAGAGTAACATTAACCCCATATGTGAGGATCTTAAATGAGCACAGAGGTCTGCTTGCCGTCTTCTTGCCCCCTGCCTGGGGATGACAGTCTTAAAGATGGGTCTGGGCATTTTATATTTTTTTCTAAAGACCACAGAGGATTTTGTTGCTTCTTAGTGAAAACCTCTAGCCTAGACCAATTAAAATCAGCATAATCGGATCAAAAGAAAAATGTTTCTTGGTTAAAGTATATAACTAGGTGTGAACCAGAATTGCAAACTGCTATAAACGAGAAATTACAAATCTTATAGGTATCATTCATGGTTTTACTTCTACAAATCAGAGCAAATCCAAATCTGATTAGGCTTTCTAGAGGACTATAATTCTCTTGGTCCATCCTGTATGATGTAGGAAAGGCTCATATGTGTATAGCCTGCTTTACAACTTTCTGGGGGACATGAAGTCCCATCTCAGAAGCTTTGCCTGAGTAGAAACCTCATCTACCTCAAAGCTATATATGTATTTTTTTAAGAGATGAAAATTTATTTTCTCACATTTCTGGAGGCTAGAGGTCCAAACAACAATTCTGGAAGCTTTAATCTCTTCCGGGGCCTTTCTGCTTGGCTTGCCAATGGCCATCTTTGCACTGTGTACTTACATGGCTTTTCCTTTGGGCTCTTACATTCCTGATGTCTCTTTGTACATTCAAATTTCCTCTTCATATAAGGACACCAGTTGGGTTGGATCAGGGCCCATACTAGCAGCCTCATTTTAACTTAGTCACGTCTTTAAGGACACTATGTCCAGTGATAATCAAATTCTCAGATACTGGGTTTAGGGCTTTGACTTATGACTTTTGGGAAGACAGTTTAGCCAGAACAAAAAACAAAACCATCTACAATAAGTGTCTGTTCAGTAAGAATAAATTACTGCCCCCTCCATGGAGAAGGATTCCAGTGCAATCAATCTGTCAAAGGTGGTAACTTGTTTTTCCAGAGATATGTATCTTGTCCGGGGATCCTGGGTGGTTGTTGAGTCCCTGCATAATGTCCATCTTTGTCACAATGGTTAAGTTTTTCATGAGTCTGTTGAGCAAACAGGATGGTCAAAGCTATATTTGTAGAACCTAGAAGAGTGTTTGGTTCATATTATGTATTGAAAAATTATTTGATGAATAAGGATGTACAATTTTCCAGTTAATAATTTGAGACCACACAGTCCTATATAATTATCTCCCCTCCTTTTCTCAGCTGTAAAAGAAGCCATCCATCTTTCCAACACCAGGTGGAGCTGGTCACTCATAGGTACTGTATCTTAGATTTTATTCCCCTTGATGTCCCTGTTGAGCACTGATCCTGCATTAAATCACAGGACATTAATCCCTTGATGCAGTGGAGCCTACTGATTCTAAATCTTTCTCTTATATGTCACAGTTGTGGCTCTACTTTGAGCTCTACAAGAGATGCCACAACAAAGCATCACAAATCGTACCACTTAGAAGAACAGAAATTTACTGCTATACTTGTGTTGGTCTGAAGACTGAAAGCAAGGTATTGGCAGAGCCATCCTCCCTCTGAAGGCAGGAAGGAAGAATTTCCAGGCCTGGTGGTTGCTTCGCTTGTGGCAGCATAATACTGGTCTTCATGTGGCAGTCTTCCTGTGTGCGTTATCCATCTATGTTGACCACTTCTATAAGACTCCAGTTATATTGAATATTGCACTAGGGGTCTACTCTGTTCCAGTATGATGTCAACTAATTACATCTGCAACCACATAAGATCATTAGGACTTTAATATGTAATTCTAGAGAGGATACAATCCAACCCATTATAGTCCCCAGATATAACCCACTTCTGAGCCATTGTCCCCCAAAGCATCTGGAAATCTAGAGGGGCTGTCAAAGCTTAGTTACAAGTTTCCACATCCTACTGTTGAACACAGGTAATATTCCACCCCCTCCAAATTGTTCCCATGTGGAACAATTGGAAAGATTATCCCTTGATAATCTTTCTATGCTAGAACCATGTGTCCGATCTGCAAGATAACCTTAACTTAAAATTAGAGAGAGAGAGAGCAAGCTGCAGTATTCTCCTTGTCTTTTTGGAAAGTACATGGCTTTCTTTTGCACATTACTCCTCTATTAAACAGTTTACCAACAAAAATAGAGGCATAGAAAAGTGTCAGCCTCAGCATCAGCCCAGTAAAATATTCCAACTATGTAAGTGAAGCAGTTAAGTCATTGATCAGCAAGATATTCTAACCAATCAGAACTGGACTTTTGTTTGAATTTTGGGAGACAGTATTTCTCTCCTTTCTCTGAACTTGGAGCTCAGTGCATTTACATAAGGCTTATACCCCATCAGACACAGAGATACTCTGCCTAAGAGCAGTGTCCACATAGCTGAAAGAAGAGCTTAGAGTTAGAGAGAGACTGGGCCTTTGGACATTCTTTAAGCCCCTAGTTCAAGGGCATCTTACTACCTTTTGTTAATTCTCTCTCTTTTTTTCATTTTTTTGGTAGTGGGCATAGAACTCTGGACCTTGCACTTTTGAGGCAGATGGCAGCACAAGTGAGCCAAATAGCTGGCCTGTTAGTTCTCTTTTTTCCCCCCAGTTAAACCAGTTTCAGTTAGATGTTTATTGATACTTGAAAGAATGATAGTCAATAAATACGATGGCAACTGAGGAGACCACCTCTTCCTCTAAGTTTCTCCTTATCTTGATTCTGTCTCAGTATCTCTTGCAAGGAGTGTATAATTTACTGTTGGAATGACCTTGCTGAAGAACTAGCCTCCCCTTACTACCTTTGATCTGTGAGACCAAAGCAACTCCATTTTGCTAAAATCCACCATTCCCCTAGCCTCTCACAAATTAATGGTTAAAATGTGTTTGCTTTGGGACACTAGATAAAAATCTGTAACAGACCTAAAGTCCCAAAGTAAACTACTCAACTCCTTGTTTGCCCGGAACTGATGTTCCAGGCACCATAATTTTTAGAACAAGCTGCAAATATCTGCTGACCATCAATACATGACAGTCGACCACTAACCGTTGTCCCTCTTTTCCCCTGTAAAACCTACATGTAACTGCCCCTCAACCCTGATGAGCCTAGCCAATCAGAAATGTACACTTCATGCTTGCTAAATTCTGACCAATCATGTAACTGCTAAATGGAAAATCTCCAAACCTTGCTGTAACCTCTATGAAAACCCCGCCAATTTGAAATTTGGGGCTCTCAATTCTGATCCGCTGCATAGGTGATGGTTGAGAGCCCCTGCTCGAGCTTGAATAAATGACCCTCATGTACTTGCATCAGGAACGGCTTCCTGGTGGTCTTTGGGACTTTGCAATCTGGGCACAACAGAACCAGCTCTGGTAGTGTAGCTAACACAACCAAAATGACAAGGGCTTGAAAAATATCAAGATGTTCCAAGGACTCATAGTCTTGTGGACACTCAGAGTACTAGGAAAGGCTTAGTCGCATACAGATGTAACAATGATTATATATATATATATGTATATATATATATATATATATATATATACATACCATCATTAGAGTTCAAACAGAATTTTTCCTTGATGTGTTCACCTAGTTATCCCTATGAGGTTAAAAGAGAATCGGCTAAAGATTGTGGTAGAGAAGATAAAATTAATAATAAGTTAGTATTTTACACTAAAATTTTAATTGAGAAATAAAAATGAAATGGCAAAAACATATGTACAGTATTAATCATTATATCTATTATTAACCATTATATCTATTAAAAAATAGATCCCTGGAAAAACAAAGATCCCAGGAAACTTTGCATAGAATTATAGTACTGTAAATATTTGAATACAATATTGTAAAAAACATACCACTGGATCTTAGGGGAAAAGGTAAAGATAAATAAAATAAGTTGGAATATGAAACTTCAAAGTCATTGTGATAAAGAAGTTGCTTTGGAATCAGGGTTGAGTTGAAGACCTAGTTCTACGACCTTAAGTCAGTTGTTTTATCTCTTTGTGACTCATTTTCCTCCTCTGCAAAAGGAGGTTGTAACAGATAAAAGATTAGTATATGTAAATGTGTGGCATAGTAGGAACCCAATCCATTAAAATCATCATCATTATTGTTTCATAAAGAAAGGTGATCATGATCGAAGATGACACATCTGATTATTTTAGGAGAAATAACTTATATGGAGAGTGTAAGATTGCTAAGATCTAAAAACATGAAAGCCTTACAAATGTAGAATAAATGAGATGAAATAATATAACTAAAGTCTTAAAGAAAAATGAATCAATGCAATGTAAATGATAGAGTTCCACTACAAGGGCATCCTTCAAGTAAAGAGCTGAAGGTTCTTAGCACATAAGTTAGAAAAGATCCTTGTGCCAGAACTCACCACATGAAATAAAACCAATAGTTTCTGAAATTGCTTGGCACCAGAGTCCTGGCCAGGCAGGAATGCTCCACAATGGAGGGTGAGAATTCTGCCAATCAGAGCCCTTCTTCTGGAATGCCTGGATAGGAGACATTCAGCAATGGACACTGAGTGGCCCAGAAGTTGTAAAGCACACAAAGAATTTCTGTAAGCAGAAGCCAAGAGGCATAGGATTCACTGGTAAAAAAAGACAGTTGTGCCTGAGAGATTGCAGGACAAATCACTAGCTAAAAGAACAAGAGAAGCAGCCAGAACAGTTAATGTGGAGGCAAAATGCTGGGCTAGAAGCAGCTGACACTGGCTTCTGTAGAGACATCTTCTAAAATGCAACAGATCCCAGAAATTCTTGTCATCACCAGAGCTCTCTCTTTGTGTGTGTGTGTGTGTGAGAGTGCGTGTCTCTGTGTGTGTCTATCTGTGCAGTCATTCACAAGGCTTCTTGTCTCTCTCTTTTCAGTGAGAACACACTGACCCGACAACAAACACCCATGAGTTGAGATTCTCTGAATGTGCCTCTGTCTCCAGCAAACTGGGAGAGTATAATTGACACACTCTCTTGAGCAGCAGAGAGAACCACTTAGCTCAAGTCAGGCAAGGACTCTCACTCTTATTGTCCTGACAACAGGCTGAATGGCTTCACCAAAACAGCAGCTCAAGAAAACTATTTCTACTGATTCAGATTTTCCCTACTGTCCCTTAGCTCTGTCTCTTTATCTCTATAACACTTAAACACTCTCACATTCATTATTGCATTTAGTTCTGATGGCTTTAAAAAATTTTCTTTTCTGGGTACTGGGGATGGAACTTGGGACCTTGTGCTTGTGAAGCAGGCAGCAGAAACACTGAGCTAAATTCCCTGCCCCTGATGGCTTTTTAAAAACCTTTAAGGCAGCAGAGCAGTGGACAGATTCTTCTTCCACAGATGAGGTAGATTTGAAGATATGAGCAAGGCCAGGTGGCTAGTTCTCTGTTTCTTCAACTCAAAACAGTATGTATTACAGCATACCCTCAAAGATGGAGGAATGTGGTTAGATAAACACTGACCAAATGGCACTGAGGAGAAACCAACCAAGGAAAAATGAAAGAGATGACCCCTTGGCCTTTTACAGCAGGTGTCATCAGGAGAGTCCCAAAGGAATTCTAAACATGACCAGGACAAACATACATTCTAATTGTCCATAGGTTTGAGGACTCCTGGACTCCAACCATTCTAACCTTGGTCCCACCTCCTTTCACCCTCAAAATTGTTTCAATGTAGGCAATAGTTTATATGCTCAACTTTGTTATAAGCCTTGAGGTGTTGCTACTTAATAAATCAAGGAAAGTTAAAAGTGTGTTTTCTTTATAAATAAAAGAGAAAAACATACTGAGAAAAATATCTCTTGAAAAATTATGAATGATATAAATTTAAAACCTGAAAGGTTTGGATTTAAGCAGATTTTTGAACCAATTAGAACTACCAGATTTTTGGAGCATTTCAGTCCATGCTTCTTCAGGTGGAGTCCTTAACTGCACTTGTGGCATGGGAGTTGTTTCAGACAGCACAGGCTGCTATAACAAAGTGCCATAGACCAGATAGGATGCTAACAACAGACGTTTATTTCTCACAGTTCTGGAGACTCAGAGTCTGGAATCGGGGTGCCATCATGGGCAGGTTCTAATGAGGGCTTCTTCTAGATTTATAGACTGCTGATTTCTCCTATCCTGAACTGGAGGAAAGAAATTATGCTAGTTTTCTGGCCTCTTTTAATAATGGTTCTAATTCCACTCATGAATTAATTCTGGGAGAGCATAACTATTCAACCCATAATAGTAGACATCCCAATCAATTTTTCTTCAGTCCATCCCCAATCCCCAATCCATCCTATAGGTTACCAAAAGGTTAACTTTTCTAGAACACTAGTTTTATCATCATGTCTCTGCTCAAAAATTTAGAGCTCCCCTGCCTCATGTCATTAAAAGGAATTCACTCATTTGAATGACTTTCCAAATATTCCATTGAATAGCTTATCCTGTCTCCCAAGAGTCCTATGACTCTACTGTTGATAATTTGCATTATTGGCATTTGTTCATGTACCAGTCATGTATGGCTATTGTTTTTCTTGGTGTAGATTGCATTTTCTGAATAGAATTCACAAGTTGTAGTGATAATATCTACTCCCCCTCATTTCAAGCACAGGTGGTTTTGGCTGAGATCCTAAATCCAGAGCTTCTTAAGAATAGGAATTATCAAGATGGTGGCGGTGGTGACGCCCTTGCATGTGGAACCCCTCCATCATGGCAGGGCCTGCGGGAAGTGAAGTTCTCAGAGGAACCCCCAGAAGTTTACGGTGACTTGGAATCCCAGAAGGCCAAAGAAAGGTCTACGGTGGGAAGAGAAACCCAGCCAGAAGAGTTTCAGCCAGATTCTGCAAAAGAGGAAGGGAGAGAAAGTGCCTACTACCTTCGGTCTCGGACCCCAAGCAGTCGAAGAGATGAACACGCGAAGGACTGCCCACCTTCTGCAACCACACGCACAGCAGCCTCCGCTAGAGCCGTCACAGGTTACGAGCCAGAGAGGGTTGCGGGGCTCTCTAGCCTCTGAAGAAGATGAACCATCTTTTCAAACTGTTACAAACCAAGCAGTCTCAAAGAAATCTGTCAGAACACAAGAAGCTGCAGTGACCAGTGAAGATCCTGTAATTAGCCTTTGTAGACCCCCTCTGAGAAGCATAAGATCTGATTCAGCAAACAGAACAAATGAAAATACTAAGATGAATGAATTAGAAGCCTCCAGGGTCGAACAGAAGGTCAATTTCTCTGAAGAAGGAGAAACTGAAGATGACAACCAAGGCGGTTCTTACAGTGATAGCACTACTATTAAGGTCAGATCTGGGGATTCTGTTGAATCTGGAGATCAAACCACTAGATCATCTGGTCAATGTCCAGAATCAATTCGGAGATTACCCCAAAGTCTTGACTCCACAGCTCGTAATAAGCAATCTTCAGTGCTGAGCTCAGGATATCAAGAAAACCCCTCAGGAATGGTTTGAACAACAAATAACAATGAGAACTAGAATGCAAAGTGACAACATTCAGATGTCAGAGCTTGGAAACCAGTCTCCATCCCTCTCCAGCCAACTTTGGGAAAGAGCCAGAAGTTAAAGGATGTCAGATTAGAAGTAGCTGAACAGCCCCAAAATGAATATTTTTTCAAGAAGAAATGGTTTTTGTGCCTACTTGTTGTAATAAGTGTTCTTGTCTTTTGGAATTTTTCTTTTATTCATACGCCTGGGGTAGAAACTGCTGCTGTTAAAATGTTCCAGAACCAGATGAAACAACTTAGAAATAAGTACCAAGGTCAAGATGAGAAGCTGTGGGAAAGAAGCCTAACATTTCTTCAGAAACATCTTAATAGATCCCATCCACAGCCTCAGCCTGCTGTCTTACTGCTCACTGCTGCCCAAGAAGCTGAGGAAGCACTTAAGTGTCTGAGTGAACAAATTGCTGATGCCTATTCTTCCTTTCGGAGTGTCCGTGCCATCCGGATTGATGGGACAAGCAAAGCTGCTCAAGACAGTGATGGTATCCAACTGGAGGTACATCTGGAATTGAGCAATGGTTTCACAAATGGCCAGAATGCAGCTGTGGTGCACTGCCTTGAATCACTGCCTGTAGGCTCTACTTTAATTTTTGATAAATATTGTGATTATGAAAATGCAGCCTTCAAAGATGTAGCCTTAGTCTTGACTGTCCTATTGGAGGAGAAAACCCTTGGAACCAGTCTAGGCCTAAAGGAAATTGAAGAAAAAGTGAGAGATTTCCTCAAAGTTAAATTTACCAGCTCCAGCAACCCGAGGTCCTATAATCATATGGACCCAGACAAATTTAATGGGCTTTGGAGCCATGTATCTCACTTTGTCCTGCCTGTACAGCCTGAAAATGCTCTGAAAAGGGGCATCTTCTTGTTAGGGATGAAAGAAGGAAAAATCATGCCTCAAATCTAAGAAATTTTCAGACTTTTTTTTTTTTTTTTTTACCAGAGACAGAATTCAAAGCACTCTTTGAATGAACTGTTTCATTTTAAAAGAAGTTAAGTTCTTATATAAACATGGAACATCTAAATCATTTATTCAACCTAATTATTTGTGACTTCAGAGAATTATTTCTGTTTCTGGTGAGAGCTACGTTGAGTATTTAGAGGAGTGCAAATTGTATGCATTCCCATCAAGAATCTGGTTTGATTCTGGGCAGAATCATTGCTGTAGTATGAACAGTTTGAAAGATTAGGCATCTTTCGTATGAATGAGCCTTGTTTTTTTAACTTAACTTAGATTTTTAAGTTTGTTGAGTTCATAAGGCAGCTCTTTAATTGTAATCATGGGTTTTCCCATTATGTTTCTGCTTACAACATTTAGCCCTGAGTTCCTTAGTCAGCTTTTGCTTAGGAACAAAAGTAAAGAAAGATCATCTGCATATGTGTTAAGATTTTTTTCCCTTTATTTCTGGAGAGTAGAGAGGAGGAGAAAAAGCAAGAGAGGAATTATAGAATGGATAAAGAAGGAAATGGAAGGGTAAAAAAAAATTCAATATGAAATGTTACAGTAAACCACTAAGAGGTAGGTTAGTGAAACATCTAAACCCTTATCTTGGTGAATTCTATTGGAATTTTTTTGTATTTATTATTTTTTTTTCTCCTCTAGGAAATTCTTGGTTATTCCAAGAATTTTTAGTCTGTATATTAGAAGGCTTCGTATAATTGCTCATTTGACTTTGAAGGGTAAATTCAGAGCAGTTCATTTTGAGCAAATCTGAAGTTTTTGTTTTGAATTAAGAAATAACAGTTTCAGAACTTGGTAAGCCATTTGTTAACCTGCTATTCTGAGCTATTATTGATTCAATTTCTGCTTGTCCACTTGTTGTAGTCTAAGTCTTTTAATGATACTCTTTAGCAAATGTAAAGATTTACTATGCATGTGATAAATTTGTGTGCATCAAGCCAAAAAAGATAATGAACTTTACCACATATAAAGAATGTTAAATGTATAACTGGAGTTTTCTCATCTTTCAACTGCTTTGTTTTTCTTTAAATATAATTCTAGATCTGTTTTGAGGTTTTTTTTTAATTGTCCACAAGCTATTAAGTGAAAATACTGTTTTTAGAATACTAGAGCCAGACACTAGCTTCCTTTACCCTCTGAGGACCTTACAACTTACGGTAAGTGTGGTCTGATTTCTTTCCACTAGAGTTACCAGCATTCATAAATGTATACCCCTTTACTATAATTTGTTCCTAACAATCTGAAGACAGATGATCTGATTTTTTTTTTATTAAGAAAGTCAGGGTTTTATTTAGCATTATATCTGAGGTTCTAATGAGAACAAAAGAAGAAATCAAAGATGGATCCCACATTCAATTTTAAGGAGGCTCAGGAAAATGAAAGCACAAAACCTGTAACCAATCTTCAAAGTATGAAATGTCACATGTTTATAACACATGCAATATATGTACTATGGGGACTTCCTAGCAAACAAAGATGGTCTCAATACAGTAACTGTAGTCTTTCTAATCTGAAGACTCCAATCCATGTTGTTTTGCTCTTTTTCTCACTTCCAACCTAAAATTCTAGGGACAAAATTAATAATCTGGGAAGATTCTGGGGGGTAAAAAGACTGAGAGGATATGACGTCAGCCCTGAGAAACAGGTAAATTGGCCTAGTGTTCAAGAAACATAATGCTCCTCCATCCCAGGCTCCTAGGGCACTGAAACTCAGCCGGTCCCAGCACCTGGAAGGAAGCTCCCCGCCTCCATCCCAGGCTCCTAGGGCCAAGAAGGTGAGCCGGTTCCAGCACCCAGAAGTAAGCTTCCCCACCTCCATCCCAGGCTCCTAGGGCAGTGAAGCTCAGCCAGTCCCAGCACCCAGAAGGAAGCTCCCTGCCTCCATCCCAGGCACCTAGGGCAGTGAAGCTCAGCCAGTCCCAGCACCCAGAAGGAAGCTCCCCTGCCTCCATCCCAGGCTCCTAGGGCCAAGAAGGTGACTGGTCCCAGTACCTGGAAGGAAGCTCCCCTGCTGCCATCCCAAGCTTCTAGGACAGAGAAGCTGAGCCGCGTGGGCACCAGAAGCACCCCCCCCCCCACGGTGGAAATGAGAAGACACATAAACAAGCCTCAAAAACAGACTTCCATATCACCTCCAGCAACCCCAAAGGGAAATGAGATGGAACAATCTGATACTCAACCACCTGGACTCTCTGAACTGGCAACAAAAGAGGATCTGGAAAAAATTAAATCAGAAATAATTACAGAAAGATTTTGCTCATGGTGCATGACATGATTAATAAATCTAGAGAGGACACAAATAAAAAAATAGAGGATCTGAGGAACATGATGGAATCCCAACATAGGAAACAAATGGAATCCATAAAACAGATACAAACAGATTTCCAAGAGATTAAAAACTCCATCGAAAGTCTGTGCAGCAGAATGAACCAATGTGAGGATAGAATTTCACATATAGAAGATAAGATTCCAGTTAGTGACCAGGAAAAGAAAAATTGCTTTAAAATTGTAAGAGAACATGAGAAATCAATCCAGCAGCTGCTAGGTGATGCAAAGAAGAATAACGTAAGACTGATTGGAGTCAATGAAGAAGGAGGAGAGAGTGTAAATGACATAAAAAAACTCTTCACAGAAGTGATGGCAGAAAACTTCCCAAGGAAGGGAAAAGAACTTGACATACAGATAAGTGAGGCATATAGGACTCCAGCTAGCCTTGATCAAAAAAATCTACACATAGGCATATAATAGTTAGGATTCCAGAAATCCAACAGAAGAAGAAAATTCTACAAGCAGTGAGAGAAAAGAAACAAATCACATACAAAGGAAAGCCCATCAGAATCACACCAGACTTCTCAGTGAAAACCCTCAAGGCAAGAAGAGCTTGGAGTGATGTATTTCAAGCCCTAAAGGAAAACAGCGTCCAACCCAGATTGATGTACCCTGCAAAACTATCTTTCAAAACTGATGGAGAAATAAGATACTTTCATGATAAAGAGCACCTCAGAAACTTCATGAATACCAAACTGGCACTCCAAAAAATTTTAGACAATACCCTAGGAAAAGACAATGAGGATCACAACCCCAGGAAACTCAGCAGAATGAATCCATTGGGTGTGACAAATTAAACACAAAGGGGGAGAATCCAACAAAAAGAAAAAGTCATGACAAGACTTTTAAAACTTTTGACTTCATCTCCCTAATGAGTGTATAATTCAATCTTATTATTGTACTGATTAGTATTTTTCTGATTCTAGAGTTGCATACCATTCCTTGTGCTATAGTGGCTATTTATCATCTTATGTCTGCATTTTAATTGGGTTGTCTATTAATGAGCTCTAAGAATTCTTCATATATTCTGGTCATGGGTTATATGCATTGTAAATATGGTCTGTTTAAGGACTTTTCATTTTAATGATGTCATTTAAAGTCCTAAATTTTGATAGAATCTCATTTATCATTTTTTTTTCTTTTACACATCATGTTTTTTGTATCCTAGGTAGTTCTTGCCTACCCTGAATTCATAAACATTTTCCCTTATAACTTCTTCTTAAAGTTTTATACTTTTAGGTTTTCTTATTTAGGTTCATAGATCCCTTCAAGTTATTTTCATGTATGGAAAAAAAAGGGTTGAGATTAATTTTTTATGTTCGGATACCAGGTGTTCTAGTGCCATTTGCTGAAGACACTATCTTTTCCTCAGCTCTTGAATTGAGTTTATATTCTATAAAATGCTAATATTAAATAATCTTTCAAAACTCAGTGGGCCATATATGTGTGGTTCTATTTCTAGATTCTCTGTTTTATTCCAATGATCTATATGTCTTTCCTTACACCAACACTGCCTTGATTACTGTTGCTTTAGAAGAAGTCTTAAAATTGGGTGATAAACGTCTTCCAACAACTGTTTTTGTTTTGGGGTTTCTGGGTCCTTTGTACTCCTACATAACTTTAAAATTTCAATATCCAGTTCTTCATTTATAGCAAGTATACACAGACCTGAATTTTTATATATACCTTGTGTTTTCTAATCCTGCTAAATCCAAGTACAAATTCTAGGGGCTCCTAGAGATTTCTTAATATTTTCTCTGTAGATGATCATTTCATCTACATATAAAGATTTTGCTTCTGCCATGCCAATCCTATCCTAGTTGTGTCATTTTATTGCCAGACTATTTTGGTTTAGACCTTTAGTTTCAAAGTCTAATGGACAGATGAAGAGTAGGCATATACGCCCTTGTTCCCCACTTTAGGGAGAAAGCATTGTATTGTCTGCATTCATAGAAGGAGTTTTTGTTGGAAGTATGGAGTACATGTCTTTAATCTGTTGAGAAGGTTCTGTTCTACTTCTAGTCTCCTGATAACTTTTACCATGAACAGCTATAGAATTTAGTTCAATACTCTTTCTCCAATTGGTGACAGGATCATATGGCTTTCTCCTTTCCTCTGTTAAAATGATTACTTTTGGGGGTGTATCTTCCCATGCTGAACCAACACTGCCATCCCTATAACAAAACCACTTTCTACATACTGCCAGATCTGACATCTAAGAGTTTGTTTTGTTAAACAAATTTCTATCTATGTTCATAATTTTTTCTTCTATTATCTTTATCCAGTTTTAGGATTAGCACAATGTTGATTTCCTAAAATGAAGGGAGAAGTGTTCCTTCTTTTTTCTGCTTTAAATGTTTGATATAATTTATCAGTTAAAATGTTTATGTGCCTGCTGTTTTCATATAGGTAGGTTTTCAAGCTAGGAATATACTTTCTTTAATAGGTGCTATTCAAATTTTATATTTCCTCCAGAGTCAGTTTCATTAATTTGTCTTCTAAGTTACTTCTTAGAAGTTGTCAAATTTATTTCAAAACAGATTTTTGTAATATGCTTTCTATATCCTTTTCAATTCTGTAAAATCTGTAGTAATGTCTCCTAGATCTTAATATTGTAATTTAAAAAATGTATAACTGATATTGTGTAACAGGAAGAAAAGGTCTAAAAGAGCAGGGGAATTGGGAGGGGTAGGGGAAGGGAAAAAAGGGAAAGGGAAAAATATGAGAAGAGGAAAAAAATAGAAACAAGGTCTTTGCAAATAGGGAAGGGTGGAGGGGGTGAAGGGAGGGCAAGGGAAGGGGAAACAAAATAAGAACCATGAAACTCATGTAATGGTACAAGAGCCCAATGATGAATGTAACTGTATTTTATACCTAAAATGTACCAATAAAGTTAATGGGGGGGGGGAAGAAACATAATGCTACCAAAAGCCTGGAAGCCATAGTACTTAATCTTAGACTTGGTCAAGGAGGCAATCTCTTTTAGCTACAATTTCATGATTACATAAAAAGCCAATTCTTCAGACAGTAAGAAGAGGCCAAAATAATTATTAGGATTTTTAGAAACAAAGAAAGAGGTACCAGAGTTAATAAAAAGAATCAATGACCCACCTATATGTATGCCCAAAATTAGTTCTGCCCAGACTTCCAGGATAAACGAATACAAAAATGAGAAGGTAACATACAAGAAGATATTTTTAAAACCACAGACTGCAAAAAAGGAAAAAGAGCTTTAGATATGTAGTAGTATTTCCTTAGAAGAGCCTTTGTTGAAAAGTAGTGTTATTATATAAGCCAGGGAAGAAATGCAGGGAGAAAACAACCTAAGAACTGGTATTACATCAGTAGAGTCTATTTAGTATCTTTAATAATTCTATTATTTTTAACCCCTTCCACAAAAAGGCATTATAGCTCTTTAAGTTTATTGCAAATGCATTTTTTAAAAAATGCAGCCCTACTACCAAGGTTGTAAGACAATTTTTTTTTGGTACAGGGGAATTGAACTCATGCCCTTGCACTTATGAGGTAGGTGGCAGAACCATTGAGCTAAATACCCAGTCCCTGACAATTTTTTTTGAGACAGGGTCTCACTATGTATTTCAGGCTGGCCTTGAACTTATTATATAGCCCAGCCTGGCCTCAAACCTGCAGTGATCCTCCTGCCTCCGCCTCCCAAGTGCTGGGATTACAGGCACGTGCCACCACACCCAGCTATAAGACAAATTTTTAACTATTGGCACTATACTATGAAGCACAATGAACATCTTATTTAAATAAAAAAGGATAATATTTCACTGGAAGATAGAGCCAACAGGTTTTTTTCTTATATCCATATCTAATAGTGTTGTCTTACTGAGTACTTTTTATTTTATTTTATTTTATTTTTTTGGTACCAGGGATCGAACTCGGGTCCTTCCGCTTTCCAGGCAGGCGGCAGAACCACTGAGCTAAATCCCCGGCCCTTAAACACATGCAAATTTTGAAAAAAATGTCAAAAGCCGTGTTTTGCTCAAGAATATTACTGTTCAAATACCGCAAGGCAGTTTTACAGCAGATACTCATTTGCCAAGCTTCAGATGGCAAAATGCTACGTTGTGAATTTGGTATTGTCCAACGAGTTGTTTCTCCCTGCTCTAGAGACTCTGGTGGCATGTGCTGCTGAGAAGTCACCCTGCAAGATGATCTGATTTATAAATGATTATAAAACAAAATTTTGAGAATTATTTTATACATATTATATGGAGAAACAATTGTTTTTATAAAATATTTCAGTCAACCAAATAATTTTAAAGTAATATGTTACTTATTATCTTTCAGAAAAAATAATTGTAGCTGCAGATATGTAACAGTTTTTTTAGTAATTTAAATAAATTTACTTTCTTGGTTTGTAAAAAAAAAAAGAAGGAATTATCAGGGCTGGGGATGTAGCTCAGTGGTGCCGTGCCTGCCTGGCAAGTGCAAGGTCCTGAGTTTGATTTCCAGTACCAGAAAAAAAAAAGAATAGGAATTATCACCATGCACACAGAATATGGTAAAGCATCTGCATGATATTTTGAAATATATGCTTGTCTTTCCTTTCCATTTCCTGGCACATAGATCCTAAAACACTTAGATTTGATGCTAATGAAATGACTGGGTTGAAGGGCCCTTGGATGGCTTCAGGATGGGGGCTGGTCACCAGAAAGACCAAGTCACAATTAGAGAGTGGGGACTTTCAACCCCCACCAAGCCCATGGAAGGGAGGAAGGCTGGTGGTTGAACTGATCACCAGTGGCCAATGATATCATCAGTCATATCTACATAATGGAGCTTCCATAAAACCCCAAAAGGACTGGCATTCTGTCTGGCTGAATATGTGCAGGATCCTCGAAGGTGACATGCCAGAAAGGCCACGGAAGCTACACACTTTTCCTATACCTTTTTCTCGGCACCTCTTCCATCTGGCTTTTCACTTGTATCCTTTGTAGCACACTTTATAATAAAGAGTAATTGTAGGTAAAATGTTCCTCTGAGTTATGTGAGCCACTCTAGAAAATTAATTAAATCCAAGGATGGGGTTGTGGAAATTTGGCTTCATAGCCCATTTTGTCAGAAGCACAGACCACAGTCTGGGATTCTGGATTGGCATCTAGACTGGGGGAGTCTTGGGAGATGGAGGCATCAACATATGGGATCTGACATTAAGTAGATAGCATCAGAACAGAATTGAATTATAGAACACACAGCTGGAATGTGCTACAGAATTGGTTGCAAGGCGTATGAGAGAAAACACCACACATATCTGATGTCACAGGCATTTGGGGTTGTGAGAGCAGAGTAAGAGAAATTGACTTCTCCTTCCCACATCTCTTAGAATCTGATGCTAAATTCATGATCCAAAAAAAATCATTGAAATGAATGCATTATTATAGGTTCTTAGTATATGATTTGAATAATCTACTATTCTTCTGGCAGATGTCACCAAATTTAAAGCACTTAATTTAAATTTAAGCCTTTAAAAATCAATGCATTAAACTTAAAGCTTATCTTATTAAACTGAAACTTTCATTTTCAAAAAGTAAGTCTACTTTATTTTATTGCAAATTTCTGGACTTTGTTTTCCCTGATGCTAGGTGTAGCACATTGGCTTATCCCAAATGGAACACTTCCTTCTGATTTTTTCCATGCATAGTCTTTGTTTGCTATGGTCACACATGGTAATGAGGATCATAGTGATGGCTGCCATTTGTAAAGTGCTTTCTTGTGTTCCAGGTGCCAGCTCAAGTACTCCCCAGGTTGGCTCATTTGAGATTCACAGCACCTGTATGAGGTAGGGCCTGTCAATGCCTCCACTTCACTAAAAAGGAGACAGAGTGAGGTTCAGTATAATTCCCAGACTCTCACAGCTGCACAGGCAGAACCAGAATTCAAACCCTGGCATTTTGACAGTTGTGCCATTAAGCTCTTTTTTGTGTGTCATTACACAGTCTTCATAAACATCATTTTGCCAAATTCTTAAACAAAGTGCTAATACATTTGTTTACAGGTTTGCAGCATAAAAAAGTGCATTTTATTTACCTTTGTCAGTTTTCTTTTCTTCAGTAAAAACTTCAGAGAGTGGGCTCATGCCCCTGGGGTTTTCTGATAAGCATCTCTTGCGCTTATTAGATTGGTACATTTATTTTAACTAGAAAAAAGGATGATTGACTTTAAAGCTTTAAAAACCAAGTTTCTTTCTCATCTCCAAAATGTGCTCAAAATTCTTGATGAAGTTTTCTTCTATCAAAGATATATTTTTAAAAGGAGCTCATGAAAAGCACTTAGAAAAGCTAAAAGAAGTGCTCTGTATTGGCTGTGAAGATGATTATCAGCTTCTATGTAAAAGCAAACAAAAAGATCAGATAGAAATGCACAACAGTATAAAAGGGACAGTTTAGAGCAGTGGTATTACTTTCATCCACCCCTTTTCTTCATCTTGGACTTTGGTGATAGCACTGCCTGTTCCTTTGTAGAGCCTCTTTTGAGGACCTCTCCTAGACCCCAATTCTAAGTGACTCAGGCATTTGTTGATCATGGTGCTCTAGTCTCCTGGCCACCCAAGTAGGCATGTGGTCCAAACCAGGCAAGGCTCAGCACTTCTTTGGGATTTATTGATTTGCTAGTGGAATTTATTGATCTGCTAGTGGAACAAAAAAATCCTTCTATCACTCCCCAAGATGATTGTCAACTGTGTGAATTGCAAACATGTACTAATAAAAATTTACAAAAAGAAAAAAATTACATTAAATCAAAGACACAAGCAGAATTTAGCTGAAAATTAAAATCTCAGCTTGATGCCAAAAAAGCCCTTCATTTTCATCTGAGGAAAATGAAGCAAAATGAAACTAAACAAATTGTTTAAATCAGACATGTGACAATCCATTTGGAAAAAAATAGGTCTTCATCTCAACCATTCATAAAAATAACAAGTGCAAAGTTATCAAAAGAAAATGAATAGAATATACTTTAGTCAAAGAAAAATAAAATACAGACTTACAGTAGGAGGCTTCTAGGCCAATGTACTATTGCTCCCAGCACAGAGGAGGAGGCTTCCAGATTGACCTGTCACCACTCCCAGTGCAGAGTAGGAGGCTTCCTGGCCAATTTACCACCACTCCCAGCACAGAGGAGGAGAGCCTTGAGGGCACCAGCAGCATTCCCCCCTCTGCTCCCCATCAAAATGAGAAGACACTTAAACAAGCTTCGAAGCTAGACTCCCAGATCACTTACAGCAACCCCAAAGGGAAATGACAGGTAACGCTCTGATACTCAACCACCTGGAATTCCCTGAACTGGCAACAAAAGACGATCTGGAAAAAATGAAATCACAAATAATTTCTGAGATAACAGCAGAGATTGTGCTCATAGTGTAAGGCATGATTAATAAATCTAGAGAGGAGCTGAGGAACATGATGGAATTCCAACATAGGAAACAAATGGAATCCATAAAACAGATGCAAACACATTTCCAGGACATTAAAAACTCCATTGAAAGTCTACACAGCAGAATGAGCCAATGTGAGGACAGAATTTCAGATATAGAAGAAAAGATTGCAATTAGTGACCAGGAAAAGAAAAACTGTTTTACAATTGTAAGGAAGATGAGAAATCAGTCCAGCAGCTGCTAGATGATGCAAAGAAGAATAACATAAGACTGATCAGAGTCGATGAAGAAACAGGAGGGATTGTAGAAGACATAAAAAAAACTGTTCACAGAAGTAATGGCAGAAAACTTCTGAAGGAGGGGAAAAGAACTTGACATACAAATAAGTGAGGCATATAGGACTCCAAATAGCCTTGATCAAAAAAAAAAATCTACACCTAGGCATATAATTGTTAAGATTCCAGAAATCCAGAAGAAGAACAAAGTTCTACAAGCAGTTAGAGAAAAGAAACAAATCACATACAAAGGAAAGCCCATCAGAATCACAGCAGAATTCCCAATGCAAACCCCCAAGGCAAGAAGATCTTGGAGTGACATATTCCAAGCCCTAAAGGAAAACAGCCTCCAACCCAGATGGTTGTAACTGCAAAAACTATCTCTCAAAATGGATGGAGAAATAAGATACTTTCATGACAAAGAGCACCTTAGGAACTTCATGAATACCAAACCAGCCTGCCAAAAACTTTTAGACAATATCCTAGGAAAAGACAATGAGGATCACAATGCCAGGAATCCCAGGAAAATGAATCCATCATGCATGACAAGAAATTAATCGCAAAGAGGGAGAATCCAACAAACAGAAAAGGTCATGAAAATGATAACTCAATATGTTCAGTTACAACCATCAATGTTAATGGTCTCAGTTCACCAATCAAAAGAAATAGACTGGCAGAATGGGTCAAGAAGCAAGATCCAACAGTATGCTGCATACAAGAAACACACTTAATTAAAAAAGAAGCTCCTAGACTGAAAGTTAAAGGGTGGAAAACAATACTCCATGTGGCAGGAACCCCCCCAAAAAACCAGGAGTAGCTATCCTCTTTGCAGAACAAGTGGATTTCAAATCAACACTGATTAAGAGAGACAAAGAGGGACATGCCATTATGTAAAGGGAACAATCCAAGAGGAAGAGATGACAATCATAAATATCTATACATCAAACACTAGTGTGCCCAACTATATAAAACAAATACTAAGGCACATGAAAAATCATATAAGCACTAATACCATAGTAGTGGGGGAACCTCAATACCCCACTGTTACAAATACATACATCAACTAGACAAAAAACAAGTAATGAAATGCTACAACTCAATCAAACTATTGAACAAATGAACTTTACAGATGTTTACAGAGGGTTCTACCCCACAAAATCAGAATGCAGATTCTTTTCAGCTGCACATGGGTCATTCTCCAAAATAGAACACATACTGACTCATAGAACATATTTAAGTAAGTGCAAAGGAATTGAAGTTATCCCCTTTATATTATCAGACCATAGTGTGATGAAATTGGAGATCAATAGCAAAAGAAATTGCAAAAATTTCATAAACACATGGAAATTGAACAATGTACTTCTGAATAACCAATGGGTCACAGAGAAAATTAAATAAGAAATCAGACAGTTCCTATAATTAAATGACAATGACAATACAGCATATAGGAATCTATGGGACACAATGAAAGCAGTCTTACAAGGGGAATTTATAGCACTGAATACTCTTGTTGGGAAAGAAGAACGAGCCCAATTAAACAACCTGATGCTGAACCTCTAGCTTCTAGAAATAGAAGAGCAAGACAAACCTAAAGTTCATACAAGGGAGGAAATTATAAAGATCAGAGCAAAAATCAATGTAATGGAGACTAAGAGAATGCAACAAAAAATCAATGAAGCCAAGACTTGGCTCTTTGAAAGAATAAACAAAATTGACAAACCCTTAGCCAATCTTATCAGGAAAATTAAAGAAAAGGCCCAAATCAATGCAATTAAGAATGCAAAGGATGAAATTACGATACACCCAGCAGAAATACAGAGGATCATCCATACCTACTTCAAGAACCTATATGCCAATAAAACAGAAAACACAGAGGAAATGGACAGATTCCTAGATAGGTATGAATTATCAAAATTGAAGGAAGAAGACCTAAAATTATAAACAACCAAATATCAATCAATGAAATAAAAATGTAATTAAAAACTTACCAACTAAGAAAAGCCCAGGTCCTGATGGCTTCACTGCTGAATTCTACAAGACATTTAGAGAGGAACTACTGCCACTACTGTTTAAACTCTTCAGTGAAATTGAAAGGGAAGCAATACTCCCAAATTCATTGCTGGAAGCAAGCATTACCTTGATCCCCAAAGCAGAGAAAGACCCAACCAATAAAAAGAACTATAGGCCAATCTCACTAATGAACATAGAAGCAAAAATCCTTAATAAGATACTGGCAAACAGAATGCAGAAGATCATATACCCTGACCAAGTGGGATTCATCCCAGAGATGCAGAGATGGTTCAACATTCACAAATAAGTAAATGTAATACACTATATCAATAGAGCCAAGGACAAAAACCATATGATCATCTCAATAGAGCAGAAAAAGCATTTGACAAAATCCAACATGCATTTATGATAAAAACTCTACAAAAATTTGGAATAGACAGTCTCTACCTCAATCTGATAAAAGCCATCTATGAAAAACCAATAGCCAATATCATCTATATGGTCAAGAACTGAAATCCTTCACAGTAAAATCAGGAGCAAAACAAGGATGTCCACTAATATCACTCCTGTTCAATAGAGTTTTGGAAACATTAGCCACAGCAATTAGACAAGAGAAAGAAATAAAAGGAATAAAGATAGGAGACAAAGAATTCAAATTGTCATTATTTGCAGATTACATGATACTGTATATAGAAGACTCCAAGAACTCCACCAAAAGTCTCCTAGACTTAATAACCAAATTCAGTAAAGTAGCTGGATAGAAGGTTAACACACAAAAATCAATAGCTTTCCTCTACACAAACAACAGACTTACTAAAAGAGAAATAGGGCAAACAATTCCTTTCACAATAGGATCCAGAAAACTGAAATACCTAGAAATCAACCTAACAAAAGAAATCAAAGACCTCTTCTCTGAAAACTATAGCACTCTAAAAAGAGAGATTGAAGACAATATCAGAAAATGGAAAGACATCCTTTGCTCCTGGGTAGGAAGGATCAACATAGTGAAAATGGCCATACTTGCAAAGCTGATATATAGATTCAATGCAATCTCAATTAAAATCCCAGTAGCATACTTCACGGACCTTGAGAAAATAATCTAAAAATTCATTTGGAATAAGAAGAGACCCAGAATAGCAAAAGCAATTCTAGGTAACAGAGACATGGCAGGGAGTATTATAACCCCCAACTTGAAACTATACTACAAAGCTACTGTGATAAAAACAGCATGGTACTGGCAAAGAAACAGACCTGAGGACCAGTGGAACAGATTAAAAGATGCAGAAACAGCTCCAGACACACTCAGCCACCTCATCTTTGACAAAGGAACCAAACACCCTCACTGGAGGAAAGATAGCCTCTTGAATAAATGTTTCTGGAAAAATTGGGTTTCAACTTGCCAAAAATTAAAACTAGACCTATATGTCTCACCGTGCACTAAACTGAAATCAAAATGGATTAAAGATCTAAATATTAAGACAGAAACACTGATCCGGCTGGAACAGAGGTTAGGTAGAACTCTTGAAGACACTGGTGTAAGAGAAGATTTTATGAACAAAACCTCAGTTGCCCGTGAACTAGAACAATCAATCAACAAGTGAGATCTCTTCTTACTAAAAAGCTTTTGTACAGCAAGAGAAACCACCAGCAGTGTGAAGAGACAACCCACTTAAAAAAATCAGACCTCCCAAATTTAAAGACCCAATCCAAAAATGGGCATCTGAAACGAACAGACATTTCTCACACAAAGGAGTAGAAATGGCAAATAAACATATGAAAAAATGTTCAACATCACTGGTCATTCGAGAGATGCAAATGAAAACAATGCTGAGATTCCACTTCACTCCAGAAAGAATGGCTGCTATCATGAAATCAACCAATAACAAATGCTGGTGGGGCTGTGGGGAAAGAGGAACCCTGCACCACTGCTGGTGGGAGTGTAGACTGGTGCAACCACTGTGGAAATCAGTATGGAGATACCTCAGAGAACTAGGACTGGAAGTCCCGTTTGACCCCGCTATTCCTCCGCTGGGTATCTTCCCCAAAGAATTAAAAGAATCATACCAGAGTGATATATGTGTACCCATGTTGGTAGCAGCACAATTTGTAATAGCTAAAACTTGGAAGCAGCCCAATTGCCCATCAACTGGACATTGGATAAAGAAAATGTGGGTTTTTTATAAAATGAAGTACTACTCATCCATAAAAATTGAGAAGTTAGAGACATTTATAGCTAAATGGATGCACATTGAGGCGAAACTCTTAAGTGAAATAAATAGGACACATGTGTAAATACCGAATAGTTTCTCTGGTGTGAGAAACTGAAAGTCTAAATAAGATCTAAAACATATAATAGATAATGTGAAATAGGAAGAAAAGGGGCAAAGGGAAGGGGAAAGGTGAGGGGGAGGGGAAAGGAAAGAAGTGAATGGAATTAATATGAGAAAATGAAAAAATGGAAACAAAGTCTTTGTAAATAGGGAGGGATGGAGGGGTTGAAGGGAGGACAGGGGAATGGGGAAAAATTAAGAACCAAGAGAGATTATGTAAAGGTGCAAATTTCCAATGATGAATGTCATTATATTGTACACCTAAAATGTACCAATAAAATAAAATTTAAAAAAGAAAGATATAATACAAAAAGTTAAAATACAAAAGCTGTAAAGAAAAATGATATATTAGTTCAATCGCTCAAAATTTTAAGCTTCCATATAATAGACATTATTGCAAATAAAGTTACAAGACAATCAGTAGACTAGGAAGAAATATTTGCAATGTATATAACAATCAATGGATCAATGTTAACATTTACAAAGAATTCAAAATTCATATATAAGATAAAAACAACAGTTTAAAACACAATTCACAGAAAGTTAGTGCAAATAATCCATAACCCTATAGAAAGATAATCTCACTCTTTATCAAGTAATGTCAAAACACAAATTTCAATGAAATACTTTCTTCACCTATCTTGAAAAAATATTAAAATTTGTTGGGTTTTTGTGAATATCTTTTTATTGGTACATTTTACGTGTACAATATAATGACATTCATCATTGGAGATATGCACCTTTACATACTGTCTTGGTTCTTATTATTTCGCCCTTCCCCTGCCCTCCCTTCAACCCCCCCATCCCTCCATATTTACAAAGACTTTGTTTCCATTTTTTCATTTGCTCATATTAATTCCATTCCCTTCTCTCCTTTCCCCTGCCCCTCTCATTTCCCCCTCCCCTTTTCCTAAAATTTGATAATATGGGGCTGGGGATTTAGCTCAGTGGTTCTGCTGCCTGCCTTGCAAGCAGAAGGACCTGAGTTCGATCCCAGGTACCAAACAAAACAAAAATTTGGCAATATTATTAGGAAGTATATGAGTAAAGGAAATTTCTAGTGCAGTATTAATGATAGTAATAATTTCATAACTTTACAGAGTACAAGTTTAAAATTTAGTGCTCATACTTTATGACCCAGAAATTTAAATTCTTGGTGTTTATTTTTCAAAAAATATTTGTACATGTGCACAAGAAAGCACATTTTATTTTGTTGATTGCAGCATTGGATGTAATAGCCTAGAGTTCAAATGGTTTAATTGCCCAACAATAAAAGTTAAAAATACAACAAAGATTGAATCTACATAATGAAGAAACAATGTTTAAAAGGTTATATTTAAACATCATATATGGGAAAATTACTGAGAGATATTGTTAGGAGAAGAGAATGCCTAACATAATAATATCCATGTAGAACATTCTACATATCCATACGTTCTTAGAACTATATATAACTATAAATGATACAATATAAACACATTATGCACTTTAAATGAGAAGCACCATGTTAATAGTCAGTTATCTCTGATAAAGGATGAGAAATATAGATAATGATTGAGAATCACTTTAAATTAATTTGAACTGTTTGAATTTTTATAAGGTGAATATATTCGTTCAGTGTCAGTATACCTAAAACAAGTAATTATAAATATCTATTTGAGGAGATAGACATGGTTATTTTGATTTGACCATGTATGCATGTATCATGCATTCTATAACACACATCGAAGCATCACATGGTACCTCACAAAAGTGTGCAGTTTTTATTTAAACCATATAAGTAAAATTTAAAGAGATAAAATAAAAATTTTTTAAAGTACTCAAATGGGTTATAATTCAGTTTTTAAAGAGAAGAACTTTATTTGTAGGACCAAATCTGTCCAAAGGTGAGTACTGTGTGGCCACTCCATTTGCTTCCCCTGTATTCCTTCCTGTGCTGCTAGGGACTCTCCTAGTGACGTCTGGTCCCCATGTTCTTTGTTATGACTCTAAACTCTCCCGTTCTAAGATCCATCAAAGTTTACCCATCCTTTGACCTATTTCTTCAGGTATTTATAATTAATAGAATAGATTAATTCTCTATAAATTTTGATAAATGTATTATCTTTCACAGATAAATTGTGTGGTTTAACAAATATCTTTGGTGAATTATTTTAAAGAAAAAATTTAATGACTATCATTTTATAAAAGTCATTGTGAACGATATTTGAGAGATTGTTTAGAATCCCTTTAATCACATTATGAGGATGTGTTTCCATCCTTTTATCAATCATCTTAATGGTTCAAGGTGGCTCAAAACTGACTTATGGGGCTAGCGTGGTGCCATATGACTTTAATATCAGTACTCGGAAAGCTGAGGCAGGAGAATCCACCTCAGGTTTGAGGCCAGCCTGGGCTACACAGTGAACTCAAGACAAGTCTGAACCACATAGCAAAAAACCTGTCAGCTAGCTAGAGAGAAATATTAGGGTACAGTTGACTCCTCTCTAGATCAAATCAATGCCCAGAGGAGAGAAGTTGTTTGCAAAACTGGTTCTTTCTACAACACATCTATCTTGGTGATTCCTTCACTTTCTCTAAGGGGACTCAAAATCCAATATGAATGTCTAAGTCCTACATTTTAAAAAGCAGATCAAAATTATAGATGATACTTAATTCAGTCCATTAAAAAGCCTAAATTCAAAATAACCTCATAAAGCAATATTACTGATGTGCAAAACTATACCCCATAGTATGTACAATTACTCTGTCAATTAAAAATAAAATAATATAATAATAAACACTATCACTGTTGAATATTGAAAAGGCACAAAGTTAAACAAGAATTTTTGTCATTATTGGCAATATTTATTATTTAGAAAATCATCTCAATTTAAGGAATTTTTTGCAGATTAATTTTTATATGAAGAAAATACATATATGTAAATATGTGTGATTATGTGTATGTATGTAATCACTTGAGATTGTTTTTCATCTGTAAATGCTGGTAAAATCCAGGAACACATTACTGATCCAGATACAAATTCTTGGAGGATATGTTTTTCTTGGTGGTAATCACTTAATACTCTTTTGTTCCACCTTGGAATCTTTTAAAGTGGCAAATAATGAGATTCCAGTGCATAGACATAAAAGAAAGACTTTTAATCCCACCTCCCAGAATAGAAGCTATAAAGACTATGTAAAATGAAGCTATATAATCTGGGTATGGTGCCACATACCTGTAATTCCAGCCCTTGGGAGGTTGAGGCAGTATTGCTATGAGTTCAAAGCTAGCCTGGTCTACAAAGTGAGTTCAAGGCTAGCCTGGGTTACATAATGAGTTCAAGGACAGCCTGAACTATATGGTGAGACCCTGTATAAAAACACCAAAAACAAACAAACTATATGATACAGTTGGTAAAAGTAACAGTCTTTTATGGTTTTTATTTAAAATATTGCTCCAAACCCTCATGTGTTCAGAGGTGAAGCTTTTGGAATGTGACTGGACCATAGCTGAATGTGCTGTTAGGAGTTAGGCCCTGGCTGGAGGGGTGAATCAGTGGAGGCATGAGCTAGAAGTATGTATTCTATCACTTTCTCTCCCTCTCTTTCTCCCTCTCTCAGCCCCTCTCTCTCTTTCTCTCTCTGTCCTACCTGGCCACCATGAGATAAGAAACTTTCTTTCTCTATGACTTTCTACCATGCTGTTTCTGCTTTGCAGCCAGTCAACCATGGACTGAATTCCCTGAAACCATGAGCCAAATTAAACTCTCTTCTTTTAAGTTATGAGTGTCACGTATTTTGTCCTAGCAACAGGAAAGCTGGGTAATACAGAAAATTGGTACCAGGAGTAGGATCGTTGTTATGACTGTAACTGACCATATGGTTAAGATGCCCTTTGAAAATTTGGAGATGCGTGCTAGAGAAGTCCTAGAATTCTGTAAGCAGAGCTTGATGGGCTAATCTGGTCAGAGCTCAGAATGAGACAGTGCAGATAGGAAATTGCATAGTAAAGGCCAGGCTCATCAGGTTTCAGATGGGAATTAGACCTCTATTGGAAAATGGACTAAGGGACATGCATGTTACATTCTGGCAAAAGACTTGGCTTTATTTTGCCCATGTCCTAAGACAGTGGTGGCAAACTTGTGACACCCATGCTGTAGCAGGCTGTTTGTATAATTGAAAGGTCTAAAAAGTTCACCATCACCTAAGACTTTGTGTGAGGTTGAATTTAAAGGTGACAGATTAATTGATCTGGAGGAAATTTCAAGGCAGCTCAATGTTAAGGCTGTGGCATGGTACTTGTAACTGCTTTTAGCCAGATTTATGGTGGGTATCAAGAGTGAAACAGAGGTAAAACATGTGCAAAATTTGCAGCTTAGTCAGAAAGAAAGAGGCCATAAATTTGGGGATAAGGACAGTGTGATTGCTAAAAACATTAGCATTAAAAAGAAGACAAGTACAGTGTTACTGTGGTTCATGAACTTAATTCATTCCACAATTTTGGAAAAGATGCCCATGTTCATGTTCATGCAGGAAAGATAGCCACAGTTATTTTCATCACCTGATGCAGAGTTTGCAAGCAAAAACAAAATTTTGTCAAATGGATATTCCTGAAAAAGTTAAAAGCATCATACTACAGTATACCCATGTTTATAGCAGCACAATTTATAATAGCTAAATCTTGGAAACAGCCTATATGCCAATCAACAGATGAATGGATAAAGAAAATGTGGTATTTATATATAATGGAGTATTACTGTGCTATAAAGAAGGAGAAACTTGAGTCATTTTTGGGTAAATGGATCCACTGAAAGACCATAATTTTAAGTGAAATAAATAAGACTCACAAGTTTAAATACCATATTGTTTCTCTTGTGTGAGAAACTCTAAAGGTAGATAAGGAGCAAAATGGAGGCTAGATATTGGAAAGAAGGAAACACATGTCCAAATGGGAAAGGGAATAAGGGAGGGATGAGGGGGAAGGGAAGGAAAGAAAAGAGAATGGAAGGCAAAAAAAATGGAAACAAAGCTTTTGCAAATGGGAGGGGAAGAAGGGTTGCAAGAAAGGGAGGGAATGGGGGAAAAAGAATTAAGATATATTAAGTACAGATACAAATTCCCTATAAAGAATGTGAGCACTATGTATAGCAAATATGTACTAATAAGAACTTCTCAAAAATTGTGCCAAATGCTTCTGCCTGTGAGCCAAATTTTTCCAAACAGAAGCATTCATGAACCGAAATACCACTGTACTTTATATCAAGGCAATAGGAAAGCTGCCTGGAAGGCATTTCAGGAAATAGCCAGATGCCACCCATGGAAAGCTCAATTTTGTAGAGAGATAAACCCCTTTGAAAGACTTTGCTTTGAGAAGACAGCCCCAGGGCATCCAGCTCACTCAGAGCTATATAGTAAAGGGTTTCCCTGGATTCAGCCATCCATGCACTCAGAGGCTACTATACCCATGGTTCAAGAGAGCCCGGGCACTCCTAGAGCTGTCAGAATACCTTGGTGTCATCCATGTGGTGGTTGTTCTGGAGGCATAGAGAATTCAAGACTTACTGGGACAGGAGCCATTCACCCAGATTTCAGAGGAAGACCTGGGCAACCAGGCAATGTGACCCTGAAAAAGTGAAATGCAGGAGGAAAGTCAAAGATGGAGTGGAGATCCAGGAACATAAAAGGTGGAGATCCAGGAACATTGAACACGCTGACAAAAGCTGGAGGCAGTGAGCAGTGCTGATCAAAGAGAGAGGCTCTGTTGCCTTCAACCCGCAAGGCCATAGGGAAGGGCTGCCCAAGCCTTCGGAAACACATCTCACCACAAACTGCCCCAGCTGTTGGACATGGAACTACAGTATCTAAAATTTGCCATGCTGGTTTTCACTCTGTTTCCTTTCCACCCTTGATTTCTCTCCTTTGGAATGGGAATGTGTACCCCATGACATTGTATATCAGAAGTACTTGGCTTTCTTTTTGACTGTTTCAGGGGCTTAGAGCTAAGAATTTGGCTTGAGTTTCAAAGGAGACTTTGAATTTGGACTTTTCAGCAATGCTGAAACTTCTAAGACTTTGACAACTCTTAGCTATCGACTATAGTACATTCATTTTGCATGATGAGATGAACATGAGCCTTTTGGGGCCAGGGGTGGAGTTAAGTTATGGTTTAGATCTAAAATGTTCCCCCAAATTCTCATATATTCAGAGGTTTGGCTTTTGGAAAATGATTGGGTGGTAGCTTAATGTGCTATTAGGAGGTGGGATGTGGTTGGAGGGGTGAGTCACTGGGGGCATGACCTAGAAGGGTATATTCTAGTCCCCAACTCCTCTCTCTCTCTCTGTCCTTCCCTGCTACCTTTTGGTGACCAGCTTTCCTCTGCTGTCCCATTCTGCCATGCTGTTTTTGTTTTGAAGCTAGCCAACCATGGACTGAATCCCCGAAAATCATGAATCAAATTATTCCTCTCCTCCTTTAAGTTGTAGAAGTTGGGTATCTTATTCCAGCAATGGGAAAACTGACTGATGCACCAGGTAAAGCAAGGGGCTCAACTGAAGACAATTTGTCCCTAAAGGATATGTGACAATGTTTAGTAGCACTTTCAGTTGTTGCAACTGATGTTTTCTACTAGCATCTAGTAGATAGAGGTCAAGAGATGCTACCAAATATCCTGCAGCATACAGGACAGCTCCTCTAACAATTATCCAGTCCACAATGTTCACAGTGCTGAGGATAAGAAACCTTTCTCTTAAGCAATATCACACCATCAGAGGCTAAATTAATCAAATTTCAACCAGAGAGACTATGGACTATAATTTCAGAAATAGATGGTAACAGCTTGGCAGAGCATTCAATATAAGGAAGTTATTGAGTTTGAAAAAGGAACCCAAGAGGTTGAGAGTCCAACTCTGAGCTCTGGTGGCTCACCTCAGATGCCAATACAAGGGAATCCTAAGGCATTCACCCATCTCCTGAGACACCAGATACTCCGTAAGAGCAACCTGTACTCAGTTCGTGGCCAGTTCTTATTACAAGACACCTGTAGTGACCACATCAAAAAGAAAAATGGATGTGGGATATTTATACAAGGACTCTATCAATTGCACCAGAATAACCTTTCTTTTGTGAATTTATATTTTTATCTATAACATTTGTTTAAAACAGTAATGTCAATCATTGCTAATACAGTAAAAGATAGAAGCATGAAGAAATGAAGTACTGTTACATGCAACAAACGATTTCCCTTGACGAAATGGGAGAACAATAGTGCACCGTGTGGAAAAATACCGATAAAGGCATAAGTAGGAAGGAAGCAGATGTACTGAGTAGACTCAGTCTAGGTGACCTGGAACTCACCTTCAGAGAACACTGAATAAGGTTTCTAGTGCAAGGAGATATTCTGGCCAGATGATTATGCAAGTAGAGTTATGACTCACCCAAAACCCTAACACAAACTTCTCCAGCTGTTGATGTTAATTTTCTTGCTTTCTGCTTTTTCTTTATTTCTTTTTTTTTTTTTTTTGCAGTACCAGGGATTGAACTCAGAACCTTGTGCTTGCAAGGCAGCCACGTTGCCACTGAGCTAACCCCGGCCTGATGTTACTTTTCTTTAGTGTCCACCTAGCAACAACCCAAGTCTCCAATATGAGTGACAGCAGGAAGTTTCGCTTTTCTTTCTTCAAGTTATTTCTTTTTCTTTCTTTCATTGCTTTGTTTTTCTTTTTGTGACAGGATCTTGCTATGGTAGTTCAGGCTGACCTTGAATTCTCAGTGTAACCCAGGCTGGCCTCAAACTCAGGGTGAGCCTTTGGTTTCAGCCTCCTGAGTGTGGGATTACAGGCATGTGCCACCATGCTTAACCCCTCTTCAAGTTATTTCTGAGGAGCTCCAGAGATGCATTTGTGTTTATCCGTCTGCTTCCAGTGCTGCTCTCACTCTCTGACATGTGCGTGCCTCTCTGCTCTCCAGAGCTTAGCAAGTGTGGACTCAGTCCTGGCCCTAATTTCCCACAGTGCAGTAAAACCAACCTTATTCAGCAGAGTTTTAATTGAGACTTGGAAACAATAGGAGAGATTTACAGCTGAGGAAAAGGTAAGTCACTGAGATCTAGCTGAGCCCGCTCCCAGAGTCTTTCGGTCAGGGCCCCATGGAGAGGACTCCTATTGACTGGCTCTTTCTCTAGTTTCTATTTGCTACTTGGGGTGAGAGCTACTTCACCTCTCTATTCTCTCGGAAAGAGTTACAGACCGAGTTACAGAAAGAGTCTTTTCTATCAAAGGAGAATTAAAAAGTATAGTCACAAAAAGAAACAATTTCTGTGAAGTAGCAAAACTGAAGGAGTATTTTAACAATATATTGAATAAGTCAATTCCTGTTCTCTCCAACCTCCAGTTGGAGGGAGTAAAGAAAATCTTTTCTTTACATTTGCCTTGCCAGTAGTTCCATTAAATTGCCTTTTCCTTAAAAAAAAAAAAAAATGACCAAGTCAAAGAAGAAAAACAGAAAGAGAAAAAAGAAAAAAAAGATGGAACTGTATACTCTAGTTTTCCTACATAGAGAAACAAGAAAATCGCTGTGTTTGAAAGAGCATTTCCCTCCTGCCTACAAGGCACTGGAAAAGTCAATGACCATTCTTGGAAAATCGGTTTGGGTCTTGGTTGTTGGTCACAGGTTGAGTTTGGATGGTCTCTCTTCCCGCTTACCTACTTCGAGCTCAACTTTATATCAGAGCCTTGTCCTGAAAGAGATTAACACTTTAACTCTTTCTTAGGGTTAAGGATAAACTACAGTATTGATGCATTGTGTGTGTGTGTGTGTGTGTGTGTGTGTGTGTAGTACTGATAACAAAAAAGGATCATGGGGCTCCTGAGAAGGAACAGTTTGTAAAGGAATAAGCGCCTGACCCAATAACTCAGATCCCAGAACCAAGTCTTCTAGCTGAAATAAGGCAGGTTGTTGAAGGTTCAGCATGTGGCTGATAATCGGATCCAGCTTGGCTGTCACTCTGGAAGGAAATAGCTGTGCATGTGTGGATTAAATGAACCCAGATATCAGGACCAGTCAGCTTACCCACTGGTCCCCTTGCTTGCCCATAACACAAAGAGAAGATATGCTATTTTCCTTTCTCTTTTAAGGGAACAATTTGGGTATCTAATATCTAAGTAATAATCATGGTATGACATCATCTAGCAATTAGCATCTAGATGAAGTCTATCCTGTGAACTGGTGCTTCTGTCAATCAGCCTAGTGTTCTTTTGCTTGACTCCGAAATCATGTCAGCAAAGTGCAACTCTGTGAGCAGCCTTATTGACACCAGTGACAACAATACTGGATGCCAACAGTGGAGCCAGCTGCTGGTCACTGCTACTACTGGCCACCATCATCCTGTGCCAGGCACCAAGGTCTCTGCTGCTTATCCTCATTGGCTGCAGGTGCCTGGAATTCTTCAGTGAGTACAGCTCCCAGTGTTTATTGCTCTTTCTTTTGAATCAACCACCCTGTCCCCACTACTTGGTATAAGAGTAGGTTTACAGGATTTTTGGAACCCATACTACTGGAGAAATAAATCACAAGTAGACTTACAGGAATACCAAAGCAAGTCTTTATTTTAACAAGGTCTGTGCTGCAGCACAGTGCAGGTCAGTACAGTGGAGGAAGCCCTCCCCGGACTAACTAGAGAAATGCCTGAGGAGTGCTGCTTATATAGCAGCTACAGGCCTGTGATTGATCCAAGTATAGGCCTGTGATTGGTTCAGGGCACTAGGACAGCCTCAGCTGTCAGGCAGCAGTCCAATCAGTAGGCAGAGCTGAAGCCAGAGAATCTCCTGGAAGGCTACCTGTGGGGATTGGAGGTGTTGGCAACAGGCCTAGATCCCTCCTTCCCTGATCTTAGCCATGCTAGGGTGCCTCCTCCTCCTTCTCCTTCCAGAAGGCAGCTCTAGTATCTGAAGTGGCAGGGTCAGGGGAAGGTCACCATGCTGACAGGCTACATTCATGTTGGAGTGGAGTGGAGGAGAGTGGCCACTAGATAGCCAGGAAAGACACTGAAGCAAGTTGTTCCAGTGCACTGTGTGGGGAAGAAGGAACAAAGAGAAACAAGAGGAAGGGGTGTGACAGCCACTGACCTAGCCACGTCCCCACTCCAGCTGGAAAAATGGGAGAAAAACTGTAGAGTCAGGTGCTTCTCCTTTGTCTCAGTATAACCACTTAATAAATTGGCAAATGAACCCAAAGTGAATAAACATAAGCCTTATGTAGAAGCAATTGACTAATCAATACTTGCATATAATTTTGTGTGTGTGTGGTACCGGGGATCAAACTGAGGACCTAAGGACCTCACACTTGTGAGGCAGGCATGGTACCACTGAGCTACATTCCTGGACCCAATACTTACATATAACTATAATAATGATATGTAAATATGCACACATGTTTCCTGTTTACACAGTCATTGCTGTCTTAAGTATTTTTCCAAGAGAAGTAAGTGCATATTGCAGAAATAGACATGTAGCTAAGCATGGTAGCACATGCCTGTAATGCCAGCCTTTTGGGAGACTGAGGCAGGAAGACCGCACATTGAAGGCCAGCCTGGACAACTTAGTGATCCCCTATCTCAGAAGGCTGTGGCTGTAGCTCAGTGGTAGAGCATGCAGGAGGCTCTGGGTTCAGTCCACAGTGCACACACACACACACACTCACACACGCACACACACACACCCTCACAGGCATGTATGAAAAGATTCAGAGAAGCTTCAGTTTTAAACTGCAAATGACAAAAATATCTACCAACATTCTGATGGATAAATTGTGATATAGTCATACAATATAATACTATCCAGCAATTAAAAAAGAATAAAATAATGTTATTATGAACAATAAAGAGGACTCTCACAAGAATGATGATGACTGAAAGAAGCCAGATAGAAAAGAGCCCCTACTGTATGGTTCCCTGTATATGAAAGCCAAGAACAGGCCGAAAGACATCTCAGTGACATACAACACTGCGCCGATTATCATTGGTAGGGTGACTGGGAGGAGACTGGGGAGGTTTCGGGGCCATTAAAACCATGACACATGGCCAGGGATTTAGCTCAGTGGTGCCACCACCTGCCTTGGAAGCACAAGGTCCCAAGTTCAATCCTTGGTACCAAAACAAAAAAAGATACATCTTGATCTTGTTTGTGGTTTTATATATCAAAACACACCTCTGTATTGACCCATCCTTCTAGATCTATATTGAAAAATGTGTATGTTTATGTGCATATGTGTGTATACACATGTATGCTTACTAGTCTAGACACGTATGATCTGTGTGATTTATAGCATATATATATATTTTTTGTTTGTTTGTTTGTTTGTTTGTTTGTTTTTGGTACTGGGGATCCAACTTGGGTCCTTGCACTTGCGAGGCAGGTGGTGGAACCACTGAACCAAATCCCCGGCCCGATTTACAGTATATTAATTAAAAGGCTTTTAAACTACTCTGAAGAGAATGAAAAATTTTCCATAACTAGTACTATGCCTTAGGGAGTCTGGACTTAATAAATTGTAATTATTTGTTCCCCCAACAGGTGGCCAAGGAATATTTGGACTGACTCATAGACCTGGGTGGCTCTTCAAAATGTCTGGAGAAGAGATCTTTAAGGAAAGACTGGATTTCTAAATAATCAAGCAGATGAAGGCCTAGAATAATACCAAGATCTGGTCTAGGGCCGGGGATTTAGCTCAGTGGTTTGGCTGCCTGCTGCGCAAGTGCAAGGACCCGAGTTCAATCCCTGGTACCAAAAAAAAAAAAAAAAAAAAAGATCTGGTCTAAGTGTTAATATAAAATAATGTCATTTGTAACAACTGGTCAACCATAAAATCTGTCTGAGTCAACTAAGATCCAGAACCATAGTGGATTGCGTCTAACTCAGCTATAAAGCTATCTCAGTGCATTACTGGTTTTTTAAAGCATTGCTAAGATGCTCATCACCCAACTGCTATCCCAGGACTCAACAACTAATTAATAGAAATGGCTTGGTTGGTGTTTCCTAATTTACAGTTTTCTAAAAATTACCTTTTCTGTGAAATGCTTCATCCCCTCCTTGGTTTTTCTTTTTTATATTTACTTCACATTGGTGTAGTGTCTGGTAACTTATTAAAAGACATCAGATTTGAGACCAGTGAGTCCAGTCAAAAAAGGTATCTTAAAGGCCTTGATAGCTAATCATTGCTATAAACCCTTCTGCATCTTCCAGTAACTTATGCCTGCACTTAGATTGCAGATTGTTTTTAATTTATAAAGAGCCATTGGTTCAAATTAAGTTGCTTGGTGAAAGTGCTCAGGTTACTACTTACTACCACTACTACTACTACTACTACTACTAAACAGCTTTAGCAGAAAATTCTTTAGTAAGGGTGCCATTTAAGGAGGAAAGAGCTGCTTTGGAGTACTTTGTTTCTGCTTGAGAGGAACATAGGTTTTATTTTTTCCATTAATTTTTAAAAATTAATCTTTGGGTACATTTTAGATATACCTAATGATCGCATTCATCAGAGGGAATTTGTACCTGTGTATAATAAATCTTGATTCTTCTTTTTCCCCCCAGTCCTCTCCCCTCCCTTTAACTCCTCTTCTCCTCACTTACAAAAGCTTTGTTTCCATTTTTCTTCGCTTCTCTTTTCTTTTCATTTCTTTTCCCGTCCTTCCTTTCCCCCTTCCCCCTCCATTGTTCCCCTTCCCATTTGAATATTTTCTTTCCATTTCCCAATGTCTATTATACATTTTGGTCCTTATTTACCTTTTCAGTTTCTCACACCAGAGAAACAATGTGGTATTTAAACGTGTGTTCAATTTATCTCTCAAGGTGCATTCATTTAGCTATAAATGTCTCAAGCTCAACCTTCTTTATGGCAGAGTGGTACTCCATTGAATTTTTTAAAAACTCCATATCTTCTTTACCCATTCATTGGTTGATGGGCATTTGGGCTGTTTCAAGATTTAGCTACTACAATCTATGCTGCTATAAACATGGGTGCACATATATCACTGTGGTATGATGTTTTTTAACTCTTTTGGGAAGATATCAAAAACGGGAATAGGTAGGTAAAATGGAACCTCTAGTTTTAGTTTTTTGAGGAATATCCATACTAATTTCCACAGTGGTTTCCCCAGTCTGCACTCCCACCATCAGTGGAGAAGTTTTCCTTTTTCCCCACAGCTACACCAGCATTTAGTATTGGTTGATTTCTTGAAAATACCCATTTTTTCTGGAGTGAGATGGAAACTCGGTGTTGTTTTAATTCACATCTCTCAAATGACAAGTGATGTTGAATTTTTTTATATGTTTATTTTCTGTTTGAACTTCAGCTGAGAAGTTTTTATTTATCTCAGATGCTTATTTTTGGATTAGGTCTTAAAGTTTGGGGATGTCTGATTTTTTAAAGCTCTTTATATATTCTGGATATTAGTCCTTTGTCTGAGGAACAGCTGGCAAACATTCTTTCCCATTCTGTGGGTTGTCTTCACTCTTTGATCCTTTCTTTTGCTGTGCAAAAGCTTTTTATTATGATGAGATCCTGGTTGTTGATTCTTTATAATAGTTCCTCTGCAATCTGTGTTTTTTCGTAAAGTCTTTGCCTATACCTATATCTTCCAGAGTTCTACCTATCTTCCAGCAGATTTAGTTCCTATTTTAATATTTAAATCTTTGATGTATTTCTTTCTTTCTTTTTTTGTTTTTGGTACCGGGGATCAAACTCAGGACTTTACACTTGCGAGGCAGGTGGCGGAATCACTGAGCTAAATCCCTGGCCCTGTTTCTATTTAGTTCAGTGCATGGTGAGAGATATGGGTTTAGGTTTAATCTTTGGCATGTGGAAAGCAAGTTTTCCCAGCAGCATTTATTAAAGTGGCTATCTTTCTTTCAGTGAAGGTATTTAGCCCCTTTTAAGTGTGTTTGAAGTTGTTTTTGCATCTTTTAATTTGTTCCTGTGATCCTTGGGTCTGTTATTTGTCAGTATCATGCTGTTTTTATCATGATAGTTTTATAGTATAATTTCAAGTGGAGGATTATGATGTCCCCTTCCTTGCCTTTGTTGCCTAGAATTGCTTTTGCTATTCCAGGTCTCTTCTGGTTACAAATGAATTTTAGGATTGTTTTCTCTAGTTCTGTGAGGTATGCTCTTGGTATTTTGTTTGGGATTGCATATAGCAATCTTGGGAGTATGGCCATTTTCACTACCTTGGTCCTTCCTACCCAAGAACAAGGGATATCTTTCCATTTTCTGATGTCTTCTTCTGTTTCCTTTTTCAGATTACTGTAATTTTCAATGTAAAGGTCTTTTCCTTCCTTCGTTAGATTGATTCCTAAGTATTTCTTTCTTTATGCTATTGTGAAAGGTATGTTTTCCCTAATTTCTCTCTCTGTGAGTTTGTTATTTATGTACAGGAAGGCTACTGATTTTGGAATGTTGACTTTGTATCCAGTGATGCTACTGAATTTGACTATTAAATCTAGAAGGTGGAGTTTTTGGGGTTTTCTATGTAGAGTATTGTGTCATCTGCAAATAATGATAATTTAACTTCTTCCTTTCCTATCTGTATTCCTTTTGTTTCTTTCTCTTGTCTAATTGCCCTGGCTAATGTTTCCAGACTATATTGAACAGGAGTGGTGACAGTGGAGATCCTTGTCTTGCTTCTGATTTTAGAGTGAAAGCTTTCAGTTTTTGACCATTGATTGGAACACAGCTTTTAAACCTAAATACATCTTTCTTTCAATTTTGGGTCAGCCATGTGTTTATTAGTTTTGTGACCTTGGGAAAGTTGCTTAATTGAGTCTCAATTTTTTCATTTTTTAAATTGAAAAACATATCCCTCAGTGCTTTTGTGAGTTGGAAATATCTTAGCACTGTGGGAATGTCTGGTACATAATAGATAACAGATGCATTTTCTTACCCTTGTGCCAGCTGGAAGACCATGCTGACACCTTTTCTATAAAGGTAACACCCAGATCTTCCCCAGTGCATTCAAAATAATGCTGATTTGGGACCCTTTTATATTCAGCTGAGCAGCATTTTGAGCTCTGGCATGGGGTCATTACCTACCAGACAGCTGGTAGAGTTGGACTCCTTGCAATCTGAGTATGCAGCAAAATGGATGGAATTTCTAAAATAGTTTGCTTCAGACCTTATTATTTTATGCATTAATTGGAAAATGAAAATCAGAGGATCTGTTTATGAACAAAAGGGGATAGGTCTAATAGACAACACATTTGAAAAGGATAAAAATCTTTAGTCATGCCAAAAGCTGTGAGTCTTTTGTTTTGAGAAGGCAGTCATTGACCTATGTCAGTTCATTCACAAATGAAAAAAGGAATCAAATGATTTATATGATACACTGGAGCTACATCATTGGGTCTGAAGGCAAGGTGCAAGGATGACCCACTTTTAGGTTTTAGAAAATAGTCTCGTACACAAAGCGAGGGACTGACTAGCTATAGAGTCTAGCTAGTGATCTCTGTCTTTCTGCCTATCTATCTATCTATCTATCTATCTATCTATCTATCTATCTATGGAGAAAGAGTGTGTGGGTGTCAAGGGCTCCTAACTGCACCTTAGGTTCAATTTAAAGATAATATTTCTCAATAAATAAACTAAAAATCTTCACTGAGCGCTGATGGTGTTCCACAATAGGAGGTCAATACCATTTTAGGAGCCCTCTCAGTAACAGAAGTTTTGATTTAAGTCTCACTGCTCCTCTCCTGCAGACAGAGGTCACATTCTTTCCTGGCTGGTACAACAGCAGCCATGGCCTAAAAGGGAAATCTAAGCAGGTTTACACGAAGTATGTGGACTCCTAAAAATACAGGGAGCCTCTCAGAATAGTTAAATCATCTCATGGGAAAGTTGTTGCCTACTATGTTACTGTAGAAACACTACATACTCATCAGAGGAATAGGAAAAATTCACCAAAGAAGCAAGTAGAGGGAGAACATGAAAATACACTGGACTCTTAGAAAAGGACACCTTGGAAACATTAAGTGGTCATTTAAGCCAGCCCACAGAGATGAGTTAAAATAGCTGAATTTAACTGAGTTCTCTCTGAGGTGAAGAGATCAATTTAAAGTAAGCATAGTAATTTTAGCTCCAGGTCCTGTGGCTGTCCTCAGATAATGCCACAAAACTACCCTCAGCATTCCCTGAGGGTCGGACATTTTTCTCATTCCACAGAGCCATTTCCGTTATCATGCCTGTCTCCCATCCTGTCTCTCTCCTTTCCATTCTTCTTTCTTCCCTCCAAACAGAAATAAACACTGTCTCCTCTAACTTATAAAAAAGTTACTGCCAATCTAGACATATATTTCCAAGTAAGATATTCAGTTAAAAGTCTTCTCTTGCCCAGTGCTTTACAGTTCTCCCAGACCACCCCAAACACTCACATTTACCTGCCCAGGATTATGCCCTGGTCTCCTGGAGCCAATTCAAAGCACTGCTGCCACCCTCTGTCATCTCTCATGTTCACATAGGACTGTCCACAGCATTTACATGATCCAGTTATTTTCACCTCCATCATTCTTCTTCTAATTACTTTGCATTTGAAGAAAATTTAGCAGCAAATTATTTGTAAGCATTTGTTATTCTGCCCCATTTGTTTTCCTACAGAGAAAAATATCTCCAATATGGAAGAAAGACTGTTAATTCTCCTTCTACAACAGAAACTGGCCATAGAGCCATAAATGTAAGAGTTCACAAATGACCAGCACAGTGACTCAAATGAATACCAAATCCTTTGAGCAGAACATTCAGTTACTGGAGACTGGTAGTAACAATTCCATTCTAATTTCTTTTCTTGGTTTTGGCAAAGATTCAAATCACTTGATATCCTTGCTGGAAGTTCCTCCTTTCTTTTCACTGGAACACAATGAGGACACTATGTTGGGAATGGTCCTCTGTGATGTATGAACTGCTTGGATGGGCTAGATGTTCTTGTGTCAGGGGATCCTTCACTTATACTGGCTTGAGCTAATTGGCCTCTCTATAAAAAGAAAAAGAGCAACCAATGTGTCATAGACTGTTGCTGTACCTTGTAAACAATGAATTACTGATTTTCCCGTGAAATTGAGTAACCTACATTTCTTATACACTTCATAAACATTGTTAACTGTTATTTGTGAAATTCATGGCTTCACAAGAATATTTATGTAGTGGGACTCAAACGCACAGTTCTGAAAAACAAGTGAGGGTGGTACTAGTAAGTACTTGGAAGGAATGTAGCTTGAGAAATGCTTGGAACAGAGGAGTTTGAAGGGAGATAAAGTTACCTCCACAGGAAAATGAAAATGTTTAGGATTGAGACCTTCAGAAGCAAGATTTGAAAAACCCACAGTGATAGAAAAAGATTGCATTCAAGATTGTTTGAAGTGCCTGCAATTACTAGTATTACTACTATTTTAAAAGGTCCCTGACTCTAGAATAATGCAACAATTAATTTATATAAGTAAGTTAATAAAAAATGTCTTTATTCATAGTTGTAGCTTATTTATTTATTCATTTTTTCCTTAAATTCTTTTATTGGTACATTTTAGGTATACAATACGTTTACATTTATCACTGGGTGCTTGTTCCTATACATGATGTATCTTGGTTCTCATTTTTTTCCCCATTCCCTGTTCACCCTTCACCCCCTCTATCCTTCCTTATTTACGTAGACTTTGTTTCCATTTTTTTCTTTTCTCATAGTTGTAGCTAATTTAAATGTAGATTTTTTTCACACAACTAAAAGAGAGAGAAAAATAATCAAAAATAAATTTAAATAGGCATACCAAAAATTATTCGTAAAATGACACTTCTCCTCCTTCTCCTCTTCTTGTTCTTCTTCCTGTTCTTCTCTTCCCCCTCCCCCTCTCCCCTCCCCACCCCTTCTCCTCCTCCTTCTTCTTCTCTATTTAAATATCTGGTCCAAAGTTATTTATTAGTGGGTGAGATTTTAAAAGATAGGGGAGGGGAGTGCTGGCCCAGCAAGGTATCTGCCTGACAGAGTAGCAGGTCTGTATGCGTTCTGGAACCTATGTGAGATTAGATGGGTGTCCCTGTGGGAAAGGAGCCCCCTGGCATGGGGTAACTGAACCTAAGGAAGGTGAGGAGGGCACCCAGGAAGGGAAAGAGGCAACTAGATAGAATCACAGGTCATAGATTACACCTGGCCCCTGGCCAAATGAATAAATAAGGATAAAGACAATAAATTCTTCACTGTTGGAGCACGGTGCTATCATCATGCACAGGGAGAAAGGAAGGATGAATTGAATGGGAATAAGAGTATATATTAATTCATTTTTTTCTAAAGTAGATAGATGAGAGAGAGCCATCCTGGGAACAGACACAGCAGAACCTAGCCAACCAATGAGCACACTTGACACTGGTCGTGGAATTCTAACAAAAGGAACCAGGGATCCTTGGAGAAACGGTGAAATGCAGGTCTAGATCTACATCCTTTGGAGGGGAGGGGGTCAGAAAGTGAAGAAATGCTCACGGAATGTGGGAACATGTTAAAATACACAGAAATTAGGTTGGAGAGCTATGTACACCAAATTTTGGGCAATGTGAGTATAAGAATAAATAAATGAGTAGATGCTAAAATAAGTGAACAAACAAATGAATATTTTGAGAGTTGAAGGATGAATTAGATATTTATAGTCTCAAATCCCTTCTTCCAACACTTACAATTATAGGAAATGACTTTATAGTGAGAAGCATAGCAGCAGATCTATTTCAGCAAGTGATCAAAATTAATGTCATTAGTAACAGAACAATTTGAAATGTGTGTCATCTAACAAAATGTAATGAGTCATAGCATCATTTCTGTGATAATTCTGCTAATGAAGTGTAATCTGAATTTCATCAGACAAACTGATGTATTCAAAGACATATTACCAAATAACTAGTCTGCCATCTAATATATCAAAGACATGGACACAGAGAAAGTCTGAGGAACTGTTACAAGTTGAAAGATACTAAAAGACAACAAAACGCAAGACTTGATTGTGAATTGGATCCTTTTCCTATAAAGGATTTTGGGACAAATGACAAAACTTGACTGAGGTCTGAGAATTACACAACAATGATGTGTCAATGTCAAATTCCTGGTTTGTTGGTGAGTTGCAGTTATATAGGAGGATATTTTGGTCATAGGAAATATACATGAAAGTACAGTATTTGGAAATGCTGAAGCAACGTGTCTATCAATAATTCTCAGTTATTTCATGAAGATATTTTTTTGCACTGACTGACAACTTCACTTTGAGTTTATTTCAAAAATGTTAAGTAAAATAAAGTAGCATGCTGCACACAGTAGCCAGGCAGTGACTGGGGATGGGGTTTGATTTGCTCAGGACTTGTCTTGGGTTCCCCATTCTGCAAAGTTTCTCAAATTTTCATCTCATTTCATTCTACTCCACACCAGTGACAATGGGACAATTTCTTCTTCCTTTATTTTACCGAGCTATGAAACTTACTTTGCCAAGGCCAGACTATGATCAGCTATTAGTATGAAAACAACTTTTCAAATTGAAAATCAAAAATTGCTACATATAAATTTTGTGAGATTGGATAATCCCCAAGAAAATAGATTTCCATTTGTAAGTAACAAATACAAACAAATTGACAAGGAATGAAGTCTATGCTGTAGGCACTGGAGTATCATGTTTAAGAAAGGACCCAGGGACTAGGAGGAAATCCCTAGGAAATTTCTAGGCTTTGTCATTGCCTACTTATATGCCCTGGGGCAAGGAACTCACCTTGTTGTCTCAGTGTTCTTATCTGTAAAAACATTTAAGATAAAATACTGCCCTAATAGAGTTTGTGAGTATCTGTAATGCCTGTCTAGGTGTCGCCCCAAAGCCTCATGAAGTCATGGGTGAGGCTTTTCAAAGGTGGCTGGGTCTAGAGTGTGTGATGCTGGAATTAAGTGTGTGATGCTGGGATCAAGGGTATGTGATTACTAAATTAGTTCACTGATTGGTTTGGCATAGTTCTGGGAGTGGATAATGGGAAGGTTCACTCCAGGTGTGAGTACAGAATATAATGACAGAATATAAGGGACAGAAAGAGGGCTGCTGTGAGTGCTTGTCACTTGCTGCTTCTTTGCTGCTTCACTGCTTTGCCTTCTGTCCACCATGAACCATTTCTCCTCTGCCACACCACCCTGCCTTGGAGCCAGACAACTAATGTGAGCTAAATAAACTTTTTCTCCTTTAACTTCTAGTGTCAAGTATTTTGTCTCAGCAACAAAAAAGTAACTAAAAGACATCTGACACTTAAAATAGTAACAGATAGTAATCCTCAATGAATATTATCTATTAGCATTATTATTAATTCTTTAAATAAATACACCTTATGACAGTTATTCCCTTCCTAAATTCATGGAGAAAGAAGAACACTTGTATACAAGAATGTTCTTTACAGCAATATTTATAATAGAAAAGTAACACCTTAAATGTCCATAAAGCAAATGTTTGGCAAAGTATTATATTCCTACCATATATTTTTATTGGAATTAGAAAAGAATAATCTTGATATTACAATTGTGAAGTGAAAAAGCAAGTTGGTATATACACTATGATGGAATTTGTGTGCAAATATATTAAATAATAATATGTGTATTTTCATGGCTTTACATAAATACATATAGTATTTAGAAAAATATCTGAAAACATGCGCAAAAAATATTCATTTGTTACTTATGGGAGAAAAGAATTATATTAGCAATATGGTCAAAGGGAATTTAGCTTTATCTGTAATCCTAATTTTCTAAAGGAGGATATGCTTGTATATTATTCATACAACTGATTGGCAGTAAAAAATTGTTAACATATTTCCTTGCTATAGATACACATTCTTAAAGCACATGGTCAATTCTTGATCTGTATCATGACAGGAAGAGAATATTTCAATTCAAAATAGTGAGCTGCAGAGGCATTTCAACATATTTTACTCTGGGAGATCATAAATATTATTGTTCCCTAGCTGATTACCAGCTTTATGCTTTATAGAGATCAAGAATGAAAGTCATCTTCATTTCCTAACTGCAGGCCCACAGATGATCTCTAGCCCAGCTGAGAGTGACACAGGCTGGGATTGGGGGTGGGATAGTAAAACAAGCAGTGAATCATCCATAACCTGTAGCGAGAAATGGACATTTGTTCTTTTTTCTTTCCCCTTTCTTTCTTTCTTTCTTTCTTTCTTTCTTTCTTTCTTTCTTTCTTTCCTTCCTTCCTTCCTTCCTTCCTTTCTTCTTTCTTCTCTCTCTCTCAATCTGTCTCTCTCCCTCTCTTTCTCTCTCTCTTTCTATTCCTGCTGTCGTGACTTGAGTCACTGAACTTAGAAAAGTTTTGTCCAGGAGGTGAGTGTGTTGAGTGAGACTCGGAAGAAATCAAACAGGTTGTGTTCTCCCTTCTTTCCATTCTCCTCATGGTGGGAAACATTTTAGAATTGCACACACCTATAGTTATGAAGGCCTTGTCTTGTTTGCAGGATGTGCTCACCAGCTGGCCTTGTGCAGGTTCTGCACCTACAGCTGGAGTTCATTTTTGGCTAGGGAGAGGGGATTCATGCCCTTGTTGGCAACCTAGCATTCCAGCATCCAACAGCACGGGCCTCAAATCCTGACTTGGGAGAAGAGTTGCCTTTACTTGAGGACATTTAGCCTCTCACTTTTCTCAGTTATAAAATAAGGATGATAATAGCACCAATAAATGTAACCCAATGCCACATTGACATAGCACTCAGAACTATTGGATTGAAAACATTTTTTTTAGAAAATACCTCTGCATTACTCATGGGGATAATGAAGCAGGAATGAGCTTTCTGACTCAATCCAAAATTGGGCATCTTAAATGGATAGACACTTCTCAGATGAAGAAGTAGAAATGGCAAATAAATATATGAAAAAATGTTCAACATCACTGGTCATTCCAGATATGCAAATTAAAACAATGCTGAAATTCCACCTCACTCCAGAAAGAATGGCTGTTACCAAGAAATCAACAAATAGCAAATGCTGGAGGGGCTGTGGGGGAAAAAGGAACCCTTCTCCACTCTTGGAAGGAGTATAGACTGGTGCAACCACTGTGGAGATCAGTATGGAGATTTCTCAAAGTACTAAAACTAGAGGTTCTATTTGGTCTAGCTATTCCCATTCTTGGTAACTCCTTTATATATGGATACTCATGTTTATAGTGGCACAATTTGTAATAGCTAAATCTTGGAAAGAGCCCAAATGCCCATCAACCAATGAATAGATGAAAAAGATATGGGTTTTTTTTATACAGTAGAGTATTACTCTGCCATAAAGAAGGATGAGCTTGAGACATTCATAGCTAAGTGGTTGCACCTTGAGACCATACTCTTAAGTGAAATAAATCAAACACACATGTTTAAATACTGCATTGTTTCTCTAGTTGTGAGAAACCAAAAGTGGAAATAAAGACTAAAATGTACAATAGACATTCAGAAATGGGAAGAAAATGTTCAAGTGGAAAGGGAAACAAGGGAGGGGGAAGGGAGGAAGGAAAGAAGGGATGAGAAAAAAGAGAAAATTGAAGGAAAAAATGGAAGCACAACTTTTGTATATATGGAGGGGGGAATAGGGAAAAAAAGAAGAAGCAAGCTATATCATGTACAGGTACAACTTCCCTAAGATGTTATCATTATATATCTAAATGTACCAATAAATGTTTTGCTAAATTTTTTTAAAAAATTAAACAAAAAGAATGACCTTTCTTGGAAAAAGTTAAATTAATAATATTTTTACTGGTTAATTGACCTCAAACTTTGCACCAAATACAATAATGATACACAATTTCATAGGCTGTTTACATTTTAATTTCTAAAATTCAAAATCAAACCTCTACCTCTTTTTGGAAATGGAGGAAAACAACATTAAACAATTGACAATATATCCATAATAAAGTTAAGAGATTTGACTTCAAAGAACATACCATGCTTATGTTCATGTAATCAAATGCCTTAAATTAAGGCTGATTTAAGGGACACAAAGTTAAGGAGATGGCAAAAATTACAGACAGCTGGGATGCCAGCTTTCCTGATGACCTCTGAGGAGAAAGCAGGAGGCAGGAAGGCAGAAGCTTCGGCATGAAGCAGACATAATCTGTCCAGAGCAGTTCTCAGGAAAGCTCAGCTTGAGGGCAGTGGCTGTCTCTTCAGCAGGTCCAGAGCCTACAGAGGAACTGCTTGCCCTGCCCCTCAGGAATTAGTCTTCTGGCTGGGTCAGGGATTTAGCTCAGTGGTTCCACTGCCTGCCTTACAAGTGCAAGGTCTGAGTTTGATCCCCTGTATCAAAAAAAAAGAAAGAAAAAAGGAATTAGTCTTCTGGCATTTTCCTTCTGAAAAATTAGCTCCAGGTTTTGGTTTCAGAGTTGGTTCTTTTCAGCTAAGGGTCAGCAACAGTCCCTTTGATTTTCTCTCTCTAGAATTTGAAGTGTAGGTGGGTCTGTAATTTTAGGCAAGAGTAAGGGGTAGCAGGAACTGCTTCCAGGAAGAATGTGGTGGACTTAGCATGCCTTTAGTTGCTGTGGAGCACCTAGAACTGACCTTCCCCTGAGCTGAGTATGTGCCTCACCTCAGCATCCTGCATCCACAGTGACTTATTTTATCACAATGTGCAGCTCTTGCCTTTTAGTTAGTATAACTTGATTTAGGCACTAGTAGTAGGGGTAGTAATAGCGCTAGTGTCCTGGGTGCACTGGTGAGGCCAGAAGCCCTCAATGCCTTCCTTACTACCACCTCTGACAATTGAGAATCCAGCTTATTTATTTGAGCGATCACTTGCAAGGAAGAATTTTAATTTCAGCCACACAGCATCCCCCCCCCCCCAATACATTACAGAGTTTACTAATGCCCAATCCACACTGTTGGAAAATTCTTCCCTTAAGTGAGGCCCACATTCTCACCCCTGTGAATGTGAGTGGGCTTGGGGGAATGGGGTGTGGAAAGCCAGGGAATGCCTGTTTCCAGGATGTCCCACAGGCTGGTGTGGTGATTGCTCTAAAGCTAGATTAGAATGAATGTTGCTGGGCCTTTCCCAGAGAATTCCTTAATCCCAATTTCCCTGAGGATTCTTCTGAGAAACATCAGTGGCTGAGATAATCAGTTCCAGCTTCAGGAAAGTGGAATCTGGCTCCCTGTGTCTCCTCGCTGCAGCCTTTGCAAGCAAGTGAACTACAGACATGGTACCTCTGTATGGTGATTACTTAAAATAGTCAAGTGAATAATTTTTCCATTTTCTTGTTATAATTCCATTTGGGGTTTTTTCCTGAGCCTTTGCAAAGAACTATAAGAGAACCTGTGTTTAAGTAACAAAGTAGAGGCAAAAAAAAAATCTCAATAGCAGGTAAAAATAATAGGTTGTGTCTGTAGAGCACTTTTATACACTTCCAAATGGTTTTATTTTATTCTTAACAACCCCGAGAAATCCTTAGAAACATAAAATATTTAGAACAGGAAAAAGTGTAGGAGTTATCTGCTAGGTCCCACCTGATGTAGGAATTTCAGTATAACCTTCCCCCTGAATTAGTTTGAAGCCACCATATGCTCATGTCAGCTGTCTAGAGCTTACCCCATTGCACTGGGGAGTGCTACAGATTTTCTCTTTAAAGTACCCTCAAAATGTACATTCTTTTAATTTTATTTAAAACAATTTTTGGAAGGTTATTTATTTGGAGTGTTTGTTGTTTTTGTTTTGAAATAGTAGGGATCAAGCCCAGGGGTAAACTACTAACCCTAACCCATTTTTATCTTCAGACAAGGTCTTGCTAAATTGCTAAAGCTGACCTGAAATTTGTAATCCTCCCGCCTCAGCCTTTTGAGGAGTAGCTGGACTTGAGGCATGAACCACCACACCTGGCTTGCATTTCTTTAATTTTCACACACTGTAGTTCTACTGTGCCATATAGCATACCAGGAAAAGGTTAATCCCTCTTTCTCACAAAATTGTAGCTAGCCCAAGTGCAAGGACCCGAGTTTGATCCCCAGTAGCAAAAAAAAAAAAAAAAAAAATTGTAAGTAGTCATCAGGCTTGGTATCTGCACGTCCTCCTCATCCCCGCCTCTAGCACCACCCCACAACCCCCCCTTTCCAGGCTAGACAGTCACCATTTTTAATTATGGAACTTGGTTGCTGAGCCTTTCTCATCCTGCTCATTTTAATCTCAAATCTCAATGGTTTATTTTTAATATCCTCCCAGAAGCCAGATCTTGCTCTCCAGGCATCGCCTCATCAGTAACGCATGAAATGGTTTTTTCTTTAGGCCATGATAGTTCTATTCATCTTCCTAAGAGCACATTTGATCTTTTGAAATTCATTTATACTTTATTCCATTGAGATTGCAGTCAATTAAATGATCTAATTTTCACATGAAACTTTAAGCCCAACTTTTTCAATTTTAGAGTTGTAAAGTTGATTTTCTGGACTTTTATCTAAAACTTTATCACCAGTTTTCATCCACTTGATTCTTCCAATAATCTTTGAATTCCGATTCGGTTGTATGTTATATTACAATTCTTTTTTTGTTTTTAGTCTCCTGTTCTAATTTTAGGTTGTTGATGTTTCTGTTTATTTTGAAACATCAACGGACATAGATCCAAGTGTTTCATCTCTGCTTTTCTAGAGCAGAAATGTTTTTTAAAAGGTCTAGAAATCAAGTCATTCATTCATTCATTCAACAAACATTTATTGAGCACTTACCATAAACCAAACACATAGTTGCAAGGGATTAACAGAGAAGTGATAGATAAGGTCACTGCTCTTGTATTCAAAAAGAGACAATAAATACGTAATTGCAGGACATATGATAAGGAAAATAAGCATGTTGGAGAGAGAGAATAATTTATAGGACAGCTATGTTAGATAAAGGGAAAGGGAGACATCTTCACCAAAAAGGAGAAGAATAAGTGAGGTGACCTTTCAGGAAGAGGAAAGAGGAAATGGAAAATCTCTGGCACAGGTAGGAGTTTGATCCTCTCTAGTTGTTATCTAGAATCTGTGATCTAGTTTGGCTTCCATCTTTCTGGCTATGACTCAGGTGTGGCCTCCAGCACGGATGTCGATTGCTTTCGCTTCTTGTAGCACAGCACAGAGAGACGTCTTCTCCTGGAGCCGAGCCCCTTGTCCTACCCAGCACACTTGGGAACTGACAGTCTCTTAGAGGACATTTCACAGGACATAGAACCAGGAATCACAGGCTCACCGGGCACAGAAACAAGGCAAAGTTCAGCCCGGGGATGGGCTCAGGGCCCCCACAACTCGGAAATTCAAGCTCTTTCTACACAATGGCATCGTGTTTGCATATAACTTCCGCGCATCCTCCCATATACTTAGATTATCTCTAGATTATCTGTAATGCTTAACCTCATGTAAATGCTAATAGTTGTTATACTGTCTTGTTTTGAGAATAATAAGAAAAAAAGTCTATACATGATGTTCAGTACAGACGCAAATTTCTTCCCAAACATTTCCATCCACAGTTATCCGTGGATGTGGAACCGTGAATGTGAAGGCCTTGCTGTGGCCCCTTCTCAGGAGCCCCAGTCGCTGTGGGAACTCATGCGTGCCTGAGTGTGAGTGAACTGTGCACTCTTCCTACTTCCCAGTGTGTGTGTGTCCTTGTGACAAGGGACCCCACCCTTCTCACTTTCCATCTACTAATGTCACACCAAGTGCCCACTCGGCCACAGAATCATCTGGAGAATTAATCCCCGGTCTAGTGACACCAGCCTGCTGCTCAGATTAGCACTACTTTCCATTTGCATCCTTCCCAGGTCCTATTAAACAGTGAGACTGAGAGCCAAGGAGGAAGCAGGCAGTGCGCCCTTCTCAGAAGCCCTTGATAGAGAGAGAACAATGACAGAAACAGGGCCAGAATAAAGAAACTTTAGCAAAAGCTTAGTAAACCACCTATTTCCCCAAAGCACACAGTGTAAGGCAGTGTGTTCTTAAATTTACAGACCTGTTTTGATTCTAGTTACAGCCCAGGGAGGATCTCCACCTTCTTAACTCCTGTGGAAACAAAAGGATGGACTTTAGCAGCCTTTCTTTTCTGATGGTAGAGAGAGGCCAGGCATATTGTACCCACTGACTGGAGATGGTGAGGGGTGACTTCTGTTCAGGTCGGAGAGCAGCGTATGCTCTTCCATCAGGCACTCTTCTGGCTGCAAAGTCATCAAGACTTGACGAGAATTGTGTCTCTGTCACTCACCAGCTCCATGGAGAACATGCTTAATTCTTACCTGCAGTGTCCTTTCTGTAACTCCAGGACTACAGTGTCTGCCTGATCTAATAGCCTAATTCATCTGCAGTACCTAATGTGTATGTAGATTTCAGCCAATATTAGCTCAATATCTCCCTCTCTCTCTCCTTCTCCTCTCCCTACTCCTTCTCTCTCCCCTCTCTTCCTCAGTACTGGGAATGAAGCCCATGGTTTCACACATACTAGGCAAGTGCTCTACCACCAAGTTACATCCTTCTTATTTTATTTCATTTTACTTTTACTTTGCTTCATTTCGTGTTTCATATCATGACAACATTTCCCTAAATTGCCCAGGCTGGCCTCCAACTTCAAGACTCATGCCTCAGCCTCCAGAATAGCTGGAATTGCAAGTATATACCACTGCCCCAGGCCAGTATTAGCTCCTTAATAGTTCCTCCCTTCTGAGACATTTTTGGTTTGTGTGTACAAATGTGTATGTGCTGAAGAGACAGAAACTTTTCTGATTTAAACAACATTCGATATATTTCCTCTGCTTCTATACATGACAAGGAAATTATCTGAAAAGCTGTCCAAATGGCAAGACTTCCAACAAAATTCATGCAACTTTTCTGTTACTATATTATTAAAATTTTTATTGGTACATTTTAGGTATACAACACATTTACATTGCTCATTGGGAACTTGTACCTTTACATGATGCATCTTGGTTCTTATTTTTTTCCCATTCCTAGCCCTCCCTTCACCCCCCCTTCCCTATTTATAAAGACTTTGTTTCCATTTTTTCCATTTCTCAGCATTTTTCCTTTCCCTTCTTTCCTTTCCTCTGCCCCTCCCACTACCCCTACCCCTTTGGACCTTTTCTTCCTACTTTGCATTATCAATTATTCATTCTAATCATTGGTACATTTTAGGTATACAATATAATGACATTCATCATTGGAAATTTGCACCTTTACATAATCTCTCTTGGTTCTTATTTTTTCTCCCTTCCTCTGTGCTCCCTTCAACTTCTCCATCCCTCCCTATTTACAAAGACTTTGTTTCCATTTCTTCATTTTCTCATATTAATTCCATCCCTTCTTTCCTTTCCCCTACCCCTTCCCCTTTTCTTCCTATTTCACGTTATCTATTATACCTTTTAATCCTTATTTACACTTTCAGTTTCTCACACTAGAAAAACTTCAGTATTTACACGTTGTGTCCTATTTATTTCACTTAAGAGTATCACCTCAATGTGCATCCATTTAGCTATAAATGTCTCTAATTTCTCATTTTTTATGGATGAGTAGTAGTGTATTTTATTTTTTAAAAACCCCACATTTTCCTTATCCAGTCTCCAGTTGATGGGCATTTGGGCTGTTTCCAAGTTTTAGCTATTACAAACTGTACTGCTATGAACATGGGTGCACATATATCACTGTGGTACGATTCTTGTAATTCTTTGGGGAAGATACCCAGCAGAGGAATAGCTGGGTCAAATGGGACTTCCAGTCCTAGTTCTTTGAGGTAACTCCATACTGATTTCCACAATGGTTGCACCAGTGGACGCCCCCACCAGCAGTGGAGCAGTGTTGCTCTTTGCCCACAGCCCCGCCAGCATTTGTTATTGGTTGATTTCATGATACCAGCCATTTTTCATTTGCATCAATCGAATGACCAGTGATGTTGAACATTTTTTTCATATGTTTATATGCTATTTCTACTTCTTTTTGTGAGAAATGTGTGTTTATTTCAGATGCCCATTTTTGGATTGGGTCTTTAAATTTGAGAGGTCTGATTTTTTAAAGTCTTTACAGATTCTAGATAGTAGAGCTTTGTCTGAGGAACAGCAGGTGAAAATATTTTCCCACCTTGTGGGTTGTCTCTTCACACTGCTGGTGGTTTCACTTGCTGTGCAGAAACTTTTTGATAAGAAGAGATCCCACTTGTTGATTGTTTGTGCTAGTTCATGGGCAGCTAAGGTTTTGTTCATAAAATATTTTTCTACACCAATGTCTTCAGGAGTTCTACCTAACCTCTCTTCCAGCCAGTTCAGCATTTCTGTTTTAATACTTAGGTTTTAATCCATTTTAATTTTAGTTTAGTGCATGGTGAGAGATATAGGTCTAGTTTTAATTTTTGGCAAATTGAAACCCAATTTTTCCAGCACCATTTATTAAAGAATTTATCTTTCCCCCAGTGAGGGTGTTTGACTCCTTTGTCAAAGAAAAGGTGGCTGAGTGTAACTGGAGTTTTTTCTGGATCTTCTAGTCTGTTCCACTGGTCCTCAGGTCTGTTTCTTTGCCAGTACCGTGCTGTTTTTATCACAGTAGCTTTGTAGTATAGTTTCAAGTTGGGGGTTGTGAGACCCGTTGCCATGTCTCTGTTGCCTAGAATTGCTTTTGCTATTTGAGGTCTCTTCTTTTTCCACATGAATTTGTGGATTGTTTTCTCAAGTTCTATGAAATATGTTGCTGGAATTTCAATTGGGTTTGTATTGAATCTCTATAGCAGTTTTGGAAGTATGGCCATTTTCACTATGTTGGCCCTTCCTACCCAGGAGCAGAGGATGTCTTTCCATTTTCTGATCGTCTTCAAACTCTCTTTTCAGAGTGCTATAGTTTTCAGAGAAGAGGTCTTTGATTTCATTTGTTAGGTTGATTCCTAGATATTTCAGTTTTATGATGCTATTGTGAAAGGAATTGTTTACCCTATTTCTCTCTAAGTGAATCTGTTGTTCATGTAGAGGAAAGCTATTGATTTTTGTGTGTTGACCTTGTAACCAGCTACTTGACTGAATTTGGCTATTAAGTCTAGAAGACTTTTGGTGGCGTTCTTTGGGTCTTCTATATAAAGTATCATGTCATCTGCAAATAATGACACTTTGACTTCTTTGTTTCCTATCGATATTCCTTTTATTTCTTTCTCTTGTCTAATTGCCATGGCTAATGTTTCCAAAACTCTATTGAACAGGAGCGATGATAGTGGACATCCTTGTCTTGTTCCTGATTTTAGTGTGAAGGATTTCAGTTTTTGACCATTTAGTATGATATTGGCTGTTGGTTTTTCATAGATGGCTTTTATCAGATTGAGGTAGAGACTGTCTATTCCAATTTTTTTGTGGGGTTTTTATCATAAATGCATGTTGTATTTTGTCAAATGCTTTTTCTGCCTCTATTGAGATGATCATATGGTTTTTGTCTTTGGCTCTATTCATATAGTGTATTACATTTATTGATTTGCATATGTTGACCCATCCCTTCATCCCTGGGATGAATCCCACTTGGTCAGGGTGAATAATCTTCTTGATAATCTTCTGCATTCTATTTGCCAGTATCTTATTAAGGATTTTTGCATCTATGTTCATTAGTGAGATTGACGTGTAGTCCTCTTTTTTTGGTTGGGTCTTTCTCTGCTTTGGGAATCAAGATGATGCTTGCTTCCATGAATGAATTCGGTAGTATTGATTCCCTTTCAGTTTCATTGAAGAGTTTAAACAGTAGTGGCAGTAGTTCCTCTCTAAATGTCTTGTAGCATTCAGCAGTGAAGCCATCAGGACCTGGGCTTTTCTTAGTTGGTAAGTTTTTAAATACATTTTCAATTTCATTGATTGATATTGGGTTGTTTTAGGTTTTCTTCATTCAACTTTGGTAATTCATACCTATCTAGGAATCTGTCCATTTCTTCTGTGTTTTCCCTCGTATTGGTTTATAGGTTCTCGAAATAGGTGTCATTGATCCTCTGGATTTCTGCTGGGTGCATTATAATTTCATCCCTTTCATTCCTAATTGCATGGATTTGGGCCTTTTCTTTCCTTTTCCTGATAAGGTTGGCTAAGGGTTTGTCAACTTTGTTTATTTTTTCAAAGAATCAACTCTTAGTTTCATTGATTTTTTTGTATCATTCTCTTAGTCTCCATTGATTTCTGCTCTGATCTGTATAATTTCCTCCCTTGTATGAGCTTTGGGTTTGCCTTTTTCTAGAAGCTTGAGGTTCCACATCAGGTTGTTTAATTGGGCTCACTCTGTTTTCCCAATAGAAGTAGTCACTGCTATGAATTTCCCTCGTAAGACTGCTTTCATTGTGTCCCATAGATTCCAATATGTTGTATTGTCATTGTCATTTAAATGTAGGAACAGCTTGACTTCTTCTTTAATTTCCTCTGTGACCCATTGGTTATTCAGAAGTGTGTTGTTCAATTTCCATGTGTTTATGAAATTCTTGTGGTTTCTTTTGCTATTGATCTCTAATTTCATCACACTATGGTCTGATAATATACAGGGGATAACTTCAATTCCTTTGCACTTACTTAAATATGTTCTATGAGTGAGTATGTGGTCTATTTTGGAGAAGAACCCATGTGCAGCTGAAAAGAATGTGTATTCTGATTTTGTTGAGTGGAATACTCTGTAAATATCTGTTAAGTTAATTTGTTCAAGAGTTTGACTCAGTTGTAGTATTTCATTGTTTTTTTTTGTCTAGTTGATCTATGTATTTGTGACAGTTGGATATTGAGGTCCCCCACTGCTATTGTATTAGTGCTTATATGGTTTTTCATGTCCCTTAGTATTTGTTTTATATAGCTGGGCGCACTAGTGTTTGGTGCATATATGTTTATGATTGTCATCTCTTCCTCTTGGATTGTTCCCTTTACAAGTATGTAATGTCCTTCTTTGTTTCTCTTAATCAGTGTTGGTTTGAAATCCACTTGATCTGCAAAGAGGATAGCTACTCCTGCTTTTTTGGGGGGGTTCCTGTCACATGGAGTATTGTTTTTCACCCTTTAACTTTCAGTCTAGTAGTTTCTTTTTTAATTAAGTGTGTTTCTTGTATGCAGCATATTGTTGGATCGTGCTTCTTAATCCATTCTGCCAGTCTATTTCTTTTTATTGGTGAATTGAGATCATTAACATTGATGGTTATAACTAATATGTATTGAGTTATCATTGTCATGACTTTTTCTTTTTGTTGGATTCTCCCCCTTTGCATTTAATTTCTTGTCATAATGATGGATTCACTCTGCTGGGCTTCCTGGGATTGTGATTCTCATTGTCTTTTCCTAGGATATTGTCTAAAATGTTTTGGAGTGCTGGTTTGGTGTTCATGAAGTTCCTGTGGTGCTCTTTGTTATGAAAGTAACTTATTTCTCCATCAATTTTGAAAGATAGTTTTGCAGGGTTCATCAATCTGGGTTGGAGGCTGTTTTCCTTTAGGGGTTGGAATACGACACTCCAAGCTCTTTTTGCCTTGAGGGTTTGCATTGAAAAGTCTGCTGTGATTCTGCTTTCCTTTGTATGTGATTTGTTTCTTTTCTCTAACTGCTTGTAGAATTTTGTTTTTCTGTTGGGTTTTTGGAATCTGAACTATTATATGCTTATGTGTAGATTTTTTCTTTTTTTGATCAAGGCTAGTTGGAGTCCTATATGCCTCACTTATCTGTATGTCAATTTCTTTTCCCCTGCTTGGGAAGTGTTCTGCCTTTACTTCTGTGAACAGTAGGTTTTTATTTTATTTCTTCTACAGTCTCTCTTGTTTCTTCATTGACTCTGATCAGTCTTATGTTATTCTTCTTTGCATTGTCTAGCAGCTGTTGGATTGATTTCTCATGGTCCCTTAGTATTTTTTAAAAATTTTTCTTTTCCTAGTGACTAATTGCAATCTTATCTTCTATATGTGAAATTCTGTCCTCACATTGGTTCATTCTGGTGCATAAACTTTCAGTGGAGTTTTTAATCTCCTGGAAACACATTTGCATCTGTTTTATGGATTCCATTTGTTTCCTATGTTGGGCTTGCATCATGTTCCTCAGCTCCTCCATTTTTTTTCATCTGTGTCCTTTCTAGATTTATTAATCATGTCTTGCACTATGGGCACAAGCTCTGCTATTATCTGAGAAATTATTTCTGATTTCAATTTTTTCCATATCCTCTTTTGTTGACAGTTCAAGGATTCCAGGTGGTTGATTATCAGATTGTTCCATCTTGTTTCCCTTTGGGGTTGCTGTAGATGATCTGGAAGTCTGGTGTTGAGGCTTGTTTACGTGTCTTCTCATTTTTGAGGGGTGGGGGTGGTGATGCGGCCGGCACCTGCAAGGCTCATCTCCTCTGCACTGGGAGTGGTGCTACACTAGCCTGGAATCTTCCACCTCTGCCTGTTAGCATTGTTTAGATATTAGAAGCAGCCATTCTTTTCAATGGTGTCTAAGGGGATGCAGCCTAGAGAGTTAAAAGTCATGAGTTTACTTCCATTTCTCCTATTAAGTAAACACAATGCTTCTGATAACCAATAAGCTTTCTTCTTCCTCCACCTGGCCAATTGGATTTATAGCATCTGGCTTAGCCCAGCTTATGCAATAATTAAGTGATATTAGATATGGTGTCGGAATATCTTTAAAATGTGTATAGCTTGCTTTTTTGCATTCAAACATAATAGTGTCATATACTATGCTCTACTCATTTTTCCTTATTTTGGATCTACTTTTATGTGTTTTTCTTGTTTTAAACTTTAAATACTATGTCAGTACAGTGAGTGACACATTAAAAAATCATATGGTTGGGCTCATGGGGATTTAGCTCAGTGGCACCATGCCTGCCTTGCAACTGCAAGGTCCTGAGTTTGATTCCCAGTAGTGCAAAAAAAATTCATGTGGCACTGGATCAGTTACACAAAATATTTACTAATCACTTAATATGCATGCCACACTACATTAGTCATGGCTTTTCCTCTTCAAGATACAGAAAATAAAAAGTGAATATCAGGGAGACACATCATTTGCTGAAGGTCATAAGAACAATAAGTGACCACAGCTTTCAAATCTTTTTGTTTCTGACTCCAAATCCCAATATTTCACATGATTAAACAATAACATGAAGGGTACTTATCTCTGTATCAACTGTCAGGTTGAAACAAAAGAGCTTTATTTTTTTAAGCCGCACTTTTTAAGCCCCCTGCTGCCAAACCACCAGATGTACATGGGGACAAGTTAGTCTCTTGCTGCTTTGCAAGAAATGAAATATTCTCATTTCCTGAGCTAAGTGAGGCAATGACATTATGCGGTCACTTAATTATGCACACTACTCTAAGATTGTAAACACCATGAAAGTGGGAACCACAATCCTTTGTGCTTATTGTATCCCTAATACCATGCATGGTGGCCAACACTGAAAAACACACAATAGATTTCTAGGGAAACAGTAATATGTGTATGAAAGGGGGAAACATAACCAGAGAAGTTTCAGGTATAGATTTGACAATTTTAAGGAAAACTTATGGGAAAATCAGGAAGGACATATTGCTCTCCAGCATGCCGAGATCTTTTCTTCTGTGTTAAACAACAGCTGGTTTATAAGGTAAAATACCCAAGCTGAAATTCTAACAAGGACAGCAACATGGTATGAAGAATTCTAGGTATAAAACATTCTTGTGCTGATACTTAACTTTCTTAGGGTCATGATTCATTAATAAACCTCATTGGAAAAACTTTCTACAAACAATTGTATAAATAAAAATACTAAAAGAAATATATTAAATGTGAGTAAAAGACCTGAATAGCAGACACAGGTAATATTTACACCTGAAAACAAGAAATCCCTATGTCATGCATATTGTGTCCACTGGATGGCGCTGCAGACTGATGTTAATGTTTTTCACACACTCCTGATGTCAAAAATAAAGAAAATAGTAATAGCAATTTTGTTTGTTTGTTTGTTTGGTTTTGAAGCAGGGTCTCCCTTTGTAGCTCAGGCTGGCCCTGAACTCACTATGTAACTCGAACTCGCAGTGGTCCTCCTGCCTCAGCCTCCCAAGTGCTGGGATCACAGATGTGTGGCATCCCGCTTGGCAAACAGTAATTCTTTATACATAAAATTTCCTTCCTTCATTTCTCACACCATTTCTGTGAAGGATGTAAAGTGTATACTATTATCCTTTAAATGCAGACCTCAGACACCATTAAACATAGGAAACTGCCTCTCAGGAGATTTCTAACCAATTTTAATAGCACTATTCACTTTTAAATGGTCCATTCACATTTGAACTACATGTACCAAAGTTATTAACTGGTGACCTTTGCTGCCTTTCTCTAGTTTTAAGATTCTGCCTCATAAAAAGGCAATCTCTAAGGAAGGAAGACTAAAATAGCTGGCCTACATCTTCCTGGTGGCTCCTTCTTTGGTCACTGCTGTATAAATAGGCCCTATGAGACTTCAAGAGGCCTGGCCAAGAGACAGGGCTGTCCTGTCAGAAACAGTGGGCTTCCTTATGCCCTTCTACCCACTCCACAGGTATCTGGTCACTTAAACTTTTTAGAGCATCAGTGTTATATGTAAAAAGGGAATAGAAATATTTTAGCTATTGTCCTCTCTTGTTTGATAAGAAAATAAACTAAGCTACCATGAGATAGCACAAAGCATTCTGGGTACATAGGTGGCCATTATCTCCTTGAAAGCCTACTTCGTGTTCATTCAGTGCTCCGACCTTGAGTCCCATATGGAAGATTCTCTTGGCCTCTCAAACCAGAAGGTGTCTGCCAGCGCCTGTCAACTTGATGGACCTGTTGTCTACTGGCTTATTAATTACCTGATCCCATGACTTGATATTCTTGGATATTTTCTTCTGTTAGCTTCACAATTTTATCTTTTATATTTAGGTTTTCAATCATCTGATGTTTATTTTAAAATATCATCTAAATTAAGGATCTGACTTAATTTCCTTAATTTCCTAAGACCATCTGCAAAAGAATCCTCCATTTTCCCATTGATTTGTGGTGGTACTAATCTCCTATTCTATATACCACCTGTTCTGTTCTGCCTGTCCAGTTGAAAATCTCTATAGCTATTGCATGCTGCTTAAACATTTTCAGTGTCTTTTTTTATAAATAAATATTTATATTTATAAATAAATATCTTACTCTTTCATGTACATTTGAAAATCTTGCAATTCCCCCAAAAGAATCATTCTAGGATTTTCATTGGAAATTTATTGAAACTGACAAATAAATTTTGGAAAAATCAAGATCTTTGTACAGTTATGACATTATATCCAGTAAATATATTTATATAGTTAGTTCTTCTAATAAAGTTGATCTTTTTTCTATACAGAATCTGTGTTCTGTTACAAGGGTTCCTTGCTACTGTAAAATTTTTGCTATAATTATAAACAAAATCTTTTCTTGTTATGTCTTCTTTTATTGCTGGTATAGGGAGATTATTGATTTTTGAAGATACATGCAAGGTTGTCTTACTGAACTTCTCAATTAATTAGGTCTTATTACTTGACTGTTGATTCTTTTAGTGTTTCTGTATAAATAATCACATAACCTGCACCAATGACAATTCTGTCTTTTCTTTCCTGATGTTTACACCTCTTATTTCTTTTAATGGTCCTTTGAATGGCTGAGTTCACTAAAATCTTGTTGAATATGTTCAATAATGACAAGGATTCATTTCTCAACATCCCTGTCTCTCTCACTCTCTCCAATGTGTGACTTTTCAATTGAATAAAGCTTGGAGAATAGTGAATAATTATTTGGATTTTATTTAATAATATTTTTATACCTTATATTTTAAATTACGCATTTGCATATATAATTCCCCCATGTTAGGGATTAGCTTGATAGAAAACAACTCTCGATCCCTGGGATTTAATTTTTTGAGAAAACATTCTGCTATTTATTTATTTATTTATTTATTTTTATTCTTAAGTTCTTTTATTGGTACATTTTTGGTATACAATAAGTTTACATTTATCATTGCATTCTGCTTTTTAAATGGGAAGAATTTTCAGAGTTGATTCAAAAGAAAACTCAAAGATAGTTTAATAAGAAACTCTTAAAAGACAGCCAGGTGTGGTGACATATGTGTGTATTCCCAACTCTTGGGAGGCTGAAATAGGAGGATCACCACAATTTCTAGGCCAGCTTGGGCTCCATAGTGAGTTCAAGGCCAGCCTGAACTACATAGCGAGACCTCATGTCAAAAAATAAAATAAAATAAAATTTTAAAAATGAAAGTCTTAAGGGACTCCTAGAAGCCTGAGTCTTAAAAGACTCCCAAAACCCCAGGATGTTGAATTATTAAATGTTGTATCTTGTCCTTCATGATCTGCCTATGGAAGCTAAAACGGTGCGCTTGCTTAGGGGTGTGTGGGGAGGTGGTACATGACTGTTCCTAGTGCTTTTCAAGATGCGGCACTGGAAGGGCTCATTGGAAGCCATACTTCCTGAAGAACACTAGAGCAGCCTCCAGTCAAGCGCCAGAAGCACTGTCATTTACTTACTTGTTAGATAGATATCGCCAAGCATTCCCTGCATTCTTCATACATGTTACTTCAGATCCTCTACAAAAGAAGTACTTTTAGTTCTTTTTGGAGAGAGATTAAAAAGTGGAAAAGATTTCAAAAGCCAGGAATTTTTCTAATTTTCCATGCTGCCTCCCTCAGCCTACCCTTTCTTGGCTTCATGGCAACTGTAACTCAGGACACTTTGGCTAAGCCAATTCTTTGTCTTTCTACAGAAAGCTAATTCTTCAGATTGCTTTACACAATATGTGTACAGCTCCCCTGTGAAGTAGTGAATGACCTGCATAAGGAGAGTCTATCAAATGCTCCCCATTTATACGCTAGGAGCCTTCTTGCTTCCTGTCCAAACCTGGTTATGGAATTCTGATGAAGCTGGGGCCACCAAGTGTGTGAGCACGAGTAGAAGCTGGAGACAGTCCCAACTTGGGGAGATGGACTTAGTGTCATTCAATGCTAAATTATTGTCCCTTTTAGGAGCTCGTTCCTTCTTCTGTTTCATAGTAGGGAAAAGAGGTTTCAAGCTGCAGTGTTTGGAGCTTTTTGTTGATTCTCATGGATAAGGGATGGACACAAATGCAAAGGAGAAGCAACTCACTGAATAATTATAGATGAGATTAGACTACAAAATATGCAGATGCTCCTGGCTGCAGATTCATTTTACCTGGCCATACAGTGGTTTTACATTTTTATTTTTATTATTATTTTTCTTTTAGTCTCTTTAAGATAAAATACATTGCCTACAAGTCTGATCATCCTATTCTGATATGATTTGTGAGCCTGACTCCTGAAAATATTGAGTTTATGATCGTCTGACCTCAAGCACTTTCCCATTCTGACATTTCTCTCCAACTCTCCATTCCTGCCCAAGTCCATGTAATTGGAAAAGACAGGATAGTTCACATGCAGAGTGACTCATAGGAATGTAATTGGAAAATTGGCAAGCATTTGGGTATTCCCCAGATGGGAGAAAGCTATCTAGTGACAGGAAAACCAAGATAGTGTCCATGCTGATTTAGGAAGAGGACAGCTAGACAAATGTGGTGATGAATGACTGTAATCCCTTAACTCTGGGAGACTGAGGCAGGAGGATACCAAGTTTAAGTGTAGCCCAGGGAACCTAGTGATTTAGCCAGATGTTGTCTCAGAAAGAAAGACAGAAAGAAAGAAAGAAAGAAAGAAAGAAAGAAAGAAAGAAAGAAAGAGTAAAGCTAGGATGAAGTTGCATTTTGGAGGGTGACCTGTTAGGTTCTGAAGAACCTGTGTAGGCAAGACAAAAAGCATCCATACTTGCAAAGGCCAGGCTTGAAAGCTAATGCTTGAGACTCAGGTAATTCACTTGCTTGCTTGTTTCTGTAGGAGAAAACTAGATCACTGCATCTGTATTTAACATCAGCTTTAAAAAGTAGGCATGCACTGTAAAGGCTACGTCACACCAAAGATCAGCACTGCAATCCCAAAAGCAAGCCTGCTGCTATCTCATTTTTGTGGCACTGGGGGTCTCAGGACTGAGCCCAGGGCCTCACCATGCGAGCCACATGCCCTACCACTGAGCTACACTCAAGGCCATTTTTATTTTTTTATTTTGGAACAGCATCTCACTACATTGCCCAGCCTGGCCCAGGACTTGCCATCCTCCCACCTTAGTAGCTGAGATCTCAAGTGTGTGACACTACCTCTGGCAAAAGTGAGTTTTTGAATTAAAAAAAAAAAACCTGAACAATTGGAATGACTTTTTTTAAAACAATCGATCAAATCCTTCTTTTGTTCCTTCCTTTAAAATCCTACACGGATCCAAGTCAAAAGACTGAGAAGCGATTCCTTTAACTTCTAATTTGGAAGCACCTGTCTTTGGAAGTCTTCATGACTGTGTACACATACAAACTCCAAAAGAACATACCAGAAAAGCTAGTACTGCTTATCTCCCGCCACCAGAAACTGGGGTCAGAATGACTGAGAGACATGACTGTGAAATTGTCTATCATGGTTTTTCTTATTTAATCTTGAGTATGCTATCTGTGTATAAACAAGAAAATTTAAGGAAATGTCATAAATTTACATTCTTTCCTCCTAATTTTGTCTTTCATTTGCTATATTTTGAAATAGCACTCATATATGTCTTACTTGAAAAATACATTTTCTTAAAATTTACCTGAATGTGTTCATTATTGGATAACATGTAATTTAATTTGAGCATGAGATCATTTCTGTGTCTCTTTTTATGATATTCCATGGGAAAATGTAATTATTGCTTTCAATTTGGATCTCCAAATATTTTGAGCTTAATTTTAATTGATTTAACTAAATAAACTTTAATTATTGTCCAAATGATAGACCTGTGCTGAGCTTTGCAAGCAACTCTCTAACCCAGCTGGGATCCAACAGTTTAGTTCAGCTCATGGAGGGTGATGGCTTTGCCCTCTAGAATGGCATGTTAAGAACCAAAGATTCTAAAACTAGTGGGAAAATAAGACTGAGGAGAATGGTGTTAAAATCGACAAGCAAAGCGTCGCCCACTCATCTGTTTTATATGTGTGTACATAAGGCGACAGTTTCTGTGCTGATGACCCTTGGCTTATTGCTCACGAGAAGCTCCTATCCTCCCTGTACATTTTCTTTCGAACACTCTGTACCTTTAGGTTGTCATTATATAGCATGGACATCGTGCCTGCCAACATGCCAGGAGAAGCACAGGACAGAGGACACAGAGAAAAAGGAAACAGAACCCTGCCCAGCAGAGCCCGGGTTTCCAAGACATCCAAACACACAGATACCTGTCTGAACACCGTGTTACAGGTGAATGCTGAGTAAACATTAAGGGTTGTTCCAGCTCTTGCTGCCAAAGTCCTTCACAGTGGAAAGCAGCAAAAGCATATACAAATGGAAGGTGTTCTCACCGAGCAAGTGTTTAGAGGGCAAATTAGGTGAGGACAGAACTCGTACGAGCCACAGTGAAGTCTAAGCAATAGTACTGTAATTTTTGGTTTGGGTAACTAGTTAACAGTTTTCATACAATGAGAAAAACATGTAAATACTTTTTGAAATTGGGCTGAATTAACTTGGATGAGCCTGTTTCTCTGTGGATTATTATGACTTATACCCCCAAAAGTGCTAGCCTTAGTATGGTCCTGAAACAAGTCTCAAGACATGTGGAAGAAGATTTTAGGGAGTTTTGGTGGATGAAGGAAGAAATTCCTTAATGGGATGCAGTTAGTAACATTTTGGCTTGCAAATTCAATTGATTCACTATTGATTGGCTGATTCTTCATATCCTAGGGGATGTCAAAGAAACTGGTGGATGGCCTTTGTCCTAGAAGATACTGCAGCTGTGCCAAATACTCCAATAAGTTAAATCAATTACATTAAAGAAATAAATTACATAGCATGTCCTTTGCTTTGGACTCATCCTATCCTCCACTCCACATAACTCACTAAGTCCCGTTGACTTGGGAACCTTCAAGATATCTTTTCTCTGCCCTTTGCTCATCACTATCACGGGATGACTGTCAGAAGTCGCCTAAGTGGCTTTAAAAAGTTATTCCAAAGCTGTCTTCACTCTCACATCTCATTGCAAGAACTGCCAGAAAGCTCCTTTTATCACTTTCTTCATGGAAAGCCTGCAGACACTCTCCTTTGCTACCTCTTGGAATCTAAACATCTCCAAGCGGTTTTCAAGAACAAGAATGACACAGCCCATCTCTCAGTTCAAAATTATTTCCCAGTGACACAGTGACATGTGTCTGTAATCCCACCACTGAGGAGGCTGATGCACAAGGATCACCAGTTCAAGACTTGCCTGAACTCCATAGTGAGATCCTGTTTAAAAAAGTTAAAAACTCCCATTATTTTGTAATGTCTTTTTCCCCCCTATAATCTAAGAAAGAGGAGGGAAACTTGCAAAAGGCAACGGTGGGAAAGAAGTTGATTAGCATTCTCTGAATTCTAATTTCTTCTGGCCTGTTCTCCGGGATTATTGTGGAGAGATGGGCCCTGGCTGCATTTCTCCTGCAGAAGAAGTAAGTTCCATAAGGTTGGCCTATATTATTGCTGGCTCAAATCTAGGAAGCTGCTCAGCAGAGCTGGGGTTCTGGTCCAAAGGAGTCTCTTCCTTTGCCAAATGCCCTATTCCTTATGCTTGCAAGCCTTGCACCCACTACCACTACCAACCTGGAATGCCCTTCCCTCTGCTTCCCTTTCAAGATCCGTAGTGGACCTGTGCCTTCCAGATTTCCCCAAGCATCTCTTTCCTAAAGGACTTGAGAACTTAGCCCCTTCCGTGACAAATTAGACGACACTGGGCGCATTCAGGGTGGTATGGCCACAGGTCTGATCTCCAAACTACGTAAGCTGTCCCTCCTCTGTGTTCTTTTTGCATCCTGTTTTTATCCTACTACATATTTTTATAACCATTTTTATTATTATATAACAAGTGTAGAGAAAAGTGCATAGATCCTGTGTATAGCTTGATGAAACAACGAAAAGCAAAACCATCCACCAGATCAAGAAATTTCCAGCACCCTGGACTCTAGCCTCTCAGTCATTCGAGCCACAGTCTTCCCTCAAGGATAATCGCATCTTGACTTCCAAATTGATTCATCTGCTTGTAAATTTTATATCAGTCAAATCATAGAGTCTTGCTTTTGTTTGTGAGTTTTCTTCCTTGTTGTATATAGCAATTATTCTTTTGCTTTTATTGTATAGTATCTCATTATAGGAAATCATAGGCATTTATTCATTTTACTACTGGCAGACCTTTTGAATTGTTCTGATTCAGGGGCTAACATGAATAACATTACTATGAAAATATTTTTTTGAATGTATGAATCCTCTTTGGAACTCCTGGATTGTAAATTACATGTGTGTTCATTTTAGTATGTACTGCCAAGGAGTTTTCTAAGAGAGCAGACCAATTTATACTCCATCTGCAATGAACATGTTTGCAGTTGCTCCTAATATTCATCAACCACTATAGTGTCTAGAATTGCAAAATTTCTCCCTCCCTGTCCCTGTCCCTCTTCATCTTCCTTTCCTTCACTTTGCCTAGTACCACACCTAGACGGTCCTCTTGTCATAAATAAATGAACAATAAGCACATGCTTGTTTGCTATTGTATTTGCTTGCCACCTCTTAGGCAAGAAAAAGTAATGGTTACAAGCATGGATGGACTTTGGGGCCAGAATGTCATGATTTGGCTTCTGACCTTACCACTCACTAACTAGCAAATTACCTCTCTGTGCTAATTTCCTCACTTTTGACATCATATTGTTGTTGTGGAGATTGAATAAATTGAGCATAAAATTCTCAGAACATTGTCTGGCATTTTGAAAGAGCTCAGCAGGATTAGCCGTTGTCCAATCCTTGAGGCCCACATTTCATTAAAGTCCCTAGAGCTAGAACTGCTGAGTAGGAATCCAAGGGCATTTCCTGTCCCTGGCCCCACAAACAGCCCTGGTACTTCTGAAGTTCCCTTCACTCACATTCACCCTCTGGCAGATACTACAGTGCATAGTGCTGTGTCTTCCCAAGGAGACAGCAGATTCCCTAAAGACAGTGACTGGTTTATTCTTCAAGGTAGCAATAGCTTTAGTTACATGCTAACTCATGGGCAACTTAACTAAATTCACCGGAGCCTGTATTTGAGCAGACCACAACTGGAGAGCTATGGAGACGTGAGTGGTCCCTCTTTTGATCATCACATGCAAATGGAGGCTAGCTTCATCTTGGGGAGTACACGGGAAGCGCTATGTTCTACTCCCTTAGATAAATGATAACACCGCATGAATGTTATTTCACATTGCAGTGCTTAGTCAATATTCGTCATCTGATCCTTGTTCTTTCCTGACTTTCCTGTTCTTACCTTGTTCCCTTCACACCCACTTGGGCCTGAACTAATCCACTACAGTATTTGTTTGACGATACTCGGAACTCCTCTGGGACACTTTCATTCAAGACAAAGGCATATCAGATTGTATGTAGTGATGGGTTATAAACCAATAAACCAGATTTGTACCTTTAAAAAGTAGAACCCACACATACACACAAAATAAAAAATAAAAAGAACAACTTCATAATCCAGGACTGACCTCTCTATCTCTGCTTAGATGGTAGCTTCCTAGCCTATAAGAATTGTGTTCAGATAAAACTGTAGTTAAGTATGTTTTGTTCAAGGTGGAATCCATAACTGTCACTGACAATGAGAATGAAGAGAGAATATGCAGAACATCTCCCCATAAGAGTGGCATCAATCTTCAGTGGGAAAAGGGATCTTTTGGATTCTGTTGTTTGGTTTGGAGGAGACTTAGTAGGGAGCTAACATCTGCAGAGGAGAACACACCTGAGAGCTGTGGCCCCCTGGAGCAGGAAGCCCCCTTCTCTACTGGATTATGAGCCAACTAAGTAATCTCCAAATACCTGTGCAGCCAGCAGAAATGCTGGGGCTGGTGGAAAAGGGAAAGAGGCTCTGGGAGACTTTCAAGTCTTAAGAGGAAAAAAGGCCACAGCCTTCCCTTGCTGAATTCCCTGCGAAAGTTGGTAGGTCAAGGTCAATGGGAAGCAGCAGCCTTAGGTGTCCCCATAGGTTAAGGAGACAGCAAGGTCAACTATTTGGGGACTCTTTATTTGCTAGATATTGGGGGGGGTGTTTTGAGACACTACGGGTCTCACTATGTAGTTCAGGCTGCTCTTACTCACTGTGCAGCCCAGGCTGGCCTCGAACTTGCTGTGATTCTCCTTCCTCAGCCTCCAGAGTGCTGGGATTATAGGCCTGCATCAACATGTCCCGCTTTTTTGTTAGATACTCGTGTGAAAGGCCTAGAGAAGTTCCAAAGCCCTAACAGCTTGGATTTGAGCTGATCTAATACTGAGCCCATCTCCCATAGCACATACAGGGCTGGATGAGCCCTGGGGGGAGGGTGGGCGGTTCGCAGACCCAATGCCTGTGGGGCCCTTAGAGACCTGGTTCACTGGTTTGCAGAGGCTTTGAATCAGGCCAAGAAAGTGCTCATGCTGCGTCCCTTTCCTGAGCCTGCTCTGGGTACTCCCAGGAAGTGGAAATCTGGTCCGGTCAGCTTTTTGGGAACATAAGCATTCTTTATAAACAGCCTTAAGCTCTCTAGTGGTGTTCTCCTGTGGACTATTGCCTGGATTTCCTTCTCAACAAACCGCTTCAGAGTCTACCTTTCCCACGAAGATCTGCAAAGGCTGTCTCCTTTGCTCACGGCCCTGTCCCCAGCACCCATAATACAGCCTGGCCCTGGGGAGGTTGTCAAATATTTGTTAAAAGAATTATGTGTAATTTAAAACAAGCCAAATATCAGGACAAACAGTCCGACTTCACAGGGCAGCCACTAAGTCTAGGGAACATTACTTCACATCTGACTTTGCAAGATGAATATATGGAAAAGGATTTGTTTGGATTAATGACTGACACAGTAAAATGCTTCTGAAAAAAAATCTGGAAGTGGGTGTGGTGGCACATGCTTGTAATTCCAGTCACTTGGGAGGCTGAGACAGGAAGACTGTGAGTTCAAGGCCACTCTGGGCAATTTAGTGAGACATTGTTTCAAAATAAAATTTAGAAAGGGCCAGAATGGAGCTGAGGGGTGGAACACATGCCTAGCTTGCCGGAGGCCCTCGTTTCAAAAAACAGAATAGCCACCAGGGTCACGCCTGTGATCCCAGCATTGAGATGGCTGAGGCAGGATCGCTGTAAGTTTGAGGCCAGCCTGGCCTATATGGTGAGTTCAAGGCCACCCTGAACTACAAAGTGAGACCCTGTCTCAAAAAATCAATAAAATGTAATGTCTGGAATATAGGTTTTTCTTTTTTCCTGTGCTGGGATTCAAACTCAAGGCCTCATGCATGGTAACCCCTCTACACCGAGACATACCCCTAACCCAGGTTGGCCTTAAGACCTTGTGGTACTGTCCTGGAGTCAGAAGCTGCTTCTATTGGAAAAGTCAATGAATTAGAAATTTTAGGCCAGGCCTGGTGTTGCATGCCTGTAATCCCAGCACACAGGAAGTTGAGGTAGGAGGATTGACGCAAGTTCAAGGCCAGCCTGAACTGCTTAGAGAGAGACTCTGTCTTGGAAAAAAAAACCTTTTTCACAGCAGCATTTTAAAAATTTTAAATTTTAAATAGACCCATTATTGCTCTCTTCACCAAATAAAGTAACACATGACACAACTTATGTAAATATTTTCAAGGTTTTATTGCAAACCAGAGTTGGCTTATCACACCACAAAAAAGTTGTGTGGTAGGGAGGAGGGATTGTACATATTATAACCATGTTAATTACAATACATTAAAATGGTGGTTTACATTACAAATAAGCCTGTAAGTTTAAATATACTAGTGTTATAACCCAATGTACAGACCTTCTTTATACAATACACACAACTGTCAGGAATGCAAAAAAAAAAAAAGAATCAAAACATAAATAATGCCCATTTTACAGGTGACATTTTAAACAATGAAAACACCAACAGCTGTGACTGACATCTAGGGCATTGGTCCATAAAAACCCTTTCTAAAAATAGAAATATTTGTAGCAGCAATGCTGTCTTTAAGCATCTGGATGCAAGTCATTGCAAGACCATTTCAATAAATTTTAGTTAATAACTATATCTTACAAAAAAAAAACAGTCTACACATAAATTTATCTTCCAAATATGGAAGAAACAAACAATGTCCCACATTGTAGTGTCCTGCAAGTGTCACATTGATGCTTATAACAAAATCCATCTGTGATCAGGCATACCACACTCATACCATTGTTCACGCACTAAATCCACAAGGAAAAATAAAGAACTGAAACACTCTGCAATAGGAAAAGCTTTGGAGCTAACGCGATCTCATCAGAAAAGGCACATTTCAGAATATTCGTCATCACAGCCCAGACAGAACTGCGCAAGATCCTTCTTAGACTGGCATCTCCCTTCTCCTGAGACTATCACACCTGTCTGGGGCAGCGCTCTAATGCTCAGTTCAGAGATAGCACCACGTTGGGAGGAAGGATAAAAATGAAAACCTCACGAAATCACTGAGAGGAGGATGTGCTCTTCGAAAAGCTTCCAGCAAACAGTGTGCAACAGGGCTGCCAAGCTTCCAGAGATGTGCAAATTCTCTTTAAGATGTCCCGTCAGCTGGCAGCTCTGCCAAAAGGCTAACTAAAACATTTACAGACACACATACAATCCTTCACACTTGCCCCTAAGACTGCTCAGAGGAAAGAGTCCATGGGAGGTGCGTACGAGAAGCCGAGGAACGCCTCAGCTGCTTCCTTCACGCTGGCTGTGATGAGGATGCTGTCAGGAGACCTGCCGATTGAGTTGGGGACAGGCTCTTCGGTAAACTCTGGATCGAAGTGCCGCAGGTCACTGGGTCCGCTCTATAACAGGCAGAGAAAATACATCCGGTGTCAACAATGCTCATGGCTATGACAGGGAAGCCTTTCGGCTTTCAACACTAGAGCTCAACTCTTCAGGATGCTGTGTGGAAACTCCCATAGGCTCCCCACTTTCAAGCACAAAAGCCCAACAGCCACATATGATTTAAATAAAGGAACCGCCTCTAGGTACTTCAAGATAATATGGTTGAAACATTATGTGACTTGTTTTGGGACAAACTTCTACTTTTTCTTTTGGAAAATAGTGGGTCTGTGGATGAAAAACCTGCCAATTTATTCCTTGAAGTCCCATCAACCACAATCCTGACTCACAATATGCACTTTGTGCCTCACTGTAGTTAAGAAACAGATACTCACCACATTTGGGTTAAAAGGGGGCGTAATCTTCTTATTAATGAGATCATCCCAGTTAATTAGAGAGAAGAAGACATGACTCTTAATCTCCATCTGTTGAGAAGAAACAGATGAATGTTGATGGGCAGGGTTCAGTAAAGGCAGTGAGGTCTAATGTACGTTCCAGAGGCCCAGGAAATAGGAACGCGCTACTCACAAAGTCATCCTTGGCACCAAGTCTCTTTGTCCTGTCCTTCTGCAGGAGCCCCTCCAGGAGGTGTCGGGCAGAGTTTGTAATATTTGGTTTCAACTGCAGCGGTTTGTTCAGGATGTTGTCATACATCTCAGCTGTGTTTCGGCTATAAAAAGGAGGCTGAAAGAAGAGGAGAAATTACTTCACATTTCACTGGAAGTTTTGTATGGCACACATTACCAACAGCGAGAAACCCTTAAACTGCAATATACAGTATTTAACTGGACTGGAGTTAGTCTTTCTCTGGGTGTTTTCTTTGCCCTTGATTTTTCAGTGTTCATTTTTGCAACCTTTATGAATGGGGAGGAGGCAGTCTATGCTAATAAACCATGGTTTTCACTAACACACAAGTAAAAAGTGAAATGGGGGGAAAAACCCAGAAAAATCCACTGGATAAATTACTCCTCTAAAATATCTAATTGGCTTATCAGCTTTTGATGAGCTTACTGATAACAGCAAGCCACAACGTCCAGGACTGTGTGTTGGCCTGTGCCTGGCTAACTCTTTGTTTCTAGGAGGTCAGTGTCCCAGACAGTGTCAGAGAGGCAGGGGTGGTGTCCCCGGTACCCTGTGTGTTACTCACCAGACCGTACAGCATCTCATACAAGACGGCACCCAGGCACCACCAGTCCACGGTCCTGTCGTAAGGCTGCTTATGAAGCACCTCAGGTGCAAGATACTGAAAGAGACAGCAGGAGAAAAGCATTTAGAATTGGCAAAACCAGGCAATCCCAAGGCCAGGAATGCACTCTGAAAGGCTAAGACCTGGAGTGTCTACTTCTTTAGATCATTTCCTAATTAACCTCTGTACTTTTTGAAGCTTACTGACTCCCTACATGTACTGATATTTAGGAAACAACAAGATGCCCTTTTTTATGACACGGATCTTACCAATGGCTAATTTTATTTCAAACACTAGAAGGCCTTAGCATTTCCCATGTCACATCAAATAAAAGTTTGCTTGCCCTGAATTGTACTATGAACTCTCTAAGAGTTTACTCTTTCGGCAGTTAAATGTATTATTGCACACCTTAGGGGTGGGGGCGGGCCTGGCAGCAAATCAAGAGCTCCTACCTCAGGTGTGCCACAGAAGGTGGATGTTGTGCCATTGTGTTCAATGTTCTCCTTGCAGAGCCCAAAGTCAGTGAGGACAATGTGTCCCTGGGAATCTAGCAAAATATTCTCTGGTTTTAAGTCTCTGTAAAAAAAAAAAAAAAAAAAAAAAATATATATATATATATATATATATATTGCATATTAATTTCATTTCCTAAGATCAGAAGACACCCTCCATAAAGATCACTGCCTAGGGTATCAGAAGCATTTAAATGCATTGCAGTTGTATAGTGAAAATTTTAAAACAGAGTCCTTGTTCTGTTCATCTGTATTAGGCACAAACCTAGCTGTCTGGCTTCCCCGTGGCATGGGCTGGGGCAATGGGTTTTAGGTGACCACATTGCACATAAACACCAATTATTTTAAGGCTCCAAAGACTGGGGCTACGCTCTTCCCTACCCAGGAAGGCAGCGGTAGGAGCGCTTTGACTTACCTATACACAATGTTCAGAGAGTGCAGGTAACCCAAGGCACTGGCTATTTCAGCAGCATAGAAGCGAGCTCGTGGTTCTAGGAAGCAGCGCTCCCTCTGGAGGTGGTAGAACAACTGCAGAAGACAGAACAAAGTCAGTTTGGGCTGCCAAAGCACTGAATCACTCCTGACATATATTGCTAAAGAGAACAATTGCAGAAAGTGGCTCTAAATAATCCATTAACTATTGAAAGCTGGTAAGTTAAAGGAAATGCTAATTCTGGTACCCCCCCCCCCCCGCCCGGAGCTTTTAACTAAGTATCTCTAAAAGCAAACAGACTAAGCAGAGACCCCAAGGCTTGGCATCTGCCCACACGGGCTCACCTCTCCACCGTTAATGTAGTCAAGGACAAAGTATAGTTTGTCGGCAGTCTGGAAAGAGAAGTGAAGGCCCACCAGGAAAGGGTGTTTCACATTCTTCAGTAGAACATTTCGCTCCGACATGATGTGCTTCTCCTATGAGAGAGACAAGTAAGGTTCGGGGTCGAATTCCAACTTGCCACCAAAATCCCAAGGTAACAACCCAGTGAGCCCCTGACCCCAAGCCACGAGGGGCATCTCATTCATACCTCTTTCTTTTTCAGGATCGCTTTCTTCTGTAAAACTTTGACTGCATAGAATGCTTCTTCTGCCTTGTGTCTTGCTAGAAGAACCTGTAATTTCAATTAAAAATTATTTCTCTATCCTCATCCAATGAGAATATAAAATGAATACATGAAAGAGTTTATCGAAAGTCTTTGCATTTGAAATTACCTTTCCAAAACTGCCTTTCCCAATCACTTTCAAGAAGTGAAAGTCAGATGGTTTAGCATGAGGATTGGATGATGGACCAAGGTTGATTTGCTGAGAAGGACTTGGCTAGAAAATAATACATTCTCTATTAATATTATTACTTCAAAAAAAGACATCTATAATAAAGTACAGGCAATGTAAAAGATTACAGCTACATATGACTGAGACAAATCACCAAACACTTATAAACACATTCAAAATTTTTCACCTATGCATGTCAGTATTTTAATTGAATATGGAAACTGCACATAACCATGTTGCACACAGGTGAGTTCTATGAAGTATGCCTTTGAATATACTCCACTGACTCAAACCTTAAATATATATGTCACTTGTTGTGAACTAATGAAGCATTCTTGCCTTGATACTCATTTTTAGAAATGCTATTTTAATCCATGAATGTAGAAATACGTATTCATTTATAATTTTTCCTCCACAGATGCAGCACAGATAGAGTACTTACTGGAGGAGAGGGGTTGGCATTCATAAGCTCAGGTTCCTGAGGTTGGGAGATTTTCAAAATGGACTGAACTTCGGGGCTGCAGAAAATAAAGGAACAACTTTAAAACTCTGAGTTCGCCACTAGGGAGCACACCGAGATTAAACAGAGGATTTCTGACTCCAACGTTCGCGGAGAATTCAGCATTTCAACTGAAAACACCCCAAGTAAATTACTTTTAAAAAATAATAGTTAAATAAATGGCAATACAGTTAAATATAGAAATTTGGGTTGTTCCTGGGGAAAAGGTGTTGAATTAGGTTAACATTTAGAAAAATTTATCTTACTTTTCCAAGACAAGTTCAATCCACAAATTCATTTTAATTTTTAAAATTTAAGTTTAAAATTTAAATATGTTAAAACTTAAGGAGAGATTTCTACCCACTCCCAGGGGAAGTCTTTGGCTTCCCGATGAACATGGTGATGAGAATAAGTCTTTGCGAGTGGTAAATTTGACCTACGCTATTTATTTTTATTTCCTCTAATCCCCCGCCCCAAACTTACTGTTTGCATGCATAGGAGTTATTGGCAATCTTCTGAATAAAGTCGTTCAGACCCATCCTCCTTTGTTTCATGAAAGCTGTGAATTAAAGGTCAGAGAGAAAAAAAGAAACGTTTAGACGGCTTCATAACGTCCAATGCCACACACACTAATCTGACCGGGGACCTTCAAAACGTTTTCACTTCGCGGATCTCAGAATCAAGCCTCTTTCCTAACTCACCGATGAGGATCGCTACCATTCCCCTCATTCTGGAGTAAGTGACAGTGCCTCTAGCAGCCTCCGTTTTTACCGTCATCGCCAACAACTGAACAAGGACTGGAACCGAGGACGCGAGACCAGCTTAGCCAACTCTACCCGCGAGCCGCACCGCGGTCAGCTTTAAAAGCCCTGCGCCGCCACGGGGACGGGGGGAGGGGCGGGGGGGCGGAGCCTGCATACCCTGAGGAAGCGGCGCGGGGAGGCCCCGCCCCGCGGCTCCCGTTCGCACCTCCGCGAGCCAAGGGCGGGGCGAGGGGGCTCCGGCGCGGGGCGGTCGCCATCCTCGCTCGGGGTCCCCCTGGCCCAGCGGGAGAAACGCAGGCGGAGGAGGCTGGGGGGATAGAAAGCCCCGGTAATTTTCCATTTTTCCCTCCTTTATTGCGCCGTGCAGGGAAGCCGGGGTCGCCGTGCGGCGGCGCTCTTTGGCCGGAGGGAGGCGACCCGGTGACCACGCCGCCTTCCCCCGCCGGTCTCCGCAGCCCCGGCCGCTTGGCGCGACCCGTCTCGAGGAGTCAGGCGCACGGTCGGCGTGGGGCTCCGGCCGCCCGCACCTCCATCCCCGGCCAGGTCACGCCTGGCCCCCGTCCCGAGCAAGCCGACCGGGCGGCCGTGGAGCCCGCTCGGCCGAGCCCCACGCAGGGCGGGCGGCGCTTACCCAGTCCGCTCAGCAGGAAGGACTCGCTCCTTTTCTGCGCCTCGGCCCTCTTTTTGTGGCGGGGCCGAAGCAGGGACTCGAGCCGGGCCCGGCCCAGCGCGCCCTGGGTCTCCCCCATGGGCAGCGGACGGCGGGGCGCGCGGCGGGCGACAGCGACCGGCGAGCACTGACGTTTCCTTGAAGGAGCCGCCGTGACTCAGGCCGGGGAAGATTTCCTGCCCCGGGTCCCAAAACAAACAAATGGCCCTTGTGCACGGCTGAGTCGCTTCCGAAAACGCCTTTTTTGTGCTTTTGGCCCAAACCAAGCAAGGGTGAAAAATCCCAGAACTTGGAAGGGGAGGAAGGAAGGAAAGAAAGAGGGAGGGGGGTCAGGAATGCGTAGGGGAGGGGGCGGAAATAAGTCTGCGCTAAAGGGGAAAAAAGTGCATTCTGCATTGCACTTTTTTTCTAAGCTAATCTCCGGGAACATTCCGACCGTTCTGCATGTAAATTTTTTCCCTTACGTTTTTCATCCCCGCCAGGCTCAGAACACGTGAGGAGGTGGCAAGGTAGGGGAGCGCTGGCTTTGCTCCGAGGCCGCCCTGGCGTGACGATTTGCCTACCTCCCATGAAGTCTGTTCCTCTCCCGCTCTCCCACCAGCAAACTCTGCAGAATCACTTTGCATTGCTTTAAAGTCCCTTCCCTAGTCCCTTCTACCCTACCCCTCCTTTGGTTTATCTAGGAACTGACCCAAGAGTCGTCTTAGTCTTGCTACTTTTTCTCGCAAGTTCCCTTGTAAACGGTGACTTGCGAACTCTCGAGACGTTAGCCGGCAGACTGCGCTCCCAAAAGCCGAGGGAGGGAAGCAGAGGCTGCCACCCAGGCTGGACAGAGAGCGAGGCTGGTGCCTTCCAGTAACCCCGCCGCTGTGCGCTGCAGTCTGACCGGCCGCGAGGGGACGGCCCGGCGAGCTATCACTGCGCTCGCGACAGGGACCGGCCTGGGGGGGGGGGGTGCCGCGAGTTACCAGGATTCGCAGGGCTGGTACCTGGCACTGGCTGCTGCTGGCTGCGGCGGCTGCCCTGCCGTGACCCCTTGCTGGCAAGGGCCCGGCCATTTTCGAGTTGACACACTGCAAAATAGCAGCTGTCAAACCGGGAATAGCATGCGCAGCGCTTTTCCCTGGGTCTCGGGCAGGGGTTTGTTTTTGTAGGCACAGCAGCCTCATTTGCCCTAATAGGATTTCTAGTCTCAAAGGCTTGGTTTTCTCAGTTGCAAAGCTGGAAACCAGGAGAAGGGGACGTGCATCCTCTCTGTCCTAGAGACTGGTTGACAAACTTTGCTTAGCACCTACTTTTAAAAATAAAAACACTTACTATTGACCGAAGTTAACACTCCAACCTAAGAAAGGTTGGGCAGTTGCAAATCACAGTAACTGCCCCGCGTCTGCAAAGTTGGCTCACACTGCTCAGAAACACCATCTGCAATTTTTTGCTCTTTTTGTTCTAAAACACGAAGAAACCGTCCATCAGATTCTTCTGTATTTACCACCTTGTGTGCCTTCCCCTTGGCACCCCAAATCCTCTGAGCTATCTTTATCCACCCTACCATATTATAGTACTCAAAGCACAAACCTTTCCAAGGAGATCTTAGAGCTTCCTCCTTCATTCTTCAGGTGGAAAAGGATATGAAGGTTGGGAGTGACTTTTAAGAGCCAGTGAGGGCTGTGTGCCTCGGAGGCTGGAAGCTCTGAGATGACAAGGGAGCACCAGCCAAGGCCACAGTCCCTGTTCTGTTAGGAATCCCAGTTTATATAAGGGAGTTTACATACAGGAAGGGAGCAAGCTACAAAGTTCAACACTGGGCCATCTATCCCCCCCCCCCCTTGCAGCATCCTCCAGAAAATTACAGTCATCAGCGTCCTAGGTTTATTACACTCCCATCAAGAGACACAAGAAATGTAACTTAACTGATTATCATCACAAATCAGTCCAGAAAAAATTCAAAACACATGCGCAGGGTTCTTTTTCTCAACAGAGCTCTGCAGCAGGCATGCCAGGAAGGACTTGGAATTTAAGTTAAGGGGCTCTGACTGGAGCAGAGAAGAAGCAACCATATATTTGTGGTTGAGACAGAAAAGGAACGGTCTAATGTCCCCCCTCCTCTCCCTACCCGACTGTGCAGCCCTCGAAGACGGATAGCCTGTTAAACTTATCATTTAACGGAGAGATTCAAGTTGTTGAGACTAGTTTTTTTAACAACCGGATACCTGATGGGTGGAGCTGGCGCCCCTTGTTCTGTCCCAGCAACCTACTAAGACTTCTGAACAGGAAGGTGACACACGGCGGAGGGGGAGGGGAGACGGAGGAACAGTGCGCTATGCACCGGTTAACGCTGCACCGGCTTTAGTTGCCTTGTGGCCTCTATTCAAACACTTGATCAGTGCTTCCTTCCTGTCGCCAGCCTCTTTCTTTGGTCTAGATAGTCCTCCTACCGGGAGGGATCCGGCCCCTTCCTCCTTCCTCCCTGGTGGCGAAGTGGCGAGTTGCCTCACCAAGCTGAAGAAACGTAATCTAGAGGGCGATCGTGTTCTCTGGGAGAACCACTCCAGAACGCACGATTCTCCCCGCTTCTCTCCTGAGCTCTAATCAGTCCCGGAGAATTTCCCTACAATCCCTTGTGCGGGCACAGAAAATACAGATGCCTTAAGAGGAGATCGGCTAATTACATCCCAACTCGCCCTTGCCAATTGTCTTCCATGCGTGCCTCGCTGGGGGGACTGCATCAAAAAGAACGAATGATTGATTCACCCAGATGTAAACTTTGCACTGAAACAAAACGTTTTCTGGTGCATGTTTTTATTTTTGCTTTTGTTTTCTGCAGCCCTGCGGATTGAACCCAGGGCCCTCACTCTGAGCTACATCCTAAGCCTATTTTTTAATTTTTAATTTTGAAACATTTTTTATTTTGTCGCTGAATTGTCCAGGCCGAGCTGGTGCTTGTTGATCCCTTGCCTCAGCCTCCCAGAGTGCTGGGATTACAAACTGTGCCACCAGGAAAGTGTATGTGTATTTTAAGACTTCCAAAAATTGGCTTTTTCCTCCTTTTCTTTATCTCAGTGATGGGCTATGAATACTAAATCCTGAAAGCTTTACTGAAATGAGTTTTTATTCAATATAAAGGCTTATAAATTCCTATTTCTAAATATTTTTGTAAGGACTTGGCTATAGCCTCTTACACTCCTTCTTCAGTGTGTCAGCTGTGTTAGTCTCCAATACCTACATAGAATATTTTCCACTATCAACAGGGCAATGCATCGCTTTGTATTTCTCAGAGTACCAGAAATGATGAACAGCCCTGTGCACAGCGTAGATTTCCATGATTTGATTCACTGGTTGGTACCTACAGAACGTTTCTCTGAAACATCCTCAAAGAATGTACACAGAAACACTAGTACACATAAGGATTACTCTGAAGAGCAGCTGAATGGATCAGCTTTTGCTGGAGGCTGTCACCAAGTCCATGTCTTTTTTTTTTTATAGTATGCATCAAAGAAAAAATGATGACAATCGAGTTTATTCATGATTACTATTATGGACAAGTAAATAGCAATGGTATTTAAACATGTCTATTTATAGAACACAGGTTCTATAGTGATTATTACCTTTATATTTGCAATTGTCAAAAATGACATACATGAAGAAAAATGTGATACAGCAGATAAATAAGAGAAGAACAGATTATCCATAATAATAGTGCTAAGGGTTATTAAAACCCACAAAACCATGTGCTTTATTTACTGCAGGGCTTTTTAAATTTTTTTTTTTTCTCCGCAAGACAAGGTGATGACACCGATGTTCTATCCCTTCCTTGTAGAAAGGGAGGCTCTAGGAAAGTTGATGATACAGTCAGGCGTGGTTTTGTAATACATTTTTTAAATGTTCAGCAGGGCAGACAGTGGTGGAAGCCAGTGGGAGCTCTTGACAAGGAGGAATGAGGACTAGGTGGACAGCAGCAAGCCAGTGAGTCTGTGACTCTGTCTTCAGACTGTTGCCTTGTCTGATTGAACATAATGCAATGAACAAGTAAAATCTTTTGAAACCTATCAACTAGAAAACAGTATAAAGAGTAAGGAATGGTATATATTTCACAGCTTTGTATTTGACTCTCAGGATTTATCTGGAAAAGTATGTCTAGGATACTTTCTATAGGATTCTGAAAAATGATACAATAGTCTGGATAGAAGAGGACCCTGGAAAAATCCTTAAAATTCAATACTCTTGGTGTCTTTCTAACTGAAAGAGGACTATGGCATTACTGAAAACCTTATTATGGGCATAGCTTTGTGGTTAGGCACTTACATTTTAAAAGGCCATTTGTCAACTGAAAGAAATTAATTTGTAGTGATAAAATGTCAAGCACTCTGACAATAAGCAGGTCACAGAATGTTGGGGTGAGGAGCCTCCGCACTCTCTCTGGCCTTCTGCCTCCTCTGCCTTCACCCCCTCAGGTGAACCCCGCTGTTCATCCACTTCCCTTTCAAGCCGTAGCCCAGCCCTGAGGACCAGTACACAGGACTTGGAACTTCTTCGCAGGCTAAGCCCTTCTTGAGACACAGGTGAAAGCTGGAACCCATGGAGACAGTATAAAGGGCTCTCTCTCACCCTCACCTCGTTTACGAAGTGCCAATAGTAAATACGGTGTCCGGATTTCTGCTGGATGTCTTTTGTCAAACTAAAGTAACACCTGAAAGCTTTCATTTGCTCAGTGTAAGCCTCCAAGTCTTTCCCATTTCTGATCCTATGATCAAACTAGGGAGAAGCAATAGAGGTCAGGCACAGTTTCCTATCAACTCTGCTACAAATTGCAGCAACAAAAGATAAATGTAATAGTAACCAGCAGTGGGAAGACCAGCAGCATGAATGACTGGCCTCATTTTAATGTATATCCCTTGAATGAGCTTTGTTTTGACCTTAACCCTGAACTTAAACTACATACCCCTCTTCTTCCCAGTATAAGGGACTGCAGGGCCTTATACAGGCTAGACAAGCACTCTGTCACCGAGCTACATCCCCAGGCTTTTTATTGATTATTTATTTATTTATTTATTTATTTATTTATTTATTTTGGAGACAGGGTCTCACTATGTAGTTCAGGTTGGCCTTGAACTCACTGTGTAGCCCAGACTGGCCTCGAACTCACAGCCATCCTCCTGCCTCAGCCTCCCGAGCGCTGGGATTACAGGCCTGGGCCACCATGCCCAGTTTTTATGTTTTTGAGACAGGGTCTCACTAAATTGCTCCGGCTGGCTTCATCTTGTACTCTTTCTGGCTCAGCCTAAGTGGCTAGGGTCATAGGCATGTGCTGCCTCAGGAGTGTCAGTGACACGTTAACCGGACGGTCCTTCTCATACATGGTACTCAGATAGCACTGAAGCCTGCTGAGGCTTGTCTTTGTTGTCTGTAGAGTGGAATATATAAATTGTGAAAGAATGTGATCTCGTGTAGAAGATATAATGTGTCTCTACTGGCCATGCCTGCCTTACCCACCACACAACTACAAGCCCAGCACCTCCCACAAGACAAAGGGCTCCAAAGAGCCAGAGCAATACATAGGGGTGCTGTGATTAAAGCCCACGCACAACACAGCCACTTAGTCCCTGGGGGCAAAGACAGGCCTGTGCAACAGGTTCCATGTGGGTCACTGACATTGTTCTTCAACTTTCCCCTTTGGCATTGTTAGCTGCCGAGGACGGTGCTCCTGACTGTGCTGCAGCAAAGAACAAACTGCTGTGATAATGAATAAATACGTATTTCTCAAGTGTTTGAAGTAAAGGCTGCAGTTTAAGGTAAAAAGCAGAGAGTAAGCCAAAACTAACACTAAGAAGTTCTCATTGCTTGAAGTGGGTAGGCACCAGTAGATACAGATACAGGCTGCATGAGAAGGATCTGAAAGGAGGTCAGAGAAGTGCAGTGGGTACCTAAGACACTTTTCTAGGTCATCTGGCTTATCTTCCAGGAAAGAGAAGAGGAGCGAGCTCCAGCTGATGCTTGTGTGTGTTATTTTTAATCTTTCAGGTCTCTGTAGAGCGTGTCCTTTGTGGCGGACACTGTGCCAAGCCCTGGTTTAAAACAGTGTCCCTGCTGGGTGCTGTTGCTCCGCTGGGGAAGGGTATGGTCTGTATTTTGTTACACTGAACGCTGCCTTCCCATAGGCCAACATAAGCTTCCAGATACTGCTATATATTTCCCGAGGTGCAGCTATGGCTTCATTCTCTAAAATGAAATCTTGGGCATGCTTGACCATTTAGAATATTTTCTGTTTCAAGTGAGGAGTGAGTTAGAAGTTCTGCAGCTCAGATTGCTCCCAGTTCTATGATATCTAGGGGGAAAACATCAACGTCTGGAGCCCCGAACCACCGCTCATGGCTTCCTGTAACAGTGCCCCTTACTCAGCTAATCATTGGGAGCACACACCTCCATGCCCACCTGCCCACCATTGCAGCCTGCAGCAGCGAATGCTGTGCTCTTAAACCATGTAAATCTGGTTCCCCTATGGACCATGAGTTCCTTGAGTCTGGGCCACGTAATTCAAGCTTCTTAGCTGCCTAAGCTTCTGCAGTCAGCTCCCTGCCTCTCTACCCTCTTCTACTCTCCCTTTGCCATGCAGGCTTAGCCTAGCACATGTCCTCTGTTCCTTTTGCAGGCCAAGATGGGCTCATGTGGGGGCTTGGTCTTTGCTGAACTCTCCATGTGGATCGCTTTCCTCCTCACCGTCACAGGACTGGCTCCGGTCACCATTCAGATCTCCAAGTAAACTTCACTCACACAGGGGACCTAAAGTAGCCAGCTGGCCATCCTTTGTCACTCACCCCATTTCCATGACCTTCATGCTAATATCATTATCGCATATTTTTCTTGTGTTTATTGTTGTTTTCCCACTAGAAAAGTATCTTTATGAGCTAGCGATTGTATCTGTCTTATTCTTCACGATATCCCTACTGCCCTGAAGAGTCCCTGGCCCATCAGCCATCCTTGCTGAATGAAATGGTTTAATAGTATGCCCCTTTATATTCCTGAGCACATAGCTGAGACTCAACCAAATTTAGTTTTCCTTTCTTCATCTAATAAAGTATGTTCCTTCAGCAGTGACTTTATACTCCACTAAAAAGGAAAATAATACCAAATCAAACCAAAGCCCTCAGGTTTAACTATTTCACTGTACAGTAAAATTTATGCCATTCAATTCATTCAGAAAACTAAGGAGTTAGATTTTAGGAATGATGTAGAGTGAAAATTTTTTTCCTGGTTTTTTGAGACAGGGTCTCCCTATGTAGGTCAGGCTGGCTTTGAACTCACTGTGTAGGCCTGGCTGGTCTTGAACTCACAGTGATTCTCTGGCCAAAGCCTCAAGTGCTGGGATCACAGGCATGCACCACCATGCTCAGGTTACAATGAAGATTTTGAAATCTAGGTTGTTTTTTTTTTTTTTTATCTAATTGGATCATTAAATAAGCAGATTGAGTAAGCTTTTTTTTTTCCCCAAGAAAACTAAAGTAGCCAGGCATGGTGGCCCACACCTGTAACCCCAGCACTCTCGGCTGGGGCAAGAGGATTGGCATGAATTTGAGATGAGCCTGGGCCACACGGTGAGTTCAAGTCCAGCCTGAACTACAAAGCGAGACCTTGTCTCAAAAACAAAACAAGACAGAAAACACTAAAGTAGATGCTCTTTTCTGCAGACAACCATCAACAGGTACTTCTGTATAAACAATGCAAAGAATAAAATCACTAGGAGGGAGGGTGACCATCCAGGCTTTTACCTGTTCTGCTTAGGCAAATGCCAGTTTAGTTTCTTGTTCCAAGAACCACACAGACTCTTCTGAGTCAGAAAATATGGATCCTGTTTTAGAATTTTTTTGGGGGTGGTGGTGCCAGAGATTAAACTTAGGACCTTGTGCTTTCAAGGCAGGCAGTGGCACCACTGAGCTAAATCCCCGGCCCTGTGTTTTTGATTTCTTTTGGTACTCTCATCCAAATTCTCCTTTTCCCTTTTATTAAGGTTTTCCAGAGAAACAGAACCACTAAGATAGATAAACAGATGGACGGATACATAGGTAGATAAAATGGGGCTTATTAAGGGGTGTGGTGGTTTGGATGTGGTTTGTCCCCCAAGGGTTCATGTGATGGGAGCTTTGTCCCCCAAGGTGGTGGTGTGGGGAGATAGTCGGAACCTTTAAGATGTGAGCCTAGTGGAAGGCCTTAGGTCCCTGGAGGAGCTGCCCAAAGAGAGGATTAATGTAGCTCTCCTGGGCCTCTGTGCTCTCACAGGAGCAAGTTATATAGGTGTATTGCTCTCTGCCTTCCTCTTTTGCAGTATAATCCCTGGCTCCTGCATGTGCTCCCACAAACTGCCATGTGGCCAGAGCTGCTATTGTGCTGTCCAGACTCTAAGCTGAATACATCTGTTTTCTTTTGAAAGTTAGCCTGCCTCAGGTATTTTGTTATTATAATAAAAAACAGTCTAATATAAGGAAAATGGCTCACATGAACGTGGAGGGAGAGAAGCCCCAGGACAAAACATTTACAAGCTGGACACCCTGATTTGCTGGACGGGAGGCTCCAGCCAAGTCCAAAGACCTCAAAATCATGGAAGCTGATGATCTAATTCTCAGCCCAAGGCCATAGGTCTGAAAACATAGGAGGTACCTGGTATAGGTCCTGGAGTTCAGACCGAAAAAGGGCCCAGAGTCTGATGTCCAAGGGAGAAAAAAGTATCCCAGATCCAGGAATGTGTGGGGCAGGGGGACATGGGGGCGGGGGGGAGAGACAGAGAGAGGAAGAAGGAAGAGGAAGAGAGCAGGACGAGAAAGAAGAGGAGGAGGAGAAGGATGAGGAGGAAGGAAAAGAGATATGAAATTATCTTTTCTCTGCACTTTTTTGTTTTATCCAGGCCCCCAGCCATGTGGACAGTGCCTGCCAGACTGTGGGCATATCTTCCGCACTCACTCCACCAACTCACATGCTAATCTCCTCTGAACACACCTTGACAATGCTGTAATTGTTCCCTAGATATTTCTTAATCTATTCCTCAATCTGGTGAAATCAATGCCTATAACTGCCCATCACAACTCTGTTCTTTATCAACTTGGCACCTATGCTCATTTCATTAAACCATTACTCTCCAAATAAAGACGATAACCAAGTAATAGTACCAGCTAACAGGATACATACAAGTGAAAATGCATTAATTCCTTTCCCAGAAGAGGCAGAGTCGGGTGATGTTTGCTCTTCCCCCATATCCCATCACATAAAACAATGAGGTAAGACTAACAACACTTAGGTACTAAGGCAATCTGTCTTGTGTCACACAATAAGAGAATAAGAAAGAAATGAGAACAAACATATCTGCCTTACATATGTCCTATATGTAAACACACAAAGGTATTTTCTAACAAAATAGAAAAGTTATATTCATAGCAATAACAGCTTTTGTTTTTGTAACTGGTCACATGGTCATAGTTGGTACTTATGACTTTCTTCTACTACTCATTCTCTATTCCCTTTGCCTTCAGCCAGTACCTCAGCTATTGTTTTTTTGAGGGGGGGAGTGAGACAGGGGCTCACTATGTAGTTCAGGTTGGCCTTGAACTCCTGGTGATCCTCCTGCCTCAGCCTCCCTAGTGCTGTGATCACAGGTGTGTGCCACCATGCCTGGCTGTTTTGTTTTGTGTTTTTTAAACCTTGCAGGATGACATAAGTCTTCCTTACTAAAGGGTCTGAGCCATTTATAACCTTTCCTGGATTAGATGGTTGTAGTTTCCCATTGACTTTAGTCACAGGATAGTAATGCTAAAAGATTCCCTAATGGAGCTTCTGCACGCCAGTTGGTGTAGTTCCTCACCTCCGTGTGGAATGGTACTGCAGTTTCCCCCTGGAAGTCTGGATCAGTCATCCTGTTAGTACCATAACTCCCATCTTAGCCTATTGACTCGGGGACATGAGGAGTCCAAAGGGGCCAGGTAGCAGTCTTAACTTCTAGTTCAGTGGAATTAGTACAGATAGGATATTGGGGGCTAAGGAATTCACCCCCCTCCATCAACTGAGCTTGAGCACCACCCTAAGCCCATCGCTCCTCAATCACTCCCTTCTACCTACTTGAGCTCAGATGCCACCTTAGGAGTGGCCCATATAACCCTAGACCAAAGCACATGTGAGCCCTGTTTCCTCTCTCACCTTGAGCTCAAGAGCCCGATTTATCTGCGTGGTGTGCAGTGTTCCTTTTCTGCCATCCATTTCTCTGTTCATGACCTTCAGTAACTGTAGCCACTTTTTTCTCACCATAGGGTGTAAACTTTGTAGTTCATTGTTTGCTTTACACAAGAACTTAGAATCTATCTGTTGGATCTCCCACAAGGTAACATCATATTATTGTGTCTCCTGGTGGAAGCATTCATCCTTCTGGAATTAAGACATCCAGGCCATCTGCTCACATCTGAACAAAAACTTGTAGGAACAGGAAGCAAAAATTTTGCTGGTGGGTCACTAAGGGTATGGTGGGTGGTACCATGTCCTTCCAAGTTTCTGACCGTTCAGCAAAGCAGTGGCACAACCCATGAATTAGCATGTGAGCGGACATCAGGCTTTCGGCTTGCAAAGCGAAGTGCACAATGAAATGCACCATCTGAAGTTCTACCCACTAAACAGATTCCCTTCAGGAATGCACCAGGGAGACTGTGGTGCTGCGGCTGTCCACTTCTCGGTGACTCGGTGGGGCAGTGTAACCACCGTGAAGGTGTGACGGAGGCTTCTTCTCATAGGGACATGAAAATACGACTATTCATCAACTTCATGTTAAGCAATGAAAACTAAGATTTTCATTTCCTGAGCATTCTACATCCTTGCTGTTTTGTGAGTGCATGGTAGATTTCAGATTTCACTATTTTTAGAACTTTTCTGGCTAGCTTTGATATTTTTGTTTTGTTGCTTTTGTGGTCCTCCCACATCCTTTTAAGCTAATAACTTGCAACATTCTTTGTAACCCTATGAAAACTGGGACACTGCAACAATTATCAAGCAAAAGTTCAAAGACAGATTACTGTGATGCCCTAATTATACTGCCTAACCATTCACTCAATATATTTGAAAATATTATTTGAGTAAAAGAATGAAAGGCAGTTCTTAGCACTACAGTTTTAGATTCTACACAGCATCACCATGATGTGGCAATGTAAAATCCCCAGATTCCCAGTATGTCAGGATATGGCAACTCAGTCCTTTGATGACCATAAATGCTCTGAAAAAAAATGACTTTTTGATAGCTGTTCCTTTCGGAAGTGCCCATTACGTCTCTATAATTGGTACTCATAGAATCATGGGAGGCAGGCCAGGCCTCCATTTACCACACAGATTAACCTGAAGGTCTGAAGCTCATCCCCAACTCTAAAGACCACCAACAGTTCTCCTTTCTTTTAGCAACCACCCCCTCACCTGAGCAGGATTTTAGAAGTCTGAACATACTTACATTTTCTTAGCAATTTTAGACACTGAAAACATAGGATTATTTTGTGAAACTGTCTTTTCCCATTTCTAATTTATACCTCACACATAATCCGTGTTCAGTAAATATTGGAGGTGTTTGATGAATAAATTTCTTTCTTTGGTCCACTATAGTTTCTCCTATCTTATCCTTATGGCTCAGTTTTAAAACTGTAAGACATATTTCAGGGGGTGATGTTATAGATTAGTTCATAGGAATAAATTCTTTTTTCAAAAAGCCATTATATCTTAGGTTTTATAAGCATCAGAACTTCCATGATTCTCCTTGATAGCCTAATTTTCTGAGTGCATCATAAAATCACTTTTTCCAGGAGTAATTTGTTTCTGAATTGCAGTTTTAGAATCCTCTTAACAAATAATATTAGGGTGCTAGTCACCATGACAAATACCTGAGATAAACAACTTAAAGGAGGACAGATTTATTGTGGCTCATGGTGTCAGAGGTTTCGATCATGGTCATGGGGCTCCATTGCTTTTAGCCTGCATCGTGGCAGAATCATCACGGTGGAAGGGTTTGGTAGAAGAAAACTGCTCATGTCATGACTTTCAGGAAGCAGAGAATTGGTGGGGGGAGACGAAGGGGCTGGGGACAGGACACATACACCCCCAGGACCCACTCCCTTCAGCTAGGCCCCACCTCTTAATAGTCATTGGCTACAGCTCATCAAGTGATGAGTCCATCATTTCCCACAAGCCCATCAGCTGGTCATTGGGGACATTTTCAATCCAAACCATAACAACTACTTATCCCAAATACAGGTCAATGTTGCTTTTTTCTTTTTTTAAATAAAGTCTTATTACAGGCATTATTGATCCAGACATTAAATATCAACCGTAAAAATTTTTTTTGAGACATTTAAAAATCCATTTAGTTTTTGAATTAAGAAAATGTGAAGTTAGAGAAACAATAATATAGCACTCTGAAAATAATTTATTTTAATTTTAGGTCACTAATAATTGGGAGAAAATCATTCACCTATGAATGTAGGAAGTCATTGTTTTTTTGGGGGGTGGATTCTTATTTATTTTTAAGATAAATTTTATTTTATTTTATCCTATTCCTCCCTCAAGCCCCCTCCCCTCCCTATGTACAAAAGCTTTGTTTCCATTTTTCCTTCTATTTTCACTTTTTTTCTTGTCCCTTCCTTCCTTTCTCCCTCCCTCCTTCCTTGTTCCCCTTCCCATTTGAACGCTTTCTTCCCATTTCCCAACATCCATTACACATTGCAGTCCTCATTTCTACTTTCAGTTTCTCATACCAGAGAAACAATGCAGTATTTAAACATGTGTGTCAGGGCTGGGGATTTAGCTCAGTGGTTCTGCTCCCTGCCTCACAAGCACAAGGACCCAAGTTCGATCCCTGGTACCAAAAAAAAAAATAAAATAAAATAAACATGTGTGTCTGATTTATTTCATTTAACAGTGTGGTTCATTCATTTAGATATAAATGTCTGAAGCTCATTCTTCTTTATGGAAGAGCAGTATTCCATTGTATAAAAAAACCCACATCTTTATCCACTCATCAGTTAATAGGCATTTGGGCTGTTTCCAAGATTTAGCTATTACAAACTGTGCTGCTATAAGCATGCGCATATATTACTGTGGTATGAGGCTTTTAATTCTTTCGGGAATATACCAAGAAGAGGTATAGCTGGGTCAAATGGAACCTCTAGTTTTAGTTTTTTAAGAAATCTCCACACTGATTTCCAAGGTGGTTGGACCAGTCTACACTCCCACCAATAGTGGAGAAGGGTTCCTTTTTCCCCACCACCCCTCCAGCATTTGTTATTGGTTGATTTCTTGATAGCAGCCACTCTTTCTGGGGTGAGGTGGAATCTCAGCATTGTTTTAATTTGCATCTCTTGAATGACCAGTGCTGTTGAACATTTTTTCATATATTTATTTGCTGTTTCTAATTCTTCATCTGAGAAGTCCCTTTTTATTTCAGATGCCCATTTTTGCATTGGGTCTTTAAATTTGGAGGGTTTGATTTTTTTTTTTTTTGAGTTCTTTACATATTCTAGATAATAGTCCTTTATCTGAATAGCTGGTAAAAATTTTTTCCCATTCTGTGGGTTGTCTTATCACTCTGTTGGTGGTTTCTCTTGCTGCGCAAAAGGTTTTTAATAAGATGAGGTCCCTATTGTTGATTCTTTGTAATATTTCTCCTGAGGTCTGGGTTTTGTCCATGAAGTCTTTGCCTACTCATGTGCTAAAGTGTTCTACCTAGTCTCTCTTCCAGCAGATTAAGTGTTTCTGTTTTAATATTTAGATATTTGTTCCATTTGGATTTCAGGTTAGAGCATGGTGAAAGATATGTGTCTAGTTTCAATCTTTGGCATTTGGAAAGCCAGTTTTTCCAGCACCATTTATTAAAGAGGCCATCTTTCTTCAATTGAGGGTGGTTGGCTCCTTTGTCAAAGATTAGGAGGTTGAGTATGTCTGGAGTTGTTTCTGCATCCTCCAGTCTGTTCCATTAATCTGGTCTGTTCATTTGCCAGTACCATGCTGTTTTTATCACTATAGCTTTGTAGTACAATTTAAAGTCGGGGATTGTGATACTCCCTGCTTTGCCTTTTCAACAGACAAAATTTAATCTTTCAAAACCATTGTTCAATGGTTTTTAATTGAAGGATTCAGATATATTAAGTCCTTGGTATAGTATATGTCTATGTCTATGTATATATATAATGTGTGTGATAACATTAACTTTGTTTCATAACAGCCACTTTGCAAAAGCTATGAATGAAGTCTAAAAGAATGCCATGAGCTTCTACATAAAACCACAAGAGAATTAAAAAGAAGAAATTAAACATGTCAGCAAAAAATGGGGATCATGAATATTTAACCTTCTAAATTAAGTAAATATGGTCACTTAACAAAGTTACTATTATAATGTTATTTGCCATTTGTTTATAGAACTGTTTAAAATGACACCATTCTCTATTCATTTAGAGCAAATGACCATTTCAAAGAGACAATATTATTTTCATCAATTATTATATACACTTCTACTTTATAACACATACACTATTGCTTAAAATTCCAAAGCCTTGAACACAAACAGATTATCATGATAGACCATCTGAAATTCATTCTTCAAATCTTGTTTTTCCTATCTCTTCTTATACACCAACATAAATCCAACCAGTAGGTTCCATTCAGTAAGCCCTGATTTTACCAAAAGTGTTTTCCTCTCTTTCTTGAGCACACTGTAAACACTGTAATTTTTAACCTACGAGCCGCTCCTGTACGCATCACTCGTGGTCCTCTGTCTTCTGACTTTCTTCTTTCTTATGAGAGCAAATAAACAAAGGGCCAAGATGGCCGCACATTCACAGCTCTGGTGCTACTCCTACGAGGCACTCTTCTCTGCTGCCTTCTTCTCATCTCTTCCAACTGCTCCGTTTCTTTGCTTAGGACTTTCATTCTTTTGAAGATTATAGGTTTCTGAAAAGTTCATAGGGACTTTGTAATATCCTCCATATGCTATTCTTTTTGCTTTGTTTTTTGTTTTGGATGCAAGGTCTTGCTATGTAGTTCACACTGACCTTGAACTCACTGTGTAGTCCAGGCTGGCCTCGAACTCTGCAATCCTCCTGTCTCAGCCTTCACACTGCTGGGATTACTCCGAGCGCTGGGCAACCACACCTGGCTGCTATTCTTTTTCTATCTTTTTAAAAAATACTTTTAGAAAATTAGAATTGATATTGTACAGATTAAGAATATTGGAAACTATATTTACATATAGATGTCCAAGAGGAACACAGCAGTAATAAAGACACTAAACAAAGCCAGATTGTTTCCAAGAATAATACAGAAAGTGTCTAAAACACATAGCCTTGTGAGAAAATGATATTAGGGAATCTAAGATCTTATCCTTCTCCAGGTAAGCCAATTATTTTTCCTCTGAGAGCAATCCTTTCTGATTTTCTCAACTTACTTTCTGGTCATTTGTCTCACAAAAAGATTGGGTGGAGGCATGTGGCTAGGTCATAACAGAATAGTGTCCTTTCTGTAAATAACTGCTCTGTGTTCACACACTGTTCACCTCAGAGCTGTGTCTATGTGTTGGGAGGACAGTTCATAGCTGTCATAGTAAATGCTTTTCCTCTTTTTGTTCTGTGTTTTGGTTTTTTGAGCCAAGGTCTCACTATGTAGTTCAGGCTGGCCTTGAACTTTACGTAACCCAAGCTGGCTTCAAACTTGAGGAGATCCTCCTGCACTCAGTCTCCTGAGTTCTCAGATTATAAGCATGCATCACCATGCTGGGCTTCTTTTCATTTTAAAGTTTGAAACTATTATATACACTAAAGCAGGAGTTTTTAGTGGAATAGCACTACCAACCCAATTCACATGCATCACAGAATCATGAACAGACTCTACTGGTATCAAAGATTCCTTAAGGAAGATGAGTCTCCCTAAAATATTCTTGATAGCCATTTACTGAGGGCTTGCCTAAATTCTCACTGACATTATCTCTATGCCAAAAGTAGTCTCTACCACGATCAGATAGCACTAACTGTTCTTTTTTGGGCTAAGCTCAAATATACTCATTGAAGTTTTTAAAGGAATGACTTGCACATTCTCATGCCAGATGCAATACTGATCCTATGGACATACCAATAAGCGGAAATGAACATACTCCTCTTTGAAACTTCCAGTTTGGATCATCTATTTTACTAGTGAACAATCACTGACTGGTTATACTAAGTGTCCAACGCTATGCTCAATGTTCTTTATGCAACTTCTACTTAACCCCTATAATGACTCTATGAAAATGTTAGCTATCTCATATATTCTTAAGATATGCAGCTTACAGACATGAAGCGTGACATGATGTAGTTAGTAATGGCAAAGCTAGAAAGCAAATCTAGGCATTTCTGACAACACAACCCCTATTTTTTAGCCAGGAAAGTGCAGTTCTCCTGAATCACAGGGTTATATCTTATTAACCTAGTTAAAAATATCGTAAGTTGAAAAAAATATATAATGTTGGATGTCATGGTGGATGCCTATAATGCTAGTACTTGGGAGGCTGAGACAGAAGGATCATGAGTTTGAGGCCAATTTGGGTTATACGTACAGTGCCGTCAAAGCCAGCCTGAACTTTTTGAGCCTGTTTCAAAAAAAAAAAAAAATATATATATATATATATATACACCTAGCTTATAGATCATAGCTTGGTTTAGTCTGCCTAGCTCAGCCTAGTATTGGGCATCATGAGAGAGCATTATATCACACACATTGCCAGCCCAGAAAAAGATCAGTTTGAAATTCAAAGTACAGTTTCTACTGAACATATTCTTAGTCTTAAGAGTCTTATTTTTACCTTTTGAAACAATAGAAATAGAATTGGAGGAGTTTCCATGATATTTGATATTTTGGTTCTGTCTTATTACTTAGGAATCACTTTCACCCAACTGTAGTTAAAAAAAAAATCATTAACTTGGACGTCATAAATCAGAGACTACCCATAATCTGCATGTTTATCTGTTCTAAAGGATAGTCCTTCACATATTTGAAGACACCTATCATCATTTTGACTTGTGTTTACACTGTTTCATTCATATTCTACTCACATTTTGTCCAATTTATTTTTCTGAAATTTGCCTGCTTCTCTATAGAACCTAGCAGAGAGCTGAAAGGGAGACAATATGTTTCATTCCTGTGAAACAAAGCCTACATTTTCTGAATCTTCAACCATCCCCAGCTCCCTGGGTCCACTGACAAGATTGTGTACCAGTTTAAATCTCATCCTTTAATGCCTTTTCTCCAAACACTTGTGTCCAATTCAGGCTATTCTCATTGCACAGTTCCACTGTTAACTCTTTTGAAGAAACAGAATGAAAACTAGAGGAGTTTCCAGGAAATCTGACCCTTCATGTCTGTTTCAGTATTTTTGATTCAACATTTAACTCTGAGAAAAGTGCTTAACTTCTTCAAGTATCCTCAGGGTTAACACTCATTTTGTTAATCTCACTGGGTGGTTGGAAAGGTCAGATGAGATTAGGTATGGAAGAACAATTTGAAAACTCAAGTCGGTTATGTAATCTAAAACCCACAAGAACAACACAACCTAGCTATTAATATAAAATTTTCCTCTAAGAACCAACATTTCAATCAGTGGAAAGAGCTGATTGCCACAAATTTCTGAAAAGGGAGGGTCAGGGTTCAGACAGCTACATTGCTCATTGAAGTGTATTCCAATGACCTCAGTGTACTTGAGCCAACTTTTCCTAAGTCCATTTGTATTTTCTATCTATTGTCAATTCACACCTTCATAAAAAAGAGGAATTTCAAGTGGGAAATGAGTCTGTTGGAAGCCTCCTCCCTAAAACTAGTCTCAACTCTGAGGATCCCTGTTCACACCAAGTTCATCTCCCTACGCCCCTCTATCCCCATACAGTCTACTCTAATCCTTAGTCTCTCTCACCCTACCCCTCACCTGACCTTCTCTGTGAACCACTTCGTTCCTGGGATGGCCTGTTTTCATTACTATTTATTGGCTTATTTTCCTTATTATATACAATTTTTAAGATATAAAACAATTTTTTTTCAAATGTTAAAAACTATATTTTATCTAAGTGAAAAAAATACTCCTGTTATTAAGAACAAAAGTCCAAAATCTTTTTCTCTATTTTTGCCTATGGTAAATTTTTTTTGTATTGTTAAATTAAATTAAATTTAGTTAGAGGCAACCTTCATATCTTGAATCCATACCTGAGGGACCGCACTTAACTTAGTATGTAAACTAAAGTCTGATTTAGTAATACAGTACCTTATGTAGTTTTGGTAACAACTAGCTGGATCTCAGCCAATCACAGCAGCCCTCCTTCCACCAATCACAGGCTGCCAATTGATCAGACCATATCCAAATAAGGCAAACTGAGAGATATGTACTATCAAGCTATTTCCTGTACCTCAACTCCATTTTTTGTCTATAAATACTCCTTGCCCACCTATTACCCAGCAAAGTTCCCCGAACCACTGCTAGTTCTGAAGGCTGCCAGATTTGAGAATCATTCTTTGTTCAAATAAACTCAAGTTTAATTTCTTGAAAGTTTTAACAGCATTTTATTTCCTGTATTATGAGGAACCCTTCTTGGGGGAAAAAAAGCTGTTAAATGTTGAATATTTCAGCGTATTCAAACTAATGAAATATATTAGAATATTTTTGTTTGTTTGTTTGTTTGTTTTTTTGGTACCGGGAATCAAACTCGGGACCTGGTGTTTGCAAGGCAGGCGACGGAACCACTGAGCTAAATCCCCGGCCCTATATATTAGAATATTTTAACTTTAGTTGCATTAACATCCATTACATCCATTACATTACATTTTTTACTTTACATTTTTTGATCCTCTGACATATTAATTTGATGTAAACTAATGCAATAGAAAAGAGTCATTAAAATATGAGAAACATGACTTCACTAAAATTATGACATTGCATTAAATCTATTATTTTTATATCTTTTAGTGAGGAAAATTTGCTGCTATCATTTTAGCTCAACTGAAATCTCTTGTAAAACTATGAAAATCAAAGATACTGGCATGAAGGATTTGGGTAAAATAGGCATAAGAAAATACACAATTGCTAACTTATAATGGCTTAAGATTTTTCAACTTCATGACATACATTCAGTAATAACTGTATTCTTAAAACCTTTTATATTTTCATGGGCTAGCAATATGTAGTATGATTCTTATGATGGCCACCTCTGGGCTAACTAACATAAATGTTCTGACCATGTTTAAGGTAGAATAGGCTAAGCTCTAATGTGTGGTAGGCTATGTGCATTAAATCCATTTTCAACTTAGGATATTTTCAATTTACAATAGCATTTGCTTTTTATATTTAGTTTTTTTTTTTTCTTTCCAGTACCAGCGATTGAACTAAGGATCTTGAGCTTGTGAGGCAGGCACAGAACCACTGAGCTAAATTCCTGGTCCTACAATAAGACTTGTTTTTAAAAGTTGTAGTTTTGTTTTTTTGAGAGAAGGCTCACACTACATTGCTTAGACTGACCTTGAACTCTCTACGGAGTCCAGGCTAGACTCGAACACATGATCCTCCTGCTTCAAACTCCCAAGTGTTGGATAATCTGAATGGAATCCCATTGTAACTGGAAGAGCAATTACATTTATACCATGTGAAAATATCTCGAAAATTCTGAGAATCAGAAAAATTACCCATTCTGAAACACTTTAGAACAGCAGCAGAAATAACAAGTAATTTTTATTAGAACAAAGAGAAAGAGAAATTTGTGAACTCCACAAAAGCAGCAACAGATTTTGTTCTATTTGTAAAGCTTCAGAAGGCTAAACCCTTAATTTACACAAAGAGGGGAGGGTAGCTTCCCTGTGTTGAGCTAATCTGAGTTTATAGTGACACATGCACACATTTGGACATAGGACAACTGTGCAGATCAGATTTGACGTATTTTTCACTGCCAAACATAATTCAAATGCTAGACAAGCATAACTCTAGTGTCTTTTAACAGAAGAGTTTAGAAATGACATTTCACTGGAATAAGTAACTCATCCTTCAACTTGGAGCCCTCTAAACCACTGTAAATGGTTAAAGTCATACAAAACTAAGTGCTTTTTGTTTACAGAATCTGGCATAAGAATTCCCAATTTTCTGCTAAAGTTTCCACTACAGATGCAAAAAAGAAAATGTTCTCGTGATTCTTTGTGTTTGACTGTGGCAGCCAAGATTGAATGGAGGCATACAGGGGAAAAACACGGAGTGAGAATTATTGCAACACAGGAATAGCCTTATAAACAGTGAAGGGATTGTTTTACCCCAGAGCAGAATCTCAAATTTGAGCATGAAGTGTTGGAAAATATTTCCTACTACTCACACCTGGTTGGTTATATCTTTAAAACTTTAAAGGTTAAAAGCAATTAAAATAAGAAGAAAAGGGCTGGGGATTTAGCTCAGCAGTGCCATATCTGCCTGGCATGTACAAGGTCCTGAGTTCAATTTCTGATACCAAAAAAAGAAAAAGAAAAACAATGAGGTAGATATTTTATCCAAATGACTAGGAAATATCTAATGTTTTGTCCAGCTTGAGGATTTTAGGGCCAGCATGTGTCTATTCCCAGACACCTTATCATTCTTGTGTCTGGAACCCCAGATAATGCAATAAAGTAAGTGATAAGCTGCATGGTTCAGGGAGAAAAAACAAACTATAGGTCCAGTAGGGTATCAAATAGGAACAATAATGATAAAATTAAATGTATTATGCATTCAACCCACAATAATCCTGCATAAATACAATCCTGTGTAAATGACATAATTCTTTCTCCAAATAAGAGCTTACAAAAATTGGCCACTAATTATATGTTACACAGTTCTAAGCAACTTTACTGCATTATCTCTTTTAAACCTCACAAAGCTCTATGATCTATCATTACTATTCCATTTGGGAGGAAGAAAGGGAAGAACAGAAAGGTGAAATAATTTGCCGAAAGTCACCTAGGCCTCATCAGCATTGACATCTGTGACAAACTCAGGAGGTCTAACAATTTCCTGACACTGACCACAACAGATTGTGTCACTAAGCTGCTATGTGCATGGCCTGCTGGTCATCTCATTCCCATGTAAGTTGGGTTGCCAGGAAAATACGGGATTCAGGGAACTGAGAATGATTGTGGCTACCAGTTCTAAGATGGAGGAAATGGATGCCAAGTTCGATTTCCAAAAGTCTCAGTTGGAGAATTAGAGGTTGCACAAAAACAGCACACACTGTGTATCTGTGTCCTCCTAATGGATTAAGTCTTCAGTGAGACCTTCAAAATGATCTTCCCTCTGCCTTATTTTGGGGAGAGCCAATTGTAATTGTTTCTTCCAACACATTTGTACATGTGCCACACTGCATATCTTAAAAACTATTTTAGGGCTTAGTAGGAAATAGGTAAGGAGTTGGTGATTCTAACTTGAGATGTGGTACATTTTTTCTCACCGCTCTGCATGATAATACTATGCTTTTATTTGTATTTGGCATGTGACAACCTGTATCTGAAGAGAGTCTTTTATTTTTTTGTGTAAAATGTTATGACTGATGACTTTCATTGGGTTAAACAAGAATGTCAACAATTATTATTATGTTGAAGTCATTATTGATCAAGTTTTAACACAGAAAAAGCAAAAATAGTCTGAATGGCAGCTGATGCAGCTAAACATTCACTTAAAGTTAAAATCAAAGTCTCTCAGGAAATCAATCTTTGGATAGAGTTTTCATGTTTAATTCAGTGGAGGGATTCAAGAATTAGGCTAAAGGATAATTTCAGATTCTTATGATTGTGCTCTTGTCCTGTCCGATGCATGCCTTCACCCTTTGATGGCATTGTGTGACTTTGGAATTCTTCACTGAGTGTAAGATGACTTTATTACTGAAATAGCCACTGTTGTTGTACTTATGATTTGAGCAAATGAGGTCAGTTTCGTTAATCTTTACGTATCCACATAATTTTTACTAAATGATTTACCTGTAATATCAACAGGCAGAATCTACTATGAATACAGTGGCCAACATATACCAGATAGTAATTTCCTATGCAAGCAAATCACGGTCACTGTTTATCATAGTCCCCTTTTTTTGCTGGATAATACAGTACTTTGGAGGCCAAAGCAACAGTTTCATAGATGTAAGTATGAGAATGTTTGCTTTTTAAGAAACAAAATCTAGAAATCATTTTCTTCATTTTGAAAAATTTATGTAATGAATTCCTCCTATTTATATTATTTTAATGCTTTCATTTTACATATTCTGTGAAATACTAAAATATTTCTATAGCCCATATGTATTTAAACTATGAATCATTTCATTTGTACATTTGATACATAAACTATTACTGCTCCTGAATAAATATATAAACATGCTACTTTATGGTGATTTCTATGTTCCCAGAAATTTAGGCCAAATTTTAAAATATGATAAATTATGAAGAAACAAGGCATAATTCTGGAAATGTAAGGGAGTTAAAATTTTCCCTCTGGGAAAAATTTGCACAATCTTTTTTCTTTTGTTTTGTTTTTTAGATATGGGGGATTGAATCAGGGCCTGAGCCATGTTAGGCAAGCGCTATACACTGAGCTACATCCCCAGCTCCCCTTTTTGTTTTGGTACCGGGATCGAACTCGTGACCTTGCGGTCGTGGGGCAGGTGCCAGAACCACTGAGCTAAATCCCCGGCCCCCCAGCCTTTTTATTTGGTATTTTAAGATGGGGTCTTGCAAAGTTGCCCAAAGTGGCTTTGAATTGGTTGAGTGGCCTCAACCTTCCAAGTGTCTGAGATAACAAGGATGCAATTATGATTCTGGCTCGTTAATTTTTGCTTGAAAGAAATACAATTTTAGAATTGTCTTGTAAAAAGGAGACTTCAGGTAAAAGTCCAGGAAGAACACCACGAGTTATGTTTTCCTAACTAGAGAAACAAGTGTCCAGCTAAAATAAAGGCCTTTGAAAGAAACCTTACTGTTTAGCTACTGCATTGGCTTACTTCCTCTAAGCAGAGGGCGTTATGTGTGTTGCCAGTAACAGTACTGGGAAAACACATTTTGAAAGTGAGAGAGAAAACTCATCCTACCTTGAAATTCTAATTTAAAGACTATTACCAGCCACTGCAGGTGAGACAAATGGAAAACAAAGGTGTACCCAAACAAACAACTCAGGTTTCAAAGCCTAAAAACAAATCTAACAGGAAAGAACCTAAACTCGCGCAGCCTGTTTGCCTAATATCTGAACAAGTGCTGGGAATGCAGGAGAGATACAAGTCAATGAGCAAAAGTATGGGTGGTGAGATTGTGGGTGATTAGTTTTTCTTCCTTTCTGGATTTCCCCTTTCTTTCTCCCCCCCCCTTCCTCTTTCTCTCTTTTGTTTTTTTCTTTCTTCCTTTTCTTTCTTTTTTCTTTCTTGCTTGTTTTTTTTTTTTTGCTTATCATGAGCACATGCCACTTTTAGATTATAACTGTGAAAAAAAAAAGACTTTAAAAATGACTTTCCCCCCCTCCAACTATGTACCGATATCTGCATATGGCAACTGAGCATGCCAGTCTTGTCCTCTCGCGCTCAGATAAAAAGACATTAAGTGTGAAAATTTAAGCAATCCCACTAGCTAATCTTCATCACTCTTTAGTTCTTAAAAAGTATTTTTTGTTAGCTTCTATTTCTGTTAAGCAATGTGAAATAGTTTCACCTAATACACAATTCTTTTAAAACTGAGTCTAAACTGGGCATGGTGGCACACTCCTGTAATCCAGGAGGCTGAGGCAGGAGGATTGCCTTGAATTCAAGGCTAGCCTGGACCCTGCCTCAAAATACCAAAATAATAAACAAACAAACTGAGTATAAAGGAACTATACTTTAGACTAAATAAAATACTCTGATGAGGCTGGCTTTTAATGGTAATATTCTAACTGCTGGAAATATTTTTCAAGCAAAATGACAGAATCGTTGTATTAAAATTACTTCAAGAATTTGGAGAAGTTACAATAATAAAATGCACTCGGTTGGTAATGACTAGAACCTTGGCCTTGTAAAGAATATATTAGCAGGGTCAAAATTTGCATGTAGTAGGAGGGTGGCTATGGAGTTGCTGTGGCCGCTGTTTGCACTTAGCAAAACTGAGGCAGTTAGAAGTTGGGCCTAGAGTGCTGATATGCACAAGGAAGGGCACACTGCAGTGCAGAAATCACAGGATCAAAATCTGCATCCTTCAGATGCAAATTTAAGAAAACGATTAGTAGAATAGAAGAAGATTTAGCTTCCTCAGCCTGAGATGTCTACATCCTGAAAACTATTGCATAGGCCTGAAGATTCAGCTCAGCAGCACTGTGCCTGCATTTAAAGCACAAGGTCCCGAGTTGGATCCTTGGTACCAGAACAAACAAACAAACAAAAACAACAGAGCACCTAATAAAAGACAATACATTACATTCAAGATTGAAAGACTTAAACACTGCTGAGTTCTTATCAGGAACTCTAAAGACTAAGAAACATGGACTAACACCCTTGAAGTAATATAAGAAGAAAAAGATCAAGGGCTGGGGATTTAGCTGAGTGGTTCTGGTGCCTGCCTCACAAGCACAAGGTCCCTAATTCAATCCGCAGTACCAAAAAAAAAAAAAAAAAAGATCATCCAAAAACATACTTCAAGAATGAAATGAAGATATTTTTACTCATGAAAGCATATTATGATGATAAAAGAACTCTAAAATATTTCATTGCCAGAGGACTTGCTTTATAAGAAATGCTAAAGAAAATGTTTTAGGTGAAAGAGAAATGATATGAGAGAAAACCGTATCTTCAGGAACAAATGAAGACTGTCAGAAATGATGCATACACAAGATAGCCTTCTTTTGTTTAACTTTAAATACATTATACATTGTTTCTTTTTCACATGTAGAAGTAATAAAAGTGACAACCATAATATGAAGGATGAAGGTGGAGGAGGGGCAATGGACCAATTTTATTTCAAGTTTTTGGCAATCATCTGTGAAAATTTAGTTATTTATTATAAACTCTAGATCTACCAGTAGAAATCTAATGCAAGGACATGTAGCTAGAAAAATTAATAGACAAATTAATATTAAATTCTAAAAAGTATTCAAGTAATCCTAGAAGTGAAAAAGAAAAACAGTCAAAGAAGAGAAGGGATATGTAGAAAAGAGCAAAATGGTAGAGCTAAGTCTCTAACAACAATGGTATTTCTGGCATTGCGATACATACCTGTAACTCTGGTGCTCAAGAGGCTGAGGAAGAGGATCACAAGCTTGAGGTCAGCTTAGGCTACACAGAAAGTTCAAGGCTAGCCTGGACTATGTAGTGAGACCCTGTCTAAAGGGAGACAGGGACAGTAACAATGGCATTAAGCATAAGGGGTCTAAACATTACATGTAAAAACTAAGGATTTTCAGGTAGGATTTTTAAAGAAAACCTTTCTATAAGAAAAGCACTTTAACTATAAGACACAGATAGTTTGAAAGTAAATGAGTAGAAAAGATGTTCCATATGAAGGGAAGGTATAAGGAATCTGGACTAGTTATACTAATATCAGAAAATACAGACTTTAAACAAAGACTTTTGACTGAGATAAAGAAGAATGTTTCCTAATGATAATATGATCATTTATCAGGAAATCATAACAATCATATGTACCTAATAACAAGGCTTCAAAACATATGAAACAAAACTTGACTGAATTAAAGATTCATAGCACAATTTCACCAGTACAGGTGGAGAGTTTAATACTCTTATCTCAATAACTGATTGAAAAACTAGACAAAAAGATAAAATCCCTCTAGACATGGATCCTCCTCTATGAGTTAGTGATCCAGAAAGATCTTCATTCAATGAACTGCTACAGGAGGTATGTTGCATCTCTGTAACCCCATTGACGACCCAAAAATCATTAAAAGTTTAAAAAGTACATGTTCTGCATTAGTTTTTCTTGTAACTTAATTCTGCAGCTCCAAAAAGCATCCAAGCATTATCTCTCTGATTTCTCCTTTACTGGATTTCCTCCCATTTCATTCTATTTACATAACATCAAGAAGCATTTCCTTTTTAATAAGAATGCATAATACTACTTTGCTTCTTCACAACACATGTACTGTAGATCTTAATAGAGGCATTAAACAGCAGATTGCTTGTTTATTGTGAAGTTACACAGCTAATGGATCGAAATGATGATATCAGTAGGCCAATTCACTTTCATGTTTCTTCATCTTTTTTCACAAGACATACATAAAACAGAAAAAAAATTTTGACAGCTAAAATTGATAGTAAGTTTAGACCCTAAACCTGGTCTTTTGGGGAAAAAAAGCTTTCAGAGAGTTTTTTTATTCCCCTTCTCAAGTCCTCCTGTTTTCTCTAATAGGCATAGACTGACGCTCTTTTCTGGAGAGAAGATTAAAGCACAGATGTAGCCCAAGCTGCTTCTCACAGAAGAGGTGGTCCTGCCTAGGAAGTAAACAGAATGGGGAACACAGCTCTCTGCCCTGCTCCCCACCCTGGTATTTTCTGGCTCTGAGCTTTGGATGTGTCAGACACCCATTTTAGTTTGTTAGCTCATTCCTAAGGATACTGAGGATAGACTCCCGCTCTTATTTCACAGAATTGCTGCAAACACTAGAGTTTTGTCAGCACATTTTGTAAAAGTGTAAGGCCTAATACAAATATTAGGTTTCGGCACTAGTTTTCTATTTCAGTTGGCCTTATTTAATTAGAAAGGGCGAAAGCTCTATTATCACTCTCTTAATTGTTTTAGCTCCTTTTGGTTCACCTCCCCTTTTGATTTCTAGTGTCAGCTTTGTGCAATTAGCCTCAAGTTGCACGGGTTTGTGAAAACAAATAAAAAGATGTCCTCTTTCCTATAACAACATCCGCTACCCTTTGTCTAATTTTTAATTATATAACCTGAAGCATATGCTCTGATCTCACAAAGGGCGTTCCCCTGATTTTGATCAGACTCATTCATATCCCTGGATCTCACAGTCTGAGTTATACTTGCCCTCCCATAGGTATTCTGAAGTGTGATTCATGTTAGGTTTGTAAATCCCTTCTTCATTCTCAAGGAGAAGCTGAAGCCAGTGTATTTGCCCACTTTATTCTACTCATCTCCATTCCAGGAAATAGACTCATTCCTCTGTTCCTTTCATACTTGAACATGCTTCACCCTCCATAAAGCTGTACCTGACAGGCTGGACACTTTAGACACAAGAGAAAGGGACTAGACAAAAGGACTTTTGTGATGACAAAATTGACAGTGAGACACTGGGCCAGGCACAAGCAGGCGAGCAGGTAATGCAGAATGCAGGCTGGGCACCTAAGGCCAGGGGGCCTTCCCCACCACACCCCTGTACCTGAATCATCATTAGTCCAGAAGGTTCTTGGATCGGGCTTGGTCAGGATGCCGGCGTGGTTACACGGTTCTTTCATCTAGAGAACATAAGGAGAGAAGAGGTGATGTGGTCATCAGTGCTGGACTTCAGCTCCACAGTTCTGGACCGCAATGCCAAGGCTAAAGCCAGCCTTCAAGGCATGGCTGTGCCCTGACTAGGGAGGTTTGCTGAGGACTGTGCTAACTGCCCCGGAGAGTCCTATTTAATCCTGCACAAACTGGGCAGGTGTGTCACCCTGGAATTGATGCAGGTCCTTTCTCAGGGCTGATGGCTAAGTAACCATGTAGGGCCGTAGTTCAGTCTCCACTTGCTCCTCCTGCCCATGCTATGTGCAGTGTACAACCTGCATAGCTGTACACAGAGATGATGCTGATGAATGATTTTGTGTAAAGACACTCACTACATAAAAAGTGTTTTGGATCTCCACATATCAAAAATATTACTTTTAGTAAAAACCATTTGGAAAAACTTATGTTAATGAAGACCAACTTTTAATTCAGTTGCACTTTAAGATGAATCCTTCTTTTATAATCATAATAGAATCTTCATGTTCTTAAACAGAAGCACATGCACATATGTAATATGTGTTTTTTATTCCTCTGGGATACTCTGCCTAGTGAAAATCCAATTAATAGATTTCCTATAATACATTCCAGGGAGTAGCAGTGATGCATTTGGGGGCAACTTTATACTATGGTGATGTGTAGCTTTCAGAGATGTATCCTCAAACAACAAAATGTAGATTTCAGTGTTAAAAGAGACTTTCTACTTATCTGTATTTTTCAGTGTGATCATTTCATTACTGTGAAGTCTGCAGTCCCACTAACAACTTACTGGATGAATTACTTCCATTGCAGTAATAATTGATGTTACCAAGAATGTCACTAGGGCATTGTTTGCTTCCACTGACATTTTCTACCACAGCAAGCTGTTATTGATGAAAGAAGGAGTACATAATCCGCAGTGTGGTACAAGATCCTTCTCTCAGGGGTGAGTATCAAAAAACATGTGGAAATCAGGATTTCAAAGAACTATTTGGACACCCATATTCCATGCAACATCATTCCCAACAGTCAAGATAAGGACATAAGATAAATGTCCATTAATGAATGAGTGGATAAAAAAGGTAGTTTATACATACAATAGAATATTACTTGGCCCTTCCAGTGAAGAAAATCCTGTCATACATGACTGCATGAATGAACTCTGAAGACATTATCCTAAGGAAACTAAGGTAGTCACAGAAGGACAAATACTGCACATAATTTGACTTACAAAAGATGTAAGAAATCGAAACTGAGAGTAGAATGGTGGTTTCCAGGGCAGTGGGGAGGAGGAAACGAAGAGCTGACATTCACCAGGCATAAAGTTCCAGTTACACAAAATGACTGGGTCATAGGCTTCTGTTGCAAAACACTGTGACCATAGTTAATATCACTATATTGTTCACTTAAATATCTGTAAAGAGCCTAGAAGTCGTGTTTAGTGTTCTCGCCGTAATTAAAAGAGAATCTGGGATAGATATCATCCTAGCTCTGTTAGTATGAAAGATAGGCACATAATATTTGATGCATAATTCTGTAAGTATTCTAAATATAGGAATAGAATTTCCTGGTATTTACAATATGGTTTTCATTTAGAGGAAACATGATCTTAGAAATAAAACTGCAGTAAAAAAGTCATGAAAATTTAAATCACATACTGAGTGTTAGGTCAGTGGCAGAGTGCTTTCAGTGATGATGATGATGAAGATGATGACAGAAGATGGAAGTGGAGAATAAGGTGAAGATCATCTCAAGGTTAAAAAAAAGCAGTGTATGGCATAGCACCATTCCACGCCCACGTTTTGAGAAGCACTATAAAACAACCCTCATACTCAATTATGCAGTATAACTTCCTTCCTTCCCAGAAAATGCTGCTATTCCACTAAAGTACTGCTGTACTTATAGGAAAGCTTTTTACAGGTTGAAATGAAGTCTGCATCCTTGAAAAATTTGGTTCCTGGTTTTACTCACTCTTGAGTTATATAGAATAGTTCTCTCCCTTTTGTATAACATTATACCTCAAACATTTGAAAGCAGCTATTATGAAAGCAGCCTTCCATTTTCAGGTTAACTTGCTTTCTTCCTTTCCATGGCTCCTCACCAAGAGGTTTTAAGCCTTTACTGAGGTCCCTCTGCCCGAGGAGACGGCCTCTCTGACATGTGAACTTGTCCTCTGGGAGCTCCCTGGCCTAAAGCCAGATAACAGTCACTGAAACAAGGTATTACTTTGAAGGAAGCACTCTAAGAAGACAGCCCATGTGATTTCCAGATGTGGGTAACTAAAATGTTCCCCAGCACCTATAAATCTAACACACCACGAGAGTAAAGAATGTACTATAATTTTGTCATTTTGATACTTTTTTAATTGCAAAAAGTTCTAATTTATTTTACAACTACTACTCATTTGGGAAAATTATAAATATATGAGTTTTTTTCTTCATTAAGCCCTATAACTACCTGTGTCCTTGTGGTATTTGTGTAAGACAAATGTCATCATTTCAGATCTCATTTACTTATGAATGCTTCTTTATCCTATTTGTTTAAGAATAATATCCTACATGTGGAAGCTGTTTCTGTGAAAGCTGGGGTCACCAAGAATTCTTCTCGCTCTTTGTGGTACTATGGTATAAAGAAGTTGGCACTTTTCCTGATTCTCAAGAACCAAAGGACCCACAGCAAATGATCTGCACAGTTCTTGCAACCTATTTTAAGCACAGATTCATAAATAACCCTAAGAATTGCAAGAGTTAAAAGGTAATGGTCTAGAACAAAGTCCTGTAGCTTTAAGTTCTTCACAAGTGAGAAAATTCATTATCAGATGTGGACCCTGCTGAGTGTTCACGAGACACCTATATCTCAGGAGAAAGGTGGAAGCTAGGGAAGAGACCAGTAGCTCACAGGTCTTGACACCTGGGTGAATCCACACAGGCCTTTGGTTCTTTCTTCCTCGCCCTAGGAGAGAGTCAGGAGGATTTTCCCAGTAGGATCTCTGTCTTGGGAGTGTGACTGGGGAAGGTGAAAAGGTGACAGTGTAATAAGAACAGCAGAATGATAGTGTGAAATTTTATAGTATTGTATTATGGAAAATTTTAAGCACATATGAAAGTAAAAAGTATTATAAACCCTTATGAATCTATCATCCAACTTTAACCATTATCAATATCTTGCCAATTTTATTTTCATTCATCTGGCCTTATTTTCCAGCTGGAATATTTTAAAGCAAATCCTGTGTATCATGACAATTCACCTGTAATTTTTTTTTTTTGCATTATATCTTTCAGGTTTAATTTTTTTTTCCCATTAACTTTATTGGTACATTTTAGGTATAAAATACAGTTACATTCATCATTGGGCTCTTGTACCATTAGGAGTCTCTTGGTTCTTATTTTTTTTCCCCTTCCCTTGCCCTTCCTTCACCCCCTCCACCTTTCCCTATTTGCAAAGACCTTGTTTCCATTTTTTTCCTCTTCTCATATTTTTCCCTTTCCCTTTTTTCCCTTCCTCCACCCCTCCCAATTCCCCTGCTCTTTTAGACCTTTTCTTCCTGTTACACAATATCAATTATACAGTTTTTAAATCACAATATTAAGATCTAGGAGACATTACCACAGATTTTACAGAATTGAAAAGGATATAGAAAGCATATTACAAAAATCTTTTTTGAAATAAATTTGACAACTTCTAAGAAGTAACTTAGAAGACAAATTAATGAAACTAACTCTGGAGGAAATATAAAATTTGAATAGCACCTATTAAAGAAAGTATATTCCTAGCTTGAAAACCTACCTATATGACAACAGCAGGCTCATAAACATTTTAATTGATAAATTATATCAAACATTTAAAGCAGAAAAAAGAAGGAACACTTCTCCCCTCATTTTAGGAAATCAACATTGTGCTAATCCTAAAACTGGATAAAGATAATAGAAGAAAAAAATATGAACATAGATAGAAATTTAACAAAACAAACTGTTAGAAGTCAGATCTGGCAGGATGTAGAAAGTGGTTTTGTTATAGGGATGGCAGTGTTGGTTCAGCATGGGAAGATCCACCCCCAAAAGTAATCATTTTAACAGAGGAAAGGAGAAAGCCTTATGATCCTGTCACTAATTGGAGAAAGAGTATTGTACTAAATTCTACAGCTGTTCATGGTAAAAGCTATCAGGAGACTAGAAGTAGAACAGAAACTTCTCAACAGATCAAAGACATGTACTCCATACTTCCAACAAAAATTCCTTCTATGAATGGAGATGATACAATGCTTTCTCCCTAAAGTAGGGAACAAGGGCATATATGCCTACTCTTCATCTGTCCATTAGACTTTGAAACTAAAGGTCTAAACCAAAATAGTTTGGCAATAAAATGACACAACTAGGATAGGACTGGCATGGCAGAAGCAAAATCTTTATATGTAGATGAAATGATCATCTACAGAGAAAATACTAAGAAATCTCTAGGAGCCCCTAGAATTTGTACTTGAATTTAGCAGGATTAGAAAACACAAGGTATATATAAAAATTCAGGTCTGTGTATACTTGTTATAAATGAAGAACTGGATATTGAAATTTAAAAGTTATTTAGGAGTACAAAGGACCCAGAAAAGCCAAAAACAAAAACAGTGTTGGAAGACATTTAGCACCCAATTTTAAGACTTCTTCTAAAGCAACAGTAATCAAGGCAGTGTTGGTGTAAGGAAAGACATATAGATCATTGGAATAAAACAGAGAATCTAGAAATAGAACCACACATATATGGTCCACTGAGTTTTGAAAGATTATTTAATATTAGCATTTTATAGAATATAAACTCAATTCAAGAGCTGAGGAAGAGACAATGTCTTCAGCAAATGGCACTAGAACACCTGGTATCCATTTGTAAAAAATTAACCTCAACCCTTTATTTCCATACATGAAAATAACATGAAGGGATCTATGAAACTAAATAAGAAAGACTAAAAGTATAAAACTTTAAGAAGAAATTATAAGGGAAAATATTTATGAATTCAGAGTAGGCAAGAACTACCTAGTATACAAAAAACATGATGTATAAAAGAAAAAAATTGATAAATGAGATTCTATCAAAATTTAGAACTTTAAATGACATCATTAAAATGAAAAGTAGTCCTTAAACAGACCATATTTACAATGCATATAACCTATGAGCAGAATATATAAAGAATTCTTAGAGCTCATTAATAGACAACCCAATTAAAATGTAGACATAAGAAGATGATAAATAACCAGTACAGCACAAGGAGTGGTGTGCAATTCTAGAGTCAGAAAAATACTAATCAGTACAATAATAAGATTGAACTATACACTCATTAGGGAGATGAAGTCAAAAGTTTTAAAAGTCTTGTCATGAGTTTTTCTTTTTGTTGGATTCTCCCCCTTTGCATTTAATTTGTCATGCCCAATGGATTCATTCTGCTGAGTTTCCTGGGGTTGTGATCCTCATTGTCTTTTCCTAGGGTATTGTCTAAAATTTTTTGGAGTGCCAGTTTGGTATTCATGAAGTTCCTGAGGTGCTCTCTATCATGAAAGTATCTTATTTCTCCATCAATTTTGAAAGATAGTTTTGCAGGCTACATCAATCTGGGTTGGAGGCTGTTTTCCTTTAGGGCTTGAAATACATCACTCCAAGCTCTTCTTGCCTTGAGGGTTTGCATTGAGAAGTCTGCTGTGATTCTGATGGGCTTTCCTTTGTATGTGATTTGTTTCTTTTCTCTCACTGCTTGTAGAATTTTGTTCTTCTGTTGGATTTCTGGAATCCTAACTATTATATGCCTATGTGTAGATTTTTTTTGATTAAGGCTAGCTGGAGTCCTATATGCCTCACTTATCTGTATGTCAAGTTCTTTTCCCTTCCTTGGGAAGTTTTCTGCCATCACTTCTGTGAAGAGTTTTTTTATGTCATTTGCACTCTCTCCTCTTTCTTCATTGACTCCAATCAGTCTTATGTTATTCTTCTTTGCATTGTCTAGCAGCTGCTGGATTGATTTCTCATGTTCCCTTACAATTTTAAAGCAATTTTTATTTTCCTCCTCACTAATTGCAACCTTATCTTCTGTATGTGAAATTCTATCCTCACATTGGTTCATTCTGCTGCGCAGACTTTCGATGGAGTTTTTAATCTCTTGGAAATCTGTTTGTATCTGTTTTATGGATTCCATTCGATTCCTATGTTGGGATTCCATCATGTTCCTCAGATCCTCTATTTTTTAATTTGTGTCCTCTCTAGATTTATTAATCATGTCTTGCACCATGAGCACAATCTTTGCTGTTATCTGAGTAATTATTTCTGATTTAATTTTTCCCAGATCCTCTTTTGTTGCCAGTTCAGAGAGTCCAGGTGGTTGAGTATCAGATTGTTCCATCTTGTTTCCCTTTGGGGTTGCTGTAGGTGATCCAGAAGTCTGTTTTTGAGGCTTGTTTATGTGTCTTCTCATTTCCACGGTGTGTGTCGGGGGGTGCTTCTGGCACCCACGTGGCTCACTTTCTCTGCCCTAGGAGCTTGGGATGGCAGCGGGGGAGCTTCCTTCCGGGTGCTGGCACCAGCTGAGCTTCACTGCCCTAGGCGCCTGGGATGGAGCTTCCTCCACCTATAATTTCTTTAGAATGTGTTTCTAACTGACACATTTTGAGTGTGTAATCATCAAAATTAACAATTTCAATAATAATTGGATTGAAGTTTATTTAATAAATAATAGCTTATACATTCTGAAAAACATAATGAGTGCTTTTACTAATTTGCAAACAGAATAATTTGAATAAATGATCTTTTTAAAGATATTTTAAAATCACAAGTTCCACAAAAATCAATGGAGCTTAGCTTCACTCATTTAAATCCTTACAGATTTTTGTTTGTTTTTTTGTTAGGGGAAGCATCTTAACAAACTTTTTTCTAATGCAAGTGATATCATGTCTCAACTTACTTCCAGTGAGTCCTAGGACATTTTTAAAAAATGGAGGAAAGAAAGAAAATGTTGTGGGGTAGAATTGGAAGTTGTGGGTATGAAGCTAGAGGGAAGATCATCCTTAGTAAGTAATTCTTAAGTGTTTATATCACTATAGTTTTGAAACTCAGAAGTAACATTTGGTTATGATTTAAACATTAGAAAATGAAGTGTATTAGAATATCACATTCAAGGAGATATCAGGTGTCCAGAAATTTTTGACAGATTCTGGGGAATGAACCGGGGAATAAATTATTAAAAGCTCACTGATAAGAGAAATGAACCAAAGTGTGTGTGTGTGTGTGTGTGTGTGTGTGTGTGTGTGTGTGTAAAAGATTTGGGAATGGGACATACTAGGCAAGTGCTCTCCCACTGAGCTATATTCTCAGCTTCCCAAAGTCTTTATTCTATAAAATGTCTATCTAATGCCTTTGTTCCATATAATGCTATCCTGCAAATACTACATTTTAAGTGCAGTTCTTTGTATGAAGGAGGAAGAAAATACTTCCACCACTGATTCCTTTGATGGGTTTATTATCATTTATCAAGTAGGGTTATATTTTAATTTTTGTTTGCTTGTTTTCCATTACTGGGGATTGAATTCAGGGCCTTCACACCGAGCCATATCTCCAGCCCTTTTTGTTTTTTATTTTGAGATAGAGTCTTTCTCCGTCTCTAAATTGCACAGGCTGAGCTCAAATTTGTAATCCTCCTATCTCAGCCTCCCAGAGTGCTGGCATTACAGACAGGCAGTACCACACCCAACTCAAGTATTTACTGTATTTAAAGACCCTAGATGCTATTTACTACCTTGGTTGCTGTAGAGCAGTGATAGGGAAACTTTTAGAGGCCAAAGGTACAAACTGCAACCCCAAACCCACTTCTTTATCATGAAGTCCCAACGTTGCAATTAAACCCAAATGGTTGGCTGCTGGGGTGGTGATGGGGCAACTTGGCTCCCATGCCAACAGAGAGGGCTCCGAGTGCCTGCTGGAGCACGAGTGCGGTAGGTTCGCCACCCCAGCTATAAAGGCACAAGAAAACTCATTGATTCTAAGACATTACCTTCTGACTGGGCAGCAGGAAACAGACATCTGCAAAGCAGATATGGATCGTGATATTAAGTTCCTCTAAATGTGAAGTTATGTGGTGCAGTTATTAAGTTATGTCAAGTTTAAAGGTTGAAGCAACAATATGGGGAACATAGTTGAGGAAGGAGGACTTGGGCAGGTTTTTAAATCATTGGCAGCATGTGAGTTGGTATGAAGGTGGTAGAAAGGTGTCCGAAGTGGGTGGGACCTGCAAACACCGGTGAGGGTGCAGACTTAATGAGAAGTGTCTGGGCAACAGTTGGGTGAACAATTCATGGGGATGGAAGGCACATGGGAGAAATGGTGGGAAACTAGGTGGAAGTTGGATGGCACAAGGTTTTGGGTGTCAAGGTGCCCTTCATGTCATGGGAATTCAGGGGTTTGGAAAGTCTGCATGAGAGAGCAGAGTTAGAGAACTCAGCTGGGTGTGGTGGCACATGGCTGTAATCCCAGCACTTGGGAGACTGAGGAGGATCATGTGAGTTTGAGTTTGAGTCCAGCCTGGGCCACATAGTGAGTTCAAGGCCAGCGTGAAATAAGCAGTGAGATCCTGTCTCAAAAAAAAAAAAAAGAAAGAAAATCAGTAGTGGAGGAAATGAGGAGACTGGTGTAGCAGATGAGCACATGACCAGATGGGACTGTGAAAATGGAAAGAAAAGGTTGGGTGTGAAGGGCATCCAGAAGAAAGATGTGTCAAGATGTGATATGACTGAAAATGAGGGAAGGTGCGTGTGTTGCGGGGGGGCAAGTAGTTTGGAAGTTGGTGACTAGGACAAAGCTGCAAACAGTCTCCAGCTGTGGGGAAAATCATCCTGTTCTGTCCCCTGGCTAGTGTGATGGCCTACAGAGCTTATGATGGCCCTGTCCCTGTGCCACAGTTCTCCCGGGAGCATTCCCTCCACTGCTTAGCCACTGGGCCATGTCACCTCTGGGTACCTAGTGGTGGAGGCTGGTCACAGAGTCCAGTAGGTTTCTCATGCCTCTACCCTGGGGTACAGCATTCCACTTCACACAGGAGAGGGATCACATGTGCCCCACTGACTAGCTCCTGCAATTATGCCTACAATTTGTGCATGTGTCATCTGCAACCTCATAAAGATGACAGCATGGACAAGGATAGCAGGAGTCTGGTCAGGGGATCAGAGCATGGTCAGCAATCAGGAGTCTTGAACTGTTCTGAGCTCTGGAAGCTAATGATTCATCCTCATTCAGTTGCTTAACGTCTGTTACCTCCACATGACACGGGGCACAGGAACTATTCTTGATCCCAAGGACATTGTGATGCCAGACAGCTAGACAAATGTTCCTCTTTTCATGGTTTTTCTTTCATTTGCACTCTTGTTTGGTTTCAATATTTTTCAGTTTGGCCCTTGTGATTGTGAATTGCTTAAGGAATTCACCAACTCACTTCTCTAATGTATATTTCCGGTTTAGCTCAGTGTGCACTTATTTTCATCTCTGGTCTATGTAAGGTTCAACATATCCATCCAAGTCAAACTTCTACTAAATCAAGTATTTGTTTAGGTTTTTACTGTTGTTTTGTTTTTGTTTAGTTTCATTTTTTTTTTCAGTGCTATGGATTGAACCCTGGGTTTTGCATATGTTAGGCAAGGAATCTACCGAGCTGCACATTCAGCCCAAATCAAATGTTTTCTATACTCTGCACCAGCACTAGAGATCAAAGGATTGGGTGTCTGGGGAGCTGGAAGGGTCCTTTTCTCCTCCATCCTTGCTTTATGGTTGAGGAAACTCAGCAGCACAGAATAACATAACCAATGTTGGTGAAAATTGAGGGTTAGAGTCCAAGTCTTGACTGTTATATTTTAAGACATAGCTGAGAACTGATGCTGGCTTCTTAAAACTCAACTTTCTAGGGCTGGGGATTTAGCTCAGTGGTTTCGCTGCCTGCTGCGCAAGTGCAAGGACCTGAGTTCAATCCCCAGTACTAAAAAAACAAAAACAAAAACAAAAAACTCAACTTTCTGCCCAGTTTTGAAATTAATTCAGTTATCCATTCACTAAATATTTGAGGCTAACCTGCTATCCAGTGACGGCCATGCTAGGAGCCACAAGTATAGATGAACATGTGGACAGTCCCTACTCTCGTGGAACTTATTTTTTGATGCTGTTGATTGAAACAGGCACTAAGGAGCCAGGAAATAGGATGACTGCAGTAGGGAGTGAGGCAGTGCCTGGTCATTTTAGATTTTTTTAAAGGGAGTCCACCTTCTTATATATAGATTTTCAATCATATCACCAGAATCAATGATTGCATCTCTACCTTTATAAGTTAAAATGCATAACAAAATAGGCACACAGAATTTGGCTTGACTAGAGTGCAGCTTTTTCACACTCCTAACATGGCAGCTTTGACTTACACATGGCCAGGTCCATTCTGTTGCACTTATTAACACTTCTTGCCCAGACCTGCAGGCATTTGAGGTGCCACACAGGAGTCTACCTTGGGCCAAGATACCTATATCAAACCTTTACGTATTCTACCCCAAAGCACACAATTAAATTCTTAAGTAAAAATTACTTGTGGGATGATGATTATCGATTTGGCCTGATTCTGAGAGAAAGCAATCAATATGTGTTTCTTGACTGCATCATTGATTTAATAGGATGCAGATTGTTTATGTCAAAGTAGCCAAAGTTAATATTATCACAGAATCATAATGTTTTGTGGCTAGAATGTATTTAACAGATTATTTAGTTCAGTATCTTTTTGGATGGGAAAGCAGTTTAGAAGAAGTAAGGTGACTTACAGAAGGTCACACAGATAGCCAGAAGTTATTTATGTTGTTTGCAATACATCTGTGGTAGATGAAAGAAGCCTCCTTGCATTTATTTGAGAGCACAATTGGTGAAAATAGATATAGCTGTTCAGAGAATGGGCTTCAGGGTTAGAAATAGCTGCAGTAAAATTAAGGCACTTACACACCTGACCAGGTATGTGGCCCTGGGGAATTTATTTAATTTTTTAGCCTTAGTCTCCTTATTAGAAAAATTAGCAAATTAAGAGCTAAGACCTGTAATCCCAGCTCTCTAGGAGGCTGAGGCAGGAGGATTGCAAGTTTGAGCCAAGCCTGGGAAATTCAAAAACTTAGTAAGGCCTTGTCTCAAAATGAAAATAAATAATTAAAAAAAAATTGTAAGAAAGGTCTGGGGATGTAGCTCAGCACAAAGGCCCTGGGTTCAATTTTCATTACTAGGGAAAAAGAAGTGTTAGGATAAAGGCTCATGATAGGGTTTGTTGCCACCTATGGCTATACCATCAAACAGGTCAACAGAATAATGATGACTCAGGCGCACCCTGGAGGACATAGAATTTTTGGTAGAAAAAGTTTGCTCTTTAGTTGGGTGTAGTGGGATATCCCTGTAAATTCAGCAATTTAAGAGGCTGAGGCAGAAAGATTGCAAGTTTGAGGCCAGCCTGGGCAATTTAGTGACATGGTGACTCAAAATTTTAAAAATAAGAGAGGTGGGGTTGTAGGTCAGTGACAGAGCACCCTGGGTTCAATGTCTAGTACCACACACTCACACACACACACACACACACTCACAAACACAAAAAAGGAAAAATATATTTGATGCTTATCACACAAGCTATGCGTAAATGATTAGAACAAAACTAAGGACTTGTTTCTGGGCATCACACTTGCTGTCTTCAGCCTGAAACTTTCTTTGTTCAGATATTCACATAACTCTTATTTCCTTCAGGTATCTGGTCAAATGTCATCTTCTTGTATATTCTCGATACCCCGTTTAAATGGAGATTTTCTTCCCGCTTCCCGCTTTACTTTTCTCTGTGGTACTTGACATCTCAAATATGATCTTTTTTTTCATTTTGTTTATGGTCTCTTCTAAATTTCATGGGCCCCAAAGGGGTACATGCAGTAAATATTTGTTAAATGAATAAGTTATTGATCTCTAAACCATTTAAATAAGAATCATAAATCCTACTCCACTTGAGCTATCAGAATTAAAGGAGATAATCGTTATGACAAGGTACTGTGGTTTGACATGTATGTTTTCATTTCCTCCAGCCTTCTACTGCTTCTGAATTTATGGCATTAGGGCAATAACATGATATATAGGAGCCGATGCCTGCATAGTGACTGAAAGTAAAAGAAGCTACTCCCTGGGCTGCTGTTTAGTCCCTGACATTGCAACTCAATAGTACCTCTTTTCTTTGCATGAAGATGTAGAAAGCTGTTTAGGCTGTAGCTTACTACTAAATATACTCATCAGAAAAAAATCATTGATGACTGATTGTTTTACCCTTTCAGATTATTATCTATATCTATGACACAATATGTGGCTGGAAAAAACTAATAGTCAAAACTGTATAAATTCAAGTTCAATTCAGTAAGTCATTGGGATTTGCCCCAAAATTGCAACTAGACTTTTATTCTCCCATCTAAGGCACACTGCTTTTCAATAGATCATGGTCATGGCTGTATATTATAGTGAGGAGCCTAAACACAAAATTACAATGCCAAGGTCTCATCCAAAGGAAATGAGGGACCAGGAATCAGTATAATTTTAGTGCCCCCAGGGATTACAAACTGGCTTTAGCCAACTTCTGCCAAATGGAATTAACTTGGATGGAGTGATGTTTATCTACTGGTACAGGCAAGAAGCTAAGTCTACCTATTCAGGTCACCCTACCCTGTAAGGTAATAAGGAGACTAACTCCTAAGCCTAGGTTAGGTAATGAACAGTAATGAACAGACTCCTGGACATTACGGGGAAAAGAGTAATGTTTTAAATCTCTCTCATTGCAAATGACACTATATTCCTTGATATTTTTCTCCTTGAATCTACTTATCAAAAGGTATTAGACAAAAAGAAGAAAAGTAGAATCTGGATCTGGTTTTCTGTGAAGTTGTGGGGGAAATGTTTCTATTGCTTCTCTATACAGAAGCTATGCCAGATGTAAGGTCAATGTGATATTGAAATTTGCTCTGTTGCAGTTTGCAGTGTTTAACTTTCTTTTAGGAGAAAAGAAAGTCTGATATTCAATCTTTCATTTACACCTTAGCCATAGAGTCTAGCCTGCCAAATACAATTGTCAACAAATGGTTGGTTTCTTTTTTCTGTTGTGAATAGAACTAGACATACTATTAAAATATTTGGTATTTTTATCATGCAATAGGCTAACTGTACAGTATTTAAAGGCCTGCAGGTCTAAAATAGTTCTTAAATGTCTTGGGTTACACAGAGAGTGGCTCTGGAAAACTAATAATTTGGCCATCCCAAAAGTCTAGAATGTTGAGTTAATTTTTTGTACAGGTTCCCAGATATGCTGGAAGAAACTCTCAAAGCAGATCCTGCTGGTATTTTTTTTTTAAAGATTTCGTTTGACTTTCCTTGTATTTGATATGAAACATATGTTAAAAATCATACCTGACAAATATGAAGTGCATTTTTCTGCACAAAAAAACCCCACCATGAATACATCTTTTACAAAGTTTTGAATGGCAGCAATGTGAGGTTTCCATTGCAAAACTAGGTTAGCATTTAGCCAAGTTAATCACACAGCCTGACAATGATTCTTTATCCAACATCACTTTGGTATTCAGTGGGCAGTCATTAGGCTCATGAAGAAATACATGGGCGAATGTTGAGGGAATGAAAAACATCTATATAACATGTGGAGAAGCGAGTCGTCTTACTAAGTACTGAATTTCAATTTAAGAGGTGCTGGTGGTTCGGATTCCAGCCAGATCACTTGAGCCTTTGAGTGGTAACTTCTGGGAAGTTAAGAATAACAACAGGAGGCCATGAGGGCTCCAGGATGACCCTTATTAGCGCTTCCTTTTGCAGGTATTTTTTGTGGCATCCCCATGTGCTTTCTCTTGCTGTCTTGCCAAGACATCACATGCAGCATTTTTTTCCTTTTCTTTATTATTATTATTTTTTTTTTTGCCTTTTCTTTCTGTCTGTATTTTTTCTGTTTATTTTTTTTGGAGGGCTCTGGAAAATACTACCATATACCACATATGTGCTTTATCCTTATATGAATTTAATTTGCATTTTATCATTCTTTGTGCCCAGGGTTTAGTTTAAGAAATAGTATAATGTTTGTGAAATACAACTATGGGTCCAGTCTCTGGTCACGGGCAAATAGATATTCCAGATACTTGAACAGGAGAGCTGCTGAGAAGGGATGAATGAATCTGCTTTAGCTGCCTCAAAACAGGAAGTAAATCTCCTTCTGCTTGGTATGGAAGTATTCCTGGAGCTAGAATATTAACCACTTCAACTCACATTATATTTCAGAATGATTACTAATAATATTTTTATAGAGCATTTACAAATGGGCCAGACACTTATTTTCTCACTTTCTCAGTTAAATCTTAGATCAAATGGGCACTCTCAGGAGTCCTATTTTTGGAGAAAGGGGAATCATGATCAAGTTAATCTTTAAAATCTTACTCAGGGAGGTGACATCAGCAAAATGGTGGTGTGAGCAGCTCCGAACTCCAGTCTACCAGTGGAAATATCAAAAAGTTAGTAGGAGCTGTCAAAACTCAATTTGTTAAAATTCTAGAAAACTGCCAAAAGTTTATAGCAACTAAGTCAATGCTCCAAATGCCTCTAGAAAAAGTGCCTTAAAATTGGTAGGGGTGCTTTGTGCTGTTCTTTCTCGCTCTTACCCAGCCCTCTCCTCAGCTCAATGGCAGTTTCAGGAATGAATCTTCATTCTGGTTCCTAGTTCTGGTGTGCTTGTCTTCTCTTAACTGTCTAGAACAACCTGAGGGATGGGTGGAAGGTACTGTCACCCACTCAGACTAGGACAGTGGAGGACACTGCTGGAAAACCTTGGACAGAAGATAGAACAAAATCTGGCTGCCTGGAACAAAAAAATTATGCCTCAAATCAAGAAGGAAAATGTGCTTTACCTTAACCAACTCACTTTATGCTTCAAATAACTCTATCAGGTAGAGATTGTCATCCTCATCCTCATTTTACAGATGAGGATACTGAAGTAATTTGATGAAGATAAACGTAGTTAGGAAGCCCATGCTTTCTTAGTTGTTTAATTTTAAGATTTGTGTGTGTGCACTTGTGTGAGTGTGCATGCATGTAAGTGTGTATATTGGTGCTGGAGATTGATCAAGCCCAGGCTTTTAATCATTGCCGTATTGTCTCCAAATATGTATAGACATAAAGTCAAACGACTTAGATTGCAATAACTACTTATATAATGAATAAGTTAATAAAATCTTATTTGAAAATTTTATTTGAAATTCATCTCCTTTTAACTCTAGGACTTATTTCTGCCTTATTAACTTGTTTGAAAGACAAAAACAGATAGAATTTATTCTTGATAGAATCAGTAGTCACTTTCTTACCAGATAGTGCAAAATGGATTAGTGTTGTAACGATTAGTTTCTTGTAGGGAAATAAAGATGATGAAATAGGATACCTTTTTTACAAAGCTATGGTTAAAAATTAATTAAAGGCAAATCTTCATTTCTAGGACATAGATATGAAAATGGCCAGGAGAGAAAAGAGAAGATAAAAAAAATACATCTTAAATAAAACATTGCCATTGGTTATTATTTATGATTTAGATACCCCCATACTGTAAGTTTTGTTGAGGAAGGAATTGTGACCTGAATTATTCAGAAACCAATTTCCAGTTGCCTGAGCATAGTAGCATATTAACATTGGCCATAATGGTCAATAAATGATATTTGTTAAATGAATGAAAAATAAACATCTGTTTTATTTGTATACATATCTTACTGCCTGGCTCTACTCAAAACCAGAAACAGATTTGTAAACAGATACTGAAGGTTGCCTATGCTTCCTTGTTTTCAGTGTATCCCAAGGTTCACCATGAGTTTCAAATACTATTTATGAAAGGAAAGAAAATTGAAGTCCTGTACTTGCTACCGCTGCAGATCATGGGGGCTGGAGAAGAGGGATACTGGAAGTCGATTTATGAAAAGGCTTTGTCCCCCTGTCACTGTGCTTGTTAGTCCTCTTGGTCTGAAAACTTCCCTTACTCTTTCACTGACCCCAGTAAACCTGCAGCACTCAAGTACACAAAGGAAAATGAATCCGAACAGTCCATTACTTAAACATCTGCTAAAGTCATTCTATTCTGCTGCATTTACTATATAGCTGCACAAAAGTGCCAATTCCATTTATATTGGTCACAAATGCTTAGTTTCTTAAAGGAAATTGATGAACTTTTTTTCTGAATACTCACGGAAGAGATCCATTTTTATACTGACATGATTTTGGAGGGGAAAGGTAATTAATTCCTGATTGTCTGATGAAGTGCCTGGGAAGGGGAAGGTCATGATGAAGTCCCCATGTCTTACTGACTACTACCAGCAGTTTCTGGTGGGTTCTTCCAGCATACATGCAAATATACATCTGCAGTGATTTCCTCTTTGAGTGTGAGTGTGTGTGTGTGTGTGTGCGCGCGCACGCGCGCGTGCACCTATATGCTCACATATACATATTTAGGCTTTGGTCTCTGAAGAGAATAGTGAGATTGAGTTCTCAGAGTCATGAATGAGAAAATAAGGTAAAAAGAGGAAAGAAACAGTTTTTATTAGAATCTTTGAAATTTTTTTACTGAGCTCAACACTTCTTTCATCAGTGCTTTGTCTCTCAATTAAATGCACTCAAAAGTCTATAAGCAGAAAAAAAATCCATTCAGTTAAAGGCATGAGTTGGATGTACAGCTGGGTGATAATTAACAGTTTTTGACCTTGCAATAATTAGAGGACAACAGCTCAGAACCAACAGTTTATGTAACTCTCCTGTAGATGCATTAGATTTTAGCCCTTAGTTCTATGGAAAATCTGCCTCAAAAGCTACTGAAGCACAGTCGGGCATGGTGGTGCATGCCTGTAATCTCAGCACTCGGGAGGCTGAGGCAGGAGGATCACTGAGAATTTGAGGCCAGCCTAGGCTACATAATGAGTTCAAGGCCAGTCTG